>NC_134457.1:138299151-138984151 GCF_047948215.1 Lycorma delicatula | reverse complement strand
ATTTATCTTATTACATTATTTCATATTTCTAATGACATAATCTATTATTTTTTTAATATGTACCAGTCAGATTTAAAGATTAATTTATTTATTTATCTTTAAAGAAATAATGTTATTGAACTTCTATATTGCAATACAAGTTTGCTTAAGTATCATAACAGTTAAATATTCAATTTGAACCAGACATTTTGAAGTTGCATATTTTATATGCATTACGGTCACTTAAATATTCTAATAACTGGAAAATTTTCACATTCTGCAAAATTTTGCTGCATTCATAGAAAATATTTTATAACAATTTTTATCACACATATACTTCTGTCTCACAGCAATAAAATACAACATTGATCCTGAAAACAATGTAGTAAAAAATATAATTTCAAGTAACCATCTTCACTGACTTAAATTAAATTCTACCTATATTTATTTTGCTTTTAGTTTTAATGCAGTAGACTCAGTCAGCCATGAATAAAGTTTATAATTTTCCTCTTTGTAAGGATTCAAACCAGTTTTTGAAAATAAACATTTTTTAATTGGTAAATTAAAAAAAATAGTTTTCAGAATTAAAAAGATAAAAATTAATGAATTTTTTATTTAAGATAGAGAAACAAACCACTTAATGATTGTTGATGGAATTATCAAGAAATATGGAACGCATTTTACTGCTGTTAAAGGTGTGAGTTTCATAGTAAATAAAGGAGAATGTTTTGGTTTGTTGGGTGTAAATGGTGCTGGTAAAACAACAACATTCAAAATTCTTACTGGAGAAGAAATTCCTACTTCTGGCAACGCATTTATTAATGGATACAGCCTTAAGAAAAACAGACAAAAGGTAAATTATGTTAAATAAAATAAGCATTATCATTATTATTATTATATATATTTTTTTTTTTTTACGGGCATCAAATGCTAAGGTCATTAGCACTCGTCACATTCTTAAAAAGAAATTAGTATCACCATCAGAGTCGTCATATGTAAGGGTGTAAAGGGCCTTGACATTTTATTTAAAAACACAAGTACACAAAACATTTACACAAAAAATAAACAAACAAAACTTATGGGGTGTAAAGGGCCCCAATCATAAAAAATTTGATAAAATATCACATAGAACATAAATGTAAAATATTAGTCTTTACAATACCATTATCTCCTTCTACCTGTCTCGCTTATTTATTTACCACTGTTAAGCAGCATATCAGTCGCCTCAGGATGCCGTAGTTGACTCCCCCCTATAAGCAGTCCCATGGGACGTAACCCATCGGGGTCCTCCCAGCATCATAAGAGCAATCTGACCACCTGTTCAGGACAGCCAAAAAGCACCTTGGCAGAGAGGCTACCCTTCCTGGTCCTGACCTACTCTGCTACAGGCATGCATTGCCGCTACCCATAGCCTCCCGACTCACTGCTCTTGCATGCAGGCGAGCCAGGGTGGCCTAGGCAAGAGGGCTACCTCTCGTCACTATACGTGCCATGCTTCGAGACTCCCTTATAATATAAAACTACCTCTTAGTTTGTTTAACACAGCTTTAAATTTTTCACTTCTAAGAAGTGAAAAGTGAACTTCTAAGAAGTTCGCTGGTGTGTAAATAAGAAACTACATTTTCTTCATTTCCATTATTCAGATGAGCAGCAATATTCTTTCTTAGCCGGAACCTCTTTCTGAGGTCCTAATATATGGTACAACTCTTCTATTAGATGCTTAATTACAAACACCGCACATTGGTCTCTCTTCGCCGGTTAACAAATATGAATTTGTTAATCGCGTGTGACCGATTCTAAGTCTGGTCACAGCTACTTGTTCTTCAACTTCACGTCGCTTTTCCATTTATACGGAGAAGTTTTAACTGAGTTTAATTTGTATTTAAAACTTTGGAGACTGATACTAAAGGTGAATCAATATTTAATGTCCTAAGTGATTTTTTTAATGAAAAATCAATTTCATTCACAAACGTCATTTCGCTGGCAACAGATGGAGCTCCTGCCATGGTCGGGCGATATCGTGGGTTTATAAGTCATCTTAAAAGAATTATACCAGAGGTAACTGCAATTCACTGTGTCATCCACCGACAACACCTAGTAGCGAAAAATCTGAGTGATAGATTGCACCAATAGCTTCAACTTGTAATTAATGTTGTTAACAAGATAAGAAGCAATGCATTGAATACATGTTTATTTGCCCAATTGTGCGATGAAAATGATGAAGACTTCCAACGATTGCTCTTAGATACTGAAGTACGCTGGTTGTCGAAAGGTGCATGTTTAACAAGATTTTACTCACTTTTTGAATCCGTTTTAGAGTTTCTGGAAGGTAAAGACTCAGATTTAAAAGAAAACCTGATCACTTTGAAAGCTAACATCGTGTATTTGAGATTTGTTCAAAAAATTTAATGACATTAACTTACAATTACAAGGGGACAGTCTCAATTTAATAAAAACAAAGGGTGTAATTTCAGCTTTTCTTGGAAAATTGAAATTTATGAAGCAAAATATTAGTCGGCGCGTATTTTCACAGTTTTCAAACTTGTCACAAGGTGTCACTTGCCTTGATGAGGATATTCAGACATACGTTCAACATTTAATTGCCCTGCATGATGACTTGAAAATCAGATTTGAAGATATTCTGACAATGGAAATACCACCATGGATCATAAATCCATTTGATGAAACGGAAGTGGAGAATGTGATATTACAAGAGGAGCTACTCGAGCTTAGCACTAATGAGGAACTGAAGGTGAAATTTAAAAGAGGGTATCAAACATTTTGGCTGCAGGCAGAAATACCAGAAAAATATTCTGGACTATGGGGAATTGCGAGCAAGCTTTTGATAGAGTTTCCCTCGTCACATCTTGTCGAAAAAAGTTTTAGTGTCGTTACAAACCTTTTATCAAAAAAAGGAGCAGATTCAATATCACAGAACGGGGAGATTTGCGGTTATTCCTAAACAAAACTGAAGCAAAATATTGATAATTTGCTGTCAATCCGTCAAGTACATCCCTCCCATTAAAATTGTAACTATTTTGTGATTGTCATTGTAGAAGTTACATTACGTTATTAATGTTTAATTTTAATTATAATATGACAATTTTATTATATTACTTTGCAATATGATAACAATAATAATTAATAGTGTAATGATTACATATTTGAATAAATGCAACACAAAAAAATATACTATTTTTCTTTGTTTCTACCACTCTGAATAAAATAAGTTTTCTAAATAAAATAAGTGCAAATTGATTGCTTTCTTGTGCTGTGAGTAGATGTCAAAACTGTAAAGTTGGATGGAAGCATTTTTTTTGATTGGCCAACTTTACTTTTTTGACATCCACTCACAGCACAGTCAATCAAAAATTAACCAATTAACTTTTTTTTCGGAAGCTGTTAGTTCGTGGAACTCAGCCGCAACGCAAATTTTCAAAGTTAGATCTAATCTTCACGTTTTCCATCGACTGAAAATTTTTTACTGGTTCCACCGGACCCAGCAAAACTTTGAAAGTGGTTTATGAGAAAAATAAGTTTGGGAACCTTTGGTTTAGAGCATCAATCGCCCGTTGTAATTTGTGTTTCACCATAGCAGTCTTGTTGCTGGCATATACAATTGCCAAATCATCAACATAGACGCTTTTGCTGATTTCTACTGGAATTGCTAATATCAATTTATTAATGGCGATGGTAAACAATGTACCGCTCAGCGGTGAACCTTGTGGTATGCCATTTTCCAAGCTTCTTTCAGATGAATAATCATTGTTGACGCGTAATTGGAAAGTACGGTCGTTAATATAGTTGCTGAGTACAACTGGCAGATTGCCACGAATGCCCCATTCATGTATCTGCTGCATTATTACATGTCGCCAGGTCATATCGAAAGCCTTTTGAAAATCAAAGAAGACTCCGACACAATGTTTCCTTGTAATAAAGCTGTTGTATATAATATTCTCTAAGTTGATCATTTGATCGGTGGTAGAATGGTATTGTCGAAAACCTGCTTGATATGGTGATATCAGGTTTTCTTTTTCTAAAAGCCAAACGAGTCTATTATTAATCATTTTTTCAAGTATTTTTCCCATAGTGCACGTCAAAGAAATAGGACGGTAGCTGTTGGGATCTGTTAAATTTTTATTTTTCTTTGGTACTGGAACAACATGTGGTTTTTTCCACTGCTGCGAGTACATTCCATCCCGCCAGATTTGATTATATAGTTCTAGCATTCTGCGTTTTGCAGTGGTATTCAGCTACCTGATCATATTATAATGGATTTCATCCGGATCAGCAGCTGTGTTGCCTGCTTTCTCCAACGCTTTCACGAATTCTTCCATTTTAAATGGTAAATTGTATGAGTAAAATAGACATGAAATTTAGTAGTTCTGCTTTTTTCGTCCGAAAATCTTCATCGTAGTTAGCCTGGCCTTCTCGAAGTGATGGATAATAACTCTACAATTTCGTCTTAATTTCATCTTCATCTTGAAGGTTAGTTATGAGAGCAAAGGTTTTACGCCCACAAATCGCCTTCACTTTCCTCCATACGTCTGATGCAGTAGTAGTTCTGTCAATGGATGACACGTATTGCTGCCAGGATCGTTTCTTTGAATCTGTCATGAGTCGTTTTGCATACGCCATGTATTTTTTAAAGGCAACAAGATAATCTATCGTAGGACGTTTCTTAAAGCCGTTATACGCTCTTTTCTGCCTTTTTATAGCTTCACTTATTTCTTCGTTCCCCCACGGAACGGGTTGCTTAGTAAGTTTCCCAGATGTTTTGGGAATGTACTCGATGCCGAAACAAGTATTCGCATTAGTGTCGACATCGTCTCGTCTCCGATAACTCCTGTTGTTTCAGAAGCTCGTCCAATCTGCCTTATCAAACAACCATCTTTTAGAGATGGGGTATGATTTTCTTGTAACATCAGTTACAATTTGCACCGGGAAATGAACGCTTCCATATGGATCGTCTAAAACATGGAAGTTGTACCTCGGTGCTATCGATCTGCTTATGATTGCAAGACTTATACAGTAAGTCGACCTATCTCTGGCATTGAAAAAGGTTCCTGACCCATCGTTTAAAAGAATAGGTTCGGAATTCATCAGATACATTTCCAATTCTCTTCCGCGGGGATCTACTCGATCAGCTCAGAAATTAATCGCGCAATGTCAACCTACTTCCTATCAAAAATCGGCAAGTATATGCTGCAGACAGTGACCTGAAGCGGACGCTTCTATCTAATGGCGACCGCTTGTAGGTTTGAATTTATATCAACAGCTTCGGCGGTAGCTCTAGTCGATATTAATATGGCTACTCCACCTCTAAATCTTACATTTGGCGGTTGATCTCGGTGACATATATCATATACTCTTAATTGAAAATTTTCATTTCGGCAGAAATGTGTTTCTTGCAGACATATACAAATTGGGTCTACATCATGTACAAAGCGTTCCATTGTACAATCGACTCGCTAATTTTAAATTAAATTATGGTCTTGTTTACCTTTCGGTCAGCCTTTTTTTTCTTTTTTTCTCCATATTGCGAACAGCTTCGTGTTCGCGGAGAACGTCGTCGCCCGTATAGCTTCCGGTCTGCGAATCGGAGACCACCGAAGTCGCCGATGACGACGGACATGGATCGGCGCCGGTTTCAGGTGCCGATTGTGAGGCGGAAACCTGGCCGACCCCCGACACGGGAATCGCACCAGTCACCCCCCGGAAGGGGGGACACTTGTCTCCCCTTTGTAGAACAGACTTAGAGTATGATGAAATTCTTATGGATTTATAAGAGACAGTATCAAACTAGAATCTTTTATGATTGACATCAACTTTCTTCAATTTATTGTTGAAATGTGCATCAGTAAATTGAAATAATCTATCATTCAATCCATATCTCAGTTGTTCTTAACAATTTATGACAGACTTATCTCATACCCTACTTTGCTTTTAATGAGTAAAAACGTAACTCATCAAGTCTTAATTGTTTTATTTTTCCCCAGTATCTGAAGCAAATAGGATATTGTCCACAGAATGATGCCATCAATGGAGTAATGACAGGTCGTGAAATGGTAAATATTTTTGGTTATCTAAGAGGAATGAGACGCTCAAAAAATGAAAAAGACTCTAACTTCTGGATCGAATTCTTAGGTATATTGAATGACTTTTTTTCATTGTTATTTATTAAAAAAGGTTCCAGTTAAATGGTTCTTCACTATAAATCATTACCATATGGTTATCAGATCTGAGCCAGATCCCCTTGTACTACATCCTTCTCCATTCTTTCTTACTTCTAATCAAATTGAGTTCCTGTAACTCAAAATTTTTTACTGTTTCTGGTAAAAAATGGTAGCTCCTATTTCCTTTTACATAATATCCTAATTTTTTTGTTCCCTTTTCTTTGCAGCTCCTACTGACCCTTCAAGCACTATTTTAACTGACTTTTCTTTTCTCACAATATGTTCCTGCCAGTTGGCTTTCCAACTGGCTGGAACATTTTGAAATGCTCTGATGAACCATCTATTCTCATTCGTTGCTATTCTCTTCACTTTATAATTTTCACCCTACATGTCCACTTAATTTTCTTTAAATCACTCCTTGACTACATTTCAAATGTCTCCAACTTTTCTTTATCTTTTTAGTAATCATGTTTCACATTTATAAAGTATTACACTAATGGAATGTTGCAGATCTGGAGTTGCTTCAAGTTTAGCACTATTTTAGAAATCTCTTTTCACTGAATGAATGCTCCCTTTGTCATTGCTATTTTGGTTTTTATTTCCATTCCTTTTTTCTACTGTTAACGTGCTTTCTAAATATCAGTTCTGTTTTATTTGTCCAGTTAGTTATTCTCTTGCACAGGTGTTCATTGGCTTATTGATACCTATTTTCATTATTTATTCTTGACATTCATTTGATACCTTACTAATCCATTACATCTTCAATTTTGAAATCGTCTCTTGAATTTTCAAACTTATTATAATTTATTTTCCTTCCTCCAGTGCTTCATAGATAGAACATATTTATGTTCTAGAAGATTCATTATTATATTTTCAACATACATACTAAGCAAAATGGTAGGATACTGCCTACCTTTGTGGTTAGCCAGTACCTCTGATTTATTTCTCTTCTTAGAGGAGTAAACCACTCGGTTTTGTGAATACTTTATTATCATAGCAGCATTTGTTCAGGTAGAATTCTTTAATTCACCTTCTATCTTTTCAGCTTAACTTCGATTTCTGAATATTTCTATTGCTTATTCTATCTCTAAGTTTGAGTTTAATTACTTCAGTAACTGCATGCTGAGAATGCAGCAACCACTTAAGGCTTTATATTTCAAGCCAGTCCCTTTATGATGAAATTTTCCTTTGATAAATATATTTAAATCTATTGTTAGTAAATAAAGTAAGATTAATTAAAAAAGTGAGATTTTTTTTATTATCTTAATTCACCCCTACTCTCATAATGCATTTGATATATGTTCCATTCATTTATTAAATCAAATAATCATTTTCTGTAACTAACCTTGTTTCATTTATGGAATTTATATTCTATATTAGTGATTTTTCATATTTTTAAATGTATAAATTTTAATATTAGAATTATTTGAATGGAAATTCTAACTTTATTAATTTCATTACTATTTTATTTTCAATAAATATAAGTAAAATAATTGTAGTAAATAATAAACTAGCATAGAGCATATGAACGAACCATCATAGAAAATATTTAGATTAATGATGCTGTGCTACTACCACATATATTATTGTGGTAAAACAAATGGTTTTTTTTGGATGAAAAACTGGTAAAATTTGTAGTATTGTTTTTCAGTAAGATTAAGAAAAAATAATATCTAATTACAAAGACTACAAGAAAGTTTACATTGACGTGTTAACTGCCAACAGTAAGTAGCAAATTATATCCAGCACTGTGTTTATTATGTGCATGAGAACTAATTTAATAAATATGGCTTTTGTTTTGGGTATTTTATCCTAAATTCCTCCAAGAAGAGGATGACAGACCAAGAATAGAATGGGAGGAATCATTGGTGGATGAACTGTAGAAGGGGAAGAACCTGAAGAACATTGTAGGAATTGGTAGAACAGATCTATACAGGAAATTACATTTTGCTGTTGAACTAAGAAAATTGGGTAAGAAAAAGATAACTATGAAAATAATAAAGTGGTCTGAGAGGGGAGACACTCATAAGTAAAGTATTTTACTTTGAAATATTGTAATAGTTAATCTTAATTTATACAAGTATATTATAATGACTTATATAATATTTTAAGCTTAAAGATTAGAAAATGGTTGATTTAGTCTAAGTGATTATTTTTATTTTATTTTATTTAATTATTCATTTTCCCAAATTCCCAACAAGCATACATCTTATGATGAAAAAATGCCAAATTCTTGCTGGGAATTGAACCCAAGGTTAGTTGAATGAATGAGAAGGTAGGATGTGCTGATCACTGTACTAGTTGGCTGGCAATATAATGATTTATCATATAATGCTAGATACATTATAATATTAACAATACACTTACTTTCAGTAGTGTTAGTATTTGTAATATTAATGATGAACTTTCCCTACTTTATTTATTTTTTTTGTAAAAGGTTTTGATGAATATAGTAATAAATACTGCGGGACATACAGCGGTGGAAACAAAAGAAAACTGAGCACTGCAATGGCACTTATTGGAAATCCAGTTATTATAATTTTGGATGAACCAACAACTGGAGTCGACCCCGTCAATAAACGCAAATTGTGGGATGTACTGACAAAGAGAAAGAAAGCTGGTCAGTCAATCATTCTTACATCCCACAGGTATATTTTATTTTTTTAAATTGCTTGTAACAAACATTTATTGATTACAAATATTTTATATCTGCACAATTTTGTGTATTTTACTGTTACTGGTTCATTAGCTGGTGTAATAATTATAATTATGGGTTCTGATCTGTTAACTTTACATAGTAGTACAAAAGTAATAGTGGCAAAGTAACTATAAAATTGGATATCACTCTTTTATCATACCTAATACAAAGGCAGTTAAAAATTGCTTCAAGTAGGTGATAGGGTTTTTTACATATATTTGTCATCTATATTAATGACAGACCTTTTTAAAATCATAAGATCATAAAAATTAGCAAAATTAAAAAATTTAGAAAATTATCATGTGTTATAAACTCTCATCCAAATTAATGAAATTTTACATATCCAAAGGCTTTTCAGAGCTAATTAATTTTTTTCAATAAATAGTGGGCATCGACTGCTATGGTCATTAGCCCTTGTTACAACACTCCCTCTCTCATGAAAATGACTAGATCAAATGCCAGTTTTGCCAAGCAGATCATCCGGATAACAGACTTGTCACAAAACAATAAAACCCCAGATAAACATTAGGGGGGCCCTTGTCACTTAAAATTTGTAATCCATTTCTGAAGAAATGTCATTAAAATATCAAAGCGGGAGTAAAGGGCCCGCAAATATTAAAACACACCCTTAAATAAATTGTCAATTACACTAAATCACTGAAATTCAAAACAGGAGAAAAAATAAAAATCACAGTTAACACGAAACCAACTTAAACGAATTAATGATAATGAATGAGTCATAATTGCTCCAATAAAACTGCTTCCTCTGAGAAACTTTTATCATTATATGATAAAAGTTTATAATGATTATAACTTTATCATTATAAAGTTTAGTTAACTTTATAATATAACTCTTTTTTTCATTATATAATAAATCATGAGCCAATTTGCCAGTTAGATTGAGCCTCATTCTGAAGTCTCTGTACAGCTTTCACACATGGTCTCTGTTCTCCTGTTAGCATACAGGTTGAAGTAAGTTTGGTGTGACCTATTTGAAGTCTTGTAAGGGCTACTTGTTCTGGACAAGTTAGTCTGTTTTTTGTTTTAATGGGAAGTGGGGTATTTTTAATCTAATTAAGCCTCGTAGTAAGCACATCCCACTTCCTTATCCATTCCTTTCTTATGACCTGTTTATTGCAGTTTTTAAGGTCATCCAGTCGAACTAATGGAATATTGATTTTTGATGGCTGTTTGCCACTTGTTTGGCTGATTATCAGTTGCTTCATTACTTGGAATACCAACGTGGCCAAGTGTTCATATCAAGATGCATTGTTTGCAGTTATCTTTAACGTTTTTAAATGTTGCCAATATATCCTCCACAAGTGCATCATGTGTGAAGCCACTTACGGAATCGGAGTAGAGAAGCACTCTTTTTTTGTTGTAACGTAATACATAAAGAAGAGCTTGCTGAATTGTGTATAACTCTGCTGTGTAGACACTGGCAATTGCAGATAGCCTCAAAAGTGGGATTCGTCATATACAACTAAGAACTTCTAATCTATTCTAGATTGGACTAATGCTTTGTAAATTCTCAACAATACTTCTTTATCAGAGCTCCAATTCAAATTTGACAAACACTTGATCACATTTCTGACACTTAGTTTCTAGCTCTTATTATATGCGCCCTCCATGAAAACCGGAATCCATTCATATTTGCTACTTCAACAAGTTTGTTAATAGCTGTCTGTAGCTTGTATTTAATCATAGCGGTTTTACTGCTGGGGTAGAAGATTACAAGGTCGTCATATGTGGACAACCTTGTAAACTTCTTCCAATATCGGATGGTATAATGGGAATAAGCTTGTTCACTGCAATTGTGAACAAGGTTTCTTGAAGCAGCGATCCTTGTGATACACCATTTTCTAACTTTCTGAGCAACGAGTATTCGTTTCAAATTCTAACACAAAAGTGTCTTTCCTCTAAATAACTTCTGATAATAGTTAGGAGTCTTCCTTTTATTTTCCAATCTTGTAGCCGTTTTAAAATGCCATATCTCCAAGTCATATCAAAGGCTTTCTGTAAATAGAAAAAGACTGCAACACAGTGCTTTTTATTTATAAAGCTATTCAAATGAAATTTTCAACATTAATCATCTGGTCTGTGATGGAGTGAAATCCACTCTTCTTTTTCAAGGATCCACATGAGTCAAAAGTTTATCATGTGTTCTAAAATTTTTCCTAGGGCGCAAGTAAGTAAGATAGGTCGATAGCTTCATGCATCCAAGGGATTTTTTCCTTTCTTTAATGTAGGAGATATAATCATGTTTTTCCACGATCGTGGATCTATATCAGAAATCCAAATTTGATTAAGAGTTCTAGTATTTTCTTCCTTGCGATGACACCTAGCATTCTATCATTTGGTATTAGTTGTTGTCTAGACCAGCAGCAGTGCTTGCTGTTTGTTCAGAGCATGATTGAATTCTTCTCAGTGAATTCATTATAATACAAATTAGTCTGAGTATCAAACAATACATCATTTTCAGTTACAGCTATGTGTTTTTTAAAATCATCAAACTTTTTGGTTGAACTGACAGCTTTATAGTGACTCGCAAATTTCTCAGCTATGTCTGAAGGTGAGTCAAGGAGCTTTTCTCCATCTTTGATACAGGTAACCTGGTGGTAAGTTGATCCACCGGATACTGCTTTACTTTGCTCCATACCTCTACCGTAGTTGTCTGTCCTGTTATCGAGGAGACATATATTTGCCAGGCGGTTCTTCTTTCAGTTAATTAACTCTTTTGGCGCTAGCCCTGCATTTTTTTAATTTTCTTGTGTGGTCTTTTCTTAAAAATGTTAAAAGCCTTTTTCTTCTTAATAGCTCCACTTACAACATCAACCACAATAGCATCACTAACAAATACATCACATCACTTAACATAGCATCACATTAACTTACAATAGCATCACTTAACAACCATCAAGGAACAGGTGGACATTGCAACATCCCTAAAGTTTGAGGGATGTGCTGTGATGCTGCAGCAGTGATGACATTTGTCACATGTTCAACAACGCTATTGATGTCTCCAGTTAGATTTTGAAAATGAACATCTCTAGTGAAACTAATCCAGTTAGCTTTGCCAAAAACCCATTTCTTATGTATGGGATACAATTTAAATGGTGTATTTAATGACCACAACAATTTACTTTACAATCTAATTTATGCACTATAGCAGTGCTAGCAAAACCTAAATCAGTGCAGGTAGAAGAACCATCTCTGACAATAAAGAAAGTTCCTGTACCAGAATTTAATAATGGAAATTTGGTTGACAGGAAACCTTCAACTAATCTTCCCACAGGGTCCAAGCAATTGGATCCCCAAAGAGCATTGAAATCCACCACAAAAATGACAGGGGGAGGCAATTGTTCTACTAGGTTGTGTAAATCCTCTTCTCTCCATTTTAACTTAGCCAGATATACATTACATAATGTCATGTTGACTGGACAGTGTATGCGTATAGCTACACCTTGTAAATCAGTGCATAGATTAACTTCTTTGAAGGCACAACGAGTTGCTGAGAATTATCTTCTTATAATTATGATTATTATTGTTGTTCATAATTGTCTATAATCTGCAGGTGGCCGAAAAAATCCAGTCTATCTCGGTGACCTGAAGGTGGAAGATAGGTCAAAGAAGAAAATATTTCAGAGGAAGTTACTCAGGGCTCCATTAACAACCAGCTATATGTATTGTACATATGTACAGCTCTTGCCGCCCTGGACTTTAATAATAATATTTTTTTTATTATTAATAATAAAACTAATATTTTTTTTATTATTATTATTAATAATTATTGCATTCTTCAGTTTCTCTTAAAATATTTTTAGTGGTACTAGTTATTTATAAAAGGTTAGGAAATTCCTGAAGTACACAATTGAACAGCTTATTATTCAACTGTAGTATTTTCTAATTTTATATGCTGTTTTTGTTAAATTTAGTGTGTTAATAAATCTCATATTGTTGAAGTACATTGAATTCATGAAGAATTTTATTAGCCTGTTTTAAATTTTTTTCATTTTACTTAAATTTATTTTTTTGTTTTTATTGTCATGTATTTAAGCAAGACTTTAGATTAAATTCATGAACATTTTTTCTTATAAATCAAAATTTCCTGAGGTTATATTTGTTGCAAAAAATACTATTACCAGACAAATTTTATTTTTCACGTAACATTTTGCATGTTAATTATCTCCTGTATGTATTGTAATTTTTGTCATTTCCTGTACTTTTCCTGCCTGCAAAAATTCTGGGTGTTGGTTAATTATTATTTATCCACCTATATTATCTTTGTTCATTTATTACCTCGTGAACTACGTAATTCTTCTAGTAAAAATTTTTCCAAAGGTCTCTTCTTCTATTTAAAAGTTTATAAAAAGGTGGTCACTGTTTTACGTTTCTTCACCAATCTTTTGATTTTCAAAATCTTCTTTGCTGTTTAGTTTTTTGCTACCTACATGTTCCTACCCAAAATTACAAAGTATGCCTTATTAATTGTTTTGCATCCAAATCCCAGTCACAGTTATTAACCAGAAAGATTTTGGTGAGGTATGAATATTACACTCAAGGTCGAGCATATTTCACAACAAAGATATAAAATTAGTTTCATAAGTTCAATGAATAATTTATAGTTAATTTAATTGTTAAAAAGCAATAGCTAAGATTAAAAGAAATTCGCAGAAAAACTTTTTTCAGCAAGGATATTTTTTTAAAGACTCTATGCTGATGCTGTTAGATATGATAACTGTGAATTACAATTAAATCATACTGCAAAAATATGTTTGAATGATCTGTATAAGGATCACTATTAATGCTGCTCAGATTATGTGGCTAAATTATTTGTTCATAACCACTACATGTTAAATAAATGTATATTCTCTGCTACTTAAAAAGTAGTCATCATTGATTCATTACTGTTCACAACACAATGTGAATAAGAATAAGAACAATACTCATTACGTTTTTTAAAAAAGTTAATTTTCCCTTTCAGTATGGATGAATGTGAAGCATTGTGTGATCAACTGACAATAATGGTGAAAGGACAGATGAAGTGTATTGGTAATATTCAATACTTGAAACAAATATTTAGTCAAGGAATTACCATAACAGTAAAATTGCGTTCAGTTCCTGATTTTGAATCCAAGGTGAATTCTTTTAAACAGAATATTATTAATACATTTGGCCCTACATGTGAATTGAAAGATGAACACTCGGTAAGAAACTTTTGTTGATTTTTATAAATCTTATTTAACTTTTATATGAACTGACTTTAAACATTTGTATTTATTATTATTATTAAATATTTTGTTTATGATTATATACATATACAGGTCTTTATCTTTGAGAAGAGGTAAAATGAGTAAAGTAAAATTTATAATGAATGAGTAAAAATTAGTTACATATTCTTGACGTAAAGTTGTAATTTTTTTTATGAATTTGTTAGGATATAATGAAAATAGCAACAGGAGCTATCTAAACTAATGTAGCATCATTTTCATTGTTAACAACTGCAAACCAAATTCTGAGATTTATAAACAGTAACATTAATTCATATATTGCTATTTGTATATTTTGTAGTTTTATAAACTTTCATCTTAAATTTTGTAGGACCAGATCAACCAAGGAATCTGAAGAAAAATAACTTCAGCAGAACCATCAATCACCTCATCTTCAAAAGCAAATTAGTATACCAATCAAGTTACTACCTTTATCCCAGAAAGAACACAGTAGCCTGTATATTATGTAGCTGTTTTATTACAGTTAGGTTACTATACTCATTAACAAATATAAGGACGTATAGTGGTGAAACTTAACTAATTTAAACTTTGTTTTAAGATTAGTCTCAGACAATGTTTGGTGTAACGCATTAATGACTGCCACATCAATCATATTAATATTCTTACAACACTAAAAGTAATCATTGATCCATCAGTAGTAATATATCAATATACCTATCACATATTCTTGTCTTTGTTTACATATCATATGCTAATTGTTTAACCATATGTTTATTATGATTTTTTTGTAACTTGTCTAGCCAATAATATAATAGTGAACTATGAAAAGGTTATTTCTAAATAAAATGGGTGCAAAATTAATGAGCTATTCTATACATTATCTGAACGGTCATAACGTAAAGGTCTTAAGTGGACTGTATAGGTAGTGGTAAATGATCACTAGGTGTGTGAATCACTGTTATTTAATTTAAAGCAACAATATGCTATTAAACAGAAAACGAATTAATTATAAATATGAATTATGTCAATTTTCATATCACCCGTACAGGAAAAGGCGCTAAGCTGACCTGCTCTGTCCACACCACAAACACTACTAGTCTAGTAAATTAATACTAGTTGCTAAAACATCCACTCACTCCAGAGCACGCCTACTGACAGTGGCAATAACCAAACATTATCTAAAAAAACATGTGACAGTGTATTAAATGAGTATATGAATATTGAGATTAACTTTTTATGACCAAAGTTACCTTATTTACATTGGCTTTTATATTTTGTCATGTTAAGTATTTACATAAGCTAATAAGTAAAGTATTTATACAGGCAACTCACTGTCATGGCTTATCTGTGCTATGTGGTTACTTGTATTTCCTGTCGCAATCCATCTTTTATTTTTCAGTCAAGTAACCGGAAGCAGGTGCTGTGCTAGTTGCATCACATTTAACAGTAACAGTGACAGAGGCTGTATTATTTGAGCCCACCATCACACCACTTAAAAAAATTGAAATTCAGAAAACCCAAAAATGGTTTTGTAGATATTTATCTGAAAGTATTTGCAAGCCCAAATCTACTAATATCTTGTTTAGTATATTCAGACATGGGATCTTTTGCAATCATTTTTTAACATTTTTGTTTACCTTTCTTCACCACTATCAGGGTCAAATTTTGAAAAATCTTTGTTTTTAGATATTACATGAAGATTACAAACACCAAAAATCAAGTTGTCTTCATTTGTCCTCAAAATGTCAAAAAATCCTTTTTAAGTATGCACTTTAACACCTTCAGAAGAACATTTGCACAAATTTTCATCAATTTATCTACAGTAGTTTTTGCTAAAAATCAGTTATTTAACAGATCAAACAAGTAAAATAAATGTATTGTAACATGGCCTCTTATAAAAGGTTTAATAAATTTAGACAACATTCAAATGCTTCAAAGTAAATGTTATGAAACAACTGTGAATATGACTTATACAACCCCAAATCTTTTGAAATTGTGTCTGGTTTTGAATTACTTTAACAATTTATAAAAATAAATTCTGGGTTTATAATAATTTCTATGGAAATTTATTTTTCAGGGATTGCTGAAATTTCATTTAACTGATACTAAAAAACAATGGTCAGAATTGTTTACAATAATGGAAAATTTTAAGGATAAATTAGATATTGTTGAAAGTTATATTATTAATGAAACAAGTCTTGAAGAAGTCTTTTTGTCATTTGCAAAGTGATAATCAATTTGCAAATATATATATGTATTTGCAATATATATATATATATATATATATATATATATATATATATATATATATATATATATATATATATATATATAATATTTTTAAATTGTATTACATTTATTTTATTATTTTATTTATGTTTGGTTATCATAATTGTTCTATGAGAATTAAATAAGTAAAAATTGAATAAACTATTAGTTTTGTTTATTCTGAAATCCGTTAGGAGTGGTGCACTATTTATTGAAGTATGTAGTGAAGTCCAATGCCAAAAACTCTTAGTCCTTAAGAATATCTCCATAATATGCTAAATTTCAGCAAGGAAGTGATTTTTTACCGTGATATGACCAGCATTGAATTAGTGGAAATATCAGAAGAGCTATTACCACAGGGTATCAACAACTTCACTCATTCTAACCTTTTCTGCTCTTACCGTTCCTGAACAAATAAAGGTTGGTTATCTTTCTGTTCGTGTGCGACCGTATATAACAAATCCAAGATGCTGTTTTTATGACAGGGTTTTGGTCACACCAAAATTGGTTGCCAAAAGGAACAGGTTTGTGCACGTTGCAGCCGTTCGGGACATGAAGACAGGACATGCGATGAAGAAGAAAAATGTATAAACTGCAAAGGTCCACATTCGGCAAGGTCTCCGGAATGTTCCTTTACTAGGAAAAAAGCCTATATTGAAAATCTGTACTAACCAGAAAGTGTCCTTCCCCTATGGCCCGTCGGGAATACAAAATCTCTCAGATTGAGGAATCCTGTACAACCTGGTGTTAGTTTGGTAACGTGGTGTACAAAGAGGTAACAATGTACAAAGAGATAAAGAATGCGCATCATGTAAAGAACTGTCTAAACTGGTAGAAGCTTTGTCAGAATAAGTAAAGTTCCTCATGGGTGCTTCTATTTTTCCAATATATCCATGTTTATATCCACCGTGAAGAATCAACCTTATAAATTTTATGTAAAGAATCAATACCACTTATTTTCTTTCAGCAAATGTTTCACCTATATTCTCTCCAAGACAAACCCATACACAGTAGTACACACAGATGAATCGAAACAAAACGATACCGTAGAATGCGGATTATTGTTAATGGCCGGACCTATATGTTTAGTCTACCTGGTATTACGAGTGTCTTTACTGCTGAATTATAGGCTATAAATAAGGCTTTGAATATCATTATTCCTAAGTAACATCATATCCTTATTTGTAACGACTCGAGTAGTGCTCTCCAAGCCTTAGGAACATTTTTATTCCAGTATTCTTTTTAGTAGTGTTGTTAGATTTTTTTTTTATACTGTTATGAATTTCATTTAAAATTTTTATTTTTT
This sequence comes from Lycorma delicatula, assembly GCF_047948215.1. Classification (NCBI taxonomy): domain Eukaryota; kingdom Metazoa; phylum Arthropoda; class Insecta; order Hemiptera; family Fulgoridae; genus Lycorma; species Lycorma delicatula. Next base: position 138,966,493 of record NC_134457.1, on the reverse strand, counting down.
CTCTTATGCGTGTTTAATGTTTTAGTTTAAGTTTTCATATTTTAATTTAAATTTTTATTTTTATTCTTAGATTTCTAGTGTATGTTTTGTATTTTATTTTTATATTTTTGTTTCCGGGAGATAACGTACAAACGCTTTTAGCCAAAAAAAAAAAAAAAAAAAAAAATGGCTGCTGTAAACAGCATGAAAGTACAACTGTACTAACACTTTTACACTTTTCATAAGTGCAAGAAGGTAACTACTGACAGAAAAACCGATGGTGGTTTATCTAAATCCATATTAATCGTTACACCAACACATAAAGTTCCTTCTTCACCAATTACGCAGCAAATAACCAAGATCCCTGTGAAGGAATCTATTAAAACAACATCGCTTGGAACGGCATCTCCGTCCTGCTAGGCTTCCAAGTCCCCTCCACCATCTCGAAATTTCTACGAGAATGTGGAGGCGGATGAAGTACCTGAAGAAGCAGAGCACTTCCTAAAGTCATAAAATCCAAAAAGGAAAACCGAATACTGTTTTATAAGTAATTTGCACACAGTTTTTATATAAAACAGGGGAAAAGTATTTATTATGGATACAAATATTATTCACAGTGGAATGGTTGCGATCTCCGTTCTCGCCGTGAGAATATTGAAATCCTACTAAAGGAAGAAAATCCTTTAATACTGTGTCTGCAGGAGACTCGCCTCCGTCTCCAGGTTGATGTGTCCTTTCTCGGATACGTCTGCGAAAGGTGCGACCATCAAACTGAGAGGAGAGGGCGTGAAGGTGTGACTGAAGGAAATCGGTAATAGCCGCCCGTATTCTGCTAGCGACAAACATCCTTATAGTCTCTGTAAAGATATTGGCGCAATTTTGAATGAATATTTGCAGCTTATACCTTCCGCCAAATTCCGATATCAGTGGAGATAATCTGTTCAGTCTGTTTTCCTAGATTAATTTATCCTGCCTAATAACACTAGCGAATAAAAAACAATTTTTTTGTCTCTGGAAGAAAAATATGTGATCCTGATAGTATTTTTTCTCGTGAATTCTAACATGATATCTGTTTTTCCCAAGGTTTCCGAAAGACAACCGTTTATAATTTCAAACATTTTAATAATTTTTGCATTCTTAACTACACAATATACAAACATTTGACTCATCTAGAAAGCCTGTGGAACATCCCTCTTGGGGATACCTCTTTTCCAGAGCTGAAATCTCCTGATGAAGGTGTTTCCCATGCTCATGCGTCATCTACGTCCAATTTTTTTGTCTCTGGAAGAAAAATATGTGATCCTGATAGTATTTTTTCTCGTGAATTCTAACATGATATCTGTTTTTCCCAAGGTTTCCGAAAGACAAGCGTTTATAATTTCAAACATTTTAATAATTTTTGCATTCTTAACTACACAATATACAAACATTTGACTCGTCTAGAAAGCCTGTGGAACATCCCTCTTGGGGATACCTCTTTTCCAGAGCTGAAATCTCCTGATGAAGGTGTTTCCCATGCTCATGCGTCATCTACGTGCGAGTGCACTTTTAAGGACAATTACAACCCAGATTCTTATAAAAATTTGGGTTGTAATATGTCCTTAAAAGTGCATTTTATAAGATCGTTGACAATATACTGTAATTTCCCGCCTTTCGATTTCCCAAAAAACTCAGTATCATTTTTGAATGCTTGCCAAGCTTCTTTCTCCAGTGGACTCAATAGTTTCTCAGCGCGCACGCGCAGACTTTTCATCATCCATTAGTGATCTTATTTGTGGACCCACAAATATTCCTTCTTTAATTTTTGCATCACTAATTTTAAGAAACCTCTGTTTTGAGTACATGAAACTAAGATTGTCCATGGCCTTGACGAAATTCTTCATTAATTCTAATGAAATAGTTTTTTCTATCCGTACTACCCATTCATACAAAAAAAAAACAACAGTACGATGTATAACCAAGCTGCAGACCAAGAAGTGCAATTACCTTCAAATCACCACAATTATTCCATTCATACACTGCATATAAAGCTTTTCCAATATAAATTTAAAGTTTTCATATGTTTCTTTCATACAAGCAGAGTGAGCCACAGGCACTGATGGGAATTTATGCAGAGGCACAGTTTTTAAATTAACGTTAGAGGAATCTATGAACAAGCGCCATTCTGTTGGGTTATATTCATTACAAAGTGTCTCCATAAGAGAAAAAATGTCATTACAAAGTGTCTCCATAAGAGAAAAAATGTCATTACAAAACACTAAGCCATTTTCAGGAAAATAATCTTTAAGTTCAGAATGACGATTACGCTAAATACAAATCTTTGTATTCTTTTTGAAGAAGGATCCATCCTTTTATCCGAGAAGTAAGCATTTCAGACTGTTTGTTGGATAACTTTAAATCTCGTATGAGATCGTTAAGATTTTCAGATTAACTGCTTTGTTCAAAAGTTTTATCACCAGAATCTGTTTCTTTATCTTCCATACTTCCATCAGACACTGAGCTCTAATGTCACAAGTTCTGGAGGCTTTGGTACGGGCAATTCTTCGCAGGGTGGAACTGTCTCTTTGCAGATTGCAAGTTAGGTTACATCACTGTATGTTTTGATTTTGAGGTAATCTGTTTGTTAAACAGAAATAAGAGTGATGTTTGGGTTTCCTCCATATCATAGTAATAGCAAATGGCATGTGAAGTGTGCGCTCATTGCACTGCTTTTCACCAAGCAGTGAAAAGCCTAGAACACGAAAACAGATATGTGGATCCCATGCCCTTATTTGTTTTCCGACTTTACACTCAAAATAAAAGTTCATAACACAGGTTTCGCCACTTGTATTTTTGATTCCGCCTTTTTGATTACTGTCTCACACAGATTCTAGCGGGCCGTGGGGAGTTCAGATAGATCCCTCCGATAGGTTTAAGCTAGATCACTCCGATAGTTGTCCGGTGTTGGTAGACAAGAAAGAGACAGCATATCACGTCCTCTTTCGCTGCCTCCGATTTGAGGATGCGAGGAGGGAAATATTGGGCACCATAAGATAGAAGGGAAATGTTTCTCCTAGAAGAACTACAGCAAATCATGTTGGAAAGCGCGGAAAACTGGACGGCTGTAGCAAAGTTTGCTAGGAAGATCATGGAGGAGCTGTACCTCTAGGAAGAGTCTCGCAGGGGTAGAAGAAGGGGTCGTCGTAGGGTGCGGGGGCGGACAGGCAAGCGGCTGAGAGACTAAGAGGGTTCCCCGTACATGTAGGGGTCGCCTGGGTGCGATGAGGTCGTGAGTACTCCGCTCCCGCGTTCCGATGGTGACACTACGCATTTAATAATATCTTTCGGAACCTGTTAGCGAGCCCGACGGAGTTTCTTTTACTTTATTTTTGAGCTGGTGGTCGAGTGTGTATCTTCCCCCCTCCAGTTTCACAATATTGCTGTTTGAGAACTGTTACAACGGTTTTGCGTCCTTATTATTTAGACGATTCATCTCCATTTCACGAGGATTCAGAGTGTTTTGGCGCACGATTTGTTCGAGCACCCGCCTCATTACGGCGGGTGCGTAAGTCCCTGTTACGAGCAAAGGAGCATTTACCCTTAGTCCTGCTCGCGCTCTTTTAAAGCGGGGGCCGTAATCTATAACTGTGTTTTGATCTCAGATTTCACCCATTTGATCCAGGAGCGGCGAATAGGTGAAAAGAGTGACAGGAGAAAACAAAAGGTCTCCAGGTGCCCGTGGCTCGCTGCGAGTAGTCGTCACGCTAGTGGGCTTGTGCCCAGCATTTCTGGATAGAAGGAATATAGTGAGCAATTTGTTTGTATACTGTTAGGTCAGGGAACCTCCAACCATGACCGATTTTAGAGAGGTAAGTAAAAAAGCTTGGCCGGTGGAGAAGGTCAGAGCTTTTTCTTCGACCTCCTCAAATAGTGGTTCAGACAATGATGGTTCGGAAATGGATGTAGGGGTGACAACCCGGGAGGGTATGAACCCAATCGTTCACCAAAATAGCTTGATTTCCTATTTAGCAAACCCAAGAGTACTAATGCAGCTACCCAAAGAAGATGGCTTCGTCTATAATTCTTCCGAGCAGCTTTCACAGCTGGGAGGATATCGAAAATCTTGCCTCTAGGCCTAAGGAAGTAACTGTAGTTCAGAAACCGGCCCCGCCACCGATGCAGCCACGTAGGTATGCTGAGGTGGTTAGGGGCAGATGTTAAACCAGCCAGTCCTCTAAGAAACCTGAGGTTGCGTTTGTCAGCAAAGCAGAGGCCTCGATGTGTCCAGCAGTCAGCTGAAGAAAGACCTCCTGGTTGCCCTTCGGGGTGACTGGAAGAGTCTTAAAATCAGAAATATTAAAAAACCATTAGTTGTAGTAGCGAATGATAGAGATCATTCAGGCAATTACAGATTCCACTGCGGTTAAGCAATTGAATGTAAAAGTAGACTCTAAGAGAATGCCTAGGCTCCGCATTATAGTCTATAATATTGACCGTAGCCCTACCGATAAAGATGTCTTGTCTCTCATTAGGAAGCAGAACACTGGTTGGATGAAGCCGCCTTCCGGCAAGACTGCAGGGTTATCTTTAAAACGGGTAGGTGTGATACCCAGAAATATCACAGAGTTTTTGAAGTGGGATCTGGTCTCTTTCAAAAATTTACGTCTGCAGGCAGACTGGTTATCGACTTATCATGTCCAGTAAAAGAGTAAGTGGATGTCAAAGTGCTTCAGATAAGGTCACAGGGCCAAATTTTGTAAGTTTGCCTTTGTGTGTGCCCATTGTGGTGAGGAGAGTCACAAGCGTCATGATTGTTCGCGGAAGTCCGAGGCTCCAGCCTGTGCTAACTGTAAGAGATTGCACAAGAATCATGAGCACCCAGTTGTTAGTAAGGTGTGTGGCTGTTACAGAAGGGCCGTTGAGTTGTTCTTTAATTCCGTAAATGATTAGGTTTGGTCAACGTTTAATGCCCAGGGTGCTTATGTAGTCCTGGTTGAGTAAAGTGAAATAGTAGAAAAACAGAGCCTCGATGTTGTCCTTCTGCCGCATCCATATATAATTAGGGGTAATCAGCCAGGCTTTTATAGCTGGTTTGTGTAGGGTTTACCAACGGCGATTTGAGAAGGTTCTTTATTTGTGTATTAATGTTAGATTGGACTCTGATAGTTTGCTAATGGACAACCAGTATAGTTTCCGAACGGGCAAGAGCACTAAAGATACCATACTATATAGCTTCCTCTAGTTCATGCAAATATATATATATTAGGGATTTTTCTGGACATATCCGGGGCATTTAATAATTTATGGTGGCCCTCTGCCCTGTTTCGAATGCAGAAGCGTAAATTTACACGAAATAAATTAGGAGTGCTATCAAGTTATTTCAGCCATCGGACTGTTTTCTTGCGTGATGGCGGCTCGTATGTTCCTAAGAACCTAACTAAAAAATGCCTTCAGGGCAGTGTTCTGAGTCTGCTTCTTTGGATCATAAAATTCAATAAGCTGCTGCTTATTGAAGGGGATTCGCTTAACGAAGTAGAGTTCCGAGCTGCTCATGCTTGTGAGACACTCCGGCTGTGGAGTCTCCAACATAAAATGATTTTCATCCCAGAGAAAACCACAATGATTTTGCTTAAGGGCCGATTAGCTGCTTTCCAACGATCCGGGCGGGTTTGGATGGCTGGTCTCCCCACTCAATACGTTATGGCTCAAAAGTTACCTGGGTGCTATACTTTATGAGAATTTTCGGTTCAAGGAACATCTACAATATGTAACAAAAAAGGCCGCTGATGCTTTTTATGGAATCTGTAGTCATTCATCCTGACTGGGAGTTGAATTACCATACTAAGTATATCCTGTACAAAGTGTAAGTGGGGCTATTATGCTATATGCTGCACCTGTCTGAAGTACGTCAGAACTTTAGACATACTATGTAATCTGATACTCAGAAATAAGAACAATCAAAATTACATCAGAAACTAACATTTATTATTAAAACTAGTAACTTCAAATTTATGACAACAATGAGAAGCATCCAAAATTAAATTCAAAACATTCAATTTGTGTTTTTCAAAGGTATACATTTATTTTACAAAAAAATGCTCTTTTTAATTTTTACAAATTCATTCCAATTAATTTTTACAATTTTTTCTATTAAATTTAGTTGATTTTTTGTTTTTCCAAGACTTAATAAAATTAAGCATTTGTTTGTCATTTAACAAAGTTATACTTAAAAACTAAAAAAAAAACCGTTTTTGTTACCGAAATTTTCTGTTGTATCTCCAGTAGGTTTCATGATATCCTACATAAAACTACTGGAGATACAGTTCTGAGACCTGTTTTTATTTAATTATTCATTTTAAAAACTATAAGAACCCATCAAGAACGCCTTAAAAATTTCAGTAAGACCTCTTTTCATCAGGAGGGAACTGAAATCCTGGAGAAATTTTTCGCTAGCCGTAATTCGATAACAAACTGTTTTCAGACATATAGTTGTAGCATTTTGGAAACAGCACATTATTGAGACTGTCAAAAGTTGATTCAAAATTGTTAATGTAATTTATTGTTTAGGTTAACATATGACATATTGTTAACTATATTAAATAAACATGAATGAGTCAATTTGATCATTCTAGCATTATAATCTAAAATCTGGTAAGTTATTGTGCATGCATTTTTAATAGCAAAATCATAAATCATCTTTTGAAACTGAAAGTTGCCCATCCAATAAAACTGTAAAATTTTAATGACCTATTCACAAGCTATGTAAGTTTGGATCGGTTAAGGAGTTTGGAAACTTAATGGTATTGATGCATTCTTAACAGAATCATTAGGTTGTTGTTCAGTATATAGTATAGAATTATACATTTTAGAAAGAATCCTTTGTTTATGCTATAATTATGGCTTATTCTTGATGTCAGTGCTAAAACTGATGCCACACAAATGTTCTAATAGTGATATAATTCGGTACTATTTGTATTTTTCTTCACTGCAGTTAATGAAACAAAAATGAAAAATATTAGCCAAATATTTCTGAAATCACTTTTTATTTACATAATACATATCTTTCTTAAATATATAATTTTGTAATATTTTCAGTACTTATAAATGTATCAAAGAACAAATTCTCTAATGTGGGATTGTTCAGTTACAGTACGAAAACCATTAATTCACATTAATTTTACTGAGTTTAATACAATACTGTTCTGGCAGTAAGGTAATATAAAACATAATACCTATATAATACTATTATTGTTGATAACAATGATGTAATACAGTTTTAAATTTAAAGTATGTTACCTCATAAATGTATCAAAGAACAAATTCTCTAATGTGGGATTGTTCAGTTACAGTACGAAAACCATTAATTCACATTAATTTTACTGAGTTCAATACAATACTGTTCTGGCAGTAAGGTAATATAAAACATATAATACCTATATAATACTATTATTGTTGATAACAATGATGTAATACAGTTTTAAATTTAAAGTATGTTACCTCTATTGGATTTGTATTGCAAACAGCTTATTTGAGTTGTAGATCAGTATAGTGAAAAAATAAGCTATTAATTTTTATATAGTAATAAATCTAATACAATTGATTTTAAAGTGAGGTACTGATGGTATAATTTCTCATCCACCTGAATTAAAATCATTTCTTATTTATTGTCCACCTGATTTATTTTGTAGTACGTGCAACTTCTCATTGAGAAAGTCTAGCAAAGCAATACTTTGGCCACCAAAAACAGAAAAAAAATTTCTAATTAAACACACCAAACTATTTCCTAAATTTTTTTGGTACGAACTGGTAACAAGGATATTCCATGATAGTTTTGTTGCATTTTTTGAAGAGGGGATGAATCAAAACTAATCTCCATCTGGATTTTTTAATTTACTTAATATTATTTTCTTTTTTTTAATTTTTAAAAATTTGTTTTATTTAAAAAAAAATTTTTTTTATACTTTCTCTATTATCTATCCAGATAATAGAGAAAGCTTTAAATCAGAAAGTTCAACTTATTTGATTTTAAAGAATTCCTTTTGATTATTAAATTTTCTTTTGTTTTTATAATTGACTAACTATCTACATAATTCAGTACTAAACTAATTAATGACAATGAAATTTTTCTAAAGAGAAATAATAAAATTAAGAATTATTTAATTAATTTTAATCACTTAAATTTTAATATTATTCACTGCATCTTATATGCTGTTTAATATATTATTAAACTGATAGATATGTCTGACTTTTAAAGAGAATTATGTAATGTAAAACATATCAGATAAGGAGCAGGAAGTTGGCAACAGTTTCTGAAAGGGAGAAAAAATTTGGAGCTAAAAGTGAAGGGATTTCACAGTCCCTTAAATTAGTCTGGTATTATTTTCACATATTGATAATAATGCTAGTGTGAAAGTAAGTCTTTAAAAATAAGTAAAATAAATTTTTTGTGACATCTCATACAGGTAATTAATTCCTTTTAATTATATCTTGCACACATACACTTGATAACATGCTTAGTTAAGATTTTTGTTTAAAGGGCAAATAGATGAATTGCTAACTGTTCTGAAAAGATCTCATTAACTGGTTCAGTCTAAATGATTAATTTACCAATGCGCTTATTGAGTAAGATTGTACATAAAGATTTGTCCACATGACTATTACTTGTGTAAGAAATCTTGAGAGTCTGCTCTAATTTACAGGATCATTTTTCATGCAGTAATATTCTAAGTAGCTGACTAAATTAGGTTCTGTTAGAGACAGCTATAAGGTTCTCACAAATAATTTTTGAAAAGTAGACTAAAATTAAAAAAACTAAATCTTTATAAAAAAGTAATGGGGTAGATGTACTACTCCATGAATAAAAGAAAAGGACTGCCCCAGCATTTGCTGGATGGATAAAGGAAAACCATGGAGAAAACTTAATTATAAATCATAATTAATGATATAAAATCATAAAAAATAGATATTACTAGATATTACAAAGTATGTATCAGTTATTTAATTTTAAAAAATTGATGGAAACTTTTTTTAAATTGTTCAGAAATTTATTAAAAATATCAATAGAAGTGTAGGCTTTTTCTTGTGTTGTATTGTCTTGAGTACATGAAAACAGTTCTATTGTCTGGTTTGGTACAGGTGAATATTATTTTTTAACAATAAGCAACTATTCTTTTTAGCAAAGAATGTACATTAATAAATGTAATCACATAAATAGGTTTAACATTTTTAATTCTCTAAAGATTGATTGGTATGATTCATACTTATGTGACCAAACAATTATCTGACAGCTCATTTTTGGTACTTCAAAACTCATTGACTTTTTTTGAAGGAATTCCAAGAGGTATTGTACTTCAGATGTGAAAATATACATCAGCGTAATAAATATTTAATGATGGCAAGGTTAAGATTTATTAAGACACTTCAAAGCAAAATAGAAAAGTCGTGACTTTGTTGCAAATGAAAATGTCTGCTGTTTGTGCAATGACATTGGTTTATCCCAAAGAATTTGTCATCTCATAAAAAACCTAGAATTTCACTTAATGGACAACTATCATTAACCTCTTATCACATGATGATAGGGAAATGTTATATCTACTATTTCACTACTAAATCCTGTTTTAGTGTTTAGTTTAGTGTTTAGTTTATTCTGGAAATAATTTAATTTAATCACATCCACACTTTACAATCTTCATGTATGGGTGGCAAGAAAGTTTAGAAATGCACTTAATACATTAGTTTAATAAATGAAATCAAACACAATTCAAATAAATTGTCAAATGCAATCTAGTTAAGGGGAGTAAAAGAATTCATTAACCCACACATTATGAAAGCTACCACAAAAATTTAATCTCTAGAATTCACTGAAGAAAATTTATAATATGGTTGGACTCGAAATGATGAGTCAAATTTATAAGCAAATGACAAGCATATACCTATACCTGAATAACTATAAGTTGTCAAAAGAAATATAAGCTGTTTTTTTTATACTAATAAAAAAATTATTCTTTCGTTTAAAACAAAATATGTGAGAACAATATCTGAAACAAGTAATGTTTCAGACAAAACACAAAAATAATATAATAATATGCAGCCAAATGATTTAAATGTAGGCTGATCATGAAATTGACACACAAATTTATATCAGCATAATAAGTAAATAAATATATATATATAAATTATTATCAATAACAAATAAAATAAAAATATCATTTGTTATTATCAATAACAAATAAAATAAAAATATCATTAACTGCTTATTTTCTCAAAGCTTAACATTAGCGCTTTCACAATGAGCACAACACTTCATCAGATATATTAAGACTTTTTTTGTAAATATAAAAAAGAAGAATGTTACTCCATCTTAGATTGTTAAAATAACAATAACATCTTTTTTTTTTAATTTCTTATTTTTATTTTCTTTTGATAATCATTATATACTGCTAGGTTGCTAAACTGCAAATTCATTAATGTATATAATTGTACATTTATAATCATATTTACATAAATATACTTATTACACACGATGTGCACAGTATTACATCACTATTATTACTGCACATCATAACGACAACACACAGTCATATGATTAACAATATTTTAAATACTTAAAATGTATTTTAACAATACACACACACACACACACACACACACACACACACACACACACACACACACACACACACACACACACACACACACACACACACACACACACACACACACACACACACACACACACACACACACACACACACACACACACACACACACACACACACACACACACACACACACACACACACACACACACACACACACACACACACACACACACACACACACACACACACACACACACACACACACACACACACACACACACACACACACACACACACACACACACACACACACACACACACACACACACACACACACACACACACACACACACACACACACACACACACACACACACACACACACACACACACACACACACACACACACACACACACACACACACACACACACACACACACACACACACACACACACACACACACACACACACACACACACACACACACACACACACACACATACACACACACAATTTTATCAACCCAGGAGACTCATAAAGTACACGCAATTCAAAAAAATTACCTAATCAAAGTTTCTCAGATCAGAGGGGAACACCTCATGGCGACCTTGGATTTGATCTTGACTGTTATTAAATGGTTAACACTATTTTTTAAATGGAATGACCTATTTTTGACCCCACCAATGAAGCAATAAAGCAACTAACAGACAAGCCGTAAGTTTGTAATTTGTTGACATATACCTACAGACTTGTCTTTGTTAAAGATAACTTTTTCTTTTTCTGTTTAGTGTCCAGAACCACTGTAAGGTATGACTTCAGAGGATTAATGAGAATGATATGTATGAATTCCTGAGGCTTTTGAGTTGTTAACTTTACACTGTTGTCATTTTATAAAAATAATTATACAAAAATTTAGGTTAAAGTGCAGATGAGTACTACCCACTTATCCTGACTCAGAATTAATCTCATCCAATTAATCTTATTATATAAAACAAAGAATCAATAATAAAATATTACCATCTAAAATCTGACAAATAAAAACAAATTCAAACAATTTATATAAATTAAATTTACACCAAAGTAATTAGCATACAATCTCTTATGAACAGAATTTTAAGTAACTGACAAAATCTAGATATTATTTGTCTACTAATTCTGTCTCTACCTCATGTACTTCATTGTAAAGATTAGATTAATAAAGTTTTTCTGTATGCATAACATTCTTCTAGGTACGTTTAGTGTTTTTTTTTACAGAAATAGAATTTTAAATCACTAGTTTCTAATTCTTTATGTAGTTTAGTCATTACAAACTGCCAGAAGGAAATATAAGTACTTTCAGTTTAAATTTTTTAAAGTTGGTATAATGATGTGCATAAGAGAAGATTTCAGTAAAGTCTATTCGATATTCTTTTCTTTTTTCCTGTTTATCCTCTGGTAAATTACCTTTCAGATAATACTTCAGAGGATGAATGAGGATGATATGTATAAGTGTAAATTAAGTGTAGTCTTGTACAATCTAAGTTCAACCATTCCTGAGAGGTGTAGGTAATTGAAACCAACCACCAAAGAACACTGGTATCCACGATCTAGTATTCAAATCCGTGTAAAAATAACTGACTACTAGGACAAACGCTGGAACTCTCGGCTTCCAAATCAGCTGATTTGCAAAGACGTGTTCACCACTAGACCAAGCTGGTGGGTTAAGTCTATTCGGTATAGCATCATATAAAAAGAACAAAGAAAATGACACAAATCAACTAATTTCGAAGTCGAGAGTTCTAAGGTTCAAATCTTAGAACACTGCCCTGAAACATATATTGGGAGGCTACTAACATAATGGCAAGGCAGCAGTACTGATTACAATATCTCATTACCAAACTTTGCATTTTTATTTTTTAGATAAACTAAGGTCCCACTAACTTGATGTCAAATTAGTGAGTCTATAATATTTTTAAAATGATATAGTTGGAAAAATTATCAGCAGTTTATTAATGGGTAAAAGTAGTTTACTTTAGTATTAGATTTTGATACATATATTCTAATATTAAAAGAGTTATCTGTCAAGTTAACAGCTCATCATTTTTTAGATAAGTTAGGTTTAGATAACTATGTAAGAATTTTAGAAGCTTAGGTGATAATAAGAAATTAAATTATTCAGTAGATTTATTAATGTTTTCTCAATGAATATTTTTTTTTTTTAGTTAAATTTAGAAATTTTCAAAGTGGTCTCACTAACTTCATATATATGAGGTGTCTTGGAGCAGATCACTAATTCTTTTACCCAGTACCATTTATGTATTAAACCCACCAGGTTGGTCTAGTAGTGAACTTGTCATCACAAATCAGATTTCGAAGTTGAGAATTCTAAGGTTCAAGTCCTAGTAAAGGCAGTTACTTTTATATGGATTTGAATACTAGATCATGAATACGAGTCTTATTTGATGGTTGGGTTCCAATTAACTACACATCTCAGAAATGTCCACCTGAGACTGTACATGATTACTCTTCAATTACATTTATATATATCATCGTCATTCATCCTCTGAAGTAATACCTTACAGTGGTTTCGGAAGCTAAATAGAAAAAGAGACCCCATTTATGTATTGTAATATTTTAGGTATCATTTTGTCGATCATCATTACTTGCAACAACGGTAAAATTTTATTCAATTAATATTATTTTATTCAAGTAATAAGTAATGTAAAATAAAGTAAAAGTAATGTTTATTAAGCATTTAATTCTATAACATGGTTAAGTCATCCAGTACATTACAAAAATACAGTGTTGATACATACATCATGGCAAACCAAAAATTCACTGATCAAAAATAGTTTTCATTACAAGTTACTAGTACTGAAATAAAGATGCATTTAGTTCAGTCAGTATGAACAAAATTAAAACGTTAAGAGATAAATATTAAAAAATTAAAAACACAACTACCAAAAAAGACATTGCTAACAAACATTGCTCTTTAATATAGGATAATTAAAGAGCATGCAAATAACTATTTTGTAGTCTAATTGTTTTTTCAAACATATATATATATATATGTTTTATCAATATTTCAATATTTCACACAATATTTCAATATTTTTCAAATATATATATATATATATATATCCTTTTGAGAATCTTATTCCTATGCATTACACAAATTATATTAATCCGATCAATATATACATACATACGTTATGTACAATATATACTTATATCCTACATAAAGTAAATTCCTTTTTGGGCAGTCATGTAAAAAATATAATAATTAAATAATATAAATTATTTTATTTAACCCTTTCAAACATTATCCTTGTAGTAGAATTTTTTGTTTCACCATTTGGCACACAATTCTACTTTAGTTGAAGGCATTAAAATTAACTTTTACTTTATTTGCTTTTTGTATTCCTTTATTTGCTTTTTTCAGTATATCATGATAATTTAAAATTATGAATATTAAACATTCAGATTCAAATTAATAAAATTTTTTGATCCGATCCAAAAGGTGTTTCCGAATTAACTATTAGCTCCTTCTTTAGAATATAATTGACAGCACTCTTATTAATGCCAACAATCTAAAAACCCTTTGAATAACAATCAAAAAATATATATTTGATGTATGTCAAATTTTTGATTTTTGATTTTAATCAAATTTAGTGTTTCAAAATTTGATATTGTTTGAATTGTGCTAAGGTCTTGGTTTTTATATCCAACATTTAAAATTTGCATGCTGTTGGTACATATATATATAAATATCAATGAGGTGATTTGCAAAATTACATTATGTAGTTACATGTGTTCCTTGATTCTGTGAGTGAAGGTGCACCATCATAGCAGTGTCACTGATTTAATTTATATAAATCTGCTTTGCTGTATTTGTCAGTGATAATTATCTTGTATGAACTGTGTATTTTGTTTATTTCTATTAGAAGAGATTTCAATTTAATTTTATAGTCTCTGAATCTACTACATAATAAATAAGTAATAGAAGCAATTATTGCATTTAAGAATATCAGTCTTAAAATTACTAAAGTGAGAAGAGTTGATGAGATTAATCTTACCATAATATAATTTTTTGATTTATTATTATGATCATAATTATTCTTGTAAACTTTACTTAAAATTGTTAGCGTCATATGCAACCACATTACAAATAAGAATGTTTAACTACCTGTGGTTTCTTAATGGTGTAAATCTCCAAGGAAAAGGTTATTTTCTGATTGGGCTTTAGGACATTGGTGTACCACTCTGAATGGACCTTAATGGAAATTTTGTCCTAGTCATTATAAGACTCAATTAATAGTATTTAAAAGTAAGCAACTGCATATGCCTGAGGCCAATCATTTAAAATGACACATTTAAAATGTGTTAACCACTTCAAATTAAATATAGTAGATTCTTCAATATCATTTACTTACAATGATAAACGTTCATGATGTTCTTGACATCTAAGAAATAAAATTTCTTTTTAAATCTTTTAGGTGATTTAAAGTAAAAGAAATTATTTCAGGCTTTGGAATGACATAATTTTGTCAAGGAATCAGGGAAAATCATTTTTGCTGTAAAAGAAAGCAAGTAAAATGTCATTCTGTATTTTTTTAGGGATAAAAATCAAAGGCATTTATATGGCTTTTATGTACACAAAAAAAATCTGATTAAATTCACTACAAAACTATTATATGCAAGAATTTGTTGTCAGTTCTCTGCTGTGATCTATGAAAACTGTTTTAAAAAAGAAAAGGGAAAATGAAGCACAAAAGCAATACAGGGAACAAGATTGTTTATAAAGGTAACAAGGGAAGACATAAAAAACAATTATTAAATAGAATATATTCATTACTTTGGCTTAAATCTAATAAGGAACATTAAAAATAATAATTTATTGTAATAATCTATCTAGAACAATAGATAATCTTAATTTTCATTACCAATTGACAATGTAAAAAATTCAGCATTACATAATTCCACATTAAGAGGAAAAGTTAATAAATTCCCCGAAAAAATTATAAAAAAATTAGCATGAAATTACATTAATAAAACACCAGCTGAAGCGCAGTGGTATTACAGAAAAACTTATGCATCAAATGTTTTTTTAAAGAGAACCAAAAAGGTGGCCAAAAATTAATATTCAACAAAAATGTAAACAAAAAAAAAATTAATACAATAATTTGTAGAAACAAATGTTTTAAGAAAAGTTAAACAAATTTTGGCAAAAGAATGTTTTATTCTACTATGTGAAATAACATGTAAAAAAGTGATATTACTGGAAATTATAGAAATGAAGTTTATATATATTTCTAAATATAGAGATTGTAATATAATAAAAAGATGAATGAGAAGAATATTAATCATACAAAAAAAAAAAAAAATTAAAGCCTATTTATTTTAATAATAAATCTGAATTTAGTAATTAGAACAATTGAACGTTCAATTTAGCATTTATGTTAGATTAAAAAGTTAAATTAATTTTTTTTATAAATTATTTTGTTATGGTGATATAGTTTATATAAAATGTGTTTTTTTCTTTTAAATAGAGTTTTTACACTTCTCCAAATCAAATAAATTTATTTTTTAATATGTAAAAAAACTGTTCCCGGGTAGTCTAACTTTGTCAAATTGATTCAGTGAAATGAAATTAGTAAAGGTAAAAAATTATTATTAAACATCACTGTATTTTGGCAGAAAAAGAAAAATATCACAGATCAACCTAAACAGAAAGTAATTCTAATTTTGAAAAGTGAAAAACAAAGCAGAAAAATATTTTTACCAATTGAATAATTTAACAAAAAAATTGCATGTGTGTACTAAAAACTAAAAAATATGTGTATATTGACAATGAAAAACAGAAGGACATCACTTTCTAATGAGACAACATTTTAACTGAAAAATTAAAAAATAATTATCAAACATCAAATCATGTGAAGTGATGTGAATCTGTTTTGATATCATACAATCTACCAAATATATCTATATATATTTCTTCTGTTTTAAGTCACCATATTGCTTACTGTATGCTTTTATGTTTTTTTCTACTACTCATTCTAACCAACATCAAGTGTTACTTCCAATTTACCCGTACTGATAATCATTACACAAATGGCATTTGTTCTCTGCTGATAAATAACTAATTCTTTCATTGTGATATATGTAAAAATTTGTAATGCAATGCAATAATTTATTACTGTTTATATGTGGTTATGACTGTCAACAACAATTAGGTAGTTATATTACTATCTTACTATTTAATAGCTCATTGTTATGTGAAGTATTTATACTTCAACAAACATTCAATCATACATTCATAACTAACTAATTATACCTATGCATGTCCCCTTATTTCTGATTAATTTAACTCAGTCTTGCTGAAACCTTATCTAGTTAGTTAATGGGATAAGTATTCTACTTTATCTACAAACCAATTTAAGTGAATGCATTCTATGAAGACAATATATCAAACTTGAGATTTTACACTTCTAAACCACAAACATCAATTTACTACAAACACAAATAAATAAACACTAGAAGAGGAAAACAAACCTTTACATTAATGCATACATGAAATTTCTTTAAAATTAATTTTAGTTTAGTTTACAATTCATATATTATATGAATTATAATAAAGAAGAAGAAAGTATCAACATCTACTTTAGAAGTCAGTATTTTATGTTTAAACAGATGAAAGTATATTTATTAATGAAAGTATATTTCTCACAAAGAAGTAGAAACCTTTTACCAAAATACATCAATATTTTAATTCAGAACTCAATTATACAATCAAGTAGCAATTAAACCAGTAAATTATTACTTTATATATATATATATATTTTTTTTTTATAACATTTTTATATAATACAAGAATATGTTTTTTTTTATACAATGAACCCCCAGAAAACCATACATTTAACTTTTATTAATTATTTTTTTAATCAATCTGAATGATTACTATGCGAATGGAACAACTTCATCTTCTTCTTCACTCTCTTCACCAGTATTAACTTTTTGAAAACCTTGATGTTGACCTAAGAAATGTCCTAATTTAAAACCTTCAGCTGGATGTCGTCCAAGCATCCATCCCTGGCCATCACACTGTCCACAACCTATCAAAAAAATATTAATTTTAATCCATAATAATTAACTACAGTAAATTTATTATATTATAAAAATATAACATAAAAAAATGTGTCATTAAATTACGCATCATTACTGTTAAATTTAATTAAGTATTATATTAATTTTAACAAAGAAAAGGTTTCAATAAATGTTGTTACATAATTAATTTCATTTATTTATAACACATTTCAATAAAGAATTTAACAGTAAACCCCTAAATCCATTTTTATAAATTCTATAACATGTTGTTCCCATCTGGATAAAAATTTCCCAATTTCCTTAGGGTTGATGAGGGGAACCCAAATTCCAACATGAACTTTTGCAGCAATCCTCTAGTTGAAATTGTTTCTTAGATTGTGTGTGAATCAGTAAATTATTCCTCTCAATCTCTAACTTGACCAGAAGTATTGTCATTATAGTACTAATAAATAATAGTACTAATAAATAATAGTGGCAAAAATCTATCTCTTCAATCTATAATCAAGCTCACAACATTTTCAAAGGCTTATATAATATTATCATTTACTATTTTCTTCAACAAAACAATAAACTGTACAGTAACATTCCTTTTGAAGTACCATTGTCAAGTTTTAAGAGCCAAATCCAATATTGATATTTTGCAAGTACAATAGTCTCATATTCAATATTATTATCACTGCTTCTCAGTTATATCTACTCCTGAAACAACAGCATATTCTTGAGTTTAAAAATCTTATTTAATTAACAATATCAGCCAATAACAATCTTTAATAAATTTCAGTTATTTCTTCCCTAGAGTTCATAATTTGCAGCTACGTTTACATCACTCTTTAAAGAATTCTTAAAATTCTTAATTCACTCTTAAAAGATTCACTTTGTGAATCTTTTCCTTCTTGCTTTTAACTAATCCAACTTCTAACTTCCTTTTGCAATTTTACTTATGTACTGAGAAACGTGATGAACTATCATTCTCATAAATCTTTCAACAAATGAAAATAATTTAATAGAGTTCATGAGTTTAAATTGAGTTCTGCAGTCCAAATTTTTAACTAGGAGTGACTTCAACTATAACATAAAGCAAACTAATGAAAGCAGCTGCACATTTAAAAACTTAGGCTAGTTTGTTGATATGTCACATTTAAATCCATATACATTAAGATTTCCTCACTGATTTCTGATAACAGATACGGCAATGAATTGAATGATTTTGTTTTTTTCAGAGATAGAATTGAGTAGGAATGAAACCACTACTGTCATTTTGTAGCATACTGAAAAGTATTTAGTTGCAATGGACTAGTAGAATGGAGAACAACATGCCTCCACTGTAAGTGTTTTACAAAAACTTTGACAGTTACATAACCACTCAGCATGAATTTCAAAAACATTACATGAGTGATCACAATTTTTTCCATCAGCTTATGCCAAGGTTCAGATTCGAAACTTTGAGGCCTCTGTTTCTATACTAAAGAAGAAATATGGTAGTATAAAAGTAGTATGTACACCTGAGAATAATGTGATTGTGAGGAAGGCTTCTGAGCAAAGTCCACTATTCTGTGTCATTCAACTGTCCAACCACAGTATACAGCAAATTTTATACAATGACCTCAAACTTCAAACTTGTATAAAATTTAAAAAACTTCTCCAATACACAAACTTGACTATGAAAACAGGGTAAATTTCTGTCTATTTTATCTGTAGTTAATTAATGAAAGGTAAGACCTTCTTAACAATTTACTGTTGAGTGGGGAAGCTCATTTTCATTTGTCAAAAACAAAATTTTCAATACTGGGCTTCCAAAAACCCTAAAATTCCCCTACAGATGTTGTGTAGAGTAATGGGTGATTTTAGCAGGAGATTTACTGAGTGTGTACAGCTCTTATACTATAAAAAGCTAATGATTTAGTACAAAAAACATAGTCTTTCATCAGTAGATGAAGCAATGTATGATAATAATGCAAAGGAAGAGCCAGACTATAAATAAAAGAAGGTTTGAGTAACCTTAAAGACTACCCAAAGAGCGATGAGAAAATATGCCAGAGAAGAGAAAAATACAGCAATTTGTACAGTTTTTTAATTATATAAAAATAAAAAATATAATAATAAAATTAAATTAAATGAATTTTTTATAGCTTACAAGTTAGAAAAAAATCTAATAAACTATAGTATATAAGCTTTAATAATAAAACTAAGATTTAGTATTCTATACAAACAAAAACTTATAATAATCTCATTTTTTTGTGGAACTCTGCATTTATGTAATACTATTTCACTATGAGAAACAGCAAATCATTAATAAAAGATTGTAATGACAGATGAATAAAAGATATAAAAGCCTATTTATGAATTTATGGATGTAAAGCCTATGAAGTAGCAATTTTGGTTTATTAATCAGGCTATTTCAACTGATTTTCAGATAAAACAATCAAACCATGAAATTCCAACAAAATCACAGTAAGAGTGACTACTATATACTTAATACTTAAACTTCAGTTTAAAAGGATGTCATAGTTTGTCTGATTTGATGCTATATAAATATAAAATATTTTATTACTTAAGTTTAAACAGCAATTATAAAAATTATGAAGCATTCTATCACGAAAAGTAAATAGTATTAGATAAACCCATATGCATCTCAAGTTAAACAACTAATGTACATATTTAATATATGATAGCGATATCATTTTGTTATGGCAATTATCAACAATTGCTCAATAAATGCATGCAGAAGATAAACATATAAGTTAAAAAAATTTATTAACACATTTCATTACTAAGAAATTAAAATTAGTGTTAATGCTCTGTAGAGTATAAAAAAGTCATACTTGCAGTTTGAGATGTTAACATAGCAAACACCGACTGAACTTGCAGAATGGATGAGAAAATAAAAAGGTTTTATAAGGCAAACCAGGAAAAATGAAAGTATATGGAAAAAATCTAGACAAGAAATAAGAGGAAGTTATGCAACTATTTATATTAGGAGATATAAATAGACATCTCCTAAGTTAACTATTAACTTAGGAGAAAAAAACCTGTCACAGAAAATCCATCAGAAAAGTAGATTTCTAGTTTTAATTAAGAAAGAAATGTTGTACTGCTATAATGATTTTAGAAAATCATTAGCAATCAATTTGATTACTTTCAGTGTTTTTTATACTTCAAGTTAAGTTAGTATCATGACTTTTATAATACTGTGATGTGTATTGTTCCAATAAATATATTATTCTTTTATATTTGTGTTTTTTCTTCCTTTTTTGTAGTTATTGAGTAAAGCAATTGGTCAATTGCTTAACTACTACTTGCCAACAACCCACTTCGATACTATTACCCATAATTTGTGTAGTTTTGGAGCAGTGCTCACAAAAAAGAAAAGGTTCAAACTGACCCAAAAAGAACTTCAAAACTGATTTTTTTGACACCATTCTCTTTTCTTCATGTCAGATTATTGCAAAACTAGCTTGCACCTGATAGTGGTTTCAAAAATCTAATTTTGGCTTGGCACCAAACATGATATTTTAAATTTAAATCATTGTGAAATCAGCTCACATCTGGCGATGCTTGCAAAAAATCTGATTTGGGCTATAAACTAATGTTCTGAGATTATTGGGAAACCAGCTTGCAACTGGATGCAAGAAAAAATCGAATTTGCCTTTCTAACACGACACTCTTCAAATTACAACATGAAAACATACTCAAAATCCTAGTTTTTTGTTTGTAACGACATTTCCTGTGAACCAATTTACTTGAAAATCAATAGGGTTCTATTTCTACAGGGTTCACATCATCCCACCAAGTTTCATCAAAATTAGTTGAAAAATAGCACCAAGCAGAACAAAAAAAGGCTGAAAACTCCATTTTTTTGGCTCTAACTCTGGTTTCTGTGAACCAACGCTTGAAAATCAATTCCCAATAGCTCTATTCCCAATAGGTTTACATCATTCCACCAAGTTTTGTCAAAAACAGTTAAGATTTGCATCCAGTAGAACGAACAAGTATGTCCAGTATGGACATACCGGACATACGAGGTGCGACAATAAAGTAATGAGACTGATGTGAAAAAAATGTTGCTTACCGTTTTAGTCATGTTTAGTGTTGTCTTCTTCAAAGTAGTTCCCCTCTGATTGCATACACTTATTCCAGCGCTTCTGCCATTGATGGTAACATTTCTGGAACTCATCTTCTGTAATATCCTCCAAGATCCTCGTCACAGCTTTTTGGACATCTTGTGTTGCTTGAAAATGGTGTTCCTTGACCGCTATTTTGACTCTTGGAATGAGAAAAATGTCGCATGGAGCGATATCTGGTGAATAAGGTGGCTGTGATAGTACTGAAATTTGTTTTGAGGTTAAAAATTGCTGTACTGACAGAGCACTATGGGATGGCGCATTATCGTGATGCAGAATCCAATTATCCAATTATTATTAATTAATAATAATTATTATTATATATTAATGTTGGCACGAACACGAAGAACTCGTTTACGAAGTCTTTCTAAAATTTCTTTGTAGAAATATTGGTTAACTGTTTGTCCAGGAGGCACCCACTCTTTATGAACAATTCCCTTGGAATCGAAGAAGCACACAAGCATGCATTTCACTTTTGACTTTGACATGCGAGCTTTTTTTGGTCTGGGTGATCTCTTTGAGCACCATTGCGAACTTTGGCGTTTTGTCTCTGGATCGTATTGAAAAAACCAACCTTCATCACCAATGATAACACAGCACAACAAATCTGGATTGTTTTCTGTTTGCTGTAACAGATCGGCTGCCACATTTTTCCGTGTTTCTTGCTGTTGTGTGAGATTTTTGGGGACCATTTTTGCACAAATCTTTCTCATACCAAGATCTTCAGTTAATATTAGACGAACCGTTTCTCGATTGATGTTGAGTTCTTCTGCAATCATTTTCACGGATAATCTTCGATCAGATCGTACGATTTCATGCACCCTGGTCAAGTTGACATCTGTCCGTGAGGTTGATGGTCGTCCACTGCGATCTTCATCTTCAGCATTTGTTCTGCCTTCACTAAAAATTTTATGCCACCGCAAAACTTAAGCTCTTGACATAACCTCCTCTCCAAAAGCCTTCTGAAGCTTACCATAAGTTGTCGTCGCGTTTTCACCCAATTTAACACAAAAAGAAATGGCATACCGTTGCGCAATATTTTGCGGTTTCATTTCTGTGACGAGAGACACAAACACATGTTCACTTATTACAGCACAACTCACGAGTGAGCAGTTTCATCAATGTGCCACTTGGACTAGAAGTAGCTTATAGACAAAGGTCAAAGATGGTGTGCCTACGCAAGCTGCAGGGTTGCCACATCTTGCAAAGAAAAATCAGTCTCATTACTTTATTGTCGCACCTCGTATTTGTCCATATGTATGTAGGAGATATACATACATACATACTTATAAATATTGCAAAATTGTGTTCAGGAGACTCCTGAACATAAAGAAAACTTGGTCCCCTCACCACAATAGTCCCTTAGAAAATCTGACGGGTGCAATAGCGATTTCTAAAAAATTTTTAGAAATCCACTAAAAATATCTATAATCAGATTAAGATAAAATACAGTTATTTTGAATAGTAATAATAAAATAAGTTTTTTTTTTGTAATGGCATATGTTTATGCATTAGCTATTGCTCAAAAGAAAAATTGCAATTTATATGATTACTTCATATCCTTAGTTGTTTGAACATGTTACTGTGCAATGCAGTTAGTATT
This sequence comes from Lycorma delicatula, assembly GCF_047948215.1. Classification (NCBI taxonomy): domain Eukaryota; kingdom Metazoa; phylum Arthropoda; class Insecta; order Hemiptera; family Fulgoridae; genus Lycorma; species Lycorma delicatula. The sequence continues at coordinate 138,943,125 of NC_134457.1, read as the reverse complement.
GGACTAATAGAGTACACAATTTACAATCTAGCAAAGGGCAGGAAAAAAGTTATTGTTCACAAATCCATAAATAAAATATACTTACAAAAATTGCAAATCTAAATCCAATCCAAATGCAAAACTTCAGCTCCACTTTTCTTTATTTTTTTTTTTAGAAAATTAATAAATTAATAGTAACTAAACAAAAAATAAAATTCAATAAAACAAAAAGCTAATCAAAATAGATAAATAAATAAATAAAATAAAATACCAAGGATAAAATAAAACAACAAAATATTTTAAATAATTTATTAAAAAATAAAAATAACATAAAATAAAACAGAATGGAAAAAGTCAATACAATTGTAAGGTTGTTAAAATATCTTTCTTTAACCTTAAATAGGAGAACATTAAGCAATAAAACTTTAACAACAGATGGCCGATGTGATTTCTATAACAAGATTTTTCAGTAACCTGCATACATTGCATACATATTGTAGGTAGATAAATAGACCAATATTTTACTGATTGGTACCCTATTGGTCCAATTACTGTGGAAGCAGCTAATTCACTGGCTTCTGCCTATCAAAACTTACAGATAAAGTGACTGTGGTAGTTAATTAGATATGGATATCTAATCTTAATTAGGATAGATAGTGAACACAAAGCAGGAAAAGGAAGAGTTATCAGAGTGCAGTCTTTTATCTATCAAGTGCCTTAAATATTTTAAAAATATTTACTTCTTAAAATAAAAAAATAAAACTGTGTTATAATCAATAAATTAACAATTACTGACAAAAAAAATACATGTTTTATATAGGAAAAACAAGTGTTGTGGACCACATTAGAGTTCAGAGTAATAAAGATGAAGCAAAATCATAAAATTAATAATTTATTTTTGTTGAAGTTTGAAAAATTGATATAATAACAATAGATTTTGGATATACAGAAAGTCCTGGAAAGTGTTTTATAAAACTTAGCATGATGAGCATCAAAATATACAAAAGATTTTATGTGGACAAATGGCCTGTTCCTTCATTTTCTGCAAAAATGTATACCTTTGGCATGATTAGAATTATTTTAATAAAAAATTTGGTGTACATTTACCTAATAAAATCTTTTACTACAAAATAAATAGGTTTGAAAATTTAACATTCAGTAATTTAAAAATGACAGCCATTAATATTTTTTAATCATTAATACATTTATATATATATTAGTTTCACTGAATTATGTTAATTAGATAAAATGCTAAAACTTTTATTATGAAAAAAATGATACATTATTTATTACAATTGGTTGACAAACATCCTAGGTATGGCAGAAAATGTTAAAGAAGATCTACAGTATGCTTATGTATTACTTGTATACTAGTTATTTCTATGTAAGCAGGTTATTGGGTTAACAGTCAACCCAAAAGTAATAAATGTCTTAATTTACCCTGCTACATATACATATACTACTTAGTTTTATTGAATTTTCTGGGCCAAAGTTATTCTTTTGTAAAATTGAGTGAACAGAAAGTCAATTTTTATTTCAATTAGTGAAGAAAGTAAAAACAGCAACAAACTTCTCTGATTCCATTTTTTTTCTGTAAGCATACTGTGGACCTGGTTTAATGATTTCTGCATACCTCAGCTGTTTATTAAGCAATTTTAACAAATATAATTTTATTCTAAAAAAAAAATATTTAAAATTTAGTGAACAAAAAATAATTTGATGAAACTAATATTTAGGAATATGATTAAAAAGGTTAAATGATCACCATTTGAAATTATTATAGATAAAATTCTCAAATCTACTTCATAATTATTAGGTAAATATAAACTGAATTACATTCATTTTTGAAAAAAAAAAAATTTAGAGAGAAAATGAATCAGTCCAAAAAGTTTTACTACCACCTCCCAGGGCACCATTTTGTGTACATATATATATTTAATGTGTGTGTATGCACGCATGTATATGTGTATGTGTGTGTGCATGCATGTATATGTGTATTGTATATGTGCGTGCGCATGTGTATGTGTGCATGTGCACACATGCATGCACGAGATGTGTGTGTAACCCTATTTTGCTAAATCACATTGTAAATATTGATTACTAGGCCAATGTTAGCAGATATTCTTCATTTTCTTATTAAGAGTTGGCCTTCAAGCCCTCTTTCAGTGTTTGGATAGAAGATTGTAAAAAAAAAATTCAATTTGGAAGCAGTTTTAGCTGTTACTGCTCGTGTGTTGGGCTGAGGTCAACAAATCCCACTTTACCCGAACACTCATCTGTCAACCAGGAGTTGACATTCATTTGAACCACTGGTAACTGAAATTTTGAGTATTCATCAACAAATTACTTGTGTTAAACATTTGCTGCTATCTACCGTGAATAAAACAAACTACTTCTATAGTGTCTGCAAGTAGTACTACAAAAAGAATAATATTATTTATGTGGCAGAATCGTCTTCAAAACAAATCAGCCTGAAAAAAATGGCATCTACAAGTTTCATGACGGATGACAATGTTCTGCGTTGTCTGAAGAAAGTGATAAGTGATGTTGAAAGTGATTCTGATTTTGAAGTAGATATTAATAATGACAGTGCTAGTGATGAGTATAACAGTAAAAATAATATAGATACCGAACAAGGAAACAGCAATGTTGGAGGTGTTGCAAACCAGCAACTTGATGTTTTACTGTGGATACATTGGCATGAAAATGGTTCTAATTTACTGAAATTCCCTTACAGGGCAATCATTAGTTTTGTAGGGCTTGGCAATAATCCTTACACTGCATTAGATTACTGGAAACTATTTTTTACAGATAAGTTGTTTAAACTGATTGTTAACAAAACTAACGATTATGTAAAAGTGAAAATTCAGCGTAGTACTCCCTTACAAAGTCTTCTATATGGTCATCTTGAACAGATGTGACTGTGAAATGAAAGTTTAAAGGGGGTCATTATCAACAAGGGACTAAATCCAAGAGTATTTTAGTGATGAGTGGTTAGATAAACATCCATTTTTCAGAGATGTGTTTTCACAGGACAGGTTTATGCAATTTTTTTTGGAACCTATATCTTTCACCCCCTGCAGAGGAAGTAGGCCTTCAATCTAGGGATTCAAAAGTAAAAAATATAGTATTATATTTAGATAAAAAATTTGGGGAATAATAGACACCAGGTCAAAATCTAAGTGTAGATGAATACACTGTAGGCTTCAAAGGGCATGTTGTTTTCAAGTGCTACAATAAACTGAAACCTACAAAATGGGGTCTTTGTACTAATGTGCTTTGTGACTACAAATGGGTATATTTGTGCTCTTCAGCCACAATTTTGGAATCACTACAACACAATCATTGATTAGATCTGATCTTCTGTTCACATCCAGAATAATCCTTAGCTTGTGACTAAGACTTTCATGTTTTTACTGACAGGTTCTACACAAGTTATGAACTGGCTTTTCACCTAACTGTACTGTTATGGTAAATAGGAAAGGTATACCTGTTTCTACGAGAAAGAACCAGGGCTTCATCCCGAACTATGCTTCAAGAAGTACCACACACTTCAAAATTAAAGATAATGGTATGTTAAATTATGGTTTTCAATTATTTTAAGATGTCCACAAGTTATATTTACTACCAGTCACAGGTTAAACTTGTTTAAAATTATTATAGAAGGTAAAAACAAATTGTTTCTGTGAAAGAGTGCATAAAACTATAAAATTAATTACAAGTTATAGGTGACTGCAGTGGAAATAATTGAGTGGAAATGGTTAATGCTGATATTTTCATATTTAACCTTTTTCTCTGAGTTAATGATATACTAAACATCAGTATAGTAAATCTATTTAGATGATGCTCTAAACATTAGTTAATTGAAAAGTTGGATATTAACAAGCTCAATCAGTTCTTTAAATATACTACCTCAGTTTTGAATTAAGTTTCTGTTTTATAGTTTCACTTTTATAATGAGTAACGTAAAATAAATAAATTTCAAATATCTAATTATATTCAGATAAATATATAACTGCAATAGATAAAAACAGAAGTTCTTATCTAATTTATTATAAAATATTTTTTTAAATAAATAAATTTTTAATTAACCAAGTAATAAGTAGCACATGAGTGACACTTTTAATTTACAACAGATAGAAAAATCATTTAAAAAAAAAAATTCTAACATTAAAATTAAACAAGTTCAAGAACAAAGTGTGGGAAAAATGTTTATATAAAATAAATTATAACACATTTAATTCAAATAGAACTTAACAGAACAATTTAAGTAAGAGTTGGAACAAAATAAAAACTGGTAGCAGAAAAAATTTAATGATTCAACTGAAGTAAATATATTATGAAATTTACCAAGACATTGGACAATTTACAAGACAGGATATAACCTAATACATGTAATATAATAATGCACACATATAATAATATATTACTCTACATATTATTCTATAATAAGTAGAATAATTGGAATATTCATGAGGTCAGTTGTGTAACAATGACTAATATGTCACTAGCGATGATCCATTATTATAACTGAACACCTAGTGTGTTCAACTAATCACTCATAATATATTTCATACTAATATAAAACTAATCTGCTTAGGTAAAAGCTAACTGGAATGGAAGTTATTATTAAATGATTATTGATTAGATTGCAACAGCTTGTCTAATTTTGATATTTAATCAATAGTTTTATTAAAAAAAAATCCTATACAGATTATCAGTAAAATTGCCTGGAAATGAAATATTTTTTTTTGTAGATTTAAGTGAAAGTAAAACACTTTTAAAAAAATGTTTAATTTTTTAGAGAGAGAGAGACAGATTATAACCATTCATAACTTACTGTACTTTAATACTGTAATTTTAGTAACAAAAGTAAATACTTCCTGTTTTCAAAGAATAACCATGATTACCTGCTTAAAGACTACACTTCATTTAAAAAAAACCTTGTTCATCAATAATTTCAACGGTAAAAAAATAAATTCTAAAGGTCCTTATACACTGTAAAATCTACTGTTTCACAGTATAGTAAAACAACCAAGGATAACCTTTTAATTTTAAAGAAATATTTCTTCAAATTTCAATTCATTATTTATTAAATTAAATTAATCAATGAAATGTTTAAACAAATCAACGAAAAGTTGTAAGAATTTTTACTGTTAATCAGTGTTTCTTATAAAGATTTATTTAATTATTTTATTTATAATAGTTAGTACATCCATATAATTAAAAATAATTATGCTTACATAAACATTTGAAAAATTTATAACATTCAAGTACAGCAAATGAAACAAAATAAATACATTATATTTGCTAATGTCTTGTGATAGCTTGAAAGTTACCAAATAAAAAAAAAGTAAGTTAGTTTTATTTATAAGCCAAGTGTTTTTTTGTATTTGTTTAGTGATTTACTCTTCTAATAGAAGGGTTTTATATAAATTTTAATAAAGAATAATATAGGGTTGGAGGTGGTCTAAAAACAGAAAACATATGTTTACTGACAATAAATTTATTGTTAAATAATACAAACAAAAGAATATTAATATTATTGGAATGCATATGGTATGGTGTTTGCATATGAGCCCTGCTAAGTATATCTTTTATATACTAGGATGGAATGACTTTCAAATAAAAATGTTCTTATTCTTTTAACACCACAATTGTAGCAATCAAGAGAGTAATAAATCTAGCACCTAAACTAAAGTGATTTAAAAAAAAACAAGTAGAAAAAGATTTTTTTAATTCTTTCTTTTTAGAAGAAGAACGTTTGCTAAATTCAATACAACACAAGACACATTTCAACATAGCAGATTGTAAATGTTCAACTTACAACTCCTTGAGTATTCTTTTTTTTATTAATTTACCATATAAGCTCGAAGATTATATATGAGAATATGAAACTGAAATTTTGTAGCATATGAAAAATGTCATGCCTGACTGGGACAACAAAACTTCAATAAAATAAGAACTTAATCAATAAAATTGATAAAAAAGCAAGTGATACTTCAAAGATGAGCACAAAATAAGTTTGATTGTTTATTACAAGTTTGGTTAGTACTAGGTGAGAAGTTGATTTAATACCTACCAAAAATCAACAACAGGAAAATTTAGATTTAAATTAATTCTTTGAAGATCTACTAAGAAATATAGTCATGACATTTATTAGGACACTGAGAAAATGGTTTTTTTTTTTAATTTACACAATAACAAGGATATTTAGCTGAAGAATGGACATGTTATCAAAAATCCTGCTTAAAGGTAGATAATGTAAAAAAAACTGACTAAAATAAACATTTCCTTTTAAATTATTAGAATTTTAAAAATATTTTAAAGATTTAATTTCAACAGAAATTAGACTTTTTCATAAAACCAAATAATTAAAATTATTTTTTAACTAAGTTAATAATAATTTACTTCCTGATAATTACTTTGTTACAAGGAAATTTGTGTCCGTGTATGCTTGTTATGAAAGAGCGAGCAATGAAATTCGAGAAGTTTGACAGGTTATATAACTATTTTATTCATCAAAAAGGTTATTGGTATTTCTTACAACTGTTACCAAACCAGTTCAGAATTCTTAACAGATATTTATTAATACAAGGGAAGTTAAGCTAAACAGAAGGAACAAAAAGTCATGTACAATATTACACAAAAATATTTTTTATAATTTTAGTGCTTTTCTGACCAATATTTACATGAATTACATACAATCTTTGATTTTATAGTATTGACTATAATTTATAGCTATAATTAAGTACATTTTGTATATTTCAATCACTAATCACAGATTTTCAAAAATAACAACCAATTAAATATGATTAAGAATTGACTGTACATGTAAAATGTACACGACTATAGAAAATATCTTTAAAAAAATTAAATTCAAATTCAAAATTGAAATTCTTTAAGTGATTAAGGATGTTCACCAGCATGAAGTGAACACTCAAGTCAGAAGAACTTAGAGTAATGAACTAATGTTAATAGATAACAACTGTTATTACATAAAAGAATTGTAGATGACATTAATATATCTTCCTAAAATTAATATAAAAGAAATTAGCCATATACAGTTTCATTTAATTAAACAACAGGAAACAATTTTAAAGAGTATACAAAAATAATGTGAATTATAAGCAATTTTGATATCATGAAATTATAGATACTTAACAGCCTCATAAACCTATAAAGAAATTTTTTAAAACTCGCAGCCAAAGAATTACAAAAAAAAATTAACAAACTTACAATAATAATAATATATAAGTAAAAATTACAATAAAATTAAATAAATATTACCAAATAGGTATATTAATAATAAAAGATCAATGTGATGCACCCAGATCAAGTAAAAACAAAAAATAACTATAAAATTATTCTAAGAAAATCCATCAATATAAAACACTATACATAGATTTGATTATCAATAAATTATTTACAATGCAAATGCAATGAAGTCTGGTTCATTATTTACTATTGTATGTTAAATCTTCATTCAAGTAAATTTATATTTTTCTGTGAATATAAATTTATGTAAAATTCTACACACACACATATATATATATTGTTCATTAAGTGTTTTGTTCATTGAGTACAATAAAAGTCAAATATTTTTTAATGGAAATAAGTAATTTCACTTACTGCAGTGAAATGATTCACTGAACTGTATATATATATATATATATATATATATATATATGCAAATTAAGATTTATATATTAATTATACATTTTATAATAAACACAGACGTTTAAATTTACATTTAAGAGATATAAACATTTACCAATGTAAAGAAAACCTTTCATAATTAATTTATCTACAAAGTTAAATTATTAGAAATTAAATTAAATTTGTTGTATACCACTTTCTTTTACTATTCTAATGAAATTATAATAAACATTATTTAATAATTATGTCTACATAATCAATGTATTATTCTCAAATTCAATTTGTTTGCTGATTAAATAATAATATTGTTTCTGCACATATTAATGTAGAAAATAAAATACATGATGTTATCCTCAAGAAATAATTTAATCTTATCAGTTGAAATGGAAGAAATTTCTAAAATTTTAAAATAGAAATTTGTAATTATTGAAACATTTTCTGATGAGCATGAATCTATAAGCAAACTATAGGATAGACTGACTGCAGGAAGTCTTAATGAGAAGCCTGTTCTTAGCAATAAGACAGATCCTTTAATTCCTAAATAACCAACAAGTTGTAGAAAATGGCTACGGGGTGTCTTAGAAACAAGAGCCTATGTCAAACATAAAATACAGCTGTCAGAAAAATTTTAAATCAGAAACTGGATTAGACAAGGAATATTCTGTAGATTTTCATCTATAGAATATTCCACATTTTTGGTAAAGAAAGTGATGGGATAATAAAGATTTATCCTACGTGCACAAAGAAAATAAATAGAAAGATACAGATAGAGTAACAGTAGTAGAAGAAATCTAAATGGTGGCAATGGTAAGCGGTCATTAAAAATAAGGGTTAGAATAGCTGTCAATAAATAAGAAATAATAGATAATTCAAATATGAAATTAAAAGCCTGGTTTTGGTTTTCATTAGATTATTATAGCAAATCTGTTATAACAAGCAAGTCTAGACTGTTATAACAAATCTGAAACTAGATTTATAAGTTAAATTGTATAACAAAGATACTGCCAAAATGTAAGCACACAGTATGTGCACACACATACATAAAATAAGTATTTTATAAAACAAATAAATCACACCAATAAATAAATTGATTCATATGGCATATTAAGTTATGGTACAGTTATTAATCTGTCTAAATTATACTTCTGTAAGAGCACAATAACAGATTGAGAATTAAAAAGAAATTAATTCTTCTTCACAAAATAGTTGTTTTTTTTCTTTAATTGAAAAAGGAATTCAAGATTTTTAAATAAAATGTATAATTATATCAAAATTTTATAAACTAACTGCTTGTATTAGTAAGTGATGCAATTTGTTTTAGTTAACAATTAACTGATTAATAAAAAGTAAAAAATATAAAAATAATTTAGAACTATAAGCTATAATCAGAAACATAAAAGAATATATGCAACGTAAACTCATATAAATGCACAGGTAAGAAAGAATACATTACCAGCATCAAATTACTCATCTAAATTTAAAATCTCCAATATTCTTTAATTCAGTGATTTAGTTTTGGTAGAATAATCATGAATTACACATAAGCACAGATGCCTGGTTCTGAAGAAAATAGAAAAATTAATTAATTTCATTCTTTAATTAGTAATTTAACCAAACTAAAAGCCAGAAATTATCATCCAACCTCAAAAATGTCATATTTATTATATCTGTTCTCATAAATATTTAAATTTAATGTTACTGTAAATCTTACACTATGAAATTAAAACATGAACTATGCTTCATAGTGCATATAATTTTTGGACTTAAAGACTATGTACTTCACAAAACCAGATTTCTGTTGTACATTTGATAAATATAAGCAGTAGAATCTTGATTATTTAGGAAAAAGATTTCTCTGAATAACTGAAAAAGTAAATTATCCATTTTGGAAGACAACAGAGGAATTAAAGCGTAAACACAAATAAGATAGAATATTAAAATAAAACTTTATTTTGATTTTTGCTTAAAAAAAAGTGGATGAGTAATTTATGAATTATAAGCATTTTAAATACATTATTAATGAACAAATAAAATGATACACTAATATAATATTGATATTAATGTAATATTAAATATTTATTTATAATTTATTAATTAAATATTGAAATATTTTAATTTTAATTCATGGAATTATCCACATACAAATTACTGAGGGTCTACTGTAACTTCATATTAACACACTAAAGTAATAAAGTCAATCACATAAAAGTACAATTCACACATAAGCAGAATGTATTCCAATGAAAGGAAGCTCTACAAGATGCAAATTGTATAATTATTATTAGTGGAGTGCCCTTATATTTATACCTCAGAACAAGTGCATTCTAAATGAATTTAAGTAAAAACTGTAGAATAGTGCTTTTTATATATAATACTAAAATGTTTATCTAATAATTCTTTGCACTTTTTTTTTTTAATTATTTAAACTAATAATTACCATTTACCTAAGATATCCCACTTATTTATAACTATAAAATGTATTTTTCTGCTTTAAAAGTTGAATTTCATTAAAGACAACCTTTTTTACATTTTATAACATCTCAAATATAAAGCAAAGACCTTGGAAGGGGACTGAAGAGGGAGAAGGGAAGACAAACAAAACCTGGAGTTGGTAGCTGTTGCCACATCACAGAATAGTTCAGTTTCACTTATACTAGTGAAGTGAATGAAACACATGGTTGTTCTTCTGTTTATAAAAAAACAATAAATTGCATAAGAATTTAAAATAATTATATACATATATATATATCAAAGACAAAAGTTTGGGAGCATATGTGATATGTGATCATTATGTTAGGTATATAAAAAATAACTATGGTCAAAATGTTTATGTAGTATTTGATGGCTGCAAAAAACAGTGTACTAAATCAGCTAAAAGAGATCAGCGCTTTATGAAAAATGCATCAGCTGATATTTTCGATGAAGACATGAACTTAAAAATTACTCAAGGTAAGTTCCTCGCCAATAACAACAATAAAAGCAGATTAATTGATCTGATACAAAAGAAAGTTGATCAGTGAGAAAGTTTTTTCATCAAAATCTTTAGAAAAAACACTGCCTACATGTTGAGAACACACTATTTTTTTACATCTGCTGACTGGCTGCAATACAACTTCTTTTTTTTCAATAGAGCTAAAAATAAATTTGCCAAATCATTTGAAAATAGAAAAGATTTACATGACGCCGCTAAAATTTTTGTAAATGTCCATGCAAGTTTTAGTTCTATCTATCAAGCTGGAATTACATTTACACTTGCATTATACAATGCACCAAAAAAAAATTGAGAATTTAGATGTTACGATACAGTATGTTTACCAAAGCAACTACTAAAAAAAAGTAGTCGTTTAGTTATCATCTTTACCTCCTACATCTAATGCAGCTTTTGAGCATTTAAAAAGAGTATATCTTAAAATTCAATTATGGTTAGGAAATGACATTTTGCCAGACGTGTGGATGGATACGAGAAAATGACACCTTAAAGTCTGTTACTATGACTCAGGCACCAGCTCCAGAAAATTTACTACAAATGTTTTTTGCGCCTGTAAAAAAGGATGTGGAGCAGCTTGTGGGTGTAGAGAAAGCAGTTTATATTGTACATGTGCATGTTTAGAATGCAATGGGAACAGCTGTTTAAATCCCACACCTATAATTCATTTAAGAGGGACTGAAGATGATAATGAAATAAAATAAAATTATTACATTTATGTATTTAATGTTGTAAAAATAATAAATATAAATACATTCAATTATAATAAAATTCCTGAGTACAATTTTTTTAAAATTTTTCCTTGATTTTCATATTATTATTCATAAATTTTAAGGTTCCTTGGCAAATTTTAAATAGGTAAACTTTTTTCAAATGGGTCTTAGGAACATATTCCATATACTTTTGTTACAATCCATTCAGAATACCTGGATTCTGAGATTTTTCACTTTAAAGTCTTACAGCACTCCACTAAATTAGTAAATGGGATGGTTCAGTCAGGTTTGCAAGAGTACAAACAAATTTTTTTAAGCTAAAAATTGCTTACAGAATTTAAAATCTATGAGCCTTTTCTATAAGTAAAGACAAAATAATTATAATCTTATTAATAAAATAATTATTTTTAACACTTTGAGGAAAGTTGAAATATACTGATTATGGATAATTATTACTTTCTCCTAAGGATACCACACCTTACATGAGTGAAATGAACATTTTTCAAATCCACTAAGATATAACAATTATTTGTAATTTTCAGTAAGCTATTTGATTATAAGTCTGTAGACCAGTACTGTTATCAAGTCTGAATAACTATAAAAAAAGATAAATGTAACAGAGGCACATACAAAACGTTTTAAAAAAAAAAGAAAAAACATAGTTAAGTTTTTCCGCTTCAATCTGGGCCAATGATGTTGCTCTTCTTGGTTACATGAAATTTAGAGAAATTATTTTAGTTCATTTTTAATAATTACACAGAAATCTTCTCTTGTAAATCTCTAAATTTTTATTTAAAAGAAACAACCTCTTTCTTAAAAGGAAATGGATTTGCAATGGTTAGTTTAAGGTGTATTCGACAATATACCAATTAATGATATTTTTAATTATTTTTACTTCCATAAAAATTAAAACTGTGTAAATAGCTCTATATTACCACAAAAGTTTTAGGCATGATGAATCTAGGATGATCAGTTACACAGACTAAATCCTGGAATTAGACACAATTTATGGTCATGATCTACATGATTCTATTTGAATGCTTCTGTACCTAACATCTTACGAAAAAACAAAAGATGCTACATTGTTAAGTACTGCAAAGAGTCTAAAATTATTTAAAATCATGAAATAAGTACCTTATTTATTGTAATGAACACAATAATGCATCTGTTCTCTCAAATGAATATGAGTTTTTAAGTCTTTAGTCTGACATTTAGTATTATTTTAAAAACAGAAATCTTATGATAAAATCTCTTAACAAGATCTACATGCTAAAGTAAATGAACTTTATAGTTTCTTCATAACTGTACATATCAAACAGGTAGTAATTATTAAAACTTGTTACTTTTACTGCCTTATTTTATCTTTACTGTATAGTGGTTATATATTTATAGGTAAATTAATGTGTACAACAGTACTTAAAATGACTGTTTTAGAATGTACTCTTACTGTGATCATGAAGTAGTGATGTAATAATGTTGGAGAACAATCTAAGACTGGGAGAGACTTTCATGTATGCTATTGATTGCAAATTACATTCATTTTCTCAGCATCTTGACAAGTTTAGGTTTCAATTTTTAATTACAAATGGAATCACACAAATTTTCATTAAAGCATTCAGAGCAAAAATTACAAAGTTTCAGGAAAGAAATCACAAAAAAAGAAACTACACTGTGCTGAGTGAAGAAATGTATTAAAAAAAATAATTAATGAACAAAAATAAAATTAATAAAAACAATAATTAATGAAAAATGTAAATAATGAACTAAATATCAATTCCCAAACAACAGAATCAATTCAATCAAAATTAATTCCCCCAAAATAGTAATTAATGAACTATCATAAGGAGCACATGTAATAATAATAAAAAAAGACTGACTAGTTTTTTTTCTGTATATTCTTTATTTACATGCACCCCTTTTCGCAATGTATCATGCCATTACGTAAGATTGTTAGAACAAAGGTGAACTTAACTTTAGAAACAGATTCATTCTATAACAGCAATAAAACAGAAAGTTAATACTTTTATACAGTTAAAAACAAGTTTAACATTTTAAATTTTATTAAATAATGGATGCCAGTGTAACTCATGTATGTAAGCAATAAATTAATAAAAGACAGAAAACTCCCAAGCACAAAGTGGAATTAAAATCTAGAACCTTCAGTATACCAGAAAATTGTTTCCTTAATTTAGTCATGAAAATCCAAGTGTTAAATTCAACATGTAGAAGTAGATAAACAGGTGCAGTGTAGATAAGCAGGATTTTAAACATTATACAAATTTTTCACAAATATAACAGACTTTTTTAACTGGTTTCATCTCAATACAAACTATCTTAGGTACATAAAAAAATTATTTATATAAAAGTCTCAGTCTGTCAGTGATAAAGCAAGCATATTACCAACAGTCTTCAAAGTGTTAAAGAATTTCAAGTACAAAACATCATAAAACATTAAGACTGATGTTCACGTCAAATAATAATAATAAAGTCAGTGAGTGAAACTAATGCATTTTTTTTTTTTTTAATTTTAATAATGTATAAAAAGTTACAAGATATTAATTAATTTTGGTTAAATTATAATTGGTCAGAGTAATGATCCATTAAATCAAGCATAAAAAAATTACATTACAAATATTAATAGTCAGAGGGGACTAGTTTTCTAGTCTCAAAGAAAAGATTTTCTTCTTCTAATAACAGCTTACCTCTACGTTTAGCTCTTGAATAAACTATTGCAGCAATCAACAAAGCACCAGCAAAAAGAAGTGCAGCTGCTGTTACAAGTATAGCAGGAAGTATACCACTGGGTGATACTGGTATTGGCTGAGTCAAAACTGTAAAAAAATACCATGATGAAAAACAAAATTATCAACAAAAATAAAATGGCAAGGTAAAAATTTTAATCTTTAACTTACATTACAGCTTTATTTTCATGCACAACTTGTTCACTGAAAACATTCAGTAGCACTATAACCACAATACAAGTATACTAGTTTAACAGTTAGGCTACAGAAACATCGCTAGTAAAAAGGAGGAAAAGCAACTACACCCCTCAGATTAATCTTATATGGCAGGATTAGAATAATAAATTTATCAACATATGTAGATTTGCAGATATCTGTTGATTCAATATTAATAGAGGATAGATAACTTTCTGAAAATTCAAATAATTCATCAACATACTGACTGCTGTGCCAATTAAACTAAAAAAAAAAAACAACTTAACCACCAACACAATAACAGAAAAACCTAAAAAAAAAACTAATACTAATAGTCGACTTTTGTGGGATCCTGCATCATCAATCAGTATATAATTAAACAAATTACATTAACTAATAACAAAAAAAAATAAAAATTTAGAAAATAAAAACCCTAATAACCACAAAATTTGTAACAAGAAAACTTCACTGCCATATTGGAATGATGTAAATTTAAAACATCACACCAGTGTGACGTGGTGTTCCTCATCTTGCAGTTGAGGAAAGAGTTAAGTGCGCAGCATATCCAAATAAGCAGTTCCTGTTATGCTTACTTCAGTGAAAAAAGGACAGCCCACGAAGAACTTGCCACCAACTTTTCCAAGATGAAATATTGACTCATTACTTACTAAACACAACATGGTCAACAAAGTCATCACCTACCTGCTGCAACATTTTTTATTACAGTCTGAATGCACAGTGTACTCTGTAGGCTTCAAAGCCTGTAACAGCTGAAAATTACATAGATGCATATGTAAGCATACCCTTAAAACTCTCCACACTGGCATCACCAGCACAGCTAGTTCACAACTGGCATTCCTAATAGGTTTTTTAACATTACATAGAGAAGACTCCCTCCGTGTCATGTTTAACATTCTATTTAGACCCCTTGGTCATCACATACTCTTCCATTTACACAAACATCTGATATTTTTAAATTAATTTTTCCACTGATGAATGTTATTTTGTTAAACAGAGTATCACAATTAAACTTTCTGCAGAACAGACATTGAACTGTAACTAGTGATTCATATTTAACAAACTGCAAAACAGAAAGTTTTCTGATCTGGAGTTGCTATCTTTGGCAAGTGGAAAGATAAGGAATCAATCTGCAACCAGTCCCAAAACTAAAACACCTTTTTGCTCTTTGATTCAAGCCTTAAATCAACACTGTACATCTCATCTAAAAGATATTATATTATTACAAATTAAAACCTGATATTCTTTTTGTACATCCCACATTTTAATAAAATGTTTCAAATAATTAAAAACATGTCTATCTGCTAGATGCCAAACAAAATTATAGGTAATCTAAAATGAGACAGTTGATCTCAGAAGTTTATCTCAAAATCAGTATAGCCACTTTCAAGAAAAATACACATCACAAGCTACTCTTCCCTAGAAAGTAAGGAGTGAAATATTTTCCCATCGTCTTCTTTACTGACCCAAATATACCACAGCACATTAGCACTTGTAAAACATTCACACTGTTTACCTAGATCTTGAGTGTACAGCAAACATCATTAATATGGCTCTCATACAAATTAAGATTATTCTGTAAAAATATTTAAGTTAATCAGTTAATAAGTTGGTAATCATTTTTTTTTTTAAATCTATTTAATATTTTTGATAAAAGATATTATTTAGTTTCTCATTTTAATTTACCTTAAACATTAAAAATGCTCTTTCACAAAAAAAAAACTTATTATTAAAAATATAGAAAGTGTAAAGAAATAATAGTAATAAATAAATATAATTAATTACTTTATATATCTATGCACAAATACATTAATTACACAGGTTAACAAAATTAAGGGATTTGAAAGTTGTTTATAATCTGATAACTGATTTTTATGTTATATTGTGCGCTGATTTCAAATATGGCCGCTGTTTTTTCTCACATAAGAATTTTTCACAATACTAAAAAAAGAAAATAGAAAAAAAGGCGTATTATATAAGTATTCCTTGTGTAAAACTTTTTTTTATAAAAAAGTAATAAGACCTAAAGAAAGGATTTTTGTAACTTTTCTTACCTTTTATACTGCCTTTTACTTTTTCTTTCAACGCTTCTCAAGCCACATTTTCTGTTGTAGTCAGCTTGCAGATTGTCTGTATAGATGCACCAACAATAATTTGCAATCATATTCACATTCCACCTTCCCCGATATTTGTTCTATTTGCTTTATATGTTGGTGAAATCTAGTAATACCCTATATAGCCATTCTTTACTGGTCCAATGTTCTTTCTTGTCCCAGCTGTTCATTAACATAAGAGCAGGGATATATGATGTATCCTCTCTGCTGCCCAAGAAGAACAGAAATTATTTTACATCACTACATATTATCCATTCATGATCGCAATATTTCAGTTCTAAACAACTAATTCTAAATTCTCATAGCATTCTGTCAGATACAAGGAGTGTCCTACCGCCACTGAAGCACATTTGTTGCCATTATGAAGAATAATAGCTTTGAGGCTTCTTTTGGATGAATCATTCATTCACATCATACTTTGTGTTCAATTGCTCCATTATACCAGGAATATTGTTACAATATTGTTAAATTAATCTTCCATATTTAGAAAAGTACAGAGTAAAGAGTTTTCTCAGTATCTGTACCATGAGAAAGAAGTGCCAGGGTCCAGTAAGTTTTTTTTATTTTAGTCTAGATCCTAAAAGTTCTGCTGAATGTTTAGGAAGACATAAATCTCTGACAAAGTCATTCAGTTCATGCTGTGAAAAAAGATGTGGTTCAGAACTACCACGAATAAAATCAACATCATCATCATTATCATTGTCATCATCCTGCAACTCTGTTTCAAAGTAGTTCAGTATATCTTCTAGTTTTTCTGGAATTGAAGGTACAGGTACACTAGGGCCATGATGTACAGGGTGTATGGCAGAATAACAGTTTGGATACAATTTTTTTCTCATTTTTTAAATTGAACCCATGTACAGTTACAAGAATAAAAGTAGCAATTATCACTGTGATTTTGTTGTTATCTCAAGATCACTGGTACTCCAAACTGAAAAAACTTTTTTTTTTGTCTATTTGCGTAGCTCTTCCCCACAAGTAGAACAAACTCTACGAGAAGCCTATGTTTTATCTTGGTCACCAAGTTTTACCCCAAAATAGGCGTAGTACACTTTTTTAACAGTCTGTAATGTTTCTTTGATGTTTTTTCACCAAAAACTCCTCACAAATATAACAGAGGTTATTAGGTGAATAATTACAACCCCTGAAGCCATTTCAAAATATAAAAACACAAGGACAGCACAAATAAAATAACTTCAACTCATCTTATTGAATCAAACCAAAATTATGAACACTACTTATATTCATTTCATACAACCAGACCATAATAAAGTATCAAAAAAATTAACATATGTTTAATTTATGATTCAATGATTTATATTGATTATCAATTTTGAGAATATTTTAATAAATTGATTTAGTGAAAAAATTTTACATGATGGAAATTTTTGACTATTTTTCCTAAAACCAGTATACAAAAATCTATAAGAATCAGTTATTAGTTTTCAAACAACTTTTCTATTGTTGACCCGTGTTATCTTTTTCAATGCAGTGTTTTTTGTTAACTCATATGTTAAATAAGAAAATTAAATATAACAAAAAATAAAGTAATTTAAAAAGAAACAAAAAAAAGTACAGTAAAAAGTAAAACAAACTGTTAATTTATTTAAAATTAAATTTGAAATCAGTATCAAAGTAACTTGTTAGTATGTTATCAGCTAAGCAAGCTGTTAGAAGCTGTTTTTAATTTGAATAAAAGGTACAGAATATTGGAAAGAGGTAAAAAGATTTTAATCTCATTAAAACAAACAGATGAAATGCATTATTCTTACTTTTAACAACTTCTTCTTTAGAAGACGCCACAGATTTTATAGTTGACATATTATTTCCTACCATAAAAGTATTGAAGACATCATCTATAAAAATAAATCAAATTAAAATTAATACACATTAAAAACATTTTTACATTGAGTACATTTATCAACCTTTCTTAGCTTCATCATAACTAAAGCGCCTGTTGATGTGTTTTGGAAATATTCCATTTTTAAAACTCACTATACTCAGCGAGTAAGTCATTGTTTTTTTAAAAAGCTAAGAAAGGTAGATAAATCTACTAAATACAAAAATTATGACATCTTAGCAGAAATGTATATATTTTGATAATTAAAAAGTAACTTTTTAATATTTAATAAATAAGAGGCATGGTAAAAAAGTAAGGACAAATGAGATATAACAATTGGCATCACTGATGGTTTGTAAAAATATAGGAGCTATAAGTGATTTTTTGGGGATGTAACCACCATACTGCCATCAGTTCATTGTTGTTTGGCTTTGTGAGGCAGTGTGGTGTAAACAAATCCCACCAGTTGTGAAGTTCAATCAGTAATTGGATTTCTAAATGCAAGAGGACATAATGCCCTGAAATTCAATATCAACTGTGTGAAACATATAGGCCTGCTGCAATGAGTGAAGGAAAAGAGAAGCAATGGTGTCATGAGTTTAAAGAAGTTCGTTTCAAATGTTCACAACTAACAGAAAAGTGACAGGCCTAGTGTCCAGACTGACAATCACATTAAACATGTGAATGCAAAAGTGAGAGGAAAACATCGCTTTATGATTAGTAAGCTTTCTCCAAAAATGTTCAGAAGTTTTAAAGACAACATTGTTAAGAATCATGACTGGCACTCTAAGCTATTATAAAATGACTGCATGATTGGTGCCAAAAATGTTAACAAGTGCTCACAACGATCAGAGAATGACACATAAGCATGTGCTTTTCATGACCACTATGAGGAAGATGAATTTTTCCCATTTTGTCATTGTTGATGAAGCATGGATTTCATATGTTAATGCAGACACAAAACAACAATCCATTCAGTGGCTTCATTCCAGTTCGTTTATCATTGATTCCCAAAATGGTTCAGGTGGACCCCCAGGGGTCCACGGGAGAGTTGATGGGGGTCTACGTTGGCGTGACAAAAAAATGGGGGTTCACAATTCGTAAGCGGGAGTCCACGAAAATTCATCTGGTTTTGATAGTGAAGAACTAAAATGTTGGCTTGACTTTGCGTATCAATCTAGGCAGATAATCTTTTGAGAAGCTCAGCGACTGTTACTTGTAAAAACTTGCATATTCCATATTCAGTACAATGAACATGTCGAGACTTGCAAAGCGCCGCCGCTGTCCGCATCGCTTGTTCAGACGTGCAAAGGGATGAAATATGACTTGTGGTGTGTGTGCTAGCAATCTTACATGAACTTGTTTGATTCTTCACTAATATAAATACGATTGCCAAGGATAAACGTTACTCATTTTTTCCGGAATTTCAAAAAGAAAAGTAAAGTGAATAGATGTTAGCGTTTCCTAGTGTCGGAAAAAGTAGTAAGTACTTACCTGCTTTTTTGTTATACTTACTTTTATTTTATTTATTGTTTAATTATTTATTTGACAATTTATTGTACACATCAGTAAACAAAAAATGCACAAATTACAAAAAACACGAAGGTAAAAAAGGCGAGGTTTAATCGAGAAGAAATTGCGAGAAGAAATCTCTTCTGTTTAAGGATTTATTAATTTTTGGTCTAAATTTTTTTTTAGATATATAAAAAAAACTATTAGAATCGACTTAAAAACTGATCCTGAACATACCATTTTCCAGTTGTAACCCTTATTCTGTAACACGTTGTATATTTTCATAAATTGTACCTGTCTTTACGTACTTGTAACGTGCATCAAAGTAATAAATAAATGATTAAAATTGCAGAGTTGTGATATCAAAATATTGATTATTTAAAAGTATTTTCTATAGAATTTACAGAAATATATCAAAATATAATTAATGAAAAAATGTTTTATATCACATTAAAATCGGTTCAGCCATTTTCATAAAACTTTCTTATGGATCTTACCGATTTATTGCTTTTAATAATTAATTAATCCTATTCTGTTAAAATAGTCATATAAAACAAAGTTTTTTTTTTATTTACCGGTACGTAACTGATACGAAACATGGCTGAATCTAAGAAGAAATGTCGACTGTACAGTGTTGATTATTTAAAATTTGGATTTCCTCCATCAAAGGCAGACAAGCGATTGCCTTTTGTGCAGCAAAACTTTGAGCAATGACTCTATGAAACCATTGAAGCTCGAAGATCATCTAAGAAGGTGTCATCCTGATAAAATAGGTAAAGATTTGAAATATTTTCAAACATTGAAGGAAAAATATGAAAAGAGACCTACTGTGCACAGTATGTTCACTTCAACGTCTGAAAGTAACGATGATGGCTTGCGGGTATCGTACAATATTTCATTACTTATAGCAAAATCTGGAAAACCGCACACCATTGGAGATAAGAAGAATGCAATACAAGAATGCAAGATAAGAAGCAATGCATTGAATACATGTTTATTTGCCCAATTGTGCGATGAAAATGATGAAGACTTCCAATGATTGCTCTTAGATACTAAAGTACGCTGGTTGTCGAAAGGTGCATGTTTAACAAGATTTTACTCACTTTTTGAATCAGTTTTAGAGTTTCTGGAAGGTAAAGACTCAGATTTAAAAGAAAACCTGATCACTTTGAAAGCTGACATCGCGTACTTGAGATTTGTTCAAAAAATTTAATGACATTAACTTACAATTACAAGGGGACAGTCTCAATTTAATAAAAACAAAGGGTGTAATTTCAGCTTTTCTTGGAAAATTGAAATTTATGAAGCAAAATATTAGTTGGCGCGTATTTTCACAGTTTTCAAACTTGTCACAAGGTGTCACTTGCCTAGATGAGGATATTCAGACATACGTTCAACATTTAATTGCCTTGCATGATGACTTGAAAATCAGATTTGAAGATATTCTGACAATGGAAATAACACCATGGATCATAAATCCATTTGATGAAACGGAAGTGGAGAATGTGATATTACAAGAGGAGCTACTCGAGCTTAGCACTAATGAGGAGCTGAAGGTGATATTTAAAAGAGGGTATCAAACATTTTGGCTGCAGGCAGAAATACCAGAAAAATATCCTGGACTATGGGGAATTGCGAGCAAGCTTTTGATAGCGTTTCCCTCGTCACATCTTGTCGAAAAAAGTTTTAGTGTCGTTACAAACCTTTTATCAAAAAAAGGAGCAGATTCAATATCACAGAACGGGGAGATTTGCGGTTATTCCTAAACAAAACTGAAGCAAAATATTGATAATGTGCTGTCAATCCATCAAGTACATCCCTCCCATTAAAATTGTAACTATTTTGTGATTGTCATTGTAGAAGTTACATTACGTTATTAATGTTTAATTTTAATTATAATATGACAATTTTATTATATTACTTTGCAATATGATAACAATAATAATTAATAGTGTAACGATTACATATTTGAATAAATGCAACACAAAAAAATATACTATTTTTCTTTTGCTTTCTACCACTCTGAATGGGAAGTTTTCTAAATAAAATAAGTGCAAATTGATTGCTTTCTTGTGCTGTGAGTAGATGTCAAAACTGTAAAGTTGGATGGAAGCATTTTTTTTGATTGGCCAACTTTACTTTTTTGACATTCACTCACAGCACAGTCAATCAAAAATTAACCAATCAATTCTCACTTTTTTTTCGGAAGCTGTTAGTTCGTGGAACTCAGCCGTAACGCAAATTTTCATAGTTAGATCTAATCTTCACATTTTTCGTCGACTGGAAATATGGTAGAAATATAGCTGCAGGGCGTCCACCAGAACCAGCAAAATTTTGAAAGTGGTCTATGAGAAAAATAAGTTTGGGAACCTCTGATCTAAACTGAAAAAATTCAAACAAGCCTAAAATAAAAATCATGGCAACTGTACTGTGGGACCAAAAGGATGTGCTTTTGACCGATTCCATGGAACCTGGAACATCCATCACATCATAAGTCTATTGTGAAATACTCTCTAAACTGTGTCATGCCACTCAAAATCAACAATGAGGAATACTGAGATCAGGAATTGCTCTTCTTCATGATAACGTGCGTCCACACGCAGAACATGCACAACAGAAATAATTCAAAAATTTGGATGAGAGATTTTTTATAACCACCCTTACAATCCTCATCTTGCACCCAGAGAGTACAATCTCTTCTGGCTTGCATCTCAATGATTCACGGAAAGTGAAGAGCTGAAAATCTCACTACAAAAGTAGTGCTTACTGATTTTGTAAACGATATAGACAACATTAAACAATGTTACGAAAATAAAAATTTATAAAATACTAATAAATCATACTGTGAAAATAGTGTAATAACAACATAATACACTTTACTTAAGAATGCCTGAAAACTGCTTAACTTTAAAAAATGAGTACAACTAATGATAGAAACAGAAGCAATGTATAAAACTAGAAAAAAACTGGAAAATAAAGCAATATACAACTACATTTGTTTTTAGTGTCTAGTTACACTCAAGTTTTGTATAGTATACATAGATACATATATATGTAAATACATATACATAGCATATCATTCACTGATCCTGAAATTATGTTGCTTATAAGGCAAGATAATTAATAACATGAGAGCAATAGAGAATAATAAGAATGGGTGTAACTTGAGTCAGTATAAAGTAAAAACTTTTGTTCATCCATCTCATGGAATTTAAAAACTAAGCCTTAATTAAAAGTGTGAACCATAATTTATTAAAACTTCATGATATGAAAACATCAACCTGTGATAAATTTTAAGTTCAAATAATTATAATACTAATGTATATAAAAAAGAATACAATTAACATACTGCTCTGATACTTCCAAACTTTATAAGGATCAATTTCAACAACAAAAATGGTCTTTCCATCAGATAAAACAGCAATATCATGAGGAGAAGTCAATTTGTTTTCACCAAACTGAAATAATGCCTGATGATTCTGCCCAGAGATAACACAACCTCTAACAGGCACTGGGAACTGTTTAAATTCTGGTCCATTGACAACAAAAAATAGTCCTCCTGCAAAATAAGATTATTAAAATTAATTCAGTTTAACAAAAAAAAAAAAAAAAAATTATTCTGTTAGTATAAAAATTCCCAACTTAATTTTATACATAAAAAAATTGCAAAACGACACACTTAATACACTTGCTGTAAGTAAAAAGTATTATGTATGACAATTAGGAAACTAAATAACTAGTTTGATAAATAATAATAAATGTAAAAATTGCATATATTATAAAATTTGATCCCAACCGCATCACTTGCCTACTAACTATTACAATGAAAACATGTGTGCTCCACTAGCAGTTTGCAACAAGGAGGAATAACAAGCAGTAATGCAATTTCTTTGGTTGGTGTGTGAAAGAGGCTGAAATTTATAAATGAAATTCATCACAATACAGGTAGAGTGCTTTAAATGCTGAGGTCTATTGTCAGAAAAAGTGTTGTTGTTGCATAACAATGCCTGTCTGCACATGACTTGCCATACTGTTCAAACCATCAACAACTTGAATTTTGAGGTACTGGAACATCCTCCCTATAGACCAAATCTTGTTCCCTCTAACTTTCATTTTTTTGGGCTGCTCAAGGATGCTTTATGAGGTTGTTGATTTTCCACAGACTTAGATGTGCACGAAGCAGTGTGAAAATGGCTTTGCAATTAACCAAAAAACCTTCTTGGAAGGTATATGCAAACTTGTGAACTGCTGGACCAAGTGCACTGACAAGGGAGGTGACTATATAAAACAATAATGAACATACTGAACCCCTACCTTTGTGTTAGTAGATTATAGAATGGAAAGTGTAAATAATCTTTGACTGGCTCTCATATTTCTCTCAAAATTAAAAAGTCCCTATATCTATGATAAAACTGCAACATACAGCTAGCTAGTAAATAATCTTTTAACATTTGATAGCATGTTTTCAATAGGACATACTGGCTAGTACATTAAGAAGAAATCTGGTGGCCTACACAACATTTTACATCAATCATTTCTGTTGGGACAAAACATAACAAAATTGAATTTTTTTACTTTAATTTTTTTTTAAGATTTAAGTTTTTTAGTTACAATTTATAAATACGTACAGAAAAACTTTTCAGCAATTGTGATTTTTAATAAATATCATTTGAAAAAAAAATTAAAAGTTTTAGTAAAATACATAAAACATTTACATATTGTACGCTGTTTAATTTACAAAAAAAGCATAATCTGTCTTTAAGAAACGCATCTTCAGTAAGTAGTGATTAATGAATTTTAAAGTCCTAAGTTACATGATATTTACTTTATTTTTTAATTTAATGTTACTTATATAATTCTAAAAACTGAAAACTGATGATGATATCCCATTTAGGATTAACATTTTTCACAACAAAATTCATGTATCATCTTAAAGTGATTATAATTAGGCATAAACCTATTGTTTGTTATAAGGGCAGGCGGTAAGCTTTTAAGAGGGTTTATTGATGCCTTTTTGCAGGATGATAAGACAGCAGAGATCCCTCCTTTAAATCCAGAATGCAGCTTCTGATATGTCTCCATTTCTCAGTAACTCACATTCCAAGTCTCATAATCAATAGGTCGCTGGTTTCAGTATGACAATTTTGTTTTATAACTTTTATTTTTTTCTCACATATACACAAAAGCATATGATTATTTACAATAATAATATTTATAAGAATCTAGAAAAAACTATGTGAATTTCATGTTTGCTGATTTTTATATTATTTGAATAAAATAATTTTAACCTAAAAACTTTATAATAGTGAGAATAGGGTCAGGTCATATGGGGAATAAAGGATTATCAAGTAGATAACAATTTAAACAAATAGATTTATTTTAATTTTTAACTTGCCTGTTACAATCTGTAGCATAAAAACACAAATATATTCATCACTAAAACACTGAAATGAATATAACAACTATTAATCTAACTATAATTGCACATTTGTAACAATGAAAAATTTCTCTTTACCAGGGCAGTGTTTACCCGGCTGACACCCATACAAACTGCTTTCTCCCCATTCTTTTGTGTCTGCCATTCTTCTCTAGTATCTGCTGCCTGTTGGACAAGAACAATTCCCTATCTTCTTTTCACGATCATTTTGATACCAATCTTTTTGAAGTGTTAACATGATAGTGGAGACAATACCAACTGCAAGTACTGCAGAGTGCAATTTTTCATCTGATCAAGAAATAGTAATTAATGAAATGGATGACAACATAACCATGTTGCTAATTCTCTGATGAGTGATGAAAAAAAGCAAGAATTAACCAAAGGATATGTTCCCAAATACTGCTAAGTCAGCAATCAAAAATTTAAAGGTTGTGAGTTATTTAAAAGATTTTTGGAAATGTTTGATGGAATGGAGTTTATAGAAGAGGTTTTGGTAGAGGAAAAATAAAGATGCACAACACTCCTATGAAAATGAATGCATTACATGGAATGTGATGCAGAGTTCTTTTTCTTTACCTAGCAATGAAGAACAAGAATCAATTGAAAAAAATCTGTTTACTGTTAAAATTAAGGCAACAACTCACTGAAATGCATACAAAGAAATCACTTAACACTCTGTGGAAACAGTCGGCAAATTTGAAATTTATCAAAAAGCAAATCACGATTAGCGTAGTGGAAAGTCAACATCAAAAAAGGTGGCAGCATTTGACATATTTGACATGATAAACAAAAGAATACATGACGGATTTGTTGAAGGAACAGACAAAAAAGAGCTGCTGAAAGAGCTGATATCCGAAAGAATGGACAATGGGAACAGGATTCCAGTTTATTAAAACAAATTAAAATCAGACAGAAAGGTGAAAGATTT
This sequence comes from Lycorma delicatula, assembly GCF_047948215.1. Taxonomy (NCBI): domain Eukaryota; kingdom Metazoa; phylum Arthropoda; class Insecta; order Hemiptera; family Fulgoridae; genus Lycorma; species Lycorma delicatula. Next base: position 138,917,003 of record NC_134457.1, on the reverse strand, counting down.
TGAAAAGAAACAACACATCTCCAAAACCAAGAGTGGTCTTCCAGTGGATGCCTGCACACTGTAGGATATTAAGAATATGCAAGCCAATGAAACTGCATAAGCTGTTGCAAACATGTGCCCAGTCCAATTTCTCACTCTTCCCTGACCAGCAGGAGGGCCAGAGTACTCAGAGTGTTGAATATACAAATATGGAGAAAAGGGAAAACAGGCAGACATCTATACAAAATTAAACAAGAACCTACTGATCTGGCACTGTACCACAATGCACCAAGGGCAACTGCCAAATTTCTGGCTAGAGCCTGCATTGGCCACATCGTTGCTGGACAAAATCTCTGCCGATTCCACTCAAAGAGAATTAAAATACAAAGGTAAATCAAATATAAATGAGATTTTACTACTTTTTTTAAATTTATTTACTGAAAATTATAAGGCAAATATAATTTATTTTTCTACATAGTTTCCTGCTTTAGAAATACATATTTCCCAGCAAGAAAGAAGGTTTTTTATCGCAGCATTGTAGGATGAAGCTTGTTGTGTCAGAAGCCAATTGCGAATGAATTCCTCCACACCCTTGTCATCTTCAAATTGTTGCCCTCCTACAGCTTCTTTAAACGCCCCAAAGAAATGAAAATCACAGGGCGATAGGTCCAGGTTGTAGGGAGGATGATCAAGTTGAGTCCAGTATATTTTTTCTAGTTTTGAGACTGTTAGAGCTGCAGTATGGGGCCTGGCGTTGTGATGGAGGAAGATGGCCTCTCAAATCAGTTGGTCTCGTTTTTTGCAGCGATATGCAGCCCTCACCTCGTTCAATAGCTCACAGTAGTAAGCAGCATCGATTTTGCATTGCTCATGCAAAAAACCAATGAGCAAAATTCCTCGCTGGTTGAAAAAAATGATTGAAAGAACCTTGTCAGCAGACAGTCGAGTGTTGGCTTTCACTGGGGCTGCCTCTCCTTTCCTCCACCACTCCATACTGACTTGTTTTGACTGGGGAGAGTAGTAGTGAATCATGTTTTGTTGCAGGTGTCGATCTGACTCAAAAATGCATCACCTTCTTTTGCAAACCTTGCTGTAAGCCTCTGACAGGCCTCCTACTATCTCAACTTCTGATCTGTGGTCAAAAAGCAAGGGACCCATCTGGCACACACTTTACGGAACTGTAGGTTATTTGTGATGATCGCTTGACAGCTCCAGTAACTTATACTGACCTCTTCTGCAATTTCGGATACTATTAATCCATCAATCACCTTCAAGAATATCTCAAACCACGCAAATGTTTTTTGTCTGTAATGCTGGTCAGAGGACAGATTGTGTTCCTGACTTTCCACTCGTTCTTGTCCTTCCTTTAACTCTTTATGGCAGGCAAACACATGAGTCCATGATGCTGTTCAGAACATAGTACATAATACACCAACAGCTGTACTATGCTATAACATTGGTTGGGCAAGGCACATAGTATATTTTATCCAACTTATTTGTTTATTTTAATTTTATCAATTCTGATATCATATTTTATATATGTAGTTTTTAATTCCCATAATTGAATTTTTATATATTAAAAAAAAACATTTAATTGGTATTTTTAATAATAAAAAACTGATTTAATTTTATATTTTAATTCTTAATCTTTCATTTTAATTTGATAAAAAAAAGAAATTTCATATACTATGAAAAAATCGTTAATATATTTTAATTGTCTTTGAGTTTAATATATAGTTCGATATAAACATTTAAAAAAAAACAAAAATTACAACTGAAGATGTGGGTTGCCATGAAAGCGCTATTATAAAGGTTATGAAAAAATATAGTGTCATCTTACTTACTTTTTAATTTCTATACTTAGGTGGATCAAGTTGGATTATATATTAGTACAGAGGGGTATGGGGGTATGGGTCTTAGAAAGACTGACTTTAGAAATATATATATATTTTTTTTTTTTTTTTGAGCAAGCAAATTTTGAAATGAACAAGTGCCTTGAATGCTCGGTAAGAGAGTAGACTGATTTTCTGACCTAATGGTCTACAACAACTGGAACATCTGAGAGAATAGTGCTCTGCAAATTAAGTGATGAAGTAAGGGTGAAATAACAATAGAAGATACATTAAATAAACTGGTTCCTATACATCACATAACTAAAACAATATTCAAAACAGTTTCCCTGTATGATTTATAAATTCTAATAATGACAATAATAAACATTACTTAAACAGATAAAAAAATGAATTATGCTAATGTTCTAAAAATAACAATTCAAAGAATACTTCTTTCATTTTCAAAGAAAGATTTATAATTCACACTTTCTGCTTGAAAATACAATTTTATTAGGAAATCTATTCTTCCGCTGGTTAATGGATATTAAGTTTTAATTGAAATGTTTTGCTGTTTTTTTAAAATTTATTCCTCGATAATTAATCATCATAAATTATGTCTCATACAGGCTGTTTTTTTAAAATAATCTGATATAAACAAAATTATTCCTTAATGTCATACTTAAAAGTTTGTATTCAATTCCAAACAGAAATAAAACTGACAAGCTCTGTTCTACCAAAACAAAATGCGTAGTCAGTTAGTGCTTGGAGTTGTAGTGAATTGTTACAGACTGGTGCTAACTTTCTTCATGCACGAATGAACTATATACCATTATCAAATATCTACATATAAACATATAAGTTCTACTTTACTCAAGTCTTAAAATATTCTATGTGCAAGAGAATTAAGTAGTGTCAGGTATTACAAAATTTTACAAGAAAAACTCATAAATAGCTAATTTCCAAGTTTAGATAATAAAAATTAAAAAAATATTGATATACATGTGGACTTGCAGGTGTAAGTAGTTAAAAGTAAATTAATGACAAATTTCATACACAATTAAAGAAATTAAAAATATCTTAATGTTAAAAACAAATAAATTAGAAAAAAAAATTATAAAAATTAACATTATACTTCAACCACAAAGAAATGCTAGATAAAAATAAGAAATAAACCAGTAACTAAGATTATACAATAATCATGAAAAAAGAAATCAAATCTAATGGCTTACCTTGAGCAGGAGTATAAGCTAAACTAAATAATCGTGAACCAGCACATGGTGAATGAAATTTGAAAACAATGGTGCCATTGTGCCAATCAAAACACTGAACTCTTCCATTTTCTCTATCAGCAGTACAAACAAGACCTTTATCTTCAGCCAAAGTTAATGCATGTGGAATCATAAACATGTAATTTGCAGGTTCACCAATTCCTAGAAAAGATGTACTGGTTTTGTAATTCACTGATAGTATCATGATAATATTAATAGATTAAACAATTATAAAAATAATAAACTGCTGATATATAGAATGGCACAAGCTGACAGGCACATTTGAAATCTGTAATAGTAGCTTCTCATGAGGCAGGAAGGAAGATAGTAGAGAGATGAGGATGTCATATCATATTATCAGTTGCAATGGAGCGTTGAAATGTTCAAAAAGTGATACACCTCTCATTTCAGTGTGATACTTAGCCTGCTGTGTCACCTGAACTTACTGTACCAGATTTCTTCCTGTGAGGATTCTTTAAAAAAATGTGTCCTGGAAGTATATCACAATTATTCAAGAAGTTGAAGAAGCCATTGTTGACGATGAAGCTACTGATGATGGAAGCATATTGTCGCACGTTCACGGCATGACCAATATATAGAGAGACAAACAAACTAAAAGTTTCTTATAAATACAATTTATTACTCTAAGAGCGTAAAAAATAAAACAATTAATAATGATAATAGTAGTAGTAATAACAATAACAACACAATAATAATAGTGAATATATGACAAACAAATTAATTAAAATAAGGGCAAGATTCGTTTAAAAATAGTTAAATTATAAAAACCAGAATAGTCTAATTTACTAAAAACATTATAATGACCGCTAAAATGTAACAACAGATAATATTAGAAACGTTTAACGTTCATACAATTCAATTCTCTGCAAATATTATTACTTTTAATGTTTACAATAGATTTATCCTACACTTTGTGAATGAATTTGATACTGCTACTTTCACTACTTTTTTTTTTAACCTCCAGAACAGCTATCAGAATTACTTCAGAGGATGAATGAGGATGATATGTATGAGTGTAAATGAAGTGTAGTCTTGTAGTCTAAAGTTGATCATTTCTGAGATGAGTGTTAATTGAAACCCAACCACCAAAGAACACTAGTATCCATGATCGTGGATACCAGTGTTCTACATTTCACTGTTTACCAATAACTCACTGAACAACTTCCTGTATTCAGCCACTGTTCATACTAGAATGCTTGTGACATACTCCTTCACTCATTGTTATTACACTCTTACTGATATCGCCATCATCACAACTATGCCAAACATAGCCTCGCAGAACTACTCGCTTAACTACAAACTGTTCCTGCTGTCCTGGCAGTATTTATATCCGCTGGCCTGCAGATCTAGTACCCACTTCATTCCTTAATTGTTGAATTGTAATAACTTTCATCATCCGCACCTTACATTTTCCCATAAATTCTTATTTCAATCCAGAACCCTTCTCGTCAGACAACAGCTGTTGGAGGTGCCATTGTCTGTATTATAAACAGATTGTTTTAAATGAGCCTGTTACCCTGAGAAAGGAATCCCTTTTAATTCCTTCTGGATTGTTCCTTTTGTTATTATTTTCGCATACTTTCTTATTAATTAGAAGAAATCCATTATACCGGTCCTGTTACACTACCCCCTCCTTAAAGTTGTTTGTTCCAAACAGCTATTTGATAAGGCACCAGGCAATCCAGATGAACCACGATCTTCTTTGTTCTTGAACTGTGCTGAATTCTGTAGACTATGTTGTTGATTCCATTCAATACAGTGTTAAATCCCTCCCAACTGGTCTGAGGTTTGGGACATTTTCTGATTATCTTACTGACACAGTCTCCTTGAAACCCTTACGAATTTGCCTGGAGGTCATATCTTGCATCTGCTAATTGTGTTCCAATGTAGCTCTGAAACTCCTGCTCGTTGCTCCACCTTGCAGCAGTGACCATAGTTGATGTTACAGGGTCGTCTGGAAAGAGCATCCTCACTTGAATATTTCCTCATTGAAAACTTTTCATTGAAATATGTAAAAAAAATATATATCTGATATTTGCATATGGGTTATAGTGTTATCCAGAGATAATGTTATACGAGTTACACATTTTTGGAGGTCATACAATATTCCTTGAATATTCCTCGCAAACTATGGAATAGAGTATTAAAATGACTTTCCATTATCATATAACACTATCTATGATGGTTAGTCAGATGACCTTCAAAAAAGATCAAAGGTAATATGTGTGACCACATATTTTAATGTAAAATTTTCTGCTCTTTTCATTGGTGGGGTCAAAAATTGGTCATTCCATTTGAAAAAATTGTGTCAACCTTGAAATTAGGTCACCATCTGGTGTCCTCCTTCAATCTTAGTAACTTTTGTTCACGTCATTTTTTGTATTGCACGTAGTTTATGAGAAAATCACCTGGGGCGATTAAATTGAAACACTATATGTGTGTATGTGTGTCCACGTGCACATGTGTGTGTGAAAAAAGCAATAAATTTCTTTCATACACTTACCACATTATTATTTATTTTTATTAGAAAGGAGCACACTAAATAAATATTTATAAACTAGCATGAGTTCATCTTCTATTACTTTCTTTAAAAAAAAAAAAAAATACTTCTATCATGATTAATTAATTATCTTATGTTCAGAAAAACTAAAAAAGAAAAAATCTGAAATTTTACACTTACCATGATTAATAGTTGATCGTCCCCATTCAGAAATTTTTACGCCACTTTTATCAAATTTAAGTATCCGTGAGTTGCAATATCCATCAGCAACAAAGAAATCACCCCAAGAAGTGACAGCAACAGATGTTGGTTTACAAAAATGGACTGCATCATTACCAGGAACAAATGCTTCTCCAAGTGTAAGTTCTGCTGTTTCTGGTTTATTCTTCACTTGTGAATATTTGAAAACTTGATGTAGTGCAACATCAGTAGTCCAAACATTGTCACCTTGGTCCACTGTGATTCCATGAGGTAAATAAAACCTGTATTGTATTTTAAACAAACGTTAAATAGAAGTAAAATTACCACTAAAAAAAGGTAAATCCTGATTTTAAGCATTACAGTACCTCTTAATTTTTAGATTTATTAGTATGTGCTAGTATGCAAAAACAAAAATAATTGAAATAATTTTATCATATTTTTTTTCTAATTTAATCATTAATATTGATTAAGCGATTAACGACAACAACATAATTAATACTTGTCTTTTTTAAACTTTAAATTAACAACAGAATTTACTGTATATTCCCTATTAACAGACTCGATAAGAAAAAAAAATCTTTAAAATGTAGATGGGCTCTCCACAGTAGAGAGAATGTAATAATTTATTTTTTACACAGAAATCATTTTAAATTAGTGATTGTTGCTAATTTTTGTTAAAGTAGTCATACTTTTTTGTAAACGAAATTGTAGAAATAATATATACATATATATAGTATTTCTACAATACCTCAAAGTAGCAACACTGTAAAGTTACTAGTAGTGCTGATTTATATTAGTATTAATATTTCTTAGTCTATTGTTGCCACATGAGACTGAAACAAACTTTTCATGAAACAAGTTTTTGTTGTGCGTTACAAAAATGAGTGACACTAATTATGAGCAACATTTTAGAATCAAGTTTTGACTCCCTGAGAATGCTACTGAAACTGTTTCAAAATTGAAAAGGGCATATGGAGATGACGTTCTGCCACGAGCCCAATTTTTTAAGTGGTTTAAAGCATTTTCAGATGGCTGGGAATCAGTTGCAGACGATCCACGCTCTGGAAGACCGTTAACATCAAAAATTGACAACAGTGTTGAGTGAATCAGACTTGATACGGTACAACTGATAATTAACTGTCAGAATGATTGCACAATAATTGAATTTGAACCATACTACAAGCCATCAAATTTTGACAAATGAATTGAACATGAAAAAAGTTTGTGCAAAATTAGTACCAAAAAACCTCACTGTTGAACAGAAAAATAACAGGGTGGAAGTGTGCCACAATCTAGGGCAAATTGAAACAGATCCTGATTATCTAAAAAAATGTTATTACTGGTGATGAATCTTGGATATTTGAGTACAACCCAGAAACAAAAACAGAGCAAGAGAAACAGAAACAAAATAACACACTTCAAACTCACCAGGTCCAAAAAAACAAAAATGAGCAATAAAAAATTAAAATCATGCTAACTTGTTTCTTCGATAGTAATGGCATTGTCCATATGGAGGTTTTGCCTACAGAACAGACTGTACAAGAAATTCTTGGAAGACTGCGAAAAGAGTTGCCTGCATGAGATCAACCATCAAAGACAACTGGATACTGCAACATGACAATGCACGTTGTCACACTGCACTCTCAATTAACGAGTTTTTGGTAAAGAAAAGCATTCCTGTAGTTCCTCAACCACCTTATTCATCTGACTTGAGTCTCTGCAACTCTTTTCTGTTCCCGACTTTAAAAAAACACCTCAAAGGACACCATTTTGGAACAACAGAAAACATTTAAAAAAAATATAACCAAGCATCTGAAGGATATTCCAGTTTCTGAATTCCAACACTGCTATCAAGAGTGAGAAAACTACTTGAAGCATTGCATGGCTTCCCAAGGGAACTATTTCAAAGGTGATAAGAGTCCATGAATAACTGGATTGTAAATAAAAAGTTTTTCTGAACCAGTCTCATTACTTTATATATATATATATATATATATATATATATATATATATATATATATATATATGTATGTATGTATGTATGTATGTATGTATGTATGTATGTATGTATGTATGTATGTATGTATCATCTTCATGATCATGAAGTTCTCCAGGGATTTTTATAACCTAGACTACTCATGAAAATAATGTAAATAGTTCACATAAGCATCTCCTGAAATGTTTCATTTGCAAGTCATGGCTAGTAGTAAGATTTCACTCAGATTTAAATTATCCCCGTGAAATAAGGCCGTACTTTAATATTTAGGACATTAATTATGGGACTGAATTAGTGATTTCTTATGGTTTTTGATCAGAAAAATCAAATAAAATAGGTCCCAGAACCATATATACAGTAGTTTTTAAGAAATTTGGGGTGAAAACCAATAAATTGGGGTAAAAAAACTGTTTTTATATGTTTGACAACAATAACTTTGTTAAATGGATAATAAACACATACAACTTTTAAACAAAACTTGTAGAGAATTTAATTCTGAACAAAATGGTATAAAATAAATAGAATAAAACAAAGAAAAATTCAAATTTTACTTGGAAGCAGTGCACTAGACCAAAATGCATTAAACATACCAGTTTATAATAACCGATCCATTTCTCAGGGAAATGATTTAAGTGAGTGAAAACAGCAGATTAGTGGTGGGGAAGCACACCATTGTGGCGCTGAGGTATACTTCGTGTCTCTACACTAGAACATCTTCAAACATCTGTGGCAATTCTTCATGAAAAAAGTGCAAGCAGAACTCAGCATTTAAGAGGCCAGATAATATGAACGGTTCAAAAAGCTGATTGTGAAGATCAAACCATACATTGACGCTAAATTGGTGTTGAACATTGCCTTCCACCGTTTCATGAGGATTTACTTCTACTTCTACCCATGTATGCTCATTGCGTAAGTTTTTGTTGCCATTTTGAGTGAAATTTGCCTTGTTGGTAAATAAAACATACTTGTAGAGCTGTCGTTTGTACTGTACCAATTGCAGAACTCCAAGCAAAGCAAACCGTCTCCTAATTTATTGGTTTTCACCCCAGACTTCTCAAAAATACTACTGCAGATATGGTTCTAGGACCTACTTTATTTGATTTTTCAGATCAAAAACCATAAGAAAATACTAATTCTGTTCCTTAATTAACATCCTAAAAATTTCAGTATCACTTCATTTCACCGGGGTAGCTAAAATCCAAGCAAAATCTTTCACTAGCCATAACTCGCAAACGAAGCACTTTAGAACATATGTTTATATAAACTTTTTCCATTACTTTCATGAGTAGAATAGGTTATGAGAGCCCTGGGAGAACTTCGTGATACTTCCTGTATGTATGTGCACAAAAATTAATTATTATTATAATTTATTTATTTACAATAAATATTGTAAAGCAAATGATACTAATCAAAACTTACAACCATTTATGTTTTTTAAATACTTACAAATTTTCTCCCCATTTTTGTAATATTTGACCAGATGTAGGGTTATATATAATAACAGTTGGTACTGAGATAGGTCCTCGATGCCTTTCTATAGTTGTGATTTTGTTCACAGCATCAAATGTAGAAGAATCCCAAACACGATCACCACGATGAAAAATATAAACAAGACCTTTGGAATCAACACTTACACCTGAAACTTGACCTAATTCTAAAGAATCTTTTGGCCAGTTTTCAACTGCAACCCAACCTAAAACAAATTAATATTTAAAGCATAAAATTAATCAATACAACAGTTGATATTTGAAAAATGAATAAAAAGACAAAATTATTTTTTGACGCAATAAACAAACATAAAAACTATCAAAAAGTATAATAAATGTTTTACATGGATGTCCAAAATACAGTAAATAAACAAAGAATACTGATAAAATGTCTTAAAACAGATTATGAAAGAAAATGTTTATTAATGTAAATAAATTGGAAGTCCATCTGATCAGCTAACAACAGTGATTATGTAACTTATTAATGTTTTTCTACACATTGCTTCTGCTGTTTTTTTCACTGGTAATATTAAAAAAAACAGCAGAAACAATGTATTGTTGTGACTAATACAGCAACATAAAAGCAGCATTTACTTTTAAATTTCCTTCTTTAAAACTTCAATAAAAAGCCTCATATTTGTGAAGTAACTTGGTTTATTTTTTTAAATTTAATCCAGATATTATAGTCAGTTACATTTGAGAAGTAAGTTTAAGGCATTGCTCAAGGTGTCAGTATAACACCAGTAACGAACTGCACAACAGCAACAAAACACTTTTATTCTTTTATCATGTTTTTATCTTATTACTTCATATTAAGTGTTTGGGAAATTTATTAAATTTATAAATAAGCATGATATAGATTATAAATTCATTAACACCACATTTTAAAATAACATCAAACTGATTCCCAACCAAGCTTCTAGCTTAAAGTGTTCAAAAGTTATAGCGTAAAAAATATGATTTTTCCTTTCTTGCATTTTTGTAATTTAAGTGAATGAAAAAAAGAAATATTTTCTCTTTCAAATACATAACTGTAAGTGGTTCAAATAAAATTGTAAGGGTTAGTATAAAATACTGTTTTAATATTTAAAAATGCTAATACTCATTTTAATTTTAAAAATATCTATTTTATCTTGCATAAATCTTAATTAATTTAATATAATCTAATTTTAAATTTTATTTACTAATTTAAATGATTTATAAATATTTTACTTAAATGTGATGAACTATTAACTTCATTAAGTATTTCAACTAAAAAGAACTACAAGAGAATTTTTTTTATATGGTAATATGGTATGCACAATTGGGAATGCTTATTTCTAATTCATTACTAATTTATTGTTGTTATGTGACTGTGGTTATTACAATAATTGTAATTATTATTGGTAGAATTTAGAGCTAGTGTGGACTGTATTTTTTTTGTTGAGATGTTAGATGAAATGAAATGAAGCAACGCTATGTTCTTCTTTAATCGTTATATTTAATTTGTTGCCACCCTTGACATTTTTATTGAATTACAATAGTTACATTAAACTTAAGAATGTATGACACTTTAGTCATAATTGAATTTGAACATTATCAAAAAATTATGAGTCCCCTTGGACTGAAATGAAAACACGACCGCACTGTGCGGGATCCTGACGTAGAATATAACTAACACTAATTGTCCATCCAGACGAAATGAAAAATGCGACTGCACTGGGTGGGGCTCTAATGTAGAATACTAGCATGAGCCTCACCTTCCGGTTAGCGCTAGCACCCACTAGATCGCAGCACCAGACAGCTCAACGTGAAACTGAACACACCGCCCACCAATTATAATTACCTTAATTATAATTTTGTGATACATTACATGAAATGAAACTTAATATACAAACAAAGAGTATTACATAAAATAATTACGTTAATGCCTGAGAAATCAGGGTCAGGTAAGGAAGTTAATGGAGCGAAGGCTAGAAAATGTCCAGGAGTAAGTGAAGTAGGATCCCATTATGACAGATAGGTATTGGCAATGTAGAATTGATTCTTCCGGAGAAAGACCTGACAATATACGATTATTTTTATTTTTTAAATTATAAATGAAGCGACGACAATATGAAAATATATTTAATGTTCATCTGAATGAAGAAAATGGTTTTGAAAGTTCTACAGCTTCTGTAGTTTGAAGAGCAGCTGAAAACACATTAGTTTTGGTAGACTTCTTCTCTCCCTTGAGCGAATCTGGCAGAATCATAAAAATGATAGGCAAATTGGATGGCCAAGCGTTCTCCTCTTCCTTCAGAAAAGACAGACCATTCCACCAGAGTTGTGACAAGATTAATGCATCTAACATGCAACCACACGACAGGATGTCTGCAGGGTTATCCTTTGAAGGAACATGCTTCCATAAGCATTCCTTAGTTAGCTCTTGAATTTCACAAATTCTATTTGCGACAAATACCTTCCACTGATTAGGAAGTGATGACAACCAGTAAAATACCAATTGAGAATCCGACCAAAAATGGATTGAATGAAATCTTATACCTAAAATACACTTAACCTTATTGAATAAATGAGATAATCGAAGAATAAACGAGAATTGAATAAACGAGATAAGGTGAGGAAGAGCCGCATTCAGCTCTAATCTAGGAATAGAGATTTGCTGGATAGGAGCAATTCTAGATTTTGAACACAGCAAGTGGGTTTCAATGCATTTATCAATAGATCTAATGAAAATACAAGCACCATATGTGCTACCTACCTGCATCACAAAAACCATGTAATTGATAACTCTTATTAAAACTATTTTAACTAACCTAGGAGTTGAGAGTTAACCTTTCAGTGGACCTCTGAGTTGAGAGAGTACAGAAAATACCATTTTTCTGCTAACAGAGCGGGAAGAAATTCATCCCATTGAAGGCTAGCACACCATAACTCTTGGGATGAACAACTTAAATGGAACAATTGTAGGAGCAAGTAGACCCCAAAGGATCGAACAATGAAGAAACAATTGATAAAACAGAACGTTTAGTGTAAGAAGTATTATCATCTTTTGGTTTGAATTGATAAATGAAATCATCACTTTGAGGATTCCAAAATAATCCAAGTATCTTGATCTTTTCAACCTTGTCTAATTTGATGAAAGAATCAAAATTGTCAAACATATCCGGAATGTTGGAATGGCATTTATGTAGTGAAACCCCGTATTTGTTAAACAATCACGAAACATCACTGTATAATTGTTTCAACTGATCGATGTTGTCACAACCAGTGAGCAGATCATCGACATAAAAATCTTGCTTAATTACTTGGCAAGCTTGAGGAAAAGAGGCTTCATTTTGATTGGAAATTTCAATCAAACATCCTGTTGCTAGAAAACTTGAAGATACTAAACCATAAGTAATTGTTTGTAAATTGTATGGAATGATTGATGAGTTATTATTATCATACCAGAGGATTCTTTGCAATGGAAAATCTCGAGGATTGATGGGAATTTTTTGATACATCTTTGGAATATCGCCTGATAGCACGTAACTTGAGTTCTAAAATGAATTATAATCAAAAATAAATCTTGTTGTACTACTGGAACTGTAGCAAGAATTGAATTAAGTGATCGGCCATTTGATGTTTTTGCACTACCGTCAAATACTACTCTTGTTTTGGTAGTGGTGGAAGATTAACGATATATTGCGTGATGGGACAAATAAAAGATTTCAGATGGAGCATTACACTGAGATGAATCTGCAGGTTGCATGTAATCTAATTCTTGATATTCTTTCATGAAATGGAAGTAGTCTTTCTTGAGTTTAGGATTTTTCTTAAATCTAAGCTGTAATAAATTGAAACGATGTTTGGCATTTTCAAAAGAATCTCCTAAAACGCAGTTTTCCTTACGAGGAAGAGATACAACAAATCTGCCTTTGCCATCACGAAAGGTATTTTCAACTAAATGTTTTTCACAGAAAGATTCCTCCTTGGTTGGTAAACGATTTTCGATCTCTTCAGATCTCCAAAAAGACTCTAATTGAGAGGAAAGTTGTTCACTGCTAACAAAAAGTGATACTGAATCTGAATTATGTTTCTGTTTACTCGATTTCATAGGGATTTGTCCAGAGACTATGAAACCAAGACGAGTTTCTTGAAGAATGGTATGATTACAATTGTGAGTTAATTGAACAGGCTTAAGCAACAAAAGGTAATATTGAGCTCCTAGGAGAATGTTGATTTGCCCAGAAATATTAAAATGAGGATCGTCAAGAAAAAGATGAGAAGGAATTTCCCAGTCACTTATGTTTACAAAATCATAAGGCAACAGACCTGTAATAGATGGCAGTACATGACATTTCAAATTAAAATTAAAATCTTCATATCTAGATTTAATATTTAAATCAACACTTAACTTAGATTTAGTGACATTACTAATACCTGTGATCGGCATTAAAACAAGTTTGGTTTGAAGCCCAAGTTTAGCAGCAAACCTTTCAGTACAAAATTAAAGCAGAATCAAGTAAGACCCTGGCTTGGATGAAATTATCTTTTTTATCTTTAACGATAACTACTGCTGTTGCAAGTAAAACAGACTTGTTAGGTTCTAATTTTAAAGTACAATATGAACTATTAGCCAAAGGAGCTTGATTCGGCATAGAAGATTTAATTGCTAGCTCTTGTAGTGTTTTATCTAAATGAATTAGCGTTATGATGCTTCTGTGAGTATTTTTTACATTTACGATTGCTTTGACATCTTTTTACAATGTAATGTTTGCTTAAACAATTAAGACATAATTTTTTCTGAAATATAAAATTTTTCCTTTCATTAACATTGTAACTTAAAAATTTATTACATCGATACAATGGATGAATGCTAGTTTTACATAATGCACACAAAATTATTAGAATTATTTACATAAAATGCAGTTTTATTAGAACTAGGTCTGGAAGAATCATATCTTTTGCCGCTAAAGCATACATTAGATGGCTGTACTTTTTCATTACCTTGAATTATGTCTGTGGATTCAAGTAGTTTATGCTTACATTCTAAGAAAGAAATGAGTTGTTCTAACCTTGGAAATTCATTATTTTCCAATGTTTTTTCCCAATCTCTTAAAGTATTTAATTTAAATTTTGAGTAATTATTTGTATTATAATGAATTCTAAATAATCAATATTTAGGTTCTTCGATGCATTAATATTTTAATTAATTTGATCAATGAATTTAGATAAATTTTCAGAATTTTCCCTTTTTAATGGTTTTAGATTAATAATTTCCATAGCATGTTTAACTGCAATTAGTAGTTTTATTGTCATAACGAGCCTTAAGTAAGTTTATGGCAGTTTCATAATTTTCAGATGTTACTGATAAATTTTTTATTCCATCTAAAGCATTATCTCTTAAGAAATTTGTGAGTTAGTAAGATCTTTCAACATCGAAAAATTCCTTGCATTTATGGACTAAACTATTAAAAAGATCAAAAAATTTATGTCATGCTCTCATATCACCATGAAAGGGGTCAATTTGTATAGGTTTTAATGTAATTTGATTGGGTTTGTCAATTATTTTATTTGACTCAATTGCGTCTGAAATTTTGACATATATGACACATCATATATGTCCCTATCCTCTAAATCTTTATCTGTTGCATCTTTATGCAATTCTATTTCAGATTGAACTTCAAAAAATGTTTTTTCGTATCCTAATGGTCTACTGAATTTTATAGTGAACACATCATAATCATCTGCTTCGGAATTAAAATTATTAATGAATAATTTTAGTTTTGGTATGCAGTTTTTCATAATATCTCCTTTCTTAATTAAATTTTTAAATTTCATTTTGACTTAAATTACGGTATTGATAGAGATATTAAATAAGTTGATAAGAAATTAAATAAATAAAATGAAATAAATTGATATTTAAATTGATAATTACTAAATTATTATAAAATAATATTATTAAATTGTTTTCAATGATCAAAAGTTAAGTTGATAAGAATGCGTGTTGATTATGTTCTGAGTAGGCTTGTTGATAAAGTTTTTTTTCTAATGTATGATATGATGTCATCTGCTGATATTAACCTTGCTTGCAACTGTGAGTGTGTGTGTATGTAACCCAGTATAGTTCTAACACATTAAAGTTCACAAAAAATTATTATTGTTAAAGACTGACCTGTAACTTTAATATTATTGAAGATTCACTGTTCGGTAACTTGCATATAACAACTATTGTTATAATCTTATGCGTGTCCTGAATGTTACAAGTTATTTAAAACGTATTGAATTTTATGCATTTTATACTAATGCCCCACGTACTCCTGAATGTACACTGTCCCATAAAGATTAACATTCACAGTTCCTATGAAAGATTAGGTAATGGTATTTAACACTGCTTATAAATACCACTTGATCCGGCCTTACGAATCCTGCCTTGTGAATTCTGCTACTTGATGATCCTGTCCCTCTATCCGGTGACACTTTGATCCACTTGATCAGGCGACTGAGGACCATAAAAGGTATGATAGATCCAGCTCGGAGGACCATAAAAGATATGGTAGAATTTAGAGCTAGTATGGACTGTACTTTTTTTGTTGAGATGGTAGATGATGAAATGAAGCAATGCTATGTTCTTCTTGAATTGTTATATTTAATTTGTTGTCACCCTTGAAATTTTAATTGAATTACAATAGTTACATTAAACTTAAGAACGTATGACACTTTAGTCATAATTGAACTTGAACGTTATCAAAAAACAATGAGTCCCCTTGGACTAAAATGAAAACACGACCGCACTGTGAGGGAGGCTGATGTAGAATATAACTAACACTAATTGTCCATCCGGATGAAATGAAAAATGTGACCACACTGGGCGAGACTCTAATGTAGAATACTAGTATGAGACTCACCTTCCGGTTAGCGCTAGCACCCACTAGATCGCAGCACTGGATGGCTCGATGTGGAACGGAACAATTATTGAAGCTTTAAAGAAAGAAATTTGAAAACAAATCGCTTGTACTTATACATCTGTGTTAGTCATTATATTTTGATGACTAATAAAAATTTCAAAATATAACATAATACCATTTAAAATAAGATTCCAACAGATGTTTCATTTGAAGGTTTTAACAAATCTTTTAAAAAAATTCTTTTACATTAATCAAAGTGAAAATATTAAATTCTGCTCATAAAAAAAAAAATTACACAAAGTGTAATATTTATGAATAGTTTCATTGTGCTGTTATATTACTTAAACATAAATATCTAGTCATAATTGTCATATTATATACTTGTTTTCTATAAGCATACATGCATCTTAGAAACTTATACATACATGCATCAATAAAATAAACTTAGATTACATATGTTTAAAAAAACCTTATAATAAACAATAAAATTTTGTTATACTGTTTTGATCTTAACTATTAGCATAATATAATTTAATTTACTTTACAGCACAACTGGAACATTTTTTTTCACCACAAATTTATATCACAGGTTTCTTATAATATATTTGCATACCAAATATATTCTCAATTATTCACACATTTTATGTTCTACAAGTTAATCCCTTATGTCTTATATAAAGGTTAGCACTAAATGAAGAAGATATAAATAAGATCTCATGTAATAATTATGACATTTATTTCAAAAAGAAGATTATAATTTAGCATTTGAATGAGCTTCAAATACGGAAATTAAAATAAATTATTATCCAGAAGAAGCAATCTTGCTTAAAAATTGGTGGATTAATAGGAAATGAATGACTTATGTAAACATTTTAAAAAATGAACATGAAAGTTACACAATATAATGCACTGGCCCATAACATTTCTTTGATGATTATTGAGTGTTTAGAGTTTCATCACTACACTTACATTATTGGCTCTCATCGGCTCATTTTAACTTACTTCTAGATTTGCGAGTGTTAAAATTACAAGGCAATAACGTGATTTTATTTTTTTTTAAATTTATTTATTGAAAAATAAAAAGCAAATACAATTTATTTTTCTACATAGTTTCCTGCTTTAGAAATACATTTTTTCCAGCTAGAAGGAAGGTTTTTATCACAGCATCTTAGAATGAAGTTGGTTGTGTCTGGAGCCAATTGTGCATGAATCCCTCCACACCCTTGTCATCTTCAAATTGTTGCCCTTCCGGAGCTTCTTTAAGTGGCCCAAACAAATAAAAATTGCAGGGCAATAGGTCAGGGTCGTAGGGAGGATGATCAAGTTGAGTCCAGTGTATTTCTTCTAGTTTTGAGACTGTTGAAGGTGCAGTATGCGGCCTGGCATTGTTGTGGAGAACGGCCTCTCACATCGGTTGGTCTCGCCTTTTGTGATGATATGCACCTCTCACCTCATTCAACAGCTAGCATTAGTAAGCAGGATTGATTGTGATCGCTCATGCAAAAAATCAAAGAGCAAAATACCTCGCTGGTCAAAAAAAATGGTTGAAAGAACCTTGCCAGCAGACACTCAAGTCTTGAATTTCACTGGGACTGCCTCCCCTTTTATCTGCCACTCCATACTGACTTGTTTCAACTGGAGAGTGTAATGGTGGACCCACCTTTCGTTGCAGGTGACAATTCGACTCAAAAATGCATCACCTTCTTTCACAAACCTTGCTGAAACCTTCTGACAGACCTCCAAACATCTCAACTTCTGATCTGCGGTCAAAAGGCGAGGGACCCATCTGCACATACTTTATGGAACTGTAGGTCGTTTGTGATGATCACTTGTCAGTCCCACAACTTATTTCGACCTGTTCTGCAATTTCGTATACTCTCACTCGTTGATCATCTTCTAGAATGTTTCGAACCGTGCGAATGTTTTCATCTATAATGCTGGTCCGAAGACAGTAATCATGTTCCTGATTTTCCACTCATTCTTGTCCTTCCTTGAACTCTTTACACCAGGCAAGCACACAAGTTCTTGACAATGTTTGGTCCCCAAACTGTGCAGTCAATCTCCAGAAAATTTCCATCGCTTGAACTGATTCACAAGCAAGAAATTTTATAATTATGCATTGTACAGGGGTGGACCTGTTGCTCTGACGTGAGCATTACTGACAAATTGGTTGGGAGCGTGAAATGGTCAGCTCTCCCCACTCCTAATGACCCCACCCAAGCATACTAGAAGCACAGACCCAGTCCTACCAACTGTAGATGTTCTGGAACAATAATTCCGTTTATATCTAATTTACCCTCGAATAATATCTTAATGTAATACTGGTGCTTACACTTAGAACGAATTTGATGATTTTTTGAAAATCTTTGAAAATGATTTTATTTATTGCAAGATAAAATCCATTTGATATCACAGCATAAACGTCTCACTCAAACTTCTTCCAAAATTATAATTTACATAATCTTTTCTTTTTCAATATAAACAAAAAAAGACTTAAACACAGAAATTTTAACAACAAAAATTAAGCAAGGACCCCTCGACAATAATGACTTCAATTTTTTCAAACAGTAAACTTACATTTTTTTTTTTTTTCCAGTTTTCTAATGATGCATAATCGGGGCTCAAATAGAAACCTGAACACTGAGTAACAGTAGTTATGAAAAACTGACAAACTGTTTAAAATTTCAAAAAAACATGCAACTACTACTACTACTACTTCTAAATATGATTTTACAATAAATTTTATGTAATTCGAAATGTAAACAATACTTAACCATGCAATACAACTGACATTTAATACAGATACAAGTATAAATTAAAATAAAAATTTACAAACTTAAATTTTATATCTTAGGCCGCTATAAAAATTTAAGTTTAACTTGAAAATGTGGCTGATTTTTTCGAAGAATTTATGTACTCAGTTGATTATTTAAAATAATTCTCAAAAGTGCAATGGCAAAACCAAATTAAAAATAATTAATTAATTATATCAGATATAATTAACGAAAGATAACTATAGACAGGAGACAATTACAGAAAAAAAACTTCTAAATGTAATGTAGGTTTTCTGTAATTAACTTTTTAAGCAGATAGAGAAAAATATATATAAAAAGAAGCTTCATAAGCTTTAAGCTTTAATTTAAAAAAAGCTTAAATCTCTTTTAAACGTTAAAAGTTTAAAGCTATAAGATTTTTTAAAAATAATTTGAAGCTTGTCTTGAATAAATTTTAGACAACATAATTCTTCTAAAAAGGTGGAAGGAAGTAGAGTTAAATAAAACCTAAAAAAAAGATTAGGTGAAGTCTTAACAAGGGTACAACTAAATATATTTATAACAAATTTTAAAGATATTGCTAATAAATAAGAAATCTTTTAAAAATAATAATATAAAAAAATAAAATATAGACCTTCTTTTATCTGATTATTATCCTGCAAATGAAACAAAGACTGATTTCTTTGCCAGTGACTAGGAAAAGGAATCTGTTGGTTTTGATGATCACTTTCAAAATTTTCTCTAATCACTCTAGGTTGTTCCTAGAACAGAAATAATAAAAATTTAATTACTAAATTAAAATATTTCAAACTTTAATTTATCTTATTCAAGATTATAATTCCTCACAATGTGCCTTAAACTAAATTATGAAAGAAAGTCTATCTACTTCAGCCACACACACAGGCCAATTCTCACAACTATCAACTTAATCCCAGTGACTAAAAGCAATATCTGTGGTAACACAGATACAGCTACAGCTGATTACCAATTATACTTAACTAAATATTAGATTGGTTGGGACTTCTTGTTTCATTTCCAAGTATAAATAAAATTTCATATAAGTTTCTACATTCATATCCCAATCAATAAAACACAGGAAAAATGAAACAAACTCATCTTAACATCATAACATGCTCTGTTCAAAGCAAAAAAAAAGTAAAAGCCACTTTTCTAGTGGTGTTTACAATATCTAACTTAATTAATTAAATTTTCCATTAATATCTAACCCAATCTCCAAGTTTTTCTCCCAATTGCATCAAGTAGTATTTCCTTCTCCATGGCTAATTACACTGTGGGCACCAACTAAATTTTCAAAATGAAAATGAATTTTTATCACAACTGATGATGCTAGAAAATCAAACATTATTCAGGGTAATATGATACTGAAGTGGCTAAATATGAAAGAACAAAGTGTTAAGCATACCCTCAACAAGAAAAGGCACTGGCCATATAATATATGCTTCTATTAAAAAAAAATCTCAAAAGGGTACCCAGCAGTAAAAATTGTCAAAAAACTCTCAACGAAATTAAAGGCACTTTCCTCAACAAATGCAAAACTAAAAACATAATAAATCATGGAACTATATACTACACTTTGATTTTTCAATCTATATGAATAAACTTGTAGAGATATTAAAATTCTTAACAAGTTCCCCAGTACAGTAACAGTATATTATACTGTAAACAAATAACTATGCCACTAGATATATCCCCATTCATTTGCTACCTACTGTGTCCTGATAGCAGTGCTCTTAACACCAGATTATCGTTGAGTGCAGACATCCTGAACAGTTTCAAACCTGATATATGAAGAATCAGCTGTCATGTTGGTATGTTTGCAGGCCACCATGCTACCCAATTACTTTATACTCCATGGGAAATGATTAAGTATTGCTCGCTCAACATTTAAAAGTTGCAAATCTTAATTCCACATCATCTCCGGCACAGTGGGTAGAGACCCTAAACTGCCTACTAACTTTCAAATTTTGATACACAAGTGCCCAGCTATGGTCCAATGACAAACCGCACAAAGCAACTAAAACCATGCCTTGTATTGAAAACACAGCTTTTAGTGATTCACAAAAGTAGGCACTCCCTACTTCAGATCGTAAACTAAGGTCAGTTTTCAAAAGAAGAAAGCTAACAAATATGCAGCTCATTGAATTTAAATCCTTTTACAGGCCAGAACTACAAATGAACATATGCAAACTAAGCCAAATGTTAATAAAAATGAAAACTAATCATATCTGTTCTTGAAGGAATAATGATACCTTGTCAGTGATTTGGGAGCATGTATGGTACTTACGTATTAACGACACCGCAGCTGTTTAGGTTATGTTGACTTCGTGCACTGACAAATCGTACGTATATAAAAAAAAACCTACGCTCGCTAACCTCTTACGTATTAACGCCACTGCAGCTACAGCTTTACTTAAGAACAAAGTAGTCAATCGGATTTTGGTGGATTAACATTATGGACCGATTTCGGTGATATAACATTATGGTTATATTATTAATAAGTTGTATATATTATGAATCGTTGTATGAATTATGAATTGTGCCTCCTCTATGAATCATGAGACCTTGCCGTTGGTGAGGGGGCTTGAGTGCTCAGAGATACAGAGTAGCTGGACCGAAGGTGCAACCATATCGGAGATGTATCTGTTGAGAGCCAGACTAAGGAATGATTCCTGAAAGAGGACAGCAGCTCTTTCAGTAGTTGTTAGGGGCGTGAGTCACAATGACTTAAACGGCCATATCAACATCACTCAGTCCTCTGAGTACTGCGCAGCTGAAAGCAACGGAAAACTACAGCTGTTTTTTTTCCAAGAAAATGTGGCTCTCTGCATTTTCACATAATAATAATGGAGGCGCCTTCCTTGGTAAAATATTCCGGAGGTAAAATAGTCCCCCGTTCGGATCTCCGGGTGGGGACTACTAAGGAAGGGGTCACCAGAAAAGTAAAAAATAACATTCTACAAGTCGGAGCGTGGAATGTTAAAAGTTTAAAAAAGGTGGGTAGGGTAGAAAATTTAAAAAGGGAAATGGATAGGGTAAAGATGGATAAAGTAGGAATTAGTGAGGTTCGGTGGAAACAGGAAGGCGACTTTAGAGTAATTAACTCAGCGTCAAATAATGGGCAGGCAGGAGTAGGTTTCATGATGAACAAGAAGATAGGGAGGAGAGTGGAGTATTTCAAGACGCATGGCGATAGAATCATTGTAATAAGGATAAATTCAAAACCTAAACCGACAACGATTGTTAACGTCTATATGCCTACAAGCGCCCATGATGATGATGAGGTAGAGTGTGTATACGAAGAGATTGATGAAGCAATTAAACACGTAAAAGGAGATGAAAATTTAATAATAGTTGGAGATTGGAATGCAAGCATTGGGAAAGGCAAGAAAGGAAATATAGTGGGTGAATACGGGCTGGGCAAAAGGAATGAAAGAGGGAACCGACTTATAGAGTTTTGCACGAAGTATAATTTAGTAATTGCCAATACCCAATTTAAAAATCATAATAGAAGAATATACACTTGGAAAAATCCAGGCGATACTGCAAGGTATCAGATAGATTATATCATGGTTAAGCAAAGATTTAGAAATCAACTAATTGACTGCAAAACTTACCCTGGAGCAGACATTGATAGCGACCATAATTTGGTGATAATGAAATGTAGATTGGGGTTTAAAAACCTGAAGAAAAGGTGTCAGATGAATCTGTGGAATTTAGAGAAGCTTGAGGAAGAGGAGGTAAAGAAGATTTTTGAGGAGGACATCGCAAGAGGTCTGAGTAAAAAAGATAAGGTAGAAAATGTAGAAGAAGAACGAGAGAATGCTAAAAAGGAAATTCTTAAATCAGCAGAAGCAAACTTAGGCAGAATAAAGAGAACTGGTAGAAAACCTTGGGTTTCAGATGATATATTGCAGCTGATGGATGAATGTAGAAAATATAAGAATGCTAGTGATGAAGGAAGTAAAAGGAACTATCGGCAATTAAGTAATGCTATAAACAGGAAGTGCAACCTGGCGAAAGAAGAGTGGATTAAAGAAGTGTTCAGAAGTGGAAAGAGAAATGAACATTGGTAAAATAGACGGAGCATACAGGAAAGTTAAGGAAACTTTTGGGGTAAATAAATTAAAATCTAATAATGTGTTAAACAAAGATGGTACACCAATATATAATACGAAAGGTAAAGTCGATAGATGGGTGGAATATATTGAAGAGTTATAAGGAGGAAATGAATTAGAAAATGGTGTTATAGAGGAAGTTGAGAAGGTGAAATGGGAGAAACAATACTGAGATCTGAATTTAAGAGAGCATTAAAAGATTTAAATGGCAGAAAGGCTCCTGGAATAGACGGAATACCGGTAGAATTACTGCGCAGTGCAGGTGAGGAAGCGATTGATAGATTATACAAACTGGTGTGTAATATTTATGAAAAAGGGAATTTCCTTCAGATAAAAAAAAAAGTGTTATAGTCATGATACCAAAGAAAGCAGGGGCAGATAAATGTGAAGAATACAGAACAATTAGTTTAACTAGTCATGCATCAAAAATCTTAACTAGAATTCTATACAGAAGAATTGAGAGGAGAGCGGAGGAAGTGTTAGGAGAAGACCAATTTGGTTTCAGGAAAAGTATAGGGACAAGGGAAACAATTTTAGGCCTCAGATTAATAGTAGAAGGAAGATTAAAGAAAAACAAACCAACATACTTGGCGTTTATAGACCTAGAAAAAGCATTCGATAACGTAGACTGGAATAAAATGTACAGCATTTTAAAAAAATTAGGGTTCAAATACAGAGATAGAAGAACAATTGCTATCATGTACAGGAACCAAACAGCAACAGTAATAATTGAAGAACATAAGAAAGAAGCTGTAATAAGAAAGGGAGTCCGACAAGGATGTTCCCTATCTCCGTTACTTTTTAATCTTTACATGGAACTAGCAGTTAATGATGTTAAAGAACAATTTAGATTCGGAGTAACAGTACAAGGTGAAAAGATAAAGATGTTATGATTTGCTGATGATATAGTAATTCTAGCCGAGAGTAAAAAGGATTTAGAAGAAAAATGAACGGCATAGATAAAGTCCTATGCAAGAACTATTGCATGAAAATAAACAAGAACAAAACAAAAGTAATGAAATGTAATAGAAATATCAAAGATGGACCACTGAATGTGAAAATAGGAGGAGAAAAGATTATGGAGGTAGAAGAATTTTGTTATTTGGGAAGTAGAATTACTAAAGATGGACGAAGCAGGAGCGATGTAAAATGCCAAAGAGCACAAGCTAAACGAGCCTTCAGTAAGAAATATAATTTGTTTACATCAAAAATTAATTTTAATGTCAGGAAAAGATTTTTGAAAGTGTATGTTTGGAGTGTCGCTTTATATGGTAGTGAAACTTGGACAATCGGAGTATCTGAGACGAAAAGGTTAGAAGCTTTTGAAATGTGGTGCTATAGGAGAATGTTAAAAATCAGATGGGTGGATAAAGTGACAAATGAAGAGGTATTGCGGCAAATAGATGAAGAAAGAAGCATTTGGAAAAATATAGTTAAAAGAAGAGACAGACTTATAGGCTACATACTAAGGCATCCTGGAATAGTCGCTTTAATATTGGAAGGACAGGTAGAAGGGAAAAATTGTGTAGGCAGGCCACGTTTGGAATATGTAAAATAAACTGTTAGGGATGTAGGATGTAGAGGGTATACTGAAATGAAACGACAAGCACTAGATAGGGAATCTTGGAGAGCTGCATCAAACCAGTCAAATGACTGAAGACAAAAAAAAGCATATTTAATGTTAATTATAAGAGGTTATAGAGCATAGGTTATATTTAGTTAGGTTATTTTGATATACGTACGATTTGTCTTTACACAAAGTCAACATAACCTAAACAGCAGCTGCAGTGGCGTTAATACGTAATTACCGCATGTATCTTTAAGCAAACAGGTACCATAATCAGTAGTCTGTGGAGAACCCACACTGAGGAAATGGTTTCTAAAATAGTTGTAACTTTTCAGCAGTTATTGAAGACATTAACTGATAAATGGTGAATGAGCAATGCATGATTAAAGGCAATGGAAGCTGTGTATTTCTGAGTACACTAGATTACATTATGAAATTAGCTTACACAATGTTAAAAAATTGTGGATTTTTTTCCTAAGTAATCTGCATAAATAAATATTGCCACTATTTTAAATTAAAAATGACTAGGCACCATTAATATGATTTTTTTAAAATAAAATTAGAAAATAATTTTTTCCACAACAAATGACTAACAAATTTATAAATCATGGATATACTAGTTTCATTTTTCCACTGGATTTGCAGAATAATCACAGTAAATTACTGTCGGAAAACTGAAAACATATCGCGAACGTTAATGTATGAAGCAACTATCCAGAACCCCCAAAAAAAAATATTTTTGAAGAATTATCCTTTTCATCATGATAAAGCAAAATACATAATTGATCAATGACGCTATCTTAACGTAATGCTAACTAGATAAGTGAACTAGTCTCCTACTCCGCACTCCATATGTTAGGAAATAAACATTAGTTATGTATAACATACGCAAAAATTAATTTTTAAAATACATATATTATCTTCAGTAAGTTTCAAGCTTAATAAAATTTATCATTTTCAAATAAAAAAATTAAGTAGCAATGTTATCACTTTATGCACTCACATCTTTCAAACTCAATCCACCTATACAAGCAAGGAGAAAATAATAAACCAGCGCGATGAAAGTAACATAAAGAAGAGACATTATACGCTACATATCACTCAGGCAAATCTGTTGGTAGTGAATTGTATAGGTAAATTGTACCAGATGAGTAAAAACAATTAACTGTCAAAACATAACCAAACTGAAGCAACATGTAAACAGCACCTTCCGATAGTAGCACAACTTCCAAATCTCACGCACACAGCTGGCGTTCTCTGTAGGCGATCTACAAGAAACTAACAAAAATTATTTCGTTTCATGTTTATGTTTAAATTTTTTCCTATAGTTAGTTTTTTTCCTTGGATCTAATGCACTTTTTGTATGTATATAGAAGATAAATAAACAGTTTATTAAAAATTAGTTTAAATTAATTTTATGGATAAATTATAAATCACCCACAACCCGTCTAAAAAAATTGCTAGACATTACCATATTTCTTTCAGATGTAAAATATTTGCATCGAATAAATAAGCCTTGGTGTATTACATTTTGAATAAAAACTGTTTAAAGTTTTCCAATTTATTTCATAACCGTTTGATATTGATTTATCTTTGTGAAAGTTTAAAAAATAAACTATAAAATAAAATTCGTTCATTTCTTCTTGCAACCCTTTGGGCTAAACCCAAAGGGTGGTTGGTTGAAGTGCGATTGTCTTAACACAACTAGATGTATCTAGGGTTGGTCTAGTGATTAACGCGTCTTCCCATATCAGTTGATTTGGAAGTCGAGAGTTACAGCGTTCAAGTCCTAGTAAAGCCAGATATTTTTACAAGGATTTGAATACTAGATCGTGGATACCGGTGTTCTTTGGTGGTTGGGTTTCAATTAACCACACATCTCAGGAATGGTCGAACTGAGAATGTACAAGACTAACACTTCATTTACACTCATACATATCATCCTCTGAAGAATTATCTAAACGGTAGTTACCCGAGGCTAAACAGGAAAAGAAAGAAAAGGTTGGTCTAGTGGTGATCTCGTCATCGCAAATCAGTTGATTTCGAAGTCGAGAGTTCTAAGGTTCAATTCATACTAAAGGCAGCTACTGTTATACGAATTTGAATACTAGATCGTGGATACGGGTATGCTTTGGTGGTTGGTCGTCAATTAACCACCATATCAAAAATGGTAAGTCCTGAGATTGTACAAGACTACACTTCATTTACATTCATACATATCATTCTCATTAATTCTGTGAAGTATTACCTTAAGGTGGTTCTGGAGGCTAAACAGAAAAAAAGAGATAGTGCTAGTAGACACTGTGACTTTCTTTTATTCAGTAGTATTTCACGTTTTAGATAGTCAGCTATTTATTGTCACCTTTCATTTTTTGTTACTTTTTTATTAGCTCTGTCCAGACTTGACTGAACATTTAGAGTTATTTTCTTCTTAATTCTATTTAATTAATAAACACATCTTACCTCACACTACTCTTTTTATTTGAGCC
Organism: Lycorma delicatula; assembly: GCF_047948215.1. Taxonomy (NCBI): domain Eukaryota; kingdom Metazoa; phylum Arthropoda; class Insecta; order Hemiptera; family Fulgoridae; genus Lycorma; species Lycorma delicatula. Next base: position 138,889,881 of record NC_134457.1, on the reverse strand, counting down.
ATCTGCCAATCAAAAGGTTGTTCCCATACTAAACTTTTTCAACTCTTAGTTTTTTCTTCAAAGTTTACCTTCATGGGAGGTAAGCAGATTGTAGAATTGGGAGCTGAGTACCCTCAGTTAGAGGGTCAGGAAGATGTTGAGGCTGCTGTAAACTTGCTTTTTTAAGATCATTTTTTCCTGCTGAGTCAACGATTTGGACTGGTACCTCAAGTGATACTAATTTTCGTTTTGGCTGGCAGTGGACTGAGGAAACCAGACAGGTGTACAAAAAAAAGCCCTCTCATCTCATTACTCAGAGGCTGGAAAACCAAACGTCTCAATTTCTCAGGCCTTCATAGGTGTGGAGCAGCTTCTCTGTTAGCAAGTCTATGAAGACATCTTCCTCATGCAGATGGAGAATATAATTTTAAAGATATTGGCCATTCTATAAAGGAAATCACCTTACTGATACACAGAGATCAGCTTTCTGCACTGATGAATCTCATCTGGTCTCACTTTGAGAATGAGGAAAAACTGGAGAACTTAGGGTTGACAGTTATAGGATACAGTCAGGTTATTTAGTTATTTGGGCTTGAAAAGAGATAGTCTTATTGTGTTAGATAATGATCAATTGGTAAAAGAGAGTCTAAATCATTCTACATCACAGCTGGACAGGCCCTACTGACATAGAAATTCTTTTTTCTAACAGAAAGCTCAAATCAAAAATCCTGGTTTAGTAATAGACATTAATAAAATTGCTTATCAACTGAGTAACTTACAACACTCATCCAATAATGTTAAGACTTCTGCTATAATTCAATTAACACTACTGGATGAATTGAATGCTGGCATTTACATACTGAAGCATGACTTTATGCTGGTCTTTTTTGTCCCTGAAATATCTTACCCACACTTCATTCAGACAACAGTTATTTTCCAGAGTAGAAGTGCAGGTCCCTGATGCCAATTTCTCTTCCTGTGCTTGGTTAAATTTTATTAGGAAGCAAAGTCTTATCACTAGCACAAACTTATTTGGTGCGATACAATTTACTCAACTGCAATCCAAGGAAGATAGATTTGGAGATCTTACCATAAAAACCTTTCAATTAATTAAAATTATTTGGACAGAGAGGTTTGTTACCTTGTCAATAATGATCAAAGCTTGAGTCTTTCCTTGAAAAAGTTTTAGTATATCACACTTTTTTCTGCCACATATATACAGTGTGTGTATGATAAAAATAAAAGCTTGCTTACCTGAAGTAGACAGTTACTGTGCTGAGCATTATATTACTCTTTTCTCATAACATTAGACTCAATTTACAAATCAAGTATTCTGCAATAAAGCGAGTGTATTTAGCCATTTTCACAAATAGCAAACATTTTTTCCACAATTAAAATTTATTATTATTCTGTTTAAATACAGAGATATAATTTCTTTAAAAATATTTAGCATACTTATAAGTATTTCTTACTGTGTACAGTACAAAAACTAGTTATTTATACTTTTATTAATACGAGTAGATTCCTTTGATCAAGTGAGTCATAAAATGAATGACTACATTATACCTAATAAATGTTATCAAAATATTTCATTTGAGTAATATTTATATGCACTTGTAATGGGTATCAGTACTGTTGGTGATGTTTGTGGTAATAAACATTATCATAATAGGAAAATTATAATAATTTAATAATTGCTTGGTCATTTTATACATATTCAAAGAATATATAAGTAATTCTTTTTTCACATTATTGACTAATGTTTACTTTTCATTTTCAATAAATTATTTAATTCTCAGCATGTCCTGGTACAAATGGTATAGTTGTTTCTGTAATGTGTGGAATGTTAGTTAATGCTTTTTGTATTAATGATTTTGTATGTTTTTTGCTAGTGAATATTTTTTGACAATGGCAGAATTTAAATCCATAGTTAAGAATAAATAAATTTAAAAAAGATTAAAACAATGGTTTTCTTTTAAAACAAAATTGTTTTAAAAAGTAGAAAATAAGGATAATCAACATTTTCAACATTTGTAAAAAGAAAACCATTGTGTGCTCATAAAATATTATTTTGTCTAATCATTTTAATTTATATTCACATTTTTGCTTTTATTAATACTCACAGAACACATATTCAAAATTTTCAGTATTCTATTACTCTGTCTAATCATTTTAATTTGTTTACATTCTTACTTTTATGGATTCTCACAGAATACCTATTGAATTCTTCAGTAGTATTTAATGAGTGCACAGTGGTTTTCTTTTCACAAACGTTGAAGATTATTTTGATCACTGAAAAATTTTCTACTTTTTAGAGCAATTTTGTTTTAAAAATTGCTTTTCAATTTATTTATTTTTTACTTTTTAGTCTCCCGCTCGCATTTGTTGATTCAAATACCATCAATTCATTCACATTGGATAATTTTTTCTCTTTACTAATGCTGCGTAAAAAATCAACTCTCACCCGCTTCACCTTTTCATAACTACATTTTCTGTTGTGTTGCAGTTTCTTTTTGTTTTGTGTTCTTTGGTTTCATCGTTTGTTTCCACAAGAATCTTTACTATCCTCAGAAGAAAAAATATTTTGTTAAAATAACAAAAGACGGGATGACAAATTATTTTGTTATTGTAACAAAATTCGTTTACTTACTATAGCAAATCGTTTGTTGTTGTAACAAATTGGTAATGATAGGTTATATAACAAATCTATTTTGTTATCGTAAGAAATTCGTTTCGCTGCCACAACAAACCCTTTGTTACCGAAACATATGATTTGTTACCCATATGTAAATAAATAAATTTATTTTCACAATGTCCGCCATATTGGATTTAGAGATATTAAATAAGGTATATTATATTGTCATCAGAACCAAAGCAGTGTGCAAAATTTCAATTACTAAATTTGACCTATACAGGATTTCGAACATAAGATAATCATTGAAAAAGTTCCGTAGTCAAGCTCATGAAGTAGTTATGTATATGAATTTATAAAAAAAAGCTATAAACTTACTAAAATTAGAGAATGATAAACATTTAATGCACATTCAAAAATGTGAAGAAAAAACTGCTGCAGCTCGTGGGATTTAAAGATCGCAAGTTCAAAAACTACAAAAAAGAATAGCAGGACCTTAAATCTAAATCGCAGTCGTCGTTCTCATTCGGTACATAAAAAAATACATAAACAATGTTCGAAACTAGTTAGTGGGTTTGACAGTTTTGAGCAAGACACTGTAAAAACAGTTAATGAATTTCACGCAAAACATAATTAACTGCCAACTTTAAATAAATTACGTGAAGAACTTCAAAAGAGTACTCAATTTAAAGGTTCTTCAACTACACTAGTAGCTATATCCTGAAAGAGTTATGGTTTAAGTGATGTGAAACTGATAATAGGAAACTTTAGATTGAGAAAGAAATATAGTGGAAGGGGATAGAATATTTTTTAAAAAGGACCGATTACAGAAAAAGAAAATTCTTCAATTGTTTATTTGGACGAATCGTATATTTTAACATTCCATTCCACGACAAAATCACGGTCGGATGGTAGTGGTGCAGGAGTAAAAGTGCCAGTTAATAAGCATGATTGGTTAATTTACATTGGAGCATTGGGTTCATTCTGAACGCTATGTTAATTTGGAAAAGAGTTCAAAAAGTGATGAGTATTACGACAGCATCAACAAGATTTTCATGAAATGGGCGTCTTCCTCCCCTGTCAGTGGTTATCAATATTGCATTACAATTAACTTCTAGAGAAGAACCCTCTGAATTCAAATGGTAGAAAAATTTTCATGATTAATTGGCGAGAAAAGAACAATATTCCGTTTAATAAAGCAATGTTAAAACCACAATTATATGACATAGAAATTAAAAAATAAAGTACTATTTTGATGAACAAAAAACCACTGGCATCAGGTTCTGCAACTTCCATTTTCCTGATTTAAATCCAATCGAGATGGTATGTATGGTTGACTCTAAAATATATATTGGTAGTAATAACACAATGATAAATATTAAAAAAATAGCCGAGGAAAATGAATAAGGATGATTAAAAACCATATGTGAACATGTAAAAAAGCTGAAACCAAGTATAAGAACATGAAACTGCTAACCGATGAAATGACGGATAAATTTATCATACATCTAGACAGTGGTAGTGAAAGTGATTGTTCCAATGAAGACAGAGAAGATTATGATGAACTTGCTCACCAACTGGACATATAATGCAAATTTTAAGTAAGTGTTAATAATAGTATAAACAATCATTAAAAAAAAAGAATTTGATAATTCTAATTATTGAACAAAAAAGAACTGTTTATCTAATTTAGTGTAATTATGGTTTTAGGCACTAGTTTTATTTTTTTTTTTTGGTTTAAAAATATACCTAAATTAAAATTCTTGTTTTTGCAATATTTATTGAATTATTAATACTAATAACGTAACTAAAAGCAATTACTATTCAGTGTTCGATTGATTAGAAAGTTAATGCTTACTTTAATTTTTACACGACTGCCCAAAAAGGAATGTAATGGATTAGAGTGAATGTATGTAGTAGTAGCTTAACCGATTTAAGTATATGATGTATTGTAATACTTATGTTACTGGGAGTATTATAGGTTGTGTGTATATATATATATATTTTTTTTTTTTTTGTCTTCAGTCATTTTACGGGTTTGATGCATCTCTCCAAGATTCCCTATCTAGTGCTAGTCGTTTCATTTCAGTATACCCTCTACATCCTACATTCCTAACAATTTGTTTTACATATTCCAAACGTGGCCTGCCTACACAATTTTTTCCTTCTACCTGCCCTTCCAATATTAAAGCGACTATTCCAGGATGCCTTAGTATGTGGCCTATAAGTCTCTGTCTCTTCTTTAACTATATTTTTCCAAATGCTTCTTTCTTCATCTATTTGCCGCAATACCTCTTCATTTGTCCACCCATCTTATTTTTAACATACTCCTATAGCACCACATTTCAAAAGCTTCTTTTTCTTCTCAGATACTCCGATTGTCCAAGTTTCACTTCCATATAAAGCGACACACCAAACATATACTTTAAAAAATCTTTTCCTGATATTTAAATTAATTATTGATGTAAACAAATTATATTTCTTACAAAAGGCTCGTTTCGCTTGTGCTATTTGGCATTTTATATCGCTCCTGCTTCGTCCATCTTTACTAATTCTACTTCCCAAATAACAAAATTCTTCTACCTCCATAATCTTCCCTCCTCCTATATTCACATTCAGTGATCCATCTTTGTTATTTCTACTACATTTCATTACTTTTGTTTTGTTCTTGTTTATTTTCATGCAATAGTTCTTGCGTAGGACATCTATGCCGTTCATTTTTCTTCTAAATCCTTTTTACTCTCTGCTAGAATTACTATATCATCAGCAAATCGTAGCATCTTTATCTTTTCACCTTGTACTGTTACTCCGAATCTAAATTGTTCTTTAACATCAACTGCTAGTTCCATGTAAAGATTAAAAAGTAACGGAAATAGGGAACATCCTTGTCGGACTCCCTTTCTTATTACAGCTTCTTTCTTATGTTCTTCAATTATTACTGTTGCTGTTTGGTTCCTGTACATGATAGCAATTGTTCTTCTATCTCTGTATTTGAACCCTAATTTTTTTAAAATGCTGTACATTTTATTCCAGTCTACGTTATCGAATGCTTTTTCTAGGTCTATAAACGCCAAGTATGTTGGTTTGTTTTTCTTTAATCTTCCTTCTACTATTAATCTGAGGCCTAAAATTGTTTCCCTTGTCCCTATACTTTTCCTGAAACCAAATTGGTCTTCTCCTAACACTTCCTCCACTCTCCTCTCAATTCTTCTGTATAGAATTCTAGTTAAGATTTTTGATGCATGACTAGTTAAACTAATTGTTCTGTATTCTTCACATTTATCTGCCCCTGCTTTCTTTGGTATCATGACTATAACACTTTTTTTGAAATCTGAAGGAAATTCCCTTTTTCATAAATATTACACACCAGTTTGTATAATCTATCAATCGCTTCCTCACCTGCACTGCGCAGTAATTCTACCGGTATTCCGTCTATTCCAGGAGCCTTTCTGCCATTTAAATCTTTTAATGCTCTCTTAAATTCAGATCTCAGTATTGTTTCTCCCATTTCACCTTCTCAACTTCCTCTATAACACCATTTTCTAATTCATTTCCTCCTTGTAACTCTTCAATATATTCCACCCATCTATCGACTTTACCTTTCGTATTATATATTGGTGTACCATCTTTGTTTAACACATTATTAGATTTTAATTTATGTACCCCAAAATTTTCCTTAACTTTCCTGTATGCTCCGTATATTTTACCAATGTTCATTTCTCTTTCCACTTCTGAACACTTTTCTTTAATCCACTCTTCTTTCGCCAGTTTGCACTTCCTGTTTATAGCATTTCTTAGTTGCCGATAGTTCCTTTTACTTTCTTCATCACTAGCATTCTTATATTTTCTACGTTCATCCATCAGCTGCAATATATCGTCTGAAACCCAAGGTTTTCTACCAGTTCTCTTTATTCTGCCTAAGTTTGCTTCTGCTGATTTAAGAATTTCCTTTTTAGCATTCTCTCATTCTTTTTCTACATTTTCTACCTTATCTTTTTTACTCAGACCTCTTGCGATGTCCTCCTCAAAAATCTTCTTTACCTCCTCTTCCTCAAGCTTCTTTAAATTCCACAGATTCATCTGACACCTTTTCTTCACGTTTTTAAACCCCAATTTACATTTCATTATCACCAAATTATGGTCGCTATCAATGTCTGCTCCAGGGTAAGTTTTCCAGTCGATTTGATTTCTAAATCTTTGCTTAACCATGATATAATCTATCTGATACCTTGTAGTATCGCCTGGATTTTTCCAAGTGTATATTCTTCTATTATGATTTTTAAATTGGGTGTTGGCAATTACTAAATTATACTTAGTGTAAAAGCCCATGATTTGCCCAGCCCGTATTCATCCACTATATTTCCTTCCTTGCCTTTTCCAATCCTTGCATTCCAATCTCCAGCTATTATTAAATTTTCATCTCCTTTTACGTGTTTAATTGCTTCATCAATCTCTTCGTATACACACTCTACCTCATCATCATCATGGGCGCTTGTAGGCATATAGACGTTAACAATCGTTGTCGGTTTAGGTTTTGATTTTATCCTTATTACAATGATTCTATCGCTATGCGTCTTGAAATACTCCACTCTCCTCCCTATCTTCTTGTTCATCACGAAACCTACTCCTGCCTGCCCATTATTTGACGCTGAATTAATTACTCTAAAATCAACTGACCAAAAGTCGCCTTCCTCTTCCCACTGAACCTCACTAATTCCTACTATATCCACATTCATCCCATCCATTTCCCTTTTTAAATTTTCTAGCCTACCAACCTTTTTTAAACTTCTAACATTCCACGCTCCGACTCGCAGAATGTTATTTTTCAATCTTCTGGTGACCCCTTCCTTAGTAGTCCCCACCCAGAGATCTGAACGGGGGACTATTTTACCTCCGGAATATTTTACCAAGGAAGGCGCCTCCATTATTATTATGTGAAAATGCAGAGCCACATTTTCTTGGAAAAAAAACAGCTGTAGTTTTCCATTGCTTTCAGCTGCGCAGTACTCAGAGGACTGACTGATGTTGATATGGCCGTTTAAGTCATTGTGACTCACGCCCCTAACAACTACTGAAAGAGCTGCTGCCCTCTTTCAGGAACCATTCCTTAGTCTGACTCTCAACAGATACCTCTCCAATATGGTTGCACCTTCGGTCCAGCTACTCTGTATCCCTGAGCACTCAAGCCCCCTCACCAACGGCAAGGTCTCATGATTCATAGAGGAGGATATATATATTAAAAAAAAATTATACTATACAAAAAATTGTCACCCGCTTGCCCTTTAATTAACTTGTTTTTTAAAATTTATCCTTTTGTTTAAGACTGCTTTTTTTTTACAAATTTGTATTTGTAAGCTACATAAAAATAAACTGCTATGAATATTGCAGAACATAATTATGTAGAATAATACGAAAATATGAAGATAATTTATTCATTTGGGTGGCATAAATTCTGCAATACATTGAAGAATTTTTTCAAATAAATCTTTACGTGAAGTATAATTTCATATTATGTCCATTAGCACATAAGCGATGATTGTGTAGAACGCCTGTGTGAATTGAATAGCTGTTTGGTTATTGTGAATGTAACCAGTCAGTTTCAGTAGTTAATTAAAAAATAAAAATTAACAAATTAATGACAACAGTGAAATGATGAAGGCTTCAACTTGCATAAATGATTTCTAAGAATGGAAAATTCAAATACAGCCACTAATCTTTTCAAGATTAAATAATTTGTGTCAATTATTTTATATTTTGTTCCATATTTTATCTCTGTTAATGAAGAAATGTTATCTTTGAGGTTATCTTTAAGGTCAATATTATATTTATATTTAAGGGCATTTGCCCTTACACACACACACAACCAGACCCAGCAGTAGCTAGAAAATTGGTTGGAGAAAACAAACAATTATATTAATCTTTCATGGATGTAAATATCGACATCAAAATTAGTAATATTATTTGATATTTATAATAATTTGCTACGATATAAGTATTATTTTTGGTTTTTTAATTAAATATTATAAAATCAATAATTAACAACACAATTTAATTAATCTTTTACATTTTCAGTAGATATTTGTCCTCAATTAATGATGCATTAACATTTTGTTGCCACCATTTTAAAATCTGAGGCAATTATTTAAGACTGGAAATGTCTTATGGTTGCCTAGCTACTACACATAATCATACTGAACTTTACAAACTTGACTTATAAAATGAACAAAAGTTCATCACTTGTGATTCAGGGTATAGTTTATGGAGATGATTGCTCTTTAGAATTAAAAGTATTTTGCATATAAATTTTTATTCTTCCTAAACAACTTCCACATCTACTCTAATGTTTTTTAATAAATATGTGAATATGTAAAAAGGCATCACCCTAACCTCCAATGAGACAATTCTTTAAGAGCCAATTGACAACTCTTAAGAGTTACCGAAAATACACAAACATTGAGCAAATATCAACTGAAATTTTCATAAGTTATGGTTCTCTAACTTCTACGACAAGTGAATAAAAAGCAGTAATTTACAAGTCAAGTATAGTAAATACTGTTAAGTAATAAGTGAAAGAAATCAGTATTTTTGTATAGTGTATGATTTGTTCAGTACTTAATGATAAAATGATTCATTCTTGCAAACCTGTCTCAACACGTTTGTCAATTAAGTCATTATGTTATCATATTTGTTGTTTATTCCTGCAATTTGTTCTTGGACTTCTTCCTTTATTAAAATACATATTTAATACTAGAAATGTCTTAGTGACAGCAAAAGTAAAACATAATTTGATGTATGAATAACAAAAGCAGAATGCAATAGAGCTGCATTTGTTAATGCACTAAACAATATGATTGTTCTGAACAGATCGTTATAAGTGAAAATAGTTCTAGACAAAGAAAAGGCTTGGAATGAAATAAAGTGATTATGAAAAAAGTATTGGAGAAACTATTTCAACAAAAAAATAAAGAGGATTCTGAATAACTTAAAAACTAAAATAAAAAGAAAATGAAAAAAGGCAACAGGTAACAAAAATATAAAAGCATATTATTGAGAAACCAGAATAATATGAAAACTCTACTGTAAATAAAATACCAGGTGTGCTTGCTGTTGGGATTGCTACAAAACAAAAAGTTGGTGAATTAAGTGTGGCAGATGAAGAATCATCTCGGAGCACGTCTACTGAATTTACTAGTCAACGTTCAGTAAAGGAAGGAGCTATTCAAAAGGAAGAATAAGTATGAGACTGAAGAATTTGTTGCTTTATCTACAACTGACTTACAGCGACTGGTTCTTATTGAACTGCTAGGCTTGATCAGAACACACTAAAAACAAGAATTAAAAATGCAGCTTTTATAAAACAAAATTAGACATCAAAAGGAAATAACACACTCCAAACAGGAAGACAAACATTTTTCATTATCAGGTTATCTTGTCTTGAATTAAATTATTTTTACTGTATTGTGTTAAATAAAAGAAATATATAAGTTTTCCCTTAATACCTTTCTTGAAATTAAAAAATATACAAAAAAGAAAATTGACACTTGCACAAGTGTTAGTCCCATCACATACCTGATCATGCAGATCTCCACCATTCATAGGCTCCAATAAAAGAGCATACACCAGAGTGAATTTTCAATTCATTGTTGACCACCGCCTGGAGAAGGCCAACACGAAGACAGAAGTTTCCTGGCCGGTTTAACATGGGACCTCCTGGTGGATGTCAACACCCCCACTGGAGCAGCAGGCTCACAGTGTTCTCCAATTTTAATGGCATAGTGCATCATGAATTCTTGCCACAAGCTCACATGATCAATAAGGAGTATTACTTACAAGTTCAAAGCCGTTTGCATGAAGCAATTTGAAAAAACGCCCGGATTTGTAGCGAAACAATTCATGACTTTGCACCATGATTGCGCCTGCTCACACTTCATTGCTGGTTTGTCAATTTTTAGCCAAAAACAACACCGTAATGATACCCCAGCCGCCATACTCACCAGACATAGTCCTGTGTGACTTTTTTCTGTTACCAAAAATGAAGAGAAGCTTAAAGGGCCGTTATTTTACAAGCATAGATGAGATTAAAAGCGAATAGCTGAAAGATCTAAACACTATTCCAAAGATGGAGTTCCAGAAGTGTTTCGGGGATTGGAAAAAGTGCTGGCATAAGTGTATAGTATCTAATGGGTACTATTTTGAAGGGGATAACATTTTAATGTAGATGAATAATTAAAATTCTTCCCCAAAAACAAAAATTTTCATTACTTTTTGAACACACCTCATGTATATATAAATATATTCCTGAAAGAGGATCAATTTTAGAAATAAATATATATATTTTTTTTTTTTTTTGTCTTCAGTCATTTGACTGGTTTGATGCAGCTCTCCAAGATTCCCTATCTAGTGCTAGTCGTTTCATTTCAGTATACCCTCTAAATCCTACATCCCTAACAATTTGTTTTACATATTCCAAACGTGGCCTGCCTACACAATTTTTCCCTTCTACCTGTCCTTCCAAAATTAAAGCGACTATTCCAGGATGCCTTAGTATGTGGCCTATAAGTCTGTCTCTTCTTTTAACTATATTTTTCCAAATGCTTCTTTCTTCATCTATTTGCCGCAATACCTCCTCATTTGTCACTTTATCCACCCATCTGATTTTTAACATTCTCCTATAGCACCAAATTTCAAAAGCTTCTAACCTTTTCTTCTCAGATACTCCGATTGTCCAAGTTTCACTTCCATATAAAGCGACACTCCAAACATACACTTTCAAAAATCTTTTCCTGACATTTAAATTAATTTTTGATGTAAACAACTTATATTTCTTACTGAAGGCTCGTTTAGCTTGTGCTATTCGGCATTTTATATCGCTCCTGCTTCGTCCATCTTTAGTAATTCTACTTCCCAAATAACAAAATTCTTCTACCTCCATAATCTTTTCTCCTCCTATTTTCACATTCAGTGGTCCATCTTTGTTATTTCTACTACATTTCATTACTTTTGTTTTGTTCTTGTTTATTTTCATGCGATAGTTCTTGCGTAGGACTTCATCTATGCCGTTCATTGTTTCTTCTAAATCCTTTTTATTCTCGGCTAGAATTACTATATCATCAGCAAATCATAGCATCTTTATCTTTTCACGTTGTACTGTTACTCCGAATCTAAATTGTTCTTTAACATCATTAACTGCTAGTTCCATGTAAAGATTAAAAAGTAACGGAGATAGAGAACATCCTTGTCGGACTCCCTTTCTTATTATGGCTTCTTTCTTATGTTCTTCAATTGCTACTGTTGCTGTTTGGTTCCTGTACATGTTAGCAATTGTTCTTCTATCTCTGTATTTGAACCCTAATTTTTTTAAAATGCTGAACATTTTATTCCAGTCTACGTTATCGAATGCCTTTTCTAGGTCTATAAACGCCAAGTATGTTGGTTTGTTTTTCTTTAATCTTCCTTCTACTATTAATCTGAGGCCTAAAATTGCTTCCCTTGTCCCTATACTTTTCCTGAAACCAAATTGGTCTTCTCCTAACACTTCCTCCACTCTCCTCTCAGTTCTTCTGTATAGAATTCTAGTTAAGATTTTTGATGCATGACTAGTTAAACTAATTGTTCTGTATTCTTCACATTTATCTGCCCCTGCTTTCTTTGGTATCATAACTATAACACTTTTTTTGAAGTCTGACGGAAATTCCCCTTTTTCATAAATATTACACACCAGTTTGTATAATCTATCAATCGCCTCCTCCCCTGCACTGCGCAGTAATTCTACAGGTATTCCGTCTATTCCAGGAGCCTTTCTGCCATTTAAATCTTTTAATGCTCTCTTAAATTCAGATCTCAGTATTGTTTCTCCCATTTCATCCTCCTCAACTTCCTCTTCTTCCTCTATAAAACCATTTTCTAATTCATTTCCTCCGTATAACTCTTCAATATATTCCACCCATCTATCGACTTTACCTTTCGTATTATATATAGGTGTACCATCTTTGTTTAACACATTATTAGATTTTAATTTATGTACCCCAAAATTTTCCTTAACTTTCCTGTATGCTCCGTCTATTTTACCAATATTCATTTCTCTTTCCACTTCTGAACACTTTTCTTTAATCCACTCTTCTTTCGCCAGTTTGCAATTCCTGTTTATAGCATTTCTTAATTGCCGATAGTTCCTTTTACTTTCTTCATCACTAGCATTCTTATATTTTCTACGTTCATCCATCAGCTGCAATATATCGTCTGAAACCCAAGGTTTTCTACCAGTTCTCTTTATTCCGCCTAAGTTTGCTTCTGCTGATTTAAGAATTTCCTTTTTAACATTCTCCCATTCTTCTTCTACATTTTCTATCTTATCTTTTTTACTCAGACCTCTTGCGATGTCCTCCTCAAAAATCTTCTTTACCTCCTCTTCCTCAAGCTTCTCTAAATTCCACCGATTCATCTGACACCTTTTCTTCAGGTTTTTAAACCCAAATCTACATTTCATTATCACCAAATTATGGTCGCTATCAATGTCTGCTCCAGGGTAAGTTTTGCAGTCCACGAGTTGATTTCTAAATCTTTGCTTAACCATGATATAATCTATCTGATACCTTGCAGTATCGCCTGGCTTTTTCCAAGTGTATATTCTTCTATTATGATTTTTAAATTGGGTGTTGGCAATTACTAAATTATACTTCGTGCAAAACTCTATAAGTCGGTCCCCTCTTTCATTCCTTTTGCCCAGCCCGTATTCACCCACTATATTTCCTTCCTTGCCTTTTCCAATGCTTGCATTCCAATCTCAAACTATTATTAAATTTTCATCTACTTTTACGTGTTTAATTGCTTCATCAATCTCTTCGTATACACATTCTACCTCATCATCATCATGGGCGCTTGTAGGCATATAGACGTTAACAATCGTTGTCGGTTTAGGTTTTGAATTTATCCTTATTACTATGACTCTATCGCTATGCGTCTTGAAATACTCCACTCTCCTCCCTATTTTCTTGTTCATCACGAAACCTACTCCTGCCTGCCCATTATTTGACGCTGAGTTAATTACTCTAAAGTCACCCGACCAAAAGTCGCCTTCCTCTTCCCACCGAACCTCACTAATTCCTACTATATCCACGTTTACACTATCCATTTCCCTTTTTAAATTCTCTAGCCTACCAACCTTTTTTAAGCTTCTAACATTCCACGCTCCGACTCGTAGAATGTTATTTTTTACTTTTCTGGTGACCCCTTCCTTAGTAGTTCCCACCCGGAGATCCGAACGGGGGACTATTTTACCTCCGGAATATTTTACCAAGGAAGGCGCCTCCATTATTGCTTTTGAAAATGCAGAGCCACATTTTCTTGGAAAAAAAAACAGCTGTAGTTTTCCATTGCTTTCAGCTGCGCAGTACTTAGAGGACTGAGTGATGTTGATATGGCCGTTTAAGTCATTGTGACTTACGCCCCTAACAACTACTGAAAGAGCTGCTGCCCTCTTTCAGGAATCATTCCTTAGTCTGGCTCTCAACAGAAACCTCTCCGATATGGTTGCACCTTCGGTCCAGCTACTCTGTATCCCTGAGCACTCAAGCCCCCTCACCAACGGCAAGGTCTCATGATTCATAGAGGAGGTAAATATATATATATGTACAAATTATAGAGAAAAATTTAATCACTTGCATATTGAGACATTAAGTGCCAAGATTAAGTTGCTATTGTCCATCTCTGGAGTTATTTGTCTAGCTTCAAGCCAAACCATCACATTTAGCTATAAAATTTCACAATTAGTATCTTGTACATTTTTTTTAATAAAATTTTTATGAAAGTACAGTAATTTCAAACTCATAATAAAATCTTATTAGCTATTACTTAAAAAGTAATTACATAAATGAATAGTCAGAGATGAAAATTTAACATATTTTATGCAATGATGCAAGGCTAAATTACAATCAACAATTAATTATTAATCTTGATTCTGAACAAAGTTGTATAATTCAGTTGTTCATTTCTGTAAAACTATTAAGATCTGAATGGGAACTTTGTACTTCTGAATGAACGTTTTTAACAATTTCTGGGGTTTTATAATTTATATTTTCATTCTGAATAGCATTATCATGTGAAGTGTTATTCTGAATTTGATTATCCTTTATTGTACAATCACATGTTTCAGAAATAGACTTATCTGTTTCTATAACAGATAAACTAACATCTTTATTAATTTCTTCTGCACACAACTGTAAATTGCTTTCATTCGATACTGTAATATTAGTTGGAAATTCACAAGAACTTGAATCATTTTGTTGTGCTTCTTGCTGAACATTATCAACTTGTGAGACTGGATTTATTACAGTTTTATAGTTAATTGAATTATTCTGTTGTTGCTGAGCTTTCATCTTTTCCATTCTTCTCTGTTCAGCTATCAAGCGATTGCGCAACATTCTTTCACGTTGTTCTGTAGTAAGTCCCTATAAAAAAACACAAATAATTTTTTTATAATAAACAATAAGTGCACTTCTTTTTAAGGAACAAAATGTTGTTCAATGTTAATCAATGTGTTAACTAAGCAAATGACCTTTAAATAACACATAAACATCAGTAAATGACTGACTGACCAAGATAGGAGCATACTTGAAACAAAACAGTTAATATTTCGATTAATCTGTCTAATTACTGATTACTTGGGAAGTAGTTGGACGGGGGTTTCAAGAATACTCAGGAAAGATTTAACTTGATAATGAATAGACCAAAGAGACAGTGAAATCTCTTTAAAAAAAAACTTTTTTCTCATATATTTTCTCCATTAGCTAGTTGCTTCTCATTTTCTTTCAATCTTTCCTAAATGTTTGCAATCATTGTTATTTAAAGTCTGACATAAACAGCGACTTCTAATCTGCTCTCTTGCAATCCAGTATGAAGAGACTGTTATTTATATAACATAAATGAAATAACATTTAATTTATAGGAAATCTGTGTTACAGAAATGAAAATGAAAAAAAATAGTAAAATTTAATGTAAATTCACAATTAAAAAAAAAAAAATCTACAAATTATTTTTTAGATGTTCACATGAAGATCAGACACACCAAAAATCAGGTTGATATCTTTTGTTTGTTACCAAGAAATTAAAAGAAATAGCTAGGTTTAAAAAAATTCAAAAATTCATTTTAACCCTTTAAGCTTGAAATTTCAAAAAAATTAGAATTGGTTTTTACATAAACACATGAAAATTACACACAAAAAAAAATCAAGCTGATATCTTCACTTGTTACAGAGAAATTAAACAAACAATAAATTCCACTGTTACTTCATTTTACCCCTTAGTATGCAGTTACTATAAAAAGAATGTGTACGCAAGTTTTCATAAATTTATCTTCAGTAGTTTTTGCTTGGCATTATGAATTACTCATGGTTTGTTGTCTTTAATTTCAACAAGACCTCTATGGAAAGATTTCTTGGGAGCGACCTGAATGAGAAGTGCAGCACTGTAAAGGTTTATTTATTATTTACAAATTTTAATACATAATTTTTCATTTTATGAAAATTTATGTTTTATAAAATATCAACATAGCCTATGATATTTCGGATTACATAATGAAGTTACTGTTAAAATTTAATAGCAATTAGTTTAGCGGTTCTTGAGATTTCTGCTAACATACAAACAAACATTTATTTCCACTTTATACAGGGTGATTCAAAGTAACGGGAAATTTAAAAAAAGAAATAACATTAATGAAAAACTTTTTTTAGAAAATGAATTTTATTTCATGTAATTTTACAATATTAGTTTTTTTTTAAAGAGTACTTCTTCCAGGTGACCTCCTCTTCTATGTAAACACTCACGAAGTCTCTTCGTTAAATTGTTAATGGTTTGATGTAACATCTCAACTGTAATTTCCGCAATTGCTTCACGGATCTTTGCCTTCAGTTCTTCCGTTGTAGCAGGTCTACTGTGGAACACTTTGCTTTTAAGATGACCCCCACAAAAAGTAATCGCAAGCTGAGAGATCAGGCGACCTGGAAGGCCATCTAATGTCACCATTTCATGAAATGACACGTTGTCCAAACAATCTGCATACAGCTGCCATCGATATTCGTGCAGTATGTGACGTTGCTCCGTCTTGTTGAAACCAGGCTGTGTTAAGAATTAGTGGAAATCTCTTTTGTTGTTCCACAACAAAGGTTTTAAGCATGGCTACATAACGAGCCGACGTCACTGTAATCGCAAGACCATTGTCATCCTCAAAAAAATAAGGGCCTATAACATCGTAAGATGACGTAGCACACCACATGGTCACTTTCTGGCTGTGCAACGGACGCTGGTGTAGCTGCATAGGATTTTCTTGTGCCCAGTATCTGAAATTTTGCTTGTTAACAAATCCACTGAGGTGGAAATGCGCTTCATCTGACATCCGCAGTTCGTGAACAAACTCTTTGTTATCATTTATCTTCTGAAGCATTACATTACAGAATTGTGCTCGCACAACTGCATCGTTCGGTTTCAGTTCCTGGAGGATCTGCAACTTGTATGGATGGTATTGCAAGTCCTTCACTAACGTTCTTCGAACACTTGAACTATGAAATTGTAAAGATGATGAGAGACGACGGATTGACCAATGTGGACTTCGTGTGACAGCATCTTGTAAAGCTTGAACATTCTGTGGTGTACGGACGGTTCGCTCACGGCCTGGAGGTTTCTTTTTCATTTCCAAACCAGTTTCCTCAAAATTAGATATCTATGTTTTAATTGCATGTGCTGATGGAACACGGTCGTGCCATCCCAGATTAAAATGACGGCAAAATTCTCTATGCTCTCCCCCCTCCACACTGTCATTGTTTTTTTAAAACGCTTTGATAGCAAATGCACGTTGCGCACCACTCCAAGGACCCATGACAACTAAATGGCAGGTTAGAGAGGCTGGCGCCACTTATCAAGTGGTACCAATAGCCCACGGCTACCAACACAACTTTCAAAATTTCCCGTTTCTTTCAATCACCCTGTATAACAGAAAGATAGTAGCTTAATTTCCTTAATGATTCTAACAACAGTAAAACAGCTAATATTTTTGACTAAATTTTCTCAGAGAACGTTCTTTAGACAGTCAGCTATTTATCTGTCAGATATTAGAATCAAGATTATCAGGAGAAATTAATTTCTCATGATAAGTCTTATCATTAACTTTAAAACTAAAAGTGAGAATTTAAAAAAAAATAACTATTTCATTGTTATTTTCTTTTTACCTAAATAATAAAGAAGTACAATAATTATGCAGTAATATTCTTATATTTATAAACAACATTAAGATAATATAAATCCTGGTTTAGATGCACAGATGATTTCAGAACCAAAAATGTAATTACAAAATTAGGAAGATTTATATTTTGACTTCAAACAAGCTAGATTGAGTTGCTAATGACAATCATGTCTCATATTTACACCAGCTTCTAAAGAAACTAACCAACACCTTATACACCTTAATTATATACCATTTCAGCCCAGACCTACACATTTTCAATTAAATGGTATAGTGAATGCCACAAATTTGACTGTTTTTCAAAACATTCTGGAACTGGAGAGACTGGAACTCAAAGGCTTACTTTAATGAAATTTAAGGAATCTGCAAGGCCAAAAAATGTTCCCTTCCCCTAGCCTTTGACTGTCATTTGTAGATTTTCGTTTTTTTGCAAAAGAACTTGTCTTGAAATTTTAAGCTATAACATATTTTTAAACTTGATGGATGCCACAGAACATCAAAATAATATATCATATCCTTGCTTACTTCACTAGTTCACAGTCATACCACATCATGTTAGTCACTTTTACCAACAGTTGGTTATGTTTCCATTTGTATAATTTTTTTCCAGAATGACCCTCTTACTCTGTCATAACATACTGTTATTTCTAAAGTTTTATGTCTGAATAAAATCACAGGATAAATTTTTTTTTATGTGTCAGTAATTATAATAAAGATGATCAACAAAGGCTGAAAAGTTTCTGGATAAGAACCAGTTCATGGACTGTGGCTTTGCATTTTTTACTTTACTTGATATCCTAAAACTTTAAAATATTATAACAAGACCAGTATAGCGAACCTGAGTAACAGATTCCTATCAATTATTATTAAAGTAGTAGAAAATACAATAATTGGAGGAATCGAGAAAGGATATTGTAAAGAATGGGTCTGTTTAACAATCGTCCTTTATTATACTGCCCGCTGTCAAACAATGAACACCTGATGTACTGTGAAAAGGGATCGGGTTTGAAGTTCATGGGAACAAAAGCCTCGGTCTTTGTTCTCATGCTTCAACTTGGGTCCAGTCCAGGAGGTAAGGAGGCTAGAAGTATAAATATCCCTGAGAAGACCTGATACAAATGAGTACAAGTGAATCAGCCTAGCAAGACGTTACGACGTCAGTCCCACAAGGGGAGTTCTGAGAGGAGTTCAGTGAGGAGGCTGCGAGTTGTGTGAGTTTGGTGGAGTTCTGCGCACCAGTCCAGCGAGATGTCACAAATCGTTTTTATAAAACATATATAAAATTCAATTTTTACAATCATAAAAAACATTTTATAACAACACAACTTTAGTGAAACCTATGAACCTGTGATCTGGACTTTAAAAGGCAATTAAATGATATAATGAATACCATATATTTTTTTGTTCTGTACCTGTAAAAATTCATTTTATTTTCTGTGCATCTAAATAATAAAGAATTGTAATTGTAGAAAAATGTTTTTATATTTGCAAACATTAAGGTAATTTAAATCCTAGCTTAGAAGGGTAGGTTTCAGAACCTAAATGTGATTTCAAATTAGTGGCAGATTTATACTTTAGATGCTTTTAAACTGTTATTTAAACCAAGTTACACGTCAATGCGATTAAAATGTTCACATTTTTTATGTAATTTATTAAAATTGAAAAAAACAAATGTATAAGATACATAAAAAGCAGAAGTATAAGAAATAGTGATATATTTAAGTACTACAGTTATTAATAATAAATAACATTGTTTATTACAAAGTTATTTCTATGTCCTCCAGGCACAAATGTAAATAGCACATCATGAACAAACATAGCAAGGTAATCAGTTTTTCATGTATCAATTTAATTATTCTATAATTTAGGCTAATACATGCTTCAATCTTATCACCATTGAGGAAATATTATTTTTTTCATTATCATGGACAAGTTCTTGGCTAATACTTTAATACTTAAAAGATTAATTTTTTTTTTTTAATTTAAATAAAGAGTGGTTCATCATACAATACTAAATGTTACATATTATTACATACTGCAAGCTATAAAGAAACTTGTACTAATATATAAATAAAATTAAAATTTAATAATAATATTATCAGTTAAAGAAACAGATGCCAATGATCATAACACTGATAACTGAGTATATGTTTGTAGTAGAGGTCAAACTTGCTGCAGCTACTGGAGCATCCTGAAGTAAGTAATAAGTTCATTCTATCATCACAATGATTTAAATTATACTTCCATGGCAAATATCTAATGAAACTTCCTTCAAAATGAATCTGAACTTATATACTGGGATTTAGGTATTAATACCTGAATCTAAAACAAGTTTTTGCATTCAATCTGTTTCAAAAAACTGCATTGAATGTTTTAAGTAAATGTTCAAGGATAATATTATTTAAGTAATAAATTGTGAAGAGAAAATATACTCTTTTCTGACAAACATTGCGTTCTAACCACACATCATATATATATATATATATATATATATGCTGAACATCTCAGATGTTCTGCTGCTTTCCGAAACCAAAAACTCCCTTACATAATCAGTAAATCATTCTTATATTACTATGTTAATGCTGATCTTTCATATTGACAGTAGCTCAGGAAGAAACGATTTGATTGGGAATTCAAACTATACATATAAACATAATAACACTATAAACATTATACTTAATTTAAATTAATGTTAAACATTTTTAAAACTTCTTGGGAAATTATGGAAAAAAGAGCCATTTTTCATAACTATATAATCATAATTACAATGATGATGATGTTTGTTAAAAATAAGCAACATAAAAAGATCTTTTACAAAAAGAAGATGAAAATAAAACAAACACAATTTAAAAAATGTAATATTTACCGAAGGTTCACCAGTGGAAGCATGGGTTGTCTTCTCTTGAGAACCAATTAGTTGATCAAATGCATCGGTGGATGAGGAAGGACATAATTGATTATGTTTATTATCATCTTCATCATCATCTTCCATATCAATAACTTCATCTCTAGAAATTTCAACTTCTAGACCCATCCTTATCTTTCTAACGTAAGTCTGTATCAGAAAATAAAGAAAAAAAAATTCTTTAAAATTAATATATATAAATTCTCAATAAGATAAATAATAATATAATTAATATTTGAATTAAATATAATAATAAGAACTTATTAATATTCACTGATTTAAATTAATATACATTAAAAATTACACTTTTTTACAGTCTTAGTTATTTATTTTTTCAAGACTGAGAACAAATCTGTTCTTTTTTGTTATTTTAAAATAAATTTTATCATTTTTAATATATGATACAATTTTAACTACCTGATTAATTAACAGTGCATTACAGAAGCATTCACAATATGAAAAAATATAACATACTAAAAATAAATATTATTTAAGTTTATTATTATTTAACTTATTTCTGCTTCTAGAAAGTACTTTGATAAATATTTATCATTCATGAATATATTTTCAGATGGATAAAACCAAACATGGATGGGTAAAATTGAATTCCTTATTTGTAGTCTTATTATTTGTACAGAATGTGGTCCAAGTAGTCCCGGATAATAACATATCTGTACATACATACACGGTTGTTGAAACAGTAATACTTCATATTAGTAACAAGATATTTTCAATAAAGGTGAATAACTATTACTGCAACTGCAAATCACTTTTTGTCCAAGTCATTTTTTTTTTTAACTGAATAATCAAAACAAATTGGGTCTCAGGTTATAAATTAAATAGACACACTTATTTAAAAATTAATTAGAAAATATTTTATTAGGAAAAGGTTTTATTTATTCTTTATTTATTAAAAAAATGTAATCTTTTTAATATATTAATAGCACTTTCAACATTCATTTTTTATCTAAAAATTTATTACACCTTAACTACTAATAAAATACAGCGGATAATTCCTTTAGTTCTTTACAGAATGGAACCATTGTATGTTATGTGTAAACATGCAAAAACAAAAAAAGTTATCAACTTTTTTTTTGGTTTACAGAAACAAATGCAATAAATTTAAGTTACAGTATTATATATTTATTTACACAATCACACACAAACTAAATAGTATGCAAAATGAACTTGCAATGTTCCAATAATACTTACTTTCAGAGTTTCCTAATGTTAACATGTTCAGTGTGATACAAGAAACACATGTATTCGCTAAACCTGAGGCATATGTCCATAAAAACATTTATAACTCATTGCCGCATCACTTGTCCTTACAAAGACACATGACTCGTGAACGCATCACTTGTCATGGTGAATATTTTACACACTTAGCTCCTTTTTTTTTAGTGTTTGAAGCATAACAAGAAAATGAGGGAAAATTAAAAAAATAAATTATTAATACGTCTTAGAATATAATTATATTATTTTTTAATAATAAAGTGAATACAAGACAAGGTTATAAGGAAT
Organism: Lycorma delicatula; assembly: GCF_047948215.1. Classification (NCBI taxonomy): domain Eukaryota; kingdom Metazoa; phylum Arthropoda; class Insecta; order Hemiptera; family Fulgoridae; genus Lycorma; species Lycorma delicatula. The sequence goes on along the minus strand of NC_134457.1, from coordinate 138,867,609 downwards.
AAGGGTATTGTTCTCTTCCTGTACATTGTTGGGAAGAGCTTGTACAAAACTAACGCTGAGTTGTATTGGGTTTCTCATGTAGAGGGATTTTTTATATTCCCCACAAACTACAGGAAAGGATACATATTTCTCAATACAAATCTTTAATATAGATTACTCCTCCTCTATGAATCATGAGACCTTGCTGTTGGTGAGGGGGCTTGAGTGCTCAGGGATACAGAGTAGCTAGACCGAAGGTGCAACCATATTGGAGAGGTATCTGTTGAGAGCCAGACTAAGGAATGATTCCTGAAAGAGGGCAGCAGCTCTTTCAGTAGTTGTTAGGGGCGTGAGTCACAATGACTTAAACGGCCATATCAACATCGCTCAGTCCTCTGAGTACTGCGCAGCTGAAAGCAATGGAAAACTACAGCTGTTTTTTTCCCAAGAAAATGTGGCTCTGCATTTTCACATAACAATAATGGAGGCGCCTTCCTCGGTAAAATATTCCGGAGGTAAAATAGTCCCCCGTTCGAATCTCCGGGTGGGGACTACTAAGGAAGGGGTCACCAGAAGATTGAAAAATAACATTCTGCGAGTCGGAGCGTGGAATGTTAGAAGTTTAAAAAAGGTTGGTAGGCTAGAAAATTTAAAAAGGGAAATGGATGGGATGAATGTGGATATAGTAGGAATTAGTGAGGTTCAGTGGGAAGAGGAAGGCGACTTTTGGTCAATTGATTTTAGAGTAATTAGTTCAGCGTCAAATAATGGGCAGGCAGGAGTAGGTTTCATGATGAACAAGAAGATAGGGAGGAGAGTGGAGTATTTCAAGACACATAGCGATAGAATCATTGTAATAAGGATAAAATCAAAACCTAAACCGACAATGATTGTTAACATCTATATGCCTACAAGCGCCCATGATGATGATGAGGTAGAGTGTGTATACGAAGAGATTGATGAAGCAATTAAACACGTAAAAGGAGATGAAAATTTAATAATAGTTGGAGATTGGAATGCAAGCATTGGAAAAGGCAAGGAAGGAAATATAGTGGGTGAATACGGGCTGGGCAAATCATGGGCTTTTGCACGAAGTATAATTTAGTAATTGCCAATACCCAATTTAAAAATCATAATAGAAGAATATACACTTGGAAAAAGCCAGGCGATTCTGCAAGGTATCAGATAGATTATATCATGGTTAAGCAAAGATTTAGAAATCAACTAATTGACTGCAAAACTTACCCTGGAGCAGACATTGATAGCGACCATAATTTGGTGATAATGAAATGTAGATTGGGGTTTAAAAACCTGAAGAAAAGGTGTCAGATGAATCTGTGGAATTTAGAGAAGCTTGAGGAAGAGGAGGTAAAGAAGATTTTTGAGGAGGACATCGCAAGAGGTCTGAGTAAAAAAGATAAGGTAGAAAATGTAGAAGAAGAATGAGAGAATGCTAAAAAGGAAATTCTTAAATCAGCAGAAGCAAACTTAGGCAGAATAAAGAGAACTGGTAGAAAACCTTGGGTTTCAGATGATATATTGCAGCTGATGGATGAACGTAGAAAATATAAGAATGCTAGTGATGAAGAAAGTAAAAGGAACTATCGGCAATTAAGAAATGCTATAAACAGGAAGTGCAAACTGGCGAAACAAGAGTGGATTAAAGAAGTGTTCAGAAGTGGAAAGAGAAATGAACATTGGTAAAATAGACGGAGCATACAGGAAAGTTAAGGAAACTTTTGGGGTAAATAAATTAAAATCTAATAATGTGTTAAACAAAGATGGTACACCAATATATAATACGAAAGGTAAAGTCGATAGATGGGTGGAATATATTGAAGAGTTATACGGAGGAAATGAATTAGAAAATGGTATTATAGAGGCAGTTGAGAAGGATGAAATGGGAGAAACAATACTGAGATCTGAATTTAAGAGAGCGTTAAAAGATTTAAATGGCAGAAAGGCTCCTGGAATAGACGGAATACCGGTAGAATTACTGCGCAGTGCAGGTGAGGAAGCGATTGATAGATTATACAAACTGGTGTGTAATATTTATGAAAAAGGGAATTTCCTTTTCAAAAAAAGTGTTATAGTCATGATACCAAAGAAAGCAGGGGCAGATAAATGTGAAGAATACAGAACAATTAGTTTAACTAGTCATGCATCAAAAATCTTAACTAGAATTCTATACAGAAGAATTGAGAGGAGAGTGGAGGAAGTGTTAGGAGAAGACCAATTGGTTTCAGGAAAAGTATAGGGACAAGGGAAACAATTTTAGGCCTCAGATTAATAGTAGAAGGAAGATTAAAGAAAAACAAACCAACATACTTGGCGTTTATAGACATAGAAAAGGCATTCGATAACGTAGACTGGAATAAAATGTTCAGCATTTTAAAAAAGTTAGGGTTCAAATACAGAGATAGAAGAACAATTGCTAACATGTACAGGAACCAAACAGCAACAGTAATAATTGAAGAACATAAGAAAGAAGCTGTAATAAGAAAGGGAGTCCGACAAGGATGTTCCCTATTTCCGTTACTTTTTAATCTTTACATGGAACTAGCAGTTGATGTTAAAGAACAATTTAGATTCGGAGTAACAGTACAAGGTGAAAAGATAAAGATGCTACGATTTGCTGATGATATAGTAATTCTAGCCAAGAGTAAAAAGGATTTAGAAGAAACAATGAACGGCATAGATTAAGTCCTACGCAAGAACTATCGCATGAAAATAAACAAGAACAAAACAAAAGTAATGAAATGTAGTAGATATATCAAAGATGGACCACTGAGTGTGAAAATAGGAGGAGAAAAGATTATGGAGGTAGAAGAATTTTGTTATTTGGGAAGTAGAATTACTAAAGATGGACGAAGCAGGAGCGATATAAAATGCCGAAGAGCACAAGCTAAACGAGCCTTCAGTAAGAAATATAATTTGTTTACATCAAAAATTAATTTAAATGTCAGGAAAAGATTTTTGAAAGTATATGTTTGGAGTGTCGCTTTATATGGAAATGAAACTTGGACATCAGAGTATCTGAGAAAGATAGAAAAGATTAGAAGCTTTTGAAATGTGGTGCTATAGGAGAATGTTAAAAATCAGATGGGTGGATAAAGTGACAAATGAAGAGGTATTGCGGCAAATAGATGAAGAAAGAAGCATTTGGAAAAATATAGTTAAAAGAAGAGACAGACTTATAGGCCACATACTAAGGCATCCAGGAATAGTCGCTTTAATATTGGAAGGACAGGTAGAAGGAAAAAATTGTGTAGGCAGGCCACGTTTGGAATATGTAAAACAAATTGTTAGGGATGTAGGATGTAGAGGGTATACTGAAATGAAACAACTAACATTAGATAGGGAATCTTGGAGAGCTGCATCAAAGCAGTCAAATGACTGAAGACAAAAAAAAAATTCCTCCTTGTAGACAGGGCATTATCGAATTCTCACCAAATGTGGGCCCTTACAGTTTATACACTTTTCACTTTCTGTGCATTTGCTATCGTCATGTCTATTAGAGCTACAACGCGCACGACTTGCTCCTTAGTGCAACCAATTTTGTTGTGATCAAAGTCCTGAAATCCTATTTTCAAAACTGAAAATAGCATCTCTGGTTAGCTATATGTATGGTTGCACACAAACAGAGAGGTAGCCAATTCTTATTCTTAGGAACAGTTGGAGCAGAAACGGTAAGGATAAATGAGGATGTTGACATATCAACATCATTATCCTTCATGATCCTCTGCACAGAAGTGACAGACTGCGGTGACAATTCTTCCAAGATCTCTGATAGTTCAACATCCACTAAGTCTCGGCAAAAGATTACTTCCTTGCTGGAATTTAGAGAGTTATATGGCTCCAATATTACTTCATTCTTGCCTATAGATCTAAGGGCCAAGAGCTTCCGACTCTGTTCATCATTATTTACCTCTATTAACAAGGTACCACTCCTAAATGTTTTAATGGACTGTGGAGAGCCAGAAGCTGCTACAACACACTTATTTATTAGGAATGGAGAAACCTTTGCTATGGATTTACATTCACTAAAAGGAAATGAAATAACTTGTAATAAATATATTAAACGTATTATTGTTATTTAACTTGTATAAGATATAAAATAACTTGGCACTTTCAGTTACATCTCTCATTTCCTTCTCACTCGAAACATCTTCAGCCGACAATGTTGGTTGAAGTCTTTTCAAACTTCTGGATTTTTGTTAGTTTTTTCAAGTGGACTAACCACCACTGTAGGATTTGTAATTGGTACTCATGTATGATTCCCATGAGTACCGGAAAAAAAGAACGACTCCATCAGAGTGCACACATACTGTAGCTGGAGCTAAATATAACTGATTCACCCAGGTGCACAGAGGACATCATTTAAGACTCACTATGCAGAGCCATTCACCCATCGGCATGATAGCTTCCACCTTGGGTTACAGTTGAGTTAAGGTGTTGCAACATCAGTGAGTATATATATATAAGAAGAAATAGTATTGAATGTTGCTGTGTAGTTAAGTAAGGGCATATGTTGTAATTTGTATAGAGCACTTGGTGTAGTATATGTGTATAGAGTAAAGAGTTCTGCAGTTCAATGTGTAGTGGAAAGAAAAACTGCAGAGACTAGGCCTGTGGGGGACACCAATCCCCATAATCTTAAAGAATAAGAATCCCTGTGGGACAAAGCATACAAATCTACCTACTAGAGAAGGTACAGTATCAACTCTCCTCATATAAGTTGTGTATGAAAATTTTCTTAAAACTGAATTCATTGCAAACCAGGGGTTTATAAACAACATAATTAATTCACAAAAAGAAGTTTTTTTTTAAATATAAAGTTTCAGCAATAAAGGTTAAAAAACATAATTGTGTCAAATAAAATCTAGTTGAGATTTTCTTACATTCCCACGATAATGGATAATTACTACCTAAACTTTATTGCACCTGATAATGTCTGACCATGAAGTACGAGGGTTATTTTTTTTTCAAGGTCCGATTGGTCGCAAAATAAAAACCCGCGTAAAAATCGGATAAACCTTTGCGCAGCGTCTCTAGAGTATGGCCTTCAATCACTTCGTTTAGTTCTGAACACGCATCTAGCAAGTAAGCATGTCTACAACAGCATCTCCTGCCAAGTGTGAAGTGCGTGTGGTAATTTGATTTCTTCAGGCTGAGGGGTGTAATGCAGCTGAAATTCATAGACGAATAAGTAATGTGTACGGTGAAACTTCAATGAGTGACAGCAAAGTGCGACAATAGTACAGGAACTTTAAAGCAGGACGTACAGATGTTCATGATGCAGGCGGTCAGGGAAGGAAGCGAGTGTCAACCAATGATCTCGTTGAGCGAGTGGATGAGGCAATTCGAGAAAATCGTCAGTTCACAATTTCTGTATTGAGTCATTTGTTTCCTGAAATTTCAAGGTCACCTCTCCACACCATTGTGAATGACAGACTTCAAAACCGCAAACTGTGTGCGAGATGGGTTCCCACGATGCTGTCCGACCATCACAAAACAATGAGAATGGATGCCTCCCTAACATTTCTCCAGCGCTACCACAATGCAGGAGAAGATTTTTTGAACAAAATCGTCACAGGGGACGAGACATGGATCCATTTCGAAACTGAAGAAACAAAAGAACAATCCAAACAGCGGATGCATTCTCATTCTCACAGTAAACCAAAGAAGTTCAAGTGAACCTTCTCCAACAGAAAGTGTATGGCTACTGTGTTCTGGGTCCAGAATGGAGTTCTCATGGTGGAATTCATGGAATGTGGCACGACCATCGTTCCAGCCTCATACTGCATGACTCTTCAACGTCTACGAAGACCAATTCAGAATATGCGGAGAGGAATGATGTCATCAGGCATTGTCTTTCTTCATGACAATGCTTGGCTGCACACTGCAGCTGTAACAAAGAAGCTCGTGCAGCGTTTTTGTTGGGAAGTGCTTGATCACCCACCATACAGCCCAAACTTGGCTCCATCCGATTTTCACTTCTTTGCTCACATGAAACGCTGGCTAGGAGGACAACATTATGGCACAGACTAGCGTAGAAACATGGCTGAAAACACAGGCGGCTCTGTTCTATGACGAGGGTATTGGAAAGTTGGTACCACGCTATGACAAATGTCTACATCAGAGTGGCGACTATGTAGAGAAATAGGGTAACTATGTAAGTACTTGTTACAGATAAAATTTTTTTTATTTCACTGTGGTTTTAATTTTGTGACCGATCGGACCTTGAAAAAAAATAACCCTCATATTTATTCTGTGGAATTTATGGAATTTTAAGGAATAAAGAGAAAACCTGGAATAATACATAATGATAATTATGTAAAAAAATTTACTATTTGTTTATTACTACTCAAATCATTGAATTCATCTAAGTAATAAAATACAAAGAATTTACTCCTTTCTTTGAAAGGAGTACTTTCAAATGAATAATGGAATAATAAATATTTTGGAGGAACTCCAATGTCACACACTTCTACACAAGTGTGTTAATTCTGTAATTATATTAAAATGTAACTCTTTTAATAATTTATTTTATTTTTAAATAGTTTTGAATTATATTTTAAAGTAGTTATAGAATTCAATATACCAACTGAAGATGCAGGATACTGTGAAAATCAATTATTGGAAATTAATATGGTTGGTTTAACTTACCTAGTTATATTTCATATAATATTATATTTTATTAACACAGTGGTCAATATTTTAATGAGTTACTTGAATTTCAAAAAAATTAAAAGATATATATATATATATATTATTATTATTATTATTATTATTATTATTATTATTATTATTATTATTATGCTTTTACGGCCAACATGGGACCACTTAAGTCAATTTTAGTTGGATCTTTTCTGAGAAAAGCGTGTTATTTTACTCTTTCGAGCTGCCCAGTATTTCTTCATCCGTTCAGATCTTGCTTTCTTTTCTTTATCCGTAAACACCCTCTTCGTTGTATTTTGTCGTTTGTCTGTCTTTTGTTTAAATCTAATGCTTTTATCTTTTAGCTTTGTAATTTTTCCAGTTTCATTCTGTAGGTCAGTCAGGGAAATTCCCAATTCTTTCATATCTTCTCTAATTTCTTTGATCCATCCTACTTCTAGCTTTTGGAACCAGAGCTTTTCAATGATATTTCTTGACAGTCTTGTTTGCGGTGTCCTTATGAGATGACCGAAGAAAGAGATTCTTTTTTTCCGCATAGTATCAGTAACAGGCTCTATTTCTCGATACACCACCTCATTTGGCACAATCCACCATTGGCCTTCTTTTTGGTGTTTTTTATTGATACACGTTCTGACAATTCTCCTCTCTATTTTCAGAATTTTTTCAATTCGGTTTTTCTGAGTGATTTTGAAAAGTGTCTCGCTTCCGTAGGTGACTTCTGGCTGTACTACAGTTTTATAATGTTTAAGTTTTGTTTTAGCAGAAAGGCATTTTTTGTTATATGTTGACCAAGTTAATTTTTGGGATTTAATCATTTTATCTGTCCTGTTTTGCCATGTCACTTTTTCATTTAAATTATAAGTTATTATTTCCCCTAGATATTTAAATTGTTTTACTATTTTAATTTTCTGATTGTTTACCGTAATGTGCTCTATTACCAGAGGATCTATGGCCATTAGTTCAGTTTTTTCGAAAGAGATATGAAGCCCTATCTTTTGTGCTAGGTTTTGAAGGCTCATGATTTGTGTTTTGGCTTCTTGAATATTATTTGCTAAAAGAGCGAGGTCATCTGCAAATCCTAGGCAATTTAGTGTGATGGAGTTTTTCTTAGTACCCATTTTTATATTTTTGGGATTTACTTCATACCATTTTCTCATGACAAATTCAAGGGCGCAGTTAAAAAGGAGTGGTGAGAGGCCGTCTCCTTGCCTCAATCCAGTTTTTATGTAGAAGGGTTGAGAGAGTTCACCTCTGAATTTCACTCTGGACTGGGTATTGGTTAAAGTTAATTTTATCATGTTTACGAGTTTAGGGTGAAGGCCCAGGTTTCTCAGAATATTCAGCATGGATGGTCGGTGTATACAATCATAGGCCCTTTTAAAGTCGACGAAGGTGATTATTAGTTGTTTTTTCCGTCTTTTATATAAGTCCATCATAAGTTTTAAGGATATTATTTGCTCCGGGCAACCTCTCCATGGCCTAAATCCCCCTTGGTATTCCCCAAGTTCCAGTTCAAGTTGGTCTTTGCATCGGTTGTATATGATTCTCGACAGGATTTTGTATGTGCAATCCAGGAGAGATATGCCTCTGTAGTTTTCAGGATTAGTTTTATCCCCTTTTTTATGTAATGGATGGATGAGGGCTGTGGTCCAGTGTTCTGGAAGTTTTTCTTCATTCCACATTTTCACGAGGCATACATGTAGGGAAGTTTTGACTGAATAAACTGATGAGTGTTACCAGAGTTCTGCGAAAAGCTGGTCTTCTCCGCTTGCTTTGTAGTTTTTTATTTCATTTAAGGCTGCGAGAACTTCTTGAATTGTTGGCGGGTTGATATTTACTGGTGAAGTTTTAACTGGAGTTTCAGTGTCAATCTCAAAAAGCTCTGGGGGGTCGTCACAGTTGAGGAGTCTATTGAAGGTTTCTGCCAAAATTTCAGCATTTTCTTTATTGGTGTGGGCCATATTTCCTTTTTTCCTCTCAGCATAAGGGTGGGTGGTTCATATCTTTGAAGAGCCTGACCAAAAATTTTATAATAGTCTCGGAAATTAGTTTTCTTGGAACTTTCTTCTATTTGCTGAATCAAGTTTTTTTTGGGCTTGTCGTTTGGTTCCTCTTATAATTTTCTGGGTTATTTTCCTTTGTTTGGTGAATTCATGGTTAGATTCTTCAGTTTTCTGGGTTTGGTGGTTGATCCAAGCCCGATGTCGGTCTTTGACTGCTTTGTCACATTCTTCATTCCACCATTGGTGTTTTTTTCTTGGGTTTATAGGGGCTAGTTCTTCAGCTATTTCTTTCAGTTGGGATGTCAGTTCTTTTAAATTATTAGTTAATTTGATTTTTTTTGTTGTTTCTTCAAAGATGGCATTGTTTATTAATTTATGTGGATCATAAGCTCTTTTGTTTTTAGGTTGGGATTTTTTCTTTTTATGCGGGGTGAATTTTATTTTAACTTTAATTAAGTAATGGTCCGATCCAGTATCTGTTCCTCTCAAGACTTTTACATTATAAATCTCGTTGTGATAATTCCGGTCCATGCAAACATGATCCAGTTGCCATTCTCCTTTTTTCCAATCTGGGTGTTTCCAAGTCTTCAATTTGTTTGGTTTTCTCATAAAATAGGTGGATTTTGAGATCATATTATGGTTTCTGCAAAATTCGACAAGTCTTTGGCCGTTCTTGTTAGTTTTCTTTTGGGCAGGCCATTTTCCGATAATATCACGATATCTTCGTTCTTTACCAAGTTGGGCATTAAAGTCCCCTATTAAAATCTTCGTGTGGGTCTTATTTATGTTGTTTGCAGTTTGGTCAAGAAGTTCCCAGAATTTGTCCATCTCTTCTCTATCTTTTTTAAGATTGTTTTTGTCATTGGTGGGAGCATGGACATTTATTATGGTGTAGAATTTATTGGCTGATTTTAGGGTTAAGGTTGAAATCCTGGGGGAGTAAGACTTAAATTCTACGACTGAGTCAATTATTTTAAGACTGATTGCAAATCCTGTTCCGAACTGTGGGCAATTCTTCATCACACGTTTCCCGGGGATTCCTTTGTAAATTCTGTAACCCTGAGATTCAAATGGCTCTCGATCGGTGTTTCTCATTTCTTGAAGTCCTGCGATTAGGATATTTTGTTTGTCCATTATGTCTGTTAGAGTTTTTAGTTTGCCGGGTTGAGTTAGAGAATTAATGTTGTGAGTGGCAATGTAGTTTATTTGCTTGTGTCTTATCCTCAATTTTGAAGTTGTGTTGTTTTTGGGTGTTTCCAAACGCTCCGATTCATTGTTATCTTTTAAGCAGCTGCCCACCGGATCCGAGTGCAGCCTTCTCTGGTATTTACCAGACGGTGGATTTTTTCTTAAAAGACCTTCCATATTTGACTTTCAAAGGCAAGTCAGCCTTCGGTGGGAATAAATTCCCGAGTTACTACTCTGGATGTGATCCAGAGAGGTGATTCCGATTTAGTTCACCAGTAGAAATCTCCACGTTTCTAACTGGTTATCCAGACGAACCAACGTGGAGGCGCAAACCGATTTTTTTTAATTGAGATTTTAAGTATGGAGAAAGTTTAAATCGGTTCCGGAATCATTTCGTCCATATATATATATATATATCTTTTCTTCTTTGTATATATACATACATGATTCGTCAGAACATGTAATCAACATAATCTAACCGAATATAACGTACGCTTGCTTCGCTCGCTAACCTCACTAAAATGAACAATAATGTTATTATTATTTAAATAATAAATTCAGTTACTGCTTGGAGTAGAGTAGTTATTTTAATATGGAAAATTACCGATATATTTAATAAATTACTAAATATTTATAAAATTGTACAGCATTGGAGGCGATTATACACATTAACTGGTAATTATCAGATTAATCAAATTTACTAAACAAAATATTAACTTACCATATAAAATAACTTTCTATCAACAACACAATTCACAATGGCATAGTATTGTCAATAGAATTCATTTTAAACAAAAAATAATGTTTTCAACACAATTTTAAAATATTATCTATAAAAAGAACTGACAAAGAAGATAACTTCAAAAATGAGCAATTTAATGGGACATAAAAAATGAATCAATACAGTTAAAATATTTCCTTATATTTTACAACTATGGTGGATTCAATGATTCCAATAATTAATTAATGCAAACAATATAAATTATGCAACATAATATTCAATACTTACAGAAACAGATTTGTTATGTCCTAATTTTTCAAGTTTTGCAAGACAATCATCAAACTGCAATGATGGATACAGCTGATGTGCCCAAATTTCCATCTTACGCATAATCAATTTTAAGTCTTCATATTCATAGCCTTTGCCTTTAAAATTAACATCTTTAAAAATACCTTCTAAGGCACCCAGACCATTATTGTCCATTAATCTGTAATTTATACAAAAAAGGAAGAAAACAATAAATGTCTTTCAGCTTAAAACATAAAAAGAATGTTCTAGTTCATCAAATTTTAAAATGTAAAAAACCAAGAATTTTTATTTGGTATAAATTTCATAAGTTAAACAAATTAATGGATGTGAGTGGAGGAAATGTATTTTCAAAGACATATTACATTCCATAGCTCTGTATGAAGTAAGAAGTTTATTAACAATATTGTGGTAATTGTCGAATTTTTGTTTGCCAAGAAAACTTTTGTAAACGTCTTTAGATGAAGCCCAAGGTGAACTTTCTACATTATTTAACATTGAGTTAAATACATCATCTTTGACCAACTCTCTTATTTAAGGACCAACAAATATTTCTTTCTTTAATTTTTCCTTTAATTACATTAAAAAATTTCTGCTTGTGTACAAAAATCCGGGACTATCCTTCATTGCTTTTACAAAATTTTTCATTAGTCCTAGCTTGAGATGGTGAGGGGGTAGAAATATTTTTTTGGGTTCAACTAAGGGCTCATGAATAATATTTTTCCCATTTGGAGTTAAGTTGTCTCGTTTCTTCCATTCTTTGGTAACATAATGTTTATCCCTAGCTCGGCTATCTCATTCGCAAAGAAAACACATGTACTTAATAAAGCCTAACGGCATGTCTAACAAAATAGCTATAACTTTCAAATCACCAGATATTTAACAGCTATGTTTTTTATAATTTATTTTTCATGAACGTCTTTCATCACAAAGGACCCAAAATCGGCATAGCCACTCCCAACAAGCATTCCACACCAGATTTAAAAAAGGCCTACTGGTTTCTTCACAAAGCAACAAAGATAAATTATCAATTAAAAAAGAAAAGATACAAAATGCAATAATACAAACTACACAACAAAAAATTAACTAAGGAAAACATATATACAATTCTGAAAAAAAGCTGCAATACAGAACATTATAAAAAATGTAGTATATAAAACATTTTTAATGTATAGGATTAAACAAATGGAAAAAATAAGAAGTTAGAGGGACACCCACTAGCAGAACATAAAATTTATCAAGATGAAGTAAAAACATAACAAATGAAAATAAGTCATTAAGTAGTTTACCTTAATATGAAACCACATACACACTGGTAAAGATTTGCCTTACCAAAGACATATTGCTGCACATGTTATTAGAATATTTGTCTTCTGAAAATCTTATCAAAGTAAAGAAAAATAAGTGAAAATGTCAAGGGTCAATAGTATATCATAACATTTAATACAATTACAATTTGATACATTCCTTGGATCCTTCATTTCTATAATTCAGTGACTTCAAAATAACAGGAGCATTGGGACATCTTTGTGACAATTTCATATTTTTATCTTCATATTAAATATGAAAATCTTGGGTTCTGCACACCTTTTAGGCATAAAGACCACATAAATGCCTAAAATTCAATAAAAATTCAGTAGTGAATATGTCAAAAATTTGTTTAAATGAAATAACTCAACATGCCTAATAATAATTTTTTGTTCTTTTTGTGGTAACAGAAGACCAATCGGATTCCAAAATATAATTACAATGATCATAGATTCATAGAGATTTTGCTTTCATTTTGTTGTTTTTTTTCTTTTGATGGCAGATGTTGATACCATTCAAATGACTATCATTTTATCTTTGGATTGCAGTATTACATTTGTGTACCATAATAGCAACAATCAAACTGTGAAATTCATTCACTTTTGTCAAAAATTCCATGAAGGATTCAAATTATATTTATTTGTGATCTATTAATAAGTGCAGCACCCAATGAGTAAAACTTACAGTAGCCTAAATTTTGATGAATATTATTACCAATAACCATACAACTAAACTCAATTATAGATCTGATTTGGTAACTCAGTTGTTTAATTTCATCATCAAGTTTTTAAGTCACTGGTGATGGTCAAATGTAATTTTGCATTTAGGCCAACTTTAGAATGAATATGTTTTATGGTAAGCTGATGTTTAATACACTGGCTAGCAACATTATTATAATTTTTATTTTCTATTTTTTACCTTATTTTTTAATAATTTAAAGACTTCAATAGTTAACTGTAAGCTATGTTTAATATTTTGTGGTTAATATGATGAATGCAATTTTTAATTACATACCATAAGAAATAAGGAATGTGCAAAATTTTGTTTACAATAATACCATGTTAATATTGTAATATATTTCATAAAACTTTTGTAATATATTTTTTCTTTTTAATAAAGCTTACTGATGCTTTCATTAGCTTAAACTATATCATCATCTCATTTTTTTGTATTTTTTCAAATTTAGTTATGATTTTCTATTTTGTTAAAAAATCTCCTTTAATTGATGATTTTGCAATTATAATATCAATACACACTGTAGGTAAAAGGGAGCAAGCCGATTTTTCTAAAAAAAAAATCCAGTTTTAACAGGTTAGACAACAGAAAAAAAGATAACCAACAGTGCAATTTCTCTACGATACAATTGAAATCAGGAGCAGCAGTTTTTATTTAGTCATTGCTCCATGAAATGAACAGAATTTTTTCATGTTGCAAAATCTCTTTGCTTTGCATCAACAAGAGTTCAACACTTTTCCCTGTACACCACAGATTTGTACTGGTCTGTGTCTATCTTTTTCATACTTCTCTTTTGGAATCATACTATTTGGTAATTGTTTTCAGTTTGTAGTTTCTCTTCAACAGACTGAACTATGTGTTGTCACATCATTTTCTATCACTCCCACTTTGCTATCCATCCCGATACAGCAAATTTATTTAGTTACTCAAGAGCTGTAATATCAAAACTTTTAAACTTTTCTTACTGATAATTTTAATAGGTACTTATTGACCCAGAGTAAGTCAGAATTTTGCTATGTTCTATATGTTTCAGCTTTTTATAACACATTTTGCTTCAAGTAAATATTATGTTTCTGTAAACACTACTAAATCTTTACGTTACTGGAACTGCTTTTTAAACCTCACGACCTGCAGTTATCCTTATAACAAGGCAATGTAAAAAATAAACAACTGTTCTAATGGATTATATAAAAAAAAAACAAATCAACTGCAACATTACCAGATCTGTTTAAAAAAATTACTGACGTTTTTCTGAACAAGTATGTGGATGAGAATAGAAACTGACATGAAACTTTGTAATAGAAAGAACAGAAAGATGAGAAACTTTGTAAAGAACAGCAGTAGTACATGCATCCATGTTTTTTTTTTTGTAACTTCATAGAGCACAGCAGCTGTTGTACAGCAGTAATTGCGTGTTAGTGTAACAGATGCTTTTTACATTTTTATTTTGTGCAAGACAGAATATGTTAAACAAAAATACTACACCAAATTCTGCCAAACATGACAATATCCAAAGCAAAGCAATTCAAAAGATTAAGCATTCTTTTTTATGGATAAAACAAATTAAAGTGTGGTTAAACAGTATTTAAAATAGCCAAACTACTGTTAGGAATGACCATGCATACTGGTAGGCCATCAACATGCCAAAATATTAATGCCATTAATGCCAAGTGCAATTTGATAATACAGGGTCATTCACGGGAACCGGATGTTTTTGAAGTGGGTTGTACTCGGGCGTTCATGGTGGGAGGGGCACGTATCTGGTGTCTGACGTTTCCTTTGTTCATAGCATTAACATTTTAGTCGTTGAGATGGAGCCATGGGCGCTAGACCAACGCCTGTACGCATATGACAGTTTTGTGTGAAATGACGCATCCGTAACTGCTGTTCAGTGAGATTTCCGCCGTCAGTTTAATATCCATCGTAATGCAAGTGTCCCTTCTCATAACACAATATTGCGATGGGTAAACCACCTTCGAACAAGTGGTTCAATATTGAAGAAAAAACCAACGGGTCCCTGACGAACTGCTAGCACTCCGGAGAACATCAAACGAGTAAGCGAAGCCATTGTCAGAAGCCCACGCCGCTCTATTCAGAGGCATTCAGCAGCGCTTCAAATGAGCACAAGTACGGTAAGACGAATTCTGCATACAGACCTGCATTTCCATCCTTACAAGATAGCCATTGTGCAGCAGTTAAACGAGCAAGATTTCAAGCAGCGATTACAATTTTGTCGACAAATGCGAAGCCCATTTTCATCTGAATGGCTTCATCAACAAACAGTTGCCGGTATTGGGCAGAAAGAAACCCACATCAGCTTCACGAGAGGCCACTTCATAGCCCAAAGGTGACTGTCTGGTGTGCAATAGGAAAAGTCGGTGTTATTGGACCATATTTTTTTGAAGAAAATGACGCTGCCGTAACTGTAACAGCTGATCGTTACATTGCGATGTTAAATACGTTTTTCATCCCTGAGTTACGAAACTGGGGAATCAATTTTCAAAATGTGTTATTCCAGCAGGATGGAGCTACAGCGCATACAGTGAGGGCAACGATGGCTGTTCTCCGTAACTTGTTTCCGGGACGGATTGTTTCCAGATTCGGCGACATTCCTTGGCCCCCTCGGTCCCCCGACTTGAGTAGTTGTGATTTTTTTTGTGGGGGGTTTCTGAAATCACGTGTGTACGGCAATAAACCGCATACACTGGAGAACCTAAAGAACGCAATTCGTCATCACATCACCCAAATTGATGTAGACATGCTGCAAAGAATTGAGGCCAGTTACTGTGAAAGGCTACAACAATGTATTGCCCAAAATGGACATCACTTGCCAGACATAATCTTTCGTTCATGAGTAAGTAACAAATGCTTTGATTTAACAAGTGTTTCAGTACCAATAAAACATTTTTAAACTAAATATTCAATTTTTTATGATTATTTTAAAAACATCCGGTTCCTGTGAATGACCCTGTAAAAAACTGCCGGCAGAATATCTGAAAATTGCAGATAACATTGGAATTATAAATATTTCCACACATATAATTTGGATATGCCTAAAGCCAGCAGTGAAATTTGTTTGTCAAAGCTGCTTTTGCTTGAACAGATTTTGATATTTGCATTGGGCATACTGCAGTGTACCAAAGGTCAAAGAAACCATGACAAGTGTAAGTGATGTTGACTGTCGAGTAGCACATTACGCTATGTGACCAGAAGGCCAAATTGTCAACAAACTGTAATATCTGGAAGTTCAGACTGAGTTATCTTTATAATACAAGTCAGTGCATGAGTCCAGACCTGTGGAATCACACAACTGGCAGTGGCCAATTCAAAATAATGCACCCACCCATTCATCACATCTAATTCAGAATTTCTTAGTCAAGCACAAAATTTCTAATGTTCATCAATCAGATTCTTGTCTTTTTCAAACTGAAGATTCTAGGAGGAAAATGTAATAACAAACACAACAGCATAACTGGTAGACATTCCAAAATTTACACCAGTGTCTACTGATGGGGCATGAATGAAATTTTCAATAATGAAAGGGGGTCAAGTTGTAGAGTGATGATGGGGCTACTACAAAAGAGATTAGGAGAGGGATGCACACTAGTGCATTTTTTCACAGTCTACTGTTGGATACTTTCAAAACAGATCTTGTAAGTCATAAACTTCTTTTAAAATAAACATGTTTGTTATTTCATTTTCTATGAGTTAAATGTAACAAATTCACTATTACACACACTAATGCCAAAAAATATTATTTCTAACATATCAAGCATACATAAATGTAGCTTATTCTAAAATAAACACCATGTAATACAAAAATGGTTGGATAAATCCCTTTCATATTACACATCAGATTTTTCAGATAAATAAAGGAAACTTTGCATTTTTAACTTTAACTTATACCACATACAACACTGCTCCTATTCCATTTTAAACACACCAGACAAATAGAGCAAATTCTATTCATTGAAAGTCATAGCAAGTTCTTGTTACTCAGACAAGTCTTAAAAATATTAAAGACTACAAATTCAAATGAGAAATAAATAAAAAACTATTCAATACAGAAATATTTTAATAATTACCCAAAACAATGGTGAAACTACTACTACAAATTGTAATTATTACACTAATACTTTTAAATGTTTTTTTTTAATGGCATACATGTTGAAAAACGGTCATGGAAAAAAATTTTCAGAAAAGTTATTTTATATGGAATTAAGAAGCTAGAAATACCAGCTAAACCTACATTTTTAAAACGGTTTTTTTACTTTTTGGATGACATGAACTCAGATCATTCTTATTTTTCATTAGCAGAAAGTAGATTTTTTTTTGAAAGTGGGGAATGAATATTCTCTAATTTGATTATTAGTAATCAATGATGAACATTAGTGTTTCAGGAGTGGTCAATGTGAGATTGGTCAAGAGGTGAATAGTGAAATATAAATCTTCTAAAGATAAAACAAGTTGATGTTCCACACTATTAAATATTACAGGTTATTAACTTATTTAGCTCAACTATAAAATCAATCAACTGTAGATTACCCCGGTTCTCAGACAGTGAACTATTATACAACATTGGTCAATGAGTACCATTCCACAAACTAAAAATGTGACCCAATACCTAAAAATAAGAATTTACAATAATTAAAAGTGGATTAAATAAACATAATTGACAATTTCAATGCCAACAAAAAAATATTAATTTTAAATCTGCACATGATACTGACACAACTTAAAAAAATGGAAAAGGTTTTTATTGATCCTAACATATCAAAATGTTTTCTAAATAATTATAAGCTTTTGCAACTATTTTTCAATTTATATTTCTACAATAAAAAAATATATCAAGCATGTGATATTAGATATGTAATTCAAAGTTTCTACTAGTAAATGGACATTATATTTTCAGATTAATATCTTTTTTCATATTCATATAATATTTATTTAGCATGCAGTTTTTCTTAAGCCTGAAGGAAACAAATCACTAGATACTTAAGTATACACTTTTAAACAGTGTTCAATAAATTTCCTAAAGGTTCAAACCAATAAATATGAGGTCTGTTCATAAAATAACCAAACTTTACTTTTTTAATCTTTATTATTAATTTTACAGATTGGTTTTTGTCCCCTTCAAAGTACTCCATACCCCAACTCACACACTTTTCCCAGCCGTGTTTCCACTTCACAAGGCAGTCCTGGACGGCTTCATTTGCAACGGCCTTTAGGGTGTGACGAATTTGTTTTAATGTCATCAATAGTCTCAAAACAGCATCCTTTCATCACTGATTTTAATTTTGGAAATTAAAAAAAAAAATTGCAAGAAGCCAGGTCTGGCAAGTAGGGAAGCTGTCTAATTTCTTGCACAAACCTTATTTAAGTGACTTAAGCTGAGTGTGTGGGCGCATTGCTGTGATGAAGGAATGAACTATGAGTTGTCTCACCACATCTCTGGTCTCTTTTTGTGAATTTTTTCACATAACCATTGTAAAACACCTTGATATTATGCACAGTTCACTGTTTCACCTTGAGGCAAGAATTCAAAATACATGAGTCCATGATGATTGAACTTTTGTCTCAATGTCAAAACCGTAAACCCAGCTTTCATCTCCCACTATAATCTTTTGCATAAATGTTTCATCGTCATTGGCTTGTTCATGAAGTAGCCAACAAATGTCCACTCGATGTTCTTTCTGCTGTTCGGTCATCAAATGAAAAACAACCTTTGCTGCAACTCTATGCATGTTTAATTTTTCACTCAAAATGTCATGGCATGATCCAATTGAGATGCTAATCTCTTCTGAAAGTTCTCTGACAATCAACTGGCAATTTGCACACACCAGATTGCTGATTTTCTGAACATGAGTGTCCAGTTGAAGTCGAAGACCTTCCTGGTTGAGGGTCATTTTCAATTGACTGACGACCACTTTTACACTGTGAAAACCATTTGTAATATTTCGTACTACCCAGAGCATCATCACTGTAAGCTTGTTTCAAAAGCTGAAACTTTGTGGGAAAGTTTTCCCCAGTTTCACACAAAATTTTATGCGTTACTGTTGCTCCCAAAAATCACACAAAAATTGCATACTAACACTAAAACACATTGCACTCAAATAACAATAAGAAATAAAAATAATAATAAACAAGATATCAACAACAACTCAAGAACATGTGGTTACAGAAATATTTATGCGGAATAATGCTGCCAACCACACATCACTAACTGTCTCTGTTGGCGCATAATTAAAAATGTCAGTTATTTTCTGAACAAACCTCATATGCCACTAGCTGTGTTTGAAATGGAATAAGTGTTTTACTTAGTTTAATAAAACTGTTCAATTTGTACATTTACACATACACATGTTATATTAGAAATATGTTTTTTTATGTTGTCAAATTCAAGGCTAAAAAAGGGACAAATTCACGGCTGGGTTAAATTTTTTTTAAAAGTCATTAATTTGAAAGGTACATACTTACTTTAAAATATTAAGTTTGGGTTTTTGGCTCTGCTTTCTTTTTTTCTTCTCTTCCTTCTTATCTTCATTATTTTCTTTGTTTTCTTCAGTAGTCCCTGATTATCAGAACAAATCAAGTAAATATTTCATTTACAAATTGATAAAGTAAATTTAAATTACAACTTAATTTAATAAAGGTTTACCTTTAAAAACTGATAAAAAAATATTTATTTTAAATGGCCTTGATTAAAAACTGTAGAGATCTGTAATATCTTAATGGAAATCTGCAACATTTCTAAACTGTAGAATACTTCTTTGTCATAGCGGATGATAAAGAGCTACATTAAATCAATTTCAGAGTATCATTAATAAAAAGTTGGCGGTCAAGATAAATCAGAACATAAAAGGAGGGCTAAATCATTATCTATGACATAAATCGTCGCCTGTCACAGGAGAAGGATTTGTCTCTAATATGTGAGCAAACACTGAGTTGGATGAGGTGACATTCAAGTTTGAGTACAGGTTTTTGTTCAAAATTGGTAGATGTGATGCCCAAAGGTACCACAGTATATTTGAAGTTGGACGTACTCTATTTAACAAATTTGTTGTTGAGGGTAGGTTAGTGGATTTCTCTTCTTGTATAATCAAGGATTATTATATTGATGTTCAGAGATGTTTTAAGTGTTGTAGATTTGGTCATAGGACTTAACTCTGTCAATAAGCTTCACTCTATGCACATTGTGGTGAAGAGGGTCACAAGTATGAAGATTGTCTTTAAACGTCTGAGGTTCCTACTTGTGCAAATTACAGATGATTGTGCAAGGACTGCAAGCTCTAGTAAAGACAACCCAGTCAGAGTGACTGGGTTGATAATATTAAAAGGTCCCTCAATATAATTTTTCTGCAACATCCATATATGATACAGAGTAATGTGCCAGGTTTTATTAGTTGGCAAAAATGTTATTTATCACTTTAAGAATTTTATTTTTTTTTAATATTTTTTATGTAACAGTATGTCCGCAGTTGTGAGGGTAAGAGAACATTGGATTGTGTCTTTTTGAGGCAGGTTTCTGATGCTCATCATGTCGCTGTTAATTTTGTTATTTATGATCTTGATTTCTGCATTGTTAGTTTATATTTTCAATATCAAGGTTACTGTGAGGAAAGTGGGATAGAACACTTTTCTTATTGGTAACTGTTATATAGTGCTAAATGCTGAATAGCTTCTTTGTCAAAGAGGAGTGATAAATGATGGAGGTGAATTAGTTGAAGGCTTTGTTATGTTAGTATGGATTAGGAGTCTTTAGTGTTTACAGTGAGTTACTAACATATGCTGGAATGGAAGATAGAAGGAGATTGTTCGCTGGAATGAATATTGATATTACTGTTGGTAGGAATATTCCTGGTAGGGTTGATGCTTGTTCTAGTGATCATTGATTACCTATGAGTTGGTTAGAGAGTTGTGAGATTCTTATAGATGAAAAAAGGTATTCTAAAATTGTTGTTGACAAGGACCCCACTCTGAGCTGCTCTTATAGGCCCTTAATGTCCCTGTCAGTTATTGGAAAGCTTTTTGAGAAGGTATTGTATTTTCATAGTATTACTGATAATTTGAATTGTAGAACGTTGTTGATGGATGACCAGTATGGTTTTCACCCAGGCAGGGGCATGGAAGATCCAATTCTTGAGGTTATGAATGTTGTTTCTTCTAGTGAGCCTGAGAATGTGTTAGGTATTTTTTTGGGCATATCCAAAAACACAAAAGAAGATATCCTTTTAACCCTTTGCACCTTTGTTGAGTATAACTCGACAATGAGATTTGCATGTATCACAAACTAACCGTGGCTATGCACAGAAATTCAAAAATGAACTGACATCTGTTTGAAAGATTGTAAACCCAAGTAATAGTGAAATTCAATATTGATATAATTGAAAATAAATCGTTTTACACTTACTTACATTCTCAGAGTGAGATTGTGTATTTGAGTCGGCATGGCAACTACAAGTCATTCTAGTAGTTTTTTAACTGATTCTGATATTGAAAATAAGTTTAATGATGATGATCCTGATATAATGTTGAAGAACATGATCACGAAAATGCTATTTTGGACAATTATAGTGAAAATGAAGGTAGTTATGATGAAATAGTTGAACCCAAATAGTCCTACTCATAACGTTCCAGAAACCTCCATTTACACCTAGAAAATTGTTTCAAGAATTATCACAGGGAAAAAAATTAACATAATTGACATGTAAGGCCTATTTTTTGATTAAATGACGGTTTTTGTAAAAAAAATTATAATTTTTTTTTATATAAGCAATTTTACTATATACATTTGGTAACCAACCATAAATTTAATTAATAGCTGACATCCTGACCCCTGTTGGGGAAGACACCCTCTGTTCCGAGCCCGTATGGGCTTTACTGGAGGTCATCTTCAAACCCTCAGCTTTTGACATATTCCAGTCTGTCTCGGCCAGGATGCCACCAATGCGAAAGCCAAGAGTGGCATTCCCATCAATGTACTACTAGTTAATGAACTCAAAACAAAACACATCTCACAGAGTCTTAAGCAAGACTGAAAATATCTACCTAACAAAGGAATTGAACTACCTACCCGTAGACGGTAAAAAAGTGATTTCAACACACAACACAAAACATAGTAATAAAAAAACTGGAGACCCAATAACACTACTTGATTTCATAATTTTTGGTGACCCTCTGCCCTATTTCACCTGTAGAAGCGTGATTGTACACAGAAGAGTTGAATGTGTTATGTAGTTATTTCAGCAACCGAGATATTCTTCAAGACAGTGTCTCAGAAGTAGAAAAAAATGCTATCTAATTTTTCAAAGGGTAGTGTTTTAGGATCCCTGCTTTCGTTGCTGAATTTCATTCTTTGATGCGGTTGAGGTTACCCAGATGCAGTGTCATTGTGCATGTGGAAGACGGGCTTTTGCCGAGAGATTTGTGTAAAAGAAAAGGAGATTTGTGGAAAGAGATCAAATTCAGGGAGCCCAGGTTTGCAAGGTACTTGAGTTATGGAGTTTGTAACATAAGATTGTGTTTACCCCAGAGAAACAATGATGTTACTCAAGGACAAACTAGCCGTTATAAAACGATCTTTTTTATCAATGGCAGGTCATCGAATTAGGTATATCCCTCTGCAGAAATATCTAGGTGTTATCCTTGATGAGAATCTTTGATTCAAGGTGCACTTTCAATATGCTGTCAAAAAGACAGCATATTAAAAGCATATAGTTCTGCTTTTTTTGGTGTTCGGATTGATTGGGGGCATAAATTCAGAACCATGTGTGCTCTTCGTAAGGGTGTACACGATGCTATAATGCTGTATGCTGCATCTGTCTGGACACTTCATTGAATAAGGTAAAAATGTTATAGCAATATTTTGCTGAGAGCCCAGCATCTCCTATTGTTATCTATAATTAGTGCCTATAGGACTGTCTCTTGAAAGACGGCCCTTGTTATTTCTGGTAGTAAGCCCATGGATATCCTTGCAACTCAGCACCAATTACATTATGACGCTAAGAAGATAGGCCAACTTACCTCTGGAAGCATAAAAGAAATAGACGACCAAAGTTTCCATTTATCGCAGGTCAGGTGGACTGAATCATTCAATGGCTGTTACACACATGGTATTTTTCCTGATGTAAGAAATATGCAAGTATGAAGCTGACCAAAGTAACTAGAGCTTGCGAGGATCAACTATGGGTTGACCTCAAACTTAAATAGAAAGCCAAAAGGGAATATAACATAGTTGCTGGCTTCCTTGTTGCTTAGCCCTGCGAAGGAGGACTGAAGGGGTTTGATGCTGTAATAGATGTATAGACAGAGTAGTAATCCAGGTAGCTAGGGGCCCACTTGGGCGCTTACTTCCCAAAGATAGGAGTTTTAGCACTAAGCCCTGATTAGCTGAAATATTTGCTATTAGGATGAGAATGGATATGTGGATAACTTTGTGATGGAGCTATAGTGTGAGAGTGTGAAGGTATTGACCTCGCTCCTAAAAGCAGACCAGAGCAGAGAGAGAGAAAGGGTATGTTTTCATTATAAGCTTATTAAATTAGTGAATCTGTTTCTCAATATTTTTAAGTAAATCAACAGGACTTTGAGTAAATTGAATTGTAGGACAAAATTGTCATTGTTGCTATCAGCACATGCTTTGTTGACAGTATTTTTGGTGTTTAAAGGCTCAATCAAATAATGATCTGAGTGCATAGTCTGAGTGATTGTAGATATAAGATTTTTTTAGAAACCTACTGTATTAAAGAAGTTGCAGGGATCACACTTCCGTGAACCGGTTAATTTTTTAGTTGAAGGCTGTAAGTTATGGTAGGTAGTCATGATTGGAAGAGGTAATAATAGGTACTAAGGTAATAAGAGGTAATAAGGTACAAAGGTAATAATAGGTTGTGTAAATATACACTGATGGAAATGCTTACTGAGGCACCTGCATTGATGACATCCTGATAAATATGTTGTGTTATTAAGTTTAGAGGATCTAAAAGACAACCTCTGGTAAAGTCCATCAGGGTTGGCAATGAAGGGGATGGTGGTTGAGCAGGATTGTCACAAGGTGGGTGGGTGAGAAAGTTTTCCCCTATGAGAGTCAGGATGTAGTGTAATTTTGCTAAATTGAGGAAATGACAACTTAGTATTCAATAATTTCATTAATATGATTTAAAAGATGAATAAATAACTAAATATTTAAGGAATGAAAGATTTTAATGATAATTAGAACTGTTATAACTTAAATACATAACCTGGGTTTTAGTCTTCAATAAAATACAATCAGTTACTAAATTTGCCTGTAAATATAACATTTCTACAACTTAATAGATTTTCATAAAAATAAATTCCGTTATCCAACATCTAAACATTGAAATATTTATTCTTCTATTAATTATACATTTGTTTCCTAATATTGCTAACAAAAATTGTAACAAAATATAAACTTGGAAAGCTGTTTCCAGTAAAATTTCCACCTTTCTAAAAACTGCCAATAATTATAAACTTTAAGTATTATGCAACTGTTACTGGTACAGTTATATGGTGTTGAAACATGAAGGAATGAAGCAACAATAAAGAAAATATGAGTGTCTACAAGAAGTATGATGAGATTCAAGGTGAATATCATGGTGGCTAGGAAAGACAAGAGAAATGGTGTATGAATTGATGAGGAAATTGCAAAAATTATAGTTGAAAGAAATTGAAATGAATTGACCTCAAAATTAGAAAATAAGATGAATGAGAAGAATTATTATAGAGTGGTAATTAATAATAGAGGAAGTTGTAGTAATGGTAGGATTATTAAATGAGGTGAGGAAGGTATGTGGCAAACGGTTGCTTGGGATAGTTATGAATGATACAGAATGGGAAAGTAAATATGAAGAAAAAGTTGACAAAATAAAGGGAACGTAGGGTAAATAAGTAAACAAATATATAAAAAGTAACATATGATGCGTTAAAATTTCAAAAATGAAAGTCTTATTTTTCAACCAATTTGTGAAAAGTCAACAGTGAATGTAAAGTGCAAAATATTAAGTTAATCTTTACCTAGTACTGTATTTAGTAAAACAACTGTATTTCATTCTTCAATACAGTCATTGAAATAGGAGAATCTTAAAAATGAGATCCTAAAAGTAGCTAGTTGAAATTACTAAAAGATAATATAAGATTTATGCACTGCAAGCATAAATCAACATAAGTTAACATTTTGAACTCACATAGACTCTGGTCTCTACTGATGCGTCCAGAATGTTGGTATGTTTTGACTGGTTTTGTTGTTTATTTACGCTGGTGCTCAAGTGTGTTATCTTCAACAATGTTGGATTAAATACTAATTAAGGCTTTAATAGCATTAGCTAGGATTATTTTTTGGGGGGGGTTAGTGTGGATGCAAGCATAAATGCCTGTGAGCAATTGCCAATTGAGGACTGCTGTATAGAAAAAGATTTTTTTTATTTTTTATGGATTTTTTGTCATATTTTGGTCAATTATTAATAAATGATATAATGTAATGTGTGTGTATATGTGTGTGTGTGAGTATATACATATTATGTTATTTTATGTGTAATATGTATGATGCTCTTAAATAAGTAGGGTAATTATATTAATTCTTATTTTTTACACGACTGCCCAAAAAGGAGTAGTGTAATGTACTTAGGGTGTATGTATGTACCACTGTAACAGCTAAATGGCTGAACTGATTTAGATGTATGACCCTTTATTGGAATCCTTACATTACCGGGAGTATCATAGGCTTTTTATATATTGTTACCAGATATATGCCTAATTTAATATCGGCGGATGAACACTGTAGCAACTCCATGTGAGCTGGCGTACAGTATATGGACGTACTGATACAAGCATCACTACCACCATGCAGTTTTCCCACCATAGCGGCACTGCGGCCCCATCACTCTCAGGCTCCAATAAAAGAGCGTGCACGAGAGTGAATTTTCAATTCATCATTGACGACCACCAGGAGAAGACCAAGAAGAAGATGGAAGAAGACACAAGTTCGCTGGCTGGCTCAACGTGGGATCTCCTGGCAGATGCCAACATCCCCTGCCAGAGCAGCAGGCCTGGCCAGCTCGCTGAGGGAGCCGCTGGGCATGGACGCTACCTTCCCGTTCCAGCTAGCCGGGCTTCAATCACCCTGGCTGGCAGACTCAGCAGCAATAGCCAGCCAAAAGTGGGATCACTTGTGGAGAACCACCTTGGCCAGGGACAACCGACACTGCAGGGCTCTGGGACCACCACTGCCACACTGTAGTGGGGGCTCAACTGCCTCTGAGGGAAAGCCTGGTCGGCCTTCAATGGACAAGCCGCAACTCCCTGACTTCGCCAGAGACCAGCTTCCGGACCCAACAGCTCTTCTCTAACACAAAAAACAGCAGGGCCACCACAAGGTTATTCAGTGGATAGCCATATTTTATATGGCTTTGACGACATTTTACATGCCGTCAAAGCCATATAAAATGTATATGTATTTATATTTACAATATAAATAATATATATATATATTTAATAAATTAAAAAAATTTGAACACAAAATTGTTGCTTGCATGCTCTTTAATTAACCTTTATTAGTAATTATCCTGTATTAAAGAGCAAAGTTTTTTTTTTGTTTTTTCTTGGCAGTCATGTTTTTTTAATTTTTAATATTTATTTCTTGTAATTTATTTTTACATTGAAATTTAATTGTTTTTTGTTTATTGAACTTGAATTCAGTTCTTTTGTTGTTCAATTAAATTGTGTTATTAGGAGATATAAGTTATATTACTTCATTGTATATTAATAAGTTATTCTAGATAGATTATTTTAAACTACAATTATTTTTGAAAACGGGTATTTAACTAATGAGACATTTTTAATCTCAACTCTGGCAAACAACTAGTTTTGATTATCCTTAAAATTTTGTTTACTTATTGTTATTTTTGTAACTGTTTTTGAAAAGCAAATTGAAGTTAATATTATTCCCACATACAAGTTTCAAGCTTATTTTGTGAATAGAGTTATTCTGTAATAAAGATATCCTGTCAGTTGATTAAAAATCATCATAAAATCCTAACCACATAATTATTAATGAATTCTACAGTACAATATTTACACAGTTCTACACAAAAATTATTCAGAACAGAATATTCTTCAAAGAACTGAAATGACTGTTATTTTAAATAACAAGAATTTTTATGGTTTTTTTTTCATTGAGAACTGTATTTCAACAGCAAAATTTCGGGCAATTACATGATATGACAACTTATTAATAGTGAACATTAATTCAAGCGTTTACCAAACCTCTGTTCTTATTTATCCATTATTTCAATAAACAAAACTGTAATCTGTTCAGTAATCAAAACCAACTTAAATGTTACTCAACCTGTTAATAATCTGAACTGCAACAAAAGGCACAAGCAGAATAACATAATATACAATAGTTCTCATCTAACATTTCATACAAAAACATACCGTCGTTGTTATCGTAGTTCATATCATAGTCTTGGTCTTCGATTGCATCGCCCTCCTGTACTTGTTCCAGTTCATCAGGTTCATCCAATACATTTTCTGCAAATAAATCATCAGCCATCAATGCCATCTTCACAACGGAAATCTTCAATACACCAGATTCTTCGGTTATCGAGCGTTTCTAATTAAACTGATCGGAAGAGTTATCTGAATTGTTTACATTGCCATTACTTAACAGATTTTTAAATAACGAATCATTACGATTTAAATTATCCAAAAATGAACACAATAACCTCCTGTTCAGTCTATCAGTTTGCGTACGCTCATAAACGATTGGGTCTGTATTTACCTCACTGTGTTGCTCTCTTTCATCCGAATTATTAGGCTCACAAGGCATAATTAAACACGAGCAATGTAAAGTTGAACTAACACAAGCTGAAAATATACCATGAATACAAAGCGGGAAACCACAACCAACCAAAAGAATGCTCACAGTCAGCTTAACACGTCAGCTGACTTATTCCAATCTAAAAGGTCAACCAACATTACTGATTAAGAAGAGAATAAAATAAAGAAAAATTGCGTTGTGTTTTTCATAGTAAATTTATACCCTTTGGGAAATGAAATTACATAACTTTTGTACAAATACTCTATTTTTCCTTAATCAGTTATTTTTTAATATAAAGCAAATTTCCAAGTTGAAATATAGTTAAATTAGAATACATACTGTAGCGTGACAAGATCCGCCACAATCTTAATTTTTCGGGTCATACTTTGAAATAATAATTGAAAAAACCTTGTTTTCTTAATAAAAATTTTAATAGAAAACCTCTTGTTATATTATTTTAAAATATATTTTTTATTAAAGCCACAAACAATGTTAATAAGAAAGGAAGGTTTTTCACGTTTAATTTAAAAAAAATAATTTCCTGTTATTAATAATCTTCAATTATTAATCATTAAAATAAATAATTCAAAAAATCATTACATTATTTAATTGTCATTTTTGCTTACTTTTCGTAGTTTTCATCCTTCTCTGGCTGAGGAAGTATACCCTTACATACTAACCCGTTAATTGTTCAACAACCTTTCGAGTAATACCATGTTTCACATGAGAAGTAAAAAATAATGGAGATAAATTGCCTCTTAAGCTAATTTTTCCCGCCAGGTTGAAATGTAACTGATTTATTAGGTTTAAGAAAAATGAAATTATTCACTGTATAGCTAAAGGTTTATTTTTAATTTAGTAATTTTTTTAATATTTTATTTGTGCAATTTGAGTGGGATTTTATTTTAGAGTTTCTACAATTAATGGATTTTGCTATTGAATATATATTTAAGCTAGTGCTGTAACATAACATACATACTTTTAGTTTTTCTTTTTGTTTACAATTACTTTATTTATTAGATGGGTGAGTCTGTTCAAAAATAAAAATAGAAATCTGGGTAATATTTATTCTACTTTGTTCACTCTAGTGTATGCAGTGGGGAAAATACTTCTCTTACCTATTTTACTTGACGACAGCAGCATTTAGTTTTAATGGTCAGCAGATTATTTAAGTGCAATGTTTATTATTTAATTACGATTTCTTCTCAATCTTTTTATTTAAAATCCTATTTCTCTTGTTTCTTTTCTTTTTTATTGTTCACAACATGATGCAGCTTAAGTGATTTGTAATAAATAAATTGTAATAGTTTTTCTTACGTGTACCTTGTTATTCCTGATTCAGCTTTTGTAAAATGAGTGCCTCTTGCTCTTTTCTTGTTTTTTATCTTTTAATAATTCTTTCTGTCTTGTCGCATTATTACTAAGTATTTATTATGTTTTCCTGTCCTTTTTTTATTTTCTCATTATTTTTCTTCGTTTTTTCTTTTCCATCTCTTACTATATATATTCTTTTTCTTTCTTTTTGTTATTTTATTATCACATTCTTCATTAGCCTCAAATTATTCGATTAATACTGTTTATTGAATGGCCTTTGGGCAAGATGTAACATATTTATTGGCAGCTATCTGCACCACTCATGCACCGTGCAACTACTATCAGTGTTGTTTCAACCATCAGTGTGTGTAAATTGAGTTTTTTCCATCCTCCGTGATCAACGCGTTTTTGTCAGTGGAAAATATATTTTCTGGCCATAAAGCAAACTTTCCATTTGCAACATGGTTTCAAGAGGCTACAAAAATTTTCAGATTCTTTTTTTTACATTTGTGGCAAGTTACTGGTGGAAAGGCAAAAAATAAATATAACAAGTTTCATTCGACAAGTGTACCTCACGTATCTTGGAGTAAAAATAGAAGACAAAACTTGGACACCTACTATGTTTGCTACACATGTGTTGAAAGACTTAGACGGTGGTCATAGGATGAACAAGAAGCGTTCGGATTTTGAGTTTCAGTGTTGTGGTGAGAGCTATGAAATCATACTAATGATTGTTACTTTTGTTCGACTGGTGTTCACAGGTTTCAATTTGAAGAATAAAAAAAGAATCGTATATCCAAATATGCCATCTGCTTTAATGTCTGGTTCCTCATGGTCCAGATATACCAATGTCAATTCCACCAGAAAATTTACCTAAAATACACGGTTTCACAAGTAATTTAAATGAAGATAACATCGAGGAGTACAAACCTGGAGATGCTGTGCACCAGAGCTTAATTTACAGTCTGAACTAAGTGATTTGGTTTGAGACTTAAATCTGACCAAACAAAATTCAGAATTGCTTGGTTCGAGGCTTAAAAAGAAAAGCTGCTAGCAACTGGCACCACCTGGTCTGGTTCGGAGAAAAGGATCTTCTTCTGTATTTTTTGGAAGAAGGAGAATTAATCTTCTGCACATTGTACGTGGACTTTTGACTTGATTTAACATTTCATATGAAAGTACTGATTGGAGACTGTTCATAGATTTGTCCAAAAGAAGCCTCAGAGTTGTCCTTCACAATGGGAATATGTATTTGTCAGTACCCGTTAGACATTCTATCCATTTAAAAGAGGGTTAAGATAATTTGGAATTCATTCTCAATGAAATTAAATATGGCAATCATAAGTGGATTATGTGCGGCAATTTCAAAATAATATTGATGCTCCTAGGACAGAAAGGGGGATACACAAATAGTACTTGTTTTTTGTGTGAATGTGATAGCAGAGAAAGTGAGAATCAATGAATAAGGAAAGATTGGCCAAAAAGAGCTTCATTAGAACCTGAAACCAAAAATGTGCTCTGCAAAACTCTCATAGATCCAAATAAAGTTCTTCTTCCATCTCTGAATATCAAGTTAGACTTGATGAAGCAATTTGTCAAAGCCTTACCAAAAGAAGGTAAATGTTTTAAATACATCTGTAACAAATTTGCAGTCTTATAAACCACCAAACAGCGTGTCTTTACTGGTTCTAACATTAGAAAACTTCTCAAAGGTGGTAATTTTGAGAAACAAACGGAATTTGCAGAAAAAGAAACCTGGGGAGCCTTTAAAGACATAGTAACCAAGTTTCTGGGCAATAAGAAGGATCCAAACTTCAAATCAATTGTTGAGAACATGCTGCAGAAGTACAAAAATTTAGGCTGTTCCATGAGATTGAAGGTTCACTTCCTAAATTCACATGTGGACTATTTTCCTGAAAATCTGGGTGCCATTAGTGAAGAGATGGGTGAGAGATTTCATCAGGACATGAAAGAAATGGAAAGAAGGTATCAAGGAACATGAACTACTATGGTAATGGCAGACCATTGCTGGATGTTACACCAAGATGAACCCGATAGAGTACATAGAAGGAAAAGCGCTAAGTAGAGTATAAGCCGTCCAAAGAAACGTCGACTCATGAAATAAAATTGTAAGTATTTTACATACTTTATCATTACAGGTAGGCGAAGAGGGGTTTCCAAAGGCATTGTGTACCTCATAAAGATTAATTAAATAAATAAAAATAAATTAATTTAAAAATGCACTATAATAGAAATTAGTCTTATTTTGTGGCAATTTTCAATAGAAATTAAGGGGTCAATGACAACCCTCACCCACCTCTTCACACCACAGCTATAATAATGCATAGTATAAGCCAGAAAAGTGAATGTATTATATTAATTTATTATTAAGAAAACGTTTCATTTCATTGTATCACATTTTTGCAATTTTCAAAAATTTTAAAATTTGTGATTTGTGAAAAATCCTGACATGATGGAAAAAAATGAAGGTGTTTTCAGAAAGAGCACTAAAAATTATATAAAAATCAATTATAAAAAAAAACACAACCATTGCAGGCTTATAATATAAGAAACAAATATAATATAATGTAATATTATAGTAAAATATTATAATAATATAAGTATAATATATTATATTAGCTTTATAATATAAGAAACACATATATAAAACATATGAACACTGTATGTAAATGTTAATACTCCTTGACAGAATTGTGTTAGACTCTACAAGAAGTATTCAGTCTTTTTTTATTCAACTCTTTCCTCAGAGGTGTCAGGCAAATGAATGAAATCACACTTTTTTTTTATTAAAGCATTTTTTCTTCAAACATCTGCAATTGTTTTGCAGATATGCTGAAATTATCAGTTTACATAACTAATGTCATTTTAGAGTCAAAGAAATTCCTTCTAAATAACCACAATGCCACCTGTTTTAATATCAAATTCTCAATAACTTCTTTTAATCATATAAGTTCTTTCCACAAAACATTGTGATGATGCAGTTGTAAGAATTGTGTACAACACACTTAATTGTATTAAAAAGCATGTATTTTATTCTTTGTTTAGGATCTGTTATATATAGCCTGATTGTTCTAACAATATGTTTATAGAATAGCTATACTATAGACAACTGAGTTTGAAATGTCTTTTTATAAGTAATATTTAAAAAAGAAAGGAAAAAATACATAATACAAAAAAACTTCTTCCTAACCTTGAAATGATCAGGTTGGACCTGCCAGGACTAGTTTCATTTACTTTTACAATTCCCTGATCACTTGAACTTAAGTGTTATTAGTCTCTGTGCCTTTTAGAAACATTTGTGTAGAATGCATTACATCATTCAATGTGATTAAATGATTAATATACAAGGGTTATTTTTTTTTCAAGGTCCGATTGGTCACGAAATTAAAACTACAGTGAAAACAAACAAAATTTTATTTGTAACAAGTACTTACATAGTTACCCTATTTCTCTACATAGTCGCCACTCCGATTTAGACATTGTCATAGCGTGGTACCAAATTTCCAAGACCCTCGTCATAGAACGAAGCCGCCTGTGTTTTCAGCCATGTTTCTACACTGGTCTGCAGCTCGATTTCTGTGCCAAAATGTTGTCCTCGTAGCCAGCGTTTCATGTGAGCAAAGAAGTGAAAATCGGATGGAGCCAAGTTCGGGCTGTATGGTGGGTGATCAAGCACTTCCCAACAAAAACGCTGCACGAGCTTCTTTGTTACAGCTGCAGTGTGCAGCCAAGCATTGTCATGAAGAACGACAAAGCCTGATGACAACATTCCTCTCCGCTTATTCTGAATTGCCCTTCGTAGACGTTGAAGAGTCACGCAGTATGAGGCTGCAGTAATGGTTGTGCCACGTTCCATGAATTCCACCAAGAGAACTCCATTCTGGTCCGAGAACACAGAGCCATACACTTTCTGTTGGAGAAGGTTTGCTTGAACTTCTTTGGTTTACTGGGAGAATGAGAATGCATCCACTGTTTGGATTGTTCTTTTGTTTCTTCAGATTCGAAATGGACCTATGTCTCGTCCCCTGTGACAATTTTGTTCAAAATCTTCTCCTTCATTTTGGTAGCACTGGAGAAATGTTAGGGAGGGGTCCATTATCATTGTTTTGTGATGGTCGGACAGCATCTTGGGAATCCCTCTCGCACACAGTTTGTGGTACTGAAGACTCTCACTCACAATGGTTTAGAGAGCTGACCTTGAAATTTCAGGAAACGAATCACTCAATACAGAAATTGTGAACCGACGATTTTCTGGAATTGCCTCATCACTCGCTCAATGAGATCATCGGTTGACGCTCGCTTCCTTCCCTGACCGCCTGCATCATGAACATCTGTAAGTCCCGCTTTAAAGTTCCTGCACCATTGTCGCACTTTGCTGTCACTCATTGAAGTTTCACCATACACATTAATTCATTGATGAATTTCAGCTGCATTACACCCATCAGCCTGAAGAAATCTAATTACTGCATGCACTTCATACTCGGCGGGAGATGCTATTGTTGTAGACATGTTTACGTGCTAGCTGCGTGTTCAGACCTAAATGAAGTGACGCGGCGTGATTGAAGGCCACACTAGAGATGCTGCACAACACATTTGCGCAAAGGTTAATCCAATTTTTGCGCAAGGTTTTATTTCGCGACCGATCGGACCTTGAAAAAAAAAAACTCTCGTATGTTAATACATTTGCAGCTGTGATATAAGATTAGTATAGTCAATTAGTAGATTCAGTTACTTTGATGATATAATATTGGAGATATGAAGATTTCTGAGGGAAATAATTTCTTAGAAACTCTAAAAAGTGAAAGTATACAGTTAAAAGAAGAAATGGTAAGGTTGTATGATAGTTTGTAGGTAGAATTTACTGCTCAACAGCTAAAGACATTATGAATTTAGACTTAATCCACAAGGTATCAAATAAAATTAGTAATCAAAGGTACACACCCTTAGAGTTGTCAGACATCACTCATAGTTGTCAGACAGAAGGTTTCATCTTTGATTTGTCATAGCAGCAGCCATTTAATCAGTTTGTTCCCTATATAAGTTTCACTCACTGTTTAAGTTCTGTAGTGGATCTTGTGTCTACTGTTGAACTAAAGGAAAAAACAATGGAAAAATTAAATTAAATAAACGTAAACTAATTATTGAAATAGAAGAAAATAAAAAAAATTATTTTTGGAAATAAAAAATGCTTCATGAAAAATGTACATAACTTAAAAAATAATCCAGTTTTTGGAAATTTTCTTATGTTCCTAACGCAGCCTTTTATGCTGCATTCAGAATTTTTCCATAATTTTTTATGTGATAACATTTCTGAAGTATTGCTTTTGTGGAATTCTACATTTTTTTTGGGGATAACTTATATTTAAACTTAAATTTTGGGGATAAACAATAATTTAACTGATTTTTTACATATGAAACAGTTGCATATGCATAATGATTCATTTACTGTAGGTTCTGACATGTTAGCATAGAGTTATCTTCTGAAAAAATTAACACAACAGCATTGTTTAAACATTTACTATATTTGCATCTAGTATGGTTTCATTCTATTTTGTGATTTAAAATTACTGTATTATGTTAGTGAATAAATATGTCAAGGAAGTGTGCAAATAATCCAGATAATTTTTGTTACATGTGTGCAGATTTAATGATTGAAGGATAATGTTTGACTTCACTAGTTAAAAAGTGTTATGGACTATATTTTTGATAGAAGTTGGGGGACAAGATAAGAACTGGGCTGCTCACACCTGCTGTTCAACCTGTATAAATTGTTTGACATACAGGTTAGGGGTAATCAACACTTGAGTTTTGTCATACTAACGGTGTGGCATGAACCACAAGACCATTTGTTAGACTGTTATTTCTGTATTACAAAGAAAAAAGGAATAAGTATAAAAACAAACACACAGTGCAGTATCCCAATTTACTGCCCACTATAAGGCCAGTGCCTCATGGTGAAGGTTACTTGTACTGCATTCTTCAACATATCTAACTTTAGAAAATAAATCGTTATGTAAGGTAGCTTCTTAAGTTCGACATGAGGAACAAGATGATCCTAACTTTGAAGCAGAATCCTCTTCTGCTTTATGCAACTAACATAAAAGAAATATATGAAAACCCTCGTAGGAAAGATTCAGTACAATTAGTACTGTTGAATTATATGTTGTAATTTAAAGTTTATTACATAATTAATAATATATCAATATTAATGGGTTTACAGCTTGACTATACTAAATTTTGTTGTTTTTTGTGGACTAGACAAATCATTATATCAGGAAGGAATGGGGGAAAGTGTGTTTATATCTGGACAGAAGAATGTTATATGCTCCACTAGTTAACTTGGAAATGATTCGTATACCTCCACTACATATAAAATTAGATTTTTTGAAAACTTTAAGGCAATGAAAAAAATAGTGCTGGATTTCATTATTTAAAAGAAATTTTTAAGATCAAGGAAGGAGCTTTTGTGGGTTCCCAAATACTAAATCTTTATAATTTGGGCAGTTCAAAGAACTGTTAGGCCAAAAGTCATCTTTCCAGACAATTTCTGCACCATCAGTGATAAGCATGGAAAAAATGTACTCATCAGATGAGATTTGCTTCCACCAGCAAATCTCAGTTACGAAACAGGTACCAGTGACTGTGGAATGCAAAAATGTTTGCAGATTATTGTTGGATGCTAAAGAGAGATGTTCCAGATTCCAAGCACAAAAGAAAAACAACTACCATATTTTAAGTAAGTTGAATGAAAAATGAGACCTACATACATGAAAATTCTTACACTTTTTATAAAGTTTACTTAAGTATCAAAAAAAAAAATGGTGGGTGAGGGAAAAAACTATTTACATATATGAATTTAACAAAAGTTGAAAAGTACTGTTAGAAGCAGAGACATTTTATTACTTTTGCTAACAAAAATTTAATTTTGTTCCTCAGATTAATTTCTAAAAATGAGATACTAGTGACGAGGAACATGGGATATCATTACATCCTCCTAACTTTTAACAATCTATTGACTGGACTTGGCACAAATATTCACAGTTCTTGCTCAACTCTTAATATATTAGAACTAAGGAAAAAATTTTAATAATTAAATTATTTAAAGACAATGCTGCAAGAAAAGTTTTCTTCCCAATTAGCAACACAGATCTACATTTTTGCACAAACACTATTGGAAAAAATAATGGATGAGTTGTGATTAAAAGACCTAATTTAGCTGGTTGAGAGTGACTTTGTTATATTAATTAATAATTAAAACAAAATTTCAAAAAGATTTGTGAAGAATAATCTAACTATACAATAAAATTGGATAAATTGTCTGATCTACTCTTATTTTAATGATAATTGGCAGTAATAATTATTATAAGTTATAGACTTATGACCACGATAGCTTGCAGTTATGACCTGATCGATGATCCAAGAAGAAGAGAAAAACATCTGAGATTAATTGGGTCAGAGGTGCTCTGTCTGATAATCATTCATTATGTATGATAGATTTATGTTCTTGTGTTCATTTATGTTGATTCTTGTTCGTGTTGATTTATGATACATATGGTCTACTTGAATTATAAAGAGAAAACAATTATAGCTAGTTAGGAGGATTTTCTTTATCTTCAGAATCAAAATATATAAAGATAGACCAATAATAATAATAATTATTATTATTATTTCGGTGAGTAGGAGCCTGGAGTCAGTGCAGAGACTGCGCATCTGCTCTCTGCCAGGACATATGCCGGTTCCACCGGAGTACCGGATCGGACCTCCAAGGTTAGTAGCCCTGGAGTGGGGGTGTACCCCGGCAGCTAGCCTTGCTACAGAAGGGGTTAACCGTTCATGAATATTGAACAATCAAACGTGGCAGAGGGTGCACGTAAACACCCTCGTTTAGAATCCTCCGATTCGCCACAAGCGAAGAGGAAAAAGAGTAAAGAGTGTGACAAAATCAAGAAAGATGCTGATAGAATCAGTAAAGACTTACGTAAAAGCTTATTTGGCTATAGTGTACCTAAGCCAAGATTTTTAATTATTACAAAGGAGAATGGAAACTTCCAAAAAGTTAGTCCATTCTTAATCGCAAGAGAAACTACAAATTGTGCTGGTGGTCCCGTTAAAGAAATCCGAAAGACTTTTAATGGATTGCACGTCGAAACTATCAACGACGTGCAAAGCCAGAAAGTCCAGGCGTTGAAGAAGATCGGTGAATTTGCGGTTTCTGTCCAACCGCATAACACAGTGAACTCATCCAGAGGAGTTGTTGTTTGTCGCGATCTTCTTAATTGTACAGAAGAAGAAATTGTACAAGAAATGTCGAGTCAGGGAGTGACTCAGTGTCGCAGACTAACCATGCGAAGAAATGGTGAAGTTGTTCCTTCGGCCTCGCATGTTTTAACATTTAATAGGCTGAATCTTCCTGAAAAGGTACGAGCTGGCATCCATCGGCTTGATGTACGAGCATTTATTCCGCAGCCGATGAGATGTTTTAAGTGTCAACAATTCGGACACACAGCAGCTAGATGTGAAGCGCAGGAAATATGTATATGTGGGGAGAAAACACATGAGGGTGACCCATGTAAAGACCCTCCAACCTGCGTTAACTGTAAAGGGCATCACAATTGTCGTTCAAGAAACTGCCCTACATATAAATTAGAAACAGCGATTCAGGAAGTTAAAACGCTTTAGAAGGTCAGTTATCCTGAAGCGAAGAAAATTGTTTATCAGCGTACACCACGACCATCGACTTCTTACGCAGAAGCAGCGGCTGGCCCTTCCACATCTAAAATTAATGTGGAGCAGTTGCTTAACACGATGGCACCAAGTCTTGCGACAATGATTGAAAGAATCATTGATTCAAAGATTGAGTCGACTCATCAGAGAAAACAAAGTAAAGATGAGAAGGCTCATCCCCGGACTGACGCCGTTGACATGAGAGACGCACCAGCGCCGTTTAAAAAACCAACTAAATCTGTGATTGTAAAGTCACCAACTTGCGTTAAAATTAAAAATCTTGATGTATCTGATGGAGAGAAACAGATCACTCCGTCATGTAGTCACAAATCAAAAGAAATTGCGACAAGAAAATCTGACTCTACTGAAATGGAGGTGCAGGTTATTATAGAAAAAGCACCAGACGTAGATGAAATAAAAATTGCAACAATGGAGCCTCCAAAAGCCCAAAGAACAGCTTCAGCGAGAGCATCTATTTCAGCTAGACCCAGCACTGCAGTACAGGTAGAATCCAGTTCATCAGCCGCGGAAAGTGCATCGCTTGCTAGTTTAGATTCAATAGCAACGATGCTAACTGCACCAACGATGTTTCTGTCAGGTAGACGTCAGCCGCAGAACGTCACTGGCATCGAAAAGAGAGGAAGACGATGCCATGTCTGAGGCCTCAGATACCTTGTCATCAGAGGTTGAGGCCGTTAGAAGAATGCAGAAACGGTGCAAGAAAGGATGGCCGAAAGGAAAGCCTAGGAAGTAATATTGTGGATTCGAAGTTATAGAAGAACGTAAATTTTTGATTCATAAGAATGTGAATTGTTGAACCTTTTTTTTTCTTTTTTTTGAAGTGGGATGGGGCTAATGACCAAAGTAGTCGATGCCCCTAAAAACGTCAAAAAAAAAAAAAATAATAATAAATTAGAGATGGGAACATCATTTTTCACAAAATTGCTGTAGCACTGATTAGTTGTTTATTGATGAAATTATTCCACAATTTTTATGCAAGAGACAAATTTGAATACTAGTGTAACTTTTAGGATCTAAAATTCTATACATTTTTTGTGTCCAGTTACACCCAAAATGAAAAATCAATTAATTACTTTTAGTGGAAAACTGCATAAATTTAAAAACTGCTGAACGTTTATCCTGCTCTTTCACTCCTGGTAATCCCAAACTTGAACACCATAAATTACAACTACCCTGCTAACAGAATTAAACATTTTTCACTTTGTGGAAATTGGTACATATGTGCTGTTGAAAGAATTACTCCATATAGTATAATTATTCAACAGAATTCGTTTTGATGGAACGTAGGTGAACTGAGTAACTACGCGTAAAGTATAAACTAGGCAGGCCTACATTGCATTTTCACACACCCTACAAATCATTCATATCTCATCCTCTGAAGTAATGCTTAACTGTGGACTCGGAGGTTAAAAAAAAAAAATGCCTACATTGCATGGTGAACACGTCTTCCCAAATCAGCTGATTTGGAAGTAGAGAGCTCCAGCGTTCAAGTCCTAGTAAAGCCAGTTATTTTTACACGGATTTGAATACTAGATCGTGGATACCGGTGTTCTTTGGTGGTTGGGTTTCAATTAACCACACATCTCAGGAATGGTCGAACTGAGAATGTACAAGACTACACTTCATTTACACTCATACATATCATCCTCATTCATCCTCTGAAGAATTATCTAAACGGTAGTTACCGGAGGCTAAACAGGAAAAAAGAAGAAGAGGCCTACATTGCATGTAGGCAAAAGCACTATTACTGAAGTACTCCCTCGAAGGGGTATTCGTTTCTAATAAATCGATATTACTGGATATTCACATAAAGTACCAAGGCCAGTAAAACCAAATCTACAACAATGAAGAACATTTTTATGTTTCATGGCTTTCCATTTTATTTCGAATTTGGCAGAGTATATTGGCAAAATAAAAAGCTAAGTCATTCTTCAGTCGAGATTTTAAATGAACTACTTTCACATATCGTTTTTGTTATATTTCTATCTGCAATTAAAATATAAACACCTTATGTAAGGATTCGTTTGGCTTTTCAGACGACTGTCAATCAACATAATTCCTCATCAAACAAACTCTCCTTACGCAATGCATAAATCAGACATCAAACTATTAGATATTCAGTATTAATTTATGAGGCATATCAAGCGGTTTGAACATCTACATCATTTATTGTGTTCAGTCAAATTTTTTTGAGTAGCGAGAGTGTCGTGATACCAAAAAATAACCAATCATTTATCTACAATCAAATAATAAACAACCAAAATCCAACTTTTAAAATAAGTTAAACTTAAAAATTTCATTTTTTATCATTGGAAAATTTATTTGAAAAATGAAATGTCAACTTTTATTAAGAAGTTTTGCGAAAACTAATTATCTACATATCTACTGGAGTTAATGTTGAGGATTAAAAGACCCAAAGAATTGATGTAAATAATTTTTTCTTAGTAATATCTATTTCATTAATGTTTCTTATAGCACTAAAAACTATAACTAACTCAACAGTTTAATATACTTCTAAATAACTCTACTGTAAATCTATTCA
Organism: Lycorma delicatula; assembly: GCF_047948215.1. NCBI lineage: Eukaryota > Metazoa > Arthropoda > Insecta > Hemiptera > Fulgoridae > Lycorma > Lycorma delicatula. The sequence continues at coordinate 138,827,230 of NC_134457.1, read as the reverse complement.
AGACATGATTTTACACCTCTTAAGTATTTAGTTACAGTGAGGTAATCATATGTACAGTAAACTTAATAAATCGTTTAGCTTTCTTTTGATTGGCTAAATATTCAAACCAAAACACTACTACAACATCGATATTGTTGAATTAATTTGAAACAAAACAGTCATTCATTAAATTCTTGTTTGTTTTTCACAATTATCATTCACACAAAAAACAAAAACATTTTTAACTTCATTCATTCCAGTAAACTTTTTACGTATTGCAAAATGTTATAGTAAACGTGTTTTGATTACAAAAAAATTAAAAATAAATTTTTTTTAACACGACTAATTTTTCGAACCATGCCGGTAATACAATTAATAGCAGCAAGAGTTGAATGAAATAATCATTCCAATAAAAAATTATAGAGATTGAGAGGTATGATGTGACTAGAACAATCAATTGAATCGCAATGTGGGGAATGAACTATCGATAGCTCTCTCTGGTAATGAAGTGTTGTTTTGAGTTTTCTGAAAAGTGTATTTTAAACGCACTAATGGCTCATGCTATGCAGACAGATTATGTAAAATATGCGTGCACATGTGGATCGCTTAAACCAATTACTAAGATGTACTTTTGTAGACATTGTTTAAAACTAAGATGTGGCTACTGTGTTTGCCATGAGGTTAGTTTTATTTCTTTAAATTTTGAAAAGCCTTGTTACAATGTTACTGCTAATATGCTACTAATGTTATTATGTGCATAGTATTTCATTTCGTTATCTTCTTCAGTGTTGTTGTCAGTTGATCCATTTGCAATTTTGTTTTAATAGCTTACATTGAAGATTTGCTTGGTTTTTGTCTATTGTGGATGTGGTGAGTTCTGGGAAATTGAATGTAATCAAGAATAAAGTGAACAATAAGCTATCTGTAAAAAAATTCATTACCTTAAAAGTTAAAACCCTCAAGGTAAGATGTATGTGTTTTATGTAGATTTCTGCTGATGGGCCCTTAATTTTAGCCGCAATACTGCTAAGTCTAAAGATTTTTTTCTTAATAAAGCCTGATTCCAGTCAGCTAGGTTTGTAACAATTCCACAAGAACTGATATTTCAAAATATGGAAATGCACAGCATTTCTGATTATTAGCAAGGTCAGCAGAAAACTGCAAATGTTCCATGTTATATTGATTGCAAAGTGTCATTTGTGTATATGTTGAGAATTCAACCCATTAATTTGCTGAGTGTTTAAAAACGGTAGTTTTGATTTAGTTTTATTCCAAATAAGAGCAAGTTTATTATTTTTTATTGGGTTGTACCCATGAAATTCAATGAGATGATTTTTTTATGAAGAATGATTTCAACATGTTGCTGTTTGCTTTGCAGAAGTAATTGTTTGTTGTTTTTTTCTGTGGTCATTTTGAAGATAGTGTTTATCAAATCAATCTGGATGATATAGATAACTTGAACTAGTATTTTTCATGAGAATTATACAATTTGTCATATTCTTCTGTTAAAATGTTTTAAAACTTCTCTAAATGCACCCTTGCCTGTATGGATACCTGTGGTGGCCTATTCAATCACTTGTGTAAAATATTAATGAAACATTCACATGAGTTATATACATTTTATTAAAAAAATTCACTTGATTATAAAATTTTTTATTTCAATTTTGAGAACTGCTTATTTTGAAACGCTCTTGAGTATTTAGTCACATACTTAACGGGGTTCCAAGTCCTTTTAAGATAAGGACAATTAACAACATTTCCATCTGCAGTAATGCTGAAGAAGAAACCGGACATAATCATGAAAATATCTTCTGGTAGCAAATTTCCAAGCATTAGAAAGTGAAAATTGAATTTATTATGTTTAGATATTTTGTTAAAAATGCAGTTAATCTGCAAGTGCTGTGTTTTAGAACATTGTAATTTTTCACTATGAGATCTAAATTATTAATTTCATATTTATAATAAATTACAATTTTAGATTTTTTTTAATATAAATATAATGTTTATCTGGGCACATACCATAAACTAATATTTTTGGATATCTTTTAATCTTTTTTTGTATAGATATGTCACGATTGTTTACATACCCATTATAACATTTCATTTCTTCTCTTAGAGGTGTAATTTACAATATGAATGTGTTAACTAATTGATAAAATTATGTAAAAAGATTAGTGTCTCACCAGTTTATACTTTATGAACTAGTGGTACTTTACTTCCTGTGAAAATTTATGATTATGAAACAAGGTAGAGCAAAATCATTTTTACAGTCAGTTTTAGGCGATGTGCTGACATTGCAGTAAACATTCCCACCAAAAAAAGTTTATTAACTTTTTTTATTTTGTTTGAACTTAAAACTGTTTTAAATACTCATCAGGTAGAAGTGATTTCAAGAACTTTTGAATGTGCTTTTATTTTAGAATAAGAAAATAATTAGTAGAGATTAATATAACAAATAATTTATTTTCATCTAAATTAAAGTTGCTGTAAATTAATTTTTTAAATGTCAAATACATCAAGTATTATTATGGCAAAAAATTTAATTAATATTCTTGGTGTAATACTTTGCTGTGGTACAGGATATATATATATTTTTAATTCTGATAAATTTTGAATATAAATAGGTCATTCTTTAGGGGAAAACTGATGCCAAATTATTTGTATGCTTTTATGTTTGATCTTATTTTATGTGTTATGTATAATATCAGATCATGAATTTACCAAAATTATTGTGTAATTCTATCCATATGACTTTACTGTACTTAGGTGGATTCACATTACTGTTCAAATTGTTTGGAGAATCTTCCATCATCCGAAGCTCGACTTAAGAAGAACAGGTAAACCTGTTTTCATTAATTATTATCAAACACTATATGTTACATTCAGTTGAGGCATTTCATGGCTGTATTAATAAAATTCTGGAACCTGATTTTGTGTGGAAACATGATGTTAAATAAGAATATTGAAGTATTACTTTTTCTTGTGTTATACTCCATAACCTAAAATGGTGTTTAAAATTATTTTTTGTCCATTGTTAGTTTTGCTACATTTTTCTTCAGTCTTATGTATAAATGTCGTACTTTGGTAAAGAAAGTTGTGATTGGCAGCTCTCAGCCTATAAAATGTACTGTCATATCAGAAATCTGCTGCATATGTTTTCATTATATCCCCCAGTGTTATCTTATAATTAACTGACTTATTTAAATGTCATCTTACTTTATCTCTTTAAATAGAAATAACTGTTCTATGTTTTAAAGTAGTAAAGATACAACTGCATTTTCATAGAGCTGCATTCATTTTTATGTTAAAATATATCATATTTTAAACTTGCAAAACATAACATTAGGTACAAATTCTTAATGTGTACACCACTTAGTTTTTTCCCTGAAAACAAGAAGTTATTCTCTTTTTAAATATTTTTGTGTTATCACCATCAGTGAAATAATTACTGAATTTTGCTGTATACAAAAATGATAAAAAAATAAACAGAGTTTTAATTTTTTCAAAAAGAATTTAGTTGTGCTTGTATATTGATATTGCCCTTTTTAAAGTAGGCCTACAGAGATTCAACACATTTATGTCTGTGTTTCTTCCAGTCCTCCAAAAATTTGTAAAATGGAAAGTTTTTTTTGTATAACCTTAAGTTTACTTATTTATGTTTTCTTTATTTCATCTATTTTCACAAATTGTTGTCCTTTCAATGTGGTAATTTTGATCAATTAATTTATCAACTTCAAATTTTTCATTAGATTTGCATTGGATAAAGAAAAAACAAAATCTAATTGTTAGAAAACAGGTTTTGATAGCAGGTAACTGTGACCTATGCAAGATCAAACTACACTTAAAGGTGAAGAGAGGTAGGGAACCTAACCTCTTAGTGAAAAGAGGTTAGGGACAACTTCCCAAGGTATGAAATTACTTAACACAATCTCTTGCGATACTTGGCCAAATTTATGTTTAAATGAAAATATAGTAGTTACTGCAGAGGGAGATTATAACATATTTCTGCATTATTATTTATGTGTATGATGGATAATCACCTAATGAAGAGCGATGTCAGTCATTGTTAATGACTGACTGATGACTGTTAAGGTTAGTTTTCTCTCCACAAAATTCTAACCTTAACTATAACTAATGAAAACTTTAAGTTCAACTCTAACCTTAATATTAACCCTAACCTCTCAGAACAGATTGCCATCTGTACAGGTACTGATAAACTCATACTACTAGATAACTGTACTAAGTACTAGATAACTAGAAAACTACTAGGTAACTCAGAAAAGGTATTAGATAACTACTAGGTACTAGATAACTCAGAAAACTGATTGCTAATTGTCTGGAGTACTGACAGTGTACTTTGACCTTGCATGGGTCTCACCCGGTGTTTAAACTTACTTTCCAACATTTGGATCTTGTATTTTTCTTATTTTAAGCATATCTAATATATGGTTTATTAATGTGTGAAAAAATTGATGTTGATCAAGTAATTGGTCAGAATTTCCCAATATTCTCATAATCAGTGGGTACATAAACAACATCAGGTCTTAGAATATCATGGCTGGTGAATACAGATTGACATAGTGTAATTTTTGTCAATTTGAAGTCCTTTTTTAAACTTTTTTGTTTCTTATACTTTAGTTGCAATTTACTTATGAATTTTCTGATTGTGAGTTGGAGTTTTGTGGGTTTAACATTAAGGTTGATTTTTTAAATTGTATTTGTTTATAAAAAATATAAATATACTATTTCAAGATTTTTATGCTTTATTATTTATTTGGTGATTGTAAAACCTTTTTATGTTAGGCCTTACCTAGAAGACATTTGTCAGTTGATTTTTAATACAACTTTATTTTAGCAGTGTGTATCAGGAAATGATTTGCTATCAAATTTAGTTGAAGTATATTCTTTATGAATATTAAAGGTTTTTGATAAAAAATTTGGACTACCCAATTTAATCTAATCTTTACCAGTGTTATACAAACTAATTAATATTTCTAGAGGCCTGTACATTTTTATGCTAGCCCCATGTTTTTTCAAAAAGAACCTTGCCTTTGTCTCCACATGGATTTACAGAAATACAAGGATTATAATTTGTGGCTAGTACTACATGGTTTTTTTATTTTTGAGCTTTGCTGAAGCCTGCAATTATTCTACAGAATGGATGTGTCCACTTGATTCGGGGTCTGCATAATTTTCTGAATGAGTGAGATGCTGGAAGTGCAAATTAGGTAAGTTATTACCATTGCACGATTCCTGCCATTAATGTTGTTTAATATCATTAATCAACCATTATGTGGTACTATTGATATCCTTGTAGGTGGATTTCCTTATAACATGTAGTCGTGTTTCAGTTTTGCCTGGTAACTTCTGTTTGTTGTTGTAACTGGACTGCTGATAATAACTAGGTTATTAGATCTAACCTACAAAATGTTTTTGTTAGAAATTATATTCTTGCAAATAAAAACTTTTCATTATTAAAAAAAATTACAGATATACTTGCAATAACATCTTATCAGTTTTAAACAACAAATTAGATGACTAAATTTACATTAAAACAGAAAATTTGAAGGTGCAGTAAAATTATAAATATAAACTATAAAATGTATAGATATAAAAAAAAAAATAAACAAAAAGTAAATAATAAAAAATATAAAGAGACTTAAGGTGTTGAAAAATTTGAGTAGCAGCAATATTTTATAAAAGACCCGTAAGTTCTTTTGTTAATTTATTTTTTTGTTAGGATTCATGGTTCTTTTCTGTATAGATAAGATAAATGAATGTTTATGCAGAAATACATACTTACCTGTGATTTATATCATTTTTTGTTTTTTAATGGACATTTTTACAAAACTAGTGCCTTGTTTGAATTGTGATTACTCACTTAACTTTGTTTAGTTGTTGTAAAATGGTATAGTCTTCTGAAAGATAAAAATATGACTAGAATAAATTGTTATATGTACATTTTTATTTATATCATAGTTAATTAATTTATTTCATTTATTATTAGAAATAATCAAAATCATGTATATATGTTTAAATTTATATTAAAGTAGAAAATTTAAAGGTGCAGTAATTATAAATGTAAACTATACTTATATATAAATATAAAAAACATAATGTATTTGATTGTTAAATTATAGTTTTTACTCGTTTACATTATTAATATTATTGGGGTTAGAATAAAGTTAACATAATTCAGTAACATTCTGTAATTAACTTGTAAAGAGATGAAAACATACACATTCTTTGAATTGGAAGGTTTTTTTTTAAGTTTCCAATTCCAATTTTTTAATTGGAATTCTGTTTATTGAAGTTCTCAAATTAATTGAAAGGACTTTCACTGACCAAAAATTACTATAATTAGTTTCTTTTGCCTACATGTTTCAAATTTTTCTTCAATAACTCATAATTTTTACTAAATTCGTCTAATCATTAAACTTGATTAAATTCCCCATCTTTTAAAAGTATGTATTCTGTTCCGAGATGTTAATTTTATTATCAAGCTGTTAGTTCCATGACAACTTGGCGTTTTTTATAAATAATTTTGGACCTATTTCGATAAATTCTTTTTCTTATGAAGTTTATTTGGTCATTATTATGAATCTTTGTTATTTGTGTTGTTTATTTTATTTAGATGTGCTACTTGTTTTGATTGCCCTAACTGTTTTCATACATTATCTATCCGTGCAACATCTATCTCACGTAGTACTGAGGATGGTTCAAAATCTGCAACAAAACTTTATTACTTGGCTTGTTTCTTCTGTCGCTGGACTTCTCGGGATGTAGGGATACCAGATCAGACTGCAGGTAATATATTTATTTACCCAATAATGGGATTCAGTTTTTTTAAAGAGTTATCCTGAATTTTTATTGTTTAATAATTTTAGATTTTATCTATTAATAAATTTTATGTGCACATAATACTTGCGTGTATGATGCCAGATTTCCAATGGGGGTTCACGTTGAAGAGTTTATAGTTAGTTCAGTTGGATACTCTCACAAGTCAGATAATTTTGATATTGGAGGAGATTGTTCATTAAAAACCCCTGTTCTATTCCTTTTTGGCTCTTCACTTATTAGGGAAAAGATAATGTCATGTATTTGAGCTAGTCAGTGCAGTCATCAGTGATGTGCTGCTTCCCTTCTGGATAAAGAGCCCTGATCTCCTAAAAGATGTGAGTGAGTGCCTGCTACCTTGAGATCCATGAACTATTATCTGGGTGAAGCTTATTTTGCATTACAGTTTTTATATGAACTGGTCATTCTTTCTCACAGTTCACACCCCTTCCTTACCTGTTATCCCTTATCTCCCATTTTGTGCTGTGTGGGTGCTGTTCAAGTCCTGCTAGATGTGTGCTAAAGATCTAGGACACCTTTAGAGCAAGTGCATGTTTGGTGTGCTCTGAGAGAAGCTATTTGTAGACTGATCCAGAGACTCCATTTCCTTATCTGCTGGGTAGACAGTATGCCTGATGGGAGAACTGCCTTTTGGGTAAAGCCCAAGAAACGCTTTTGTTATCTCCTGAAATAAAATACTAAACATTGAATAATTGGCATCAGTTATTAGCAATTAATTATGCTACATGTGATTATCAATTCAATCTTCACTGAGATTTCAGTAATCCTACTTATTGTTGTTCATTTATAGTAATTATGGGCACTGTTTTTTTTTTAATAGGAGTTTAATTGTTGATGTATTGTTCTCATTACACTCCCTTAATTTTCCAAGGTGGTACTCAATGATGAGACATTGTTGTTGGAAGAACCAGTATGTTTGAAAAAAATTGTTACAAATTTATTTAAAAACAGCACTAAACCATTTGTTTATCAAAGATAAGTGTAAATTTAGTGCTAATTTTTTAATAAATTTATAACTTTTAAAGTTATTTGTAAATTTACTTAGTGAAAGAATTCAGGTTTATTAAGTGCAACATGGAAAAACTGCATTTATCAATGAAATGTCAGAAAAAAAGTTTTTGTAAGTGCAGTTTTATAATTTTCAAGTTTAGATATTATTTTTATGTTATTAATTTAGAAGTCATTGCACCTGATGATAATATTTTTAAAACCTTTACTTTTTAAACAAAATGAAAATAGGTTGTTTGATTATATCTGTTTATTAACAGCTTATGAATATTTTTGTATGTCCCTCTGTTTAATTTCTTATTTACAACACTAATTTTTAACCATCTTGTTTGTAACTGTGATACTAAATTTGAGTAGAAGACTAACTGTAATTTTTATAAAGTTAATATTAAAAAAAAAAACTTGTTTTATAAATTGATTATTATTAAATTAAAATAATTAATAAAAATATGGGATATTATATAAAACTTCTGATGATAGAAATAAATCATCTTGTTTTGTGTTTTTTATAATTTGTGTAAATATTTATGTCATACTTTCAATTGCAGATAGTTGTGATCTCATTCATATGGTTTGTTAAATGGTACTAGTTTCATAAATAAATTGTAAAGGAAATTGTTGTTAATTTTACACCTTTAAAACTACTTAAAAGTTATTAGTTATCTTATTCTTACCTTGCACGTAATTTCCATAATTATTCATCATCTTATATGATTTGTGTTGATAACATTGGTTATAAGAATTTTGTTACACAGATAATTTTGCCTTACTCTTATATATTTTTTAATGTTGAATTCAAATATGATCTCAAAATTTGATTTGAAGGCTTCATTTCCTTTTGTAATTGTTATAAAAAATAAAAATTATTTATTCTCTATTATGATGAACACAGATTTGTTGTGAGTCAATGTTTATGTTAATAATCAAATATGAATGTCTGGTGATGTTTATAAATTAACCATATTTATAAATGACCCAGAGTGAAATAATTTGGAGGAGTGACTAGTGTTACTAATATAATATTACATCATAGAATGGCATTGATACTAACTGTTTTTACTATAACTTATGCTTTTGAGATCATAATTGATATAATCATTTCGGTTGCTATTTCTACTGTCGAATAACCTGGACCACGCGTGCGCAAAAGATCTCTTTATTGGTCTTATAAAAGTGTATCTGTTGTTATATTGATAAACTTTTGTTAATTTTAATGTGTAATATTCTCTTTGAATTTGTCACATATGTTAGTATTGAATTGTATAGGTAGCATTGATATTCTTCAATTGAACTTAAATTCATATGAATAGAATTGGGTACATTCTTTCAACTAATGTTTAATAAAATAAATGAAGTGAATAAAATAAAATAAGAAAATAATAAAAACACTGAATAAAAAATTTAGGAATATCATGTAATTAATGTCGCTCATTGTAGTTTGAGATTTTGGCTGTGACTAAAGTGGTTTCTTTGTCATTTAGCCACTGGACATTGGCCTGAACGTGAAAATGAACATGCTGAACGTATAACTACTCTAATTGAACATTATAAAGCTGTGGCAGTGCATGAACGTATTGAAAAAGAAAAAAAGAATTACCATACTCCACACCGAAGTTATTCCCACTATTCAGTAAGTGTAATCAGTTGTGTTTTAAAAGTTATTTCATATTATGAATTAAAAACTAACAATATCTTTCATATATACAAGGGTCATTTGGAAAGTTCTTGGCCTGACAAAGAAAATGCAAAATTTTCTATAAAATATGTTTTATCTTTCAATGTAGTTATCTTGAAAATTCAATACATTTAGAGCAAAAACATTCCATAGTTTTTGATACTCTCAGTGTAATGAGACAGGTTATCTTGGCTTTGCTCTTAATATTGAAGTGAAATTTTGTCCGCCACTTTAAGTTTGGGAAGAGTAGTATTCGCTAGGGGCCAAATTCAGCGAATATGATATATAGAAAAGCACTTTGAAACTTAGGTCAAGGAATTTTGCAGAAACTACCAGAGATGTGTGTGCAGGCTTATCATTGTGGTGAAAGAAGACTTTATTTTTTGGCAGATGTGGGTGTAGCCTGAATAGCACTTTCAGTTGGTCCAGTAATGAAGTGTAATTCTCCCAGTGACGGTGTCTTGCATTTTTCCTGGTTGTCTATGAGCACCAGACCTTGAGAATTCCAAAAAACCATGACTTTCGTGCAGATGGAAGTGTTTTTTCTTTATTTGGTGCACTTTCTGTGTCTAACTGCTGTTCGGTCTTTGGCATATAATAGTAGATCTCTTTGATATATTGTTATAAATGTCAAGGAACTTGGCATTTTTGATCATCTGTTAACAAATGTGGCCACCATCGAGCAGAAGCTTTTTCACGCCCAAAACATCAAAATATAGTGGATACAATCTTTCAAAATTTTGTGATGTCAACAACTCATGTACCTTCATTTGGCGATCATTTAAAATAGCATTGTGGATTTTTGTGATGATTTCATTGGCCATAGCAGTTTTAGGGCATCTTGAGCATTCATCATCTGATTGTATCTATGACCACATTTAAATTGAGTAGTGCTTTTTCACTGTCGTAAACAAAGAAGCAAAATTTGTTAAAAGTGGAATTAACTCTTCTTGTATGTCTGTTGAGGGGTTATAGTTTTAAAACAAAGTATTTATAACAACACCCCTATCTTCATTATTATCCATTTTTTAGAAAATGACAAAATTTGTTTGTTTTACTCTGTTGCTACAAAGAAGCAACTAAATGAACTTGTATGAAATTTGCAGCATGCCATCTAAAGGATCATATTTGATGAATATCATAATCATTTGGTTCAAACTTGCGCTATATTTGTGTCAGTCCAAGAATTTTCTAAACATTCCTGCTGAAGGGTGTCCCAAAATAAAAGCTGGATTTAATTTCAGAAAAAAATCTATTCTATTAATTTTTAGTTGGCATAGTTATTTTACATTATTTGAAAAGGTAAAAATTATCATTAAATGTGGTATAATATATATGACAAATGTCCTCTATAAGGCTTTGGCATTATTGAATTAATTTTACAAAATTGTGGAATTAGTTTATTATATAGCTGTGGCGCAGTGCTGTCAATAACTTCAAATTTATGCTTTCATTCAGGATCATTCATATTTTCACAACATAAACTTTGAACGTGTCCCTCATTTTGGAACAAACTAATTTTAAACAATATGATAGTCAGGTGGTTGTTTATTTCCATGAAATTTAGGAGAAAGGTGATGAAAACAAATTAATGATCCACGGAGGAAAAACCCCACCATCTTTGCTCATTCACTTTGTGTGAGATGTGTCCATTAGATTTTTGCTGCAATAAGTGGATTGTCATCTAAAATAGTGTTGGAGAAATGAGATCACAAAAAGTTGAATTACTTCACTTCACTCCATTTCAGAATGAAATCCGCACTAAACTTTCACTCTTAGGTGTGCGTAGACCATTGATGAGAGGATTTTCTGTGTGCCAAGTGCAACAATTTGACTTGTTGACATACCAAGGTAGAAATGCACCTTGCAGCTAAAGATAATTTTCTTAGCAAAATCACTGTAAACTTGATTCTCCACCACCATTTGATGAATGTCTGGTATTTTTAATGGTTGTCTGGCTTAAGTTTCTGGGTTAGCTGAATCTTGTGTTAAAATTCACTGCATTGTGTTTTTGAAGTGTCATTCTAAGATGACATACTAAAGTTTTGAAACACTTGCCATACTGTTGCTCAGAGCAGCAATGTTTTCAAATGAACGGAATAAGATTGGGTATTTTCTTATTGTCTGTAATTGAACCTTTTGTTAAGAATTTTTATCTAGTTACTTTGGACTAGTTGAAATGCATTTAATTTGTTGCATTTCTGCACTTCATTTTTTTTCTGAAACGTATGAGTTTAAGATACAAAAGGAAACTATTTTTCAGTGCTTTGTAAGTATTATATTTATAAAAAAAAAAACGTTATTATTTTGTGATTGATGATCATATAAGGGAAAACTCACTGGGAGCATATTGCTACTTGCCCAAGGGATTGCTTTTTGTTTGGACCGTTATTTACTAAGTGTTTTGAAGAAAAAATACCTAAAAATTTCAGTAGCCATAGAACATATGGCTGTTTTATTTTTGTTTGAGAATTATACTTCAAGTGCAATTACAGGCTGCTTTTTGCATTTTTGCATTATCTGAGACATTTAAATCTAGTTCAGATTAACTTAATTATATTTGGACTAGAAATATTCTGCAGTAAAAATTTATTTGTTACTGAAATTTATTATTATGCACTGATAACATTTGCAGAAGCTTGGCTATACTGCAGCATTGGCTCGTAAGCGAGCTGGCTTGCCATCCCTGGGTCTTGGACGTGATGCTGATTTAGGTAATCCTCCAACTATAGCACCCTCTGTTGCTACAGATGATATTGAACCATTGCCAGAGCATTTTTTTACTACTGCGCCAGATCTTACTAAAGGTATGTTAATTGATTCAATATTTTTAATATGTTGTGGTCATTTGTCGTTTAAATGTCTTATTCTCTTGTTCATTATTTGAAAAAATTAAACTTTATTATCATGTGATTTTAAATGATGCTATGAATATTTCATATTTTTATTTGATAGAGTTGTAATTTTCTTGCTGGATGTAATGAAGTAAGATTAAAACCATTGGATATTATTAATTGTGTGGATTGTACCCCATTCATCTATTAGAGCATATCAGTATAAACTTTATGTGAAAGAAAGCAAAAAAATTAAAAAAAAAAAAAAAAAAACAAAAGTAGGGAAGAGATTAGTTTCACAATAGGCAAGAAATATATTTAAAAAATAATTTTCTGTTGGCATGAAATTTTTGTCCCTCATTTTGGAACAAACTAATTTTAAACAATATGATAGTCAGGTGGTTGCTTATTTCCATGAAATTTAGGAGAAAGGTGATGAAAACAAATTATTGATACCTGAACTGGCTTTCAAGAATGATTGATACTGCCATATTCTTTCATGATTCACTTAGTACGTACTTCTTACATGTCTTTACCTATCATTAGATATAACTTTTCATATGGGAATTTCTTGCAATAAATCACCCAAACGGGTTACCAAAAAAACCTTCCTTCTTTTATTTTCTGTTTCGCCTCTAGAATCATTGTTAAGTATTACTGCAGAGGATGAATGGGGATGATGTGTTGTATGAATGTAATTGAAGTGTAGTCTTGTACAGTATCAGGTTGACCATTTCTGAGATGTGTGTTAATTGAAACTCAATCACCAAAGAACACCGGTATCCATGATGTATATTCAAATTCGTATAAAAGTTTTACTTGGATTTAAGCCTTTGAACTCTTTACTTTGAAATCAGTTGATTTGAGATGACAATTTCACCACTAGACCAACCTGGTGGGTTTGCCAAAAAATCTTCTACATTCACAGACTATACAATTTATTCCAATTGTACAACTTTGTGAAATGTTGAAAATAATGCAGGCAGTTGAGTGGTTATTGAAACTGTGACACTAATGGAGGTAGGATATTTTTGTATTGAAGAATTTTTGTACTGTGTTGCCATTTATTTTTTGGGTACACTAAGTTAACCAATGAGATTCTCTTTTATTTTCCTCAATGTGTAACAGTAGAATTTTGTCATATTATAAATACTTATACAAAAATGCAGCCAAGTTAAGGTATTTTATATAAGATAGCCCAAGATCAGTGACATATTACATTTTCTAAAGTTTTTAGGCTAAAATTTGAACTCTATTCTGCAAGATTAATTTTGTTTTCAGCTGGGAGCTATAAGCTACACTCAGATATGGTTCTTTTAAAATTGGTTAGTAGTAATGTCTAGATCCTTATTTTTTAAAACAGTATTTAAGCAAGTTAAAAAACTGAGTGTGATTTATTTCCAACTTCCTAAAACAAATGCAATTTTTCACAGGCAAATTGTAAATCAATTTGTCATTTTGTAGATATTGGTACTTTGCCTTGAGATGTTGTAAGGGATATTTGAGAGATGTTGTAAGCATATTTTTATGCTGTATGAAGCGTTCAATAACTACATCTTTTCTTTTTTTAGCAATCATGTAGTTTGGTTAATGCTTATTTGGTTACAAATATCATTTGTAATGAAATAAAAAAACTTAATATTAAAGTGGTGAATGCCTCAACATAACTTTTTCAACTTATTTATTTTATTTTGTATAAAATTTCTGTAATCTATTATACTGGAATTGATTAGTAAACTGGTTTGTGTGTATATCTATTATTGTTTGTACTATTAATTTATAGGGAAAGTTTACAAGTTTCTTCCCCACCATCTTTAATGCATAAAACGCCTTGAAGGTCTGAAGGTTGTACAGTTATCATGAAGGTTATTATGTTGATATTCCTGATCCACTGAATTTTTCTGGTTTGAGTTATTTTCATTATTGTAATGGTCAGATAACAATATTGGTAGTGATAAGAATTATAACTTAACTTTAGCTATTATTACCAAACAGACTTTTATATTACTGTTTAACAGACTGTAAATGTGCATAGCTTTCTAATCAGAGAACTAATACTTTTGTTGTAGTTAGTATTATAGTAGGATTATTACCCACTTGTGATGAGATGTAGTGCGAGTGCTAAATTACAGAACTGTCATCTTGTTATGAATATAGCTGTAATTAGATAATAAGATTGTTTAATTTGTCTGTAGAATAATTACAATTAAGTACCATTTCTATTTTACAAGTATTAATGATTCATTCTTCTGTCTGCAGTAACAACATTAAATCAGCGATTTTCTCAACCAGATCTACAGCCGGAAAAGACCAGTGACTTATCACCTATTCATAAACATTTATTTATTAAGCGTTCTCAGAGATGTCGAGAATGTGAACATAATGTTTACAAACCAGAGTATAATCCTAGCTCAATCAAATTCAAAATACAATTAGCTGCTTTGTGAGTACATCAAATTACTTATTTATTTTTTTCTATATTGTAAATGGTTCATTTGAATTTTTTTGTTAACTATGTTTTAAAAACCTCAAGTTTGATATGCTGGTAAATGGAATAGTAATTGGTCTTAAGAAAGATGTAAAACTACTTAACGTATCTTGAGAGATAGGCCATTCTTTTTCACTACTTGCCTCATTTTCTTTATCCCTTTGTCGCAATTATCACTTCTGTAGATAAAGGTGTGATCCTGGTTCTCTGTACTGAGAATGTTAGGACTTATACGGCCAGTAAATTCTTCATTTTTGATCTATGGCGGAACTTGTTAAATCTGTTTCCTATCCACAAAAAGTGACTGAGGTGCCTATTAATAAACCCATATCTTCTAAATACCCCTTCATTCTGAAAAATAAATGACACTATAAGTTTTGTAATTGTCTTCTTGAAAAAAAAAAATGTTTTTCCATTAATTGTGAAAGTGTTAAATGGAGCTCAATATTTTCTAATTTCATTCTAGAAATGGTATGGTCCAAATATCAACAGTACTTATTTGCATTATAGTTTCTTTATTAATGAATATTCTTTTACAGAAATTTTTTAAACAACTTGACAAATTATTTTAATACAAAAAGAGAGTTATTGTTTGCAGATTATATTTGCTTGCTATGCATCAGTTGTTTGTGCATATTGGTCTTGGTTTTCAATTTATATTTTACCATTTTTTTGTACTGTTAATATTACTTGTTTCTCTTCTATTCAGTTCAGTGAATGTTAAAGTGACCTCTTTAATATTTGATTTTATTCTTTATATGTTATTGCAAAACGTTTTGTTTTAATGAGTGATTTTAAAGTGAATTAATTAAGGTCTTTAAGGTTTTACGACTTCAGCCATAGTTCTATTCAAAAAGTGAGCTCATAAAAAGTGTTTTGTTGTAACACTAGCTGTTAATTTTTGGTTACAAAGTTAAGACTAATACATTTCATGTAACATATATCCTTCTATGTAAAGTAATTTCCATAATTTATTTATAATTTTGATACTATTAGGTTTACATGTTTTGTTTATAATATGTGAAGTGGAGGTTCAGAGATTTTTGAAGTTGAGTATCTTGAAGGAATTTGTGAGTATGAAATAATAACTATTATTAAATTGGTAGTGACTGATATTTTAAAAATTTTCTATAAATTCATATTTTCTAATTTCAGAAGAAAAATAGAAAATTGAACATTATAGTAAGATTTATTCAAAGTTATTAAGATTTAAATTTTCTTGTAGTACGTTAGAATAAGCATATACATAAATTTGTGAATGCTAATTCACAATTAAAAATAGATAAGTTTCTTAATGACGTTTGTATTTCTTTAAATATCAAAGAAGAAAATTTGATTTGAGTTGGACATTGTGAATAAAAGAGAGAGAATTTTGTAAGAGAGAATTAAGAAAATGAAGTAAGAAAAAAGTAATTTTTTTTAGGGAGTTAACAAAAAATATAAAATAAAGTTACAAGTAAAACTTTCTTTTTCAATAATATAATGTATTTACATTACAACACTGAGAAGATTGTTTTTTCTAAATATAATAATTTTTTAGAAATTCAAAAAATGTTGGATATTGAAAAAAATCTCATAACAAAATGCTGAATATTTGAATTTTTCAACTATGTACAAGAAATTGCTGGCAGTTTTTAAAAGGGTAATATTTATATTTTAACATAATATTAAATGATAACGCATTTTTTTTTTTTTAATTTTAGAAGTTTTGTTTTAAATATTCTTAAATTATTTTAAATTATTTCAAAATCTCTTTCTTGTTTTATTTTTGCTCTTCCTTAGAGAGCTGAATGCTTGATAAATAAATCTAAATAATTTAGGTAATTATAGAATGTCATTTTTCACTTGAAAATTAGTTATACTAATAATTTAATTTAATTTTTTAATATTTATGTTAGTGTATTATTAAATTTGGTATTAGTAGTGTCATACTGTGTAATACTTGAATCAGTTTATTTTATAACAAAACATGAAAAAACTAATTAGAACATTTGATTAATATTAATAAATTAGACTCTTATTTGTTTTCTTTTTTGTCTTGAATTTACTTCCTGGTTGGCCAAAAAATGTAAATCGTGTGTGCATGCACATACCTGCATGTGCGTGCGTGTGTTTATAAAAACCGTTTCAAGAATTCAGTGGATGGTCCCCCACATTGAAATAAAGAAAGAACTATATCAGGAAACACTTAGCTTAGTAGCTGGCTATCTGCCATTCTGTATTTTTAACATAAAAATTTATCTCTTAGGGTGGTTAATTGTGTACTGCTAGATACTTAGTGGTTTACTTATATAAAAATAATGAACTTGATCACTCATTCCATTTAAAAATTGTGTGCATGTAATTTTTAATTGTTAATATCCTTGCAACTGCTGGTTTATTTAAATAATGTTATTAAAAAAAAGTGTTTTATGACAAAGCCAACCTTGTTTATTCAAATCTGTTCATAAATAACAAAGTTATAGAAAGATTCTTGAAGTGAGTCACTCTAATTTTCATTTCCTAATACATAACATTAAATAACTTGACACAATCTAAGCTGGAATAATTTTTTTATTAATGTTATCGTGTAATAAATTATAATAATTTAATATTATGAGAGGTTTGTTATCTGTAAAGACAGTTTCATTATAAAAAAAATTATTCTGAAAACTTAATAAATATGTTTTGTTTCTGTTAAAATACAAGGAGAATCAAATATAAACGGGGTTTAAAAATTTTAATTTAAAAAAAATTTATTTATTGAAAAGTAAAAGTCAAATGTAATTTATTTTTCTACATAGTTTCCTGCTTTAGATTTTTCTCAGTAAGAAGGAAGGTTTTTTATCACAGCATCGTAGAATGAAGCTGGTTGCTTCAGGAGCCAATTGCGCATGATTCACGCCCTTGTCATCATCAAAATGTTGCCCCTCCTAGAGCTTCTTTAAGTGGCCCAAACAAATGAAAATCGCAGGGCGATAGGTCTGGGCTCTAGGGAGGATGATCAAGTTGAGTCTAGTGCATTTCTTCCAGTTTTGAGACCGTTAAAGCTGCAATATGGGGCCTGGTATTGTCATGGAGGAGGATGGTCTCTTGAATTGGTAGGTCTCATTTTTTGTGGCTTTACCTCATTCAGCAGCTTGCAGTAGTAAGCAGCATTGATTGTGTGTCACTCATGAAAAAAATCAATGAGCAAAATGCCTCACCAGTTGAAAAAAACAGTTGAAAGAACCTTGCCAGCTGACAGTTGAGTTTTGGCTTTCACTGGGGATGCCTCCCCTTTCCTTCTGGCCTGTTTCAACTGGGGAGTGTAGTGGTGGACCCACGTTTCGTCACAGGTGACAATCCAACTCAAAAATGCACCACCTTCTTTTGCAGATCTTGCTGTTAGCCTCTGACAGACCTCCAAATGTCTCAACTTCTAATCTGCAGTCTAAAGGTGTGGGACCCATCTGGCACACACTTTACAGAACTGTAGGTCGTTTGTGATGATTGCTTGACAGCTCCCATATTTTATTTTGACCTGTTCTGCAATTTTGGATACTCTCACCTGTGGATTGTCTTCAAGAATGTCTTGAATCATGTGAATGTTTTTGTCTGTAATGCTGGTCGGAGGATGGCGATCGTGTTCCTGATTTTTGTTCACATCCTACCTTGAACTCTTTATGTCAGGCAAACACATGAGTCCTTGACAGTGTTTGGTCCTCGAACTGTGCAATCAATCTCCGGAAAATTTCCATCTCTTGAACTCCTTCACGAGCAAGAAATTTTATAATTATGTGTTGTGCAGTGGAGGGGTGCAACTATTGCTTCAACATCATGAGCGTTACTGACAAAAGTTTTTTTCATTAAGAATTTATCTAACTACACAAATTATCATGACAGCCCTCATTCAAATTACATGTGCAATTTCATGAGCAATAGATTTTTATGTTCAAAATACAAAATGGCTGATAGCCGGTAAACTAAGTGTTTCCAAACATATGTAGGTAAAATATTTTTTTTATTTCAATGTGATGGACCATCCCCTGAATTCTTGAAGCAGTTTTTATAAACATTCTGTATGTAAGTGTTTTGTAACTACTAAACATGTAGCTTTCTGAAGGCCCTATTGAATTAAGTTTTTATGTCTTCAGGACTTAAAGAATATCATGCTAGTTTGTGCTTCTCTCTTGCAAGATTTTGTAAAAAAAAATTAGATATTTTTTTTATTAAAAGAAAACGAACATGTAAAAGTTCAAGTCTCGACTAATATTTCTATAATAAATATATGCTGTCTTTAGATTTATAATACTTCAGGTGGAATTGCTTCAAAACATCTAAAGACTCATCATGAATTGAATTTTATGCATAAAATGAATTTTATTTTGTTTTTGTATTATGTGACATTAGATGATTATTTATTGTGTTTAATTATTTGATATTTATTTTTTCTTTCATTCAGTTATCATATTCCGGAGATCACGTTACTTTCTGTTGAACCTTTAAGAGAGGGTAAGGCTAGTGAAGTTATTCTGAAGTTGTGTAATCCTACGCAGCATCTTACTTCTGTTGATTTCCGTCCATTACCTACTGCTATAGAAGAGGAATTACTTTGGGAACGTGCTGTGCAGCTTTGTGAAGAAAGGGAACAAAGAGATCCTCAGGTATTATTTGTATTGATGATACTTATCCATTATTCCAAGTTTTATGTTGTGATTTTTGATGTTGATAATTTCGATGAAATGTGAATTTTAAAGTATTTTAAATCAAATCTTATTTTTCTTTTTTTTTGTTTACAATTATTACAAAATTTGATAACTTTGGATGCTTGGTACATTTAAGTATAATAATCAAAAGTGAACATGCATGCAGATTTCCAATTTTTGCAGGTTTATCACTGGATGAATTGGATTTTTTAATTGAAATCACAGTAATGTACACTTCCAGAAAAATTTAATTCTACTGTAGTAAAAATAATTGTAATTATATGTGTGTAATATATTTTTTTTTTTTTTTTGTCTTCAGTCATTTGACTGGTTTGATGCAGCTCTCCAAGATTCCCTATCTAGTGCTAGTCGTTTCATTTCAGTATACACTCTACAACCTACATCCCTAACAATTTGTTTTACATATTCCAAGGATGGCCTGCCTACACAATTTTTCCCTTCTACCTGTCCTTCCAAAATTAAAGCGACTATTCCAGGATGCCTTAGTATGTGGCCTATAAGTCTGTCTCTTCTTTTAACTATATTTTTCCAAATGCTTCTTTCTTCATCTATTTGCCGCAATACCTCCTCATTTGTCACTTTATCCACCCATCTGATTTTTAACATTCTCCTATAGCACCACATTTCAAAAGCTTCTAACCTTATCTTCTCAGATACTCCGATTGTCCAAGTTTCACTTCCATATAAAACGACACTCCAAACATACACTTTCAAAAATCTTTTCCTGACATTTAAATTAATTTTTGATGTAAACAACTTATATTTCTTACTGAAGGCTCGTTTAGCTTGTGCTATTCGGCATTTTATATCGCTCCTGCTTCGTCCATCTTTAGTAATTCTACTTCCCAAATAACAAAATTCTTCTACCTCCATAATCTTTTCTCCTCCTATTTTCACGTTCAGTGGTCCATCTTTGTTATTTCTACTACATTTCATTACTTTTGTTTTGTTCTTGTTTATTTTCATGCGATAGTTCTTGCGTAGGACTTCATCTATGCCGTTCATTGTTTCTTCTAAATCCTTTTTATTCTCGGCTAGAATTACTATATCATCAGCAAATCGTAGCATCTTTATCTTTTCACCTTGTACTGTTACTCCGAATCTAAATTGTTCTTTAACATCATTAACTGCTAGTTCCATGTAAAGATTAAAAAGTAACGGAAATAGGGAACATCCTTGTCGGACTCCCTTTCTTATTACAGCTTCTTTCTTATGTTCTTCAATTATTACTGTTGCTGTTTGGTTCCTGTACATGATAGCAATTGTTCTTCTATCTCTGTATTTGAACCCTAATTTTTTTAAAATGCTGTACATTTTATTCCAGTCTACGTTATCGAATGCTTTTTCTAGGTCTATAAACGCCAAGTATGTTGGTTTGTTTTTCTTTAATCTTCCTTCTACTATTAATCTGAGGCCTAAAATTGTTTCCCTTGTCCCTATACTTTTCCTGAAACCAAATTGGTCTTCTCCTAACACTTCCTCCACTCTCCTCTCAATTCTTCTGTATAGAATTCTAGTTAAGATTTTTGATGCATGACTAGTTAAACTAATTGTTCTGTATTCTTCACATTTATCTGCCCCTGCTTTCTTTGGTATCATGACTATAACACTTTTTTTGAAATCTGAAGGAAATTCCCTTTTTCATAAATATTACACACCAGTTTGTATAATCTATCAATCGCTTCCTCACCTGCACTGCGCAGTAATTCTACCGGTATTCCGTCTATTCCAGGAGCCTTTCTGCCATTTAAATCTTTTAATGCTCTCTTAAATTCAGATCTCAGTATTGTTTCTCCCATTTCATCCTCCTCAACTTCCTCTTCTTCCTCTATAAAACCATTTTCTAATTCATTTCCTCCGTATAACTCTTCAATATATTCCACCCATCTATCGACTTTACCTTTCGTATTATATATAGGTGTACCATCTTTGTTTAACACATTATTAGATTTTAATTTATGTTCCCCAAAATTTTCCTTAACTTTCCTGTATGCTCCGTCTATTTTACCAATGTTCATTTCTCTTTCCACTTCTGAACACTTTTCTTTAATCCACTCTTCTTTCGCCAGTTTGCACTTCCTGTTTATAGCATTTCTTAATTGCCGATAGTTCCTTTTACTTTCTTCATCACTAGCATTCTTATATTTTCTACGTTCATCCATCAGCTGCAATATATCGTCTGAAACCCAAGGTTTTCTACCAGTTCTCTTTATTCCGCCTAAGTTTGCTTCTGCTGATTTAAGAATTTCCTTTTTAACATTCTCCCATTCTTCTTCTACATTTTCTATCTTACCTTTTTTACTCAGACCTCTTGCGATGTCCTCCTCAAAAATCTTCTTTACCTCCTCTTCCTCAAGCTTCTCTAAATTCCACAGATTCATCTGACACCTTTTCTTCAGGTTTTTAAACTCCAATCTACATTTCATTATCACCAAATTATGGTCGCTATCAATGTCTGCTCCAGGGTAAGTTTTGCAGTCCACGAGTTGATTTCTAAATCTTTGCTTAACCATGATATAATCTATCTGATACCTTGCAGTATCGCCTGGCTTTTTCCAAGTGTATATTCTTCTATTATGATTTTTAAATTGGGTGTTGGCAATTACTAAATTATACTTCGTGCAAAACTCTATAAGTCGGTCCCCTCTTTCATTCCTTTTGCCCAGCCCGTATTCACCCACTATATTTCCTTCCTTGTCTTTTCCAATGCTTGCATTCCAATCTCCAACTATTATTAAATTTTCATCTCCTTTTACGTGTTTAATTGCTTCATCAATCTCTTCGTATACACATTCTACCTCATCATCATCATGGGCGCTTGTAGGCATATAGACGTTAACAATCGTTGTCGGTTTAGGTTTTGAATTTATCCTTATTACAATGACTCTATCGCTATGCGTCTTGAAATACTCCACTCTCCTCCCTATTTTCTTGTTCATCACGAAACCTACTCTCCCATTATTTGACGCTGAGTTAATTACTCTAAAGTCACCCGACCAAAAGTCGCCTTCCTCTTCCCACCGAACCTCACTAATTCCTACTATATCCACGTTTACCCTATCCATTTCCCTTTTTAAATTCTCTAGCCTACCAACCTTTTTTAAGCTTCTAACATTCCACGCTCCGACTCGTAGAATGTTATTTTTTACTTTTCTGGTGACCCCTTCCTTAGTAGTCCCCACCCGGAGATCCGAACGGGGGACTATTTTACCTCCGGAATATTTTACCAAGGAAGGCGCCTCCATTATTGCTTTTGAAAATGCAGAGCCACATTTTCTTGGAAAAAAAAACAGCTGTAGTTTTCCATTGCTTTCAGCTGCGCAGTACTCAGAGGACTGAGTGATGTTGATATGGCCGTTTAAGTCATTGTGACTTACGCCCCTAACAACTACTGAAAGAGCTGCTGCCCTCTTTCAGGAATCATTCCTTAGTCTGGCTCTCAACAGATACCTCTCCGATATGGTTGCACCTTCGGTCCAGCTACTCTGTATCCCTGAGCACTCAAGCCCCCTCACCAACGGCAAGGTCTCATGATTCATAGAGGAGGGTAATATATATATATATATATATATATATATATATATAAAACTTTACTGAAATTAATCTTTTTAAGATTCATATTGTTCCTCTTTACTGTTAAATTACATTAAATACACCACCTAGTACAGAATATTGAGATAAGACATATCTTACCTTAATTTTTCATAAAAGCAGGATCCCGCATTCTCGGTCGTGATTGAAATAATTCCTGTTTCGTTTATATTAAGTGGACTACAAATAAAACAAAGAGTGATTCGAATTAACAATTATAATTAAATACATTTTGTGATATAATAAGATTGACAAGTTGGCAACTCGGCCATATATGGTTGTATGTTACGCACTAACAATTAATGGATAAAACACATGTTTAATATCATATAGTGCCAGACTGCAGGGCTGATTGAACATACCACCCACTAGAAATCTGTACGATTTCTTAAAGTTCAAATACATAAAGCTGAATATAAAAATAACAAACAGAAAAATAATTAATAAATTAAACAGTAATAAAAAAATGTATCAGTCACTGGTGGGTAATGGACATATCTTGGTCACAGATTTTTTATAAGTTCCTTTTGATGTTAGAATTGTAGCTATTTGAATGAGGTTGTCTGGTCCAGGATGTATATCATCAATAACGCTTAGTTTCCATTGCAGTGGTGGTGTTTTATTCTCTTTTAATAAAATTAGAGTTCCAGGTTGAAGTGATGAATTCTCAGCCCTCCATTTGGTATGTTGTTGAAATTGAGAGGTAATCGGAGGACCATCGGTGCCAGCTGGTCTGAATACTCCGCTGAATGAACTGCCATCTTTTAAGCTTGTTCAAAGGAATGTCAGTTACATTAGGATTATATAGAGAAGTAAGAAGACCACCAATTAGGAATGTCCTGGAATTAGAGGTTGAGGATCAGAGGAATTGGAAGATAATAAGAAGATATGTACAAAGGGAGTGAGAATTAAGGCCAGCTTCTATTTGTGTCAATATAGTAATGAGCTCCTTAAAGGTCAAAGCTAAATTTCCTACCACATGTCTTAAATGATATTTCATTAATTTTACTGTGGCTTACCCATAAGCTTCTGAAATGTGATGAATTTGGCGGAATAAAGTGCCACTGAATCCTCTTTTTGGATGAAAAGTCGCTATTTTTCTTCTTGCGTTCTCATTATTTAAAAATTTATACATAGAATGATGTGAGTTATTGGCTCCGATGAAATTCATGCCATTATCATTGTATAGGTTAGAAGGCAGACCTTCTAAGACAAATCTTCTTGAGACAAATCTTCTTAATGCAGGTATAAATGCATTGGTTGACAAATCACTGACTAATTCTAAATGTGTAGCTTTGGTAGATAGGAAAACAAATAATGCAACATAACATTTTATCCTAGTTTTTGAGCATCGCCCACCTTGACATATTAATAAAGGTCCTGAATAGTCTATTCCACAGTTAGTGAATGGCTTGTAGGTAATTTCAGTGCGACATTTTGACAGTTGTCCTATTAAATTGCTGTGACTGTTTTGCCTTGAATCAAAAACATGTTACACATCTGTGCAGAATTGATGTAATGATGTTTTTACCATTGATTATTCAATATCTTTCACGAAGTTGAGAATGGAGTAATTGCGATCGTGCATGCAAAAGCCTAAGATGTTCATTTTCAGTTATTAACTTGGTTAAATTAGATTTAGGTGGAAGAATGATGGATATTTATTGTCAAAATTCAAATTGGATAATTGCAATCTTCCTCCTATTCTTAGTCTCTTTCCATCTATGAATGGTTATATTGAATATAGTTTTCTTACTTTAGATACAGATGAATTAGTGTGTAATTCTTAAATTTCAGTTTGAAAATGAATATTATGAATTTGAATAATACATTACGTTAAAATAAATTCCTTCTCTTCAATAGATAAAACATGCTTACAATTAATTTTATTTTGATATTTTAAACATTTTTAATAAATCTCATACAATAACACAATGCATTATGATGTTTGGCATTGAGGAAAACAAATCAGGTAAATCTGTCAAGCTAGTTTATGTAATTAATGATGTGCATTCATTATGAAGTTCATTTAAACAATCCGATGACTCAAAATTAATTTCGTGAACAGTTTTTTTATTCTGATTTTCCATTTGTTGGCCTAACGAAAAAGGACCTTTCCACTATAACTGATTATTTTGTAATTTTCTTGCACTTATTCCTGGAGAAAGTATATCAGAAGGATTTTCTTTAGATTAAACATGTCTCCATTTATAGTTTTCAGTAAGTTCTTGAATCTGACACTCTGTTAGCTACAAAGGTTTTCTATTTTTTTGGTTAGGCTGCTATCCAAGAAAGTATAACTGTAGAGTCTGTCCATAAATAATTACTATTTATATTTAAACAAAGCGCAAGAGCAAGAGCAATGTTTTTGAATAATTTTGGTAATAAAAGTGCGCTCCATAATTCTAATCTTGATATGGAGATCTGTTTTATTGGTGACACTCTTGATTTTGAGCAAAGGAGATTGACTGTGAGATTTCCCTGATCATCAACAGAACGTAGGTATATACAGCACCATAGCCATCCTTCGAGGCATCAGCGAATCCATGTAATTGTAAATCAACTATTTTTCTTATCCCGTTGATTAATTTTGGACCACAAATTTGCTTTTTAAATGGGAGCTTTTCATAGAGATCAGATCAAACATGAAGGAGATTTTCTAAAAGTATGTCATCCAACTCAAATTTCTGAAGCCATAATTTTTGCATAAATATCTTTTATAGCATAATAATTGGACCTAATAGGCCTATTGGATCAAATACAGATGATATGATTGCCAAAACTATTCTTTTAGTGAATGGGCTATTGTGATTTTTGTAGTTTATTTGAAAACGCAACATTTCTCTCTGATAATCCCAGATTAAACCTAAAGTATTGCTACCTTGATTACAGAATTAAATGCGTGATTAGAATTGCCCAATTCAGCCACAGAATTTAGAAGTACGGGCTCATTTGAGCACCATTTGTTGAAATCAAATACAGCTTGTTTAAGGATCAAAATTATTTCACCTTGTAATTGTATTGCTTCATTTAAATTATCACAACCAGTTTGTAAGTCATCCATATAAAAATCTCTGGAGACTATTTCTGTAACCTTTGGAAATTATTCTGAATTTTCATTAGCTAATTGAATTATACATCTTGTGGGAAGGAATGAGGCAGATGCAGTTTCATATGTGTCCGTGGTCAGTTGATAGTGTTTCATTCTTTCATCACTTGAGCTTTGCCACAAAATCTGTTGCAAGTCACCACAGTCTTTGTGGTCAATATACACTTCTCAATACATTTTTGCTACATCCCCAGAAATTGCATAAACATGCGTTCTAAAACTTAAAAATATTGATATTAAGTCTTGTTAGACAACAGGTCCTGTCATCAAGAATCATTGATTGATATTCCACTTTCCGCCTTGGCAAACACTACTCGGTGTTTTTGTTGTGCTATTTTCTTTAAACACCGCATGATGTGATAGTATGGATTCTCTATCATTGCTACATGTTGAGTAATCCTACATGTTAAGTATTGTTGTAATCAGTTCTTAGAGTACTGGATTTGTTCAACTTTTCTCTCTAATGCCAGGAATCTATGTTGGGCGTTGTTAAGAGAATTACCTAGAGGAACATGATTTGAAATTCTTGGTAATCGCACAGTATATCTTCCATCTTCATCTGTCTTCAAGTTTACCAAAAAGTGTTCAAATTAGTTTTCTTCTTTGGTGTGAGTTTTAGTGGTAATCTCTTCTAATTTCCAAAACTTCTTCAATTGATTTTGAATATTCATTTCAGAATTTACTAATAATGTTATGCAAGGAGGTTTTTCTTCTGTATTTGCAGACAGTAACCTTTCAGCAACCTTTCTTTTTAGTTTCTTGAATAACTGGAAAATTTTTACCTTTCTTGATTTGACACTTTTTAATTAAACGTAAGTATAATTCAAATCCAACTAACATTCTACATTACTGGGTTTATTAAAATCTATCTGCAAGCATCACAAACTTGGAAAATTTCCATTTATTTGTATTTATATATTTATATGTGCTGTGGGCATCAAACTTGTAATACATGGTAGAACAAAACATTTAATAGAAGTAGAATAATTGTCATAGTTGGAGTACAATTCAATATTTACACTATATTTTGTCATTACGGTCTCTGCAATGACAAATTATAGAGATTGGTCTTATTATTCCAGAGGTCGGTAAATCTTCTCATTGTCGTTTTAGTCTTAAGTACTTCACCATGTTTTCAGTAATAAAATTGGCCTGAGAGCCAGCATTACATAATACACAGCAGGATTGCAATCGATTGTTCGAATCTTTAACCCTAACGTTGGCTTTAGTAAGTAAAATATGAGTTACCCTTTGAATTTTTAAATTACAATAATTGCTACTTGCATTTATATTAAAATTAGGAACGTCATTTTCAGCAATGCATCATCTATTTTCAATTTCATCTTTGCCCTTTGAATTACTTTGAGTAGAGTTATGATTAGACTCAATTTTGAAGTTACGCTTATCATGTAAAATTGAATGGTGTTTTTACTTACAATATTTACAACAATGAGAGTTATAATAATCCTTAACATTGTGATTGTTATTAAGGTAATTAAAATGTAGCTTGTGATTTTTGACAAATTATATATATATTTTTTTTATACATTTATACAATAGATAAGATTGTTTGCAATATGGACATTGCAAATTAGTTGTAATAGTATAAGCATGTGCCTGATAAGAATTATTTTTATCCCACATGAATTGATTAGAATGTTTCAAAGACGAGGAAGACTCCATCAAGTATTTTTGCATTTGATTTCTTTGAGATATTAAGTCAGAGCTCTCTAACATTTGCCTCCGTTTTTTAAGAAAAACAATAAATTCATCGATAGATGGAAAAGAATCAGCTGTGGATGTTGATTCCCAAGATCGTATAGTTGCTTGATCTAACCATTGTGCAAATAGTTGAATTAATATAAATTCTGCATAGTTCTTATTGATTTTAATGCATTTAAAGCATTTATATTACTAGAAATCATGTCAATAAAATTAGCCAAGCCGGTGGCAGATTCTTTGGGAATACTCTATACTCAGTATTGCGCAAGCATGTTTTCATGCTATGAGGCACTTGTTTGCATATCTAGCTTCAAGTAAGCTCCATGCAATGATTTGTCAGTTGCTGACTTAATAGGGAGATATGCCAAGTGCTGAACAAGATTTATTCACAGACTCGACTATAACACATTGAGGCTCATATATATATCTTGACATTCCGGTTTGCTTTCTGTATCATCTTGTGGTTTTTGAATTTTGTTTAAGCATTTTGTACACAGTGCCTGGAATTAATTTTAAATTTGGATTGCTTGTTGACAGCATCAAAGATATTTTTTGAAGTGATTCCCTAACCGGTTTAGCGTGACAGCTAAATGATTCAGAGCAACTGAGCAACGTTTCCCATTAATATGAAAATATTTATCTAAATATTCAGTTTTATGAAAAGTACAGATATTTTTTGTTTTAGTATATACACTTCTTAAAAAATATTGATGTTATTTGCTTCATGATTTTTGGTACATGTCGCATATGTAGTTTTTGGGCGACAAAAATGAGACATTTTCAAAATTTATGATTTAGCAGCCATTTTTTTTATTGAAAGACATTTGGTAATAGTCCAATTTTTTCTTTATAAGTAGTATTAATATCTAAGAGTTAAAAGGTAAAAAACAGCCTGTTTCTGTAAGCCCTTCATTATTTATTCTGAGCCCAGAATTTGAAAAAACAATTTATTAACATACCTACAAGATTTGGTTATGTAACAAAATGAATTTTTGAGTACACTAAGATGAAGTTCCACTTTTACTCTTTCCAAAAACCCTTTTTGAGCCTCTGTACTATGTAAAATAAGAATGCTACAGCTCATGGAAAAAGTAACGAAAATGATAACATTAGATAAACCTAATTTTTTATTTTTGGTAATATTATATTATTTTATTATTTAATAATATAATATTATTATTATTATTATTATTACTATTATTATTGGTAAAACTGTTCTATAACAGTCAAGACATCTAGTTTTAAAGGATCTACAAGAGATGAATAAAAAAAAAATAAGTTACATCCTTGCCATGTTCTTGAACTGAAAGGGATACATTAATGTCTTGTTGTGGCAGCAGTGGTTGTGTTCTTGTCTTCACACTTCCCCAGCAGCAATTTTGTACGACATTCAGTACATGTATAGTGTTGTCAATATGTCTTCTTGTCTTCTAACAGTTAAGACCTTCCTGAATATATCATGAAATTAACATTTTTGGGAGTTTTCGGTGAGATTAGTAAATTTTGTTTCACAATTTATTAGCTTGTGGTTGCACAAGACCTGGAAATTGTGAAGTATGAGAAGTAAAGATACAATTCTAACAATGTAAGGTACATTTAACAAAGTTTAACAAAGCTTAACAATGTGGAATTCAACTTTTTCTGCAGATGTTATTGCATTTAATGGTGGCTAATGACTATGATGTCATAAAAAAAAAATTAAATTTTTCAATATTAATATTTTGATTATCATTTTAGAGGTTATTTGGCTTGGATTCAGTTAAATCCAATTTTTTAAGTGTGAACCTAATTTTCATTGAAATTTTATGTTAACTATATTAAATTTGTTTAAATGGCATTTATTTTTCAAGAATTTTAACCATTTATTACAAACGTGCCTGGATATCAGAGGATTAGTTATTTTAGAACGGAAACTATAGTTTTTGCACTGAATTATTTTTTTCATAATTTTCAATTCTTCTATGTAGTAGTAGTAGGTAGTAGTGGGTAATGGTAATAATAATAGTATTTATTGTACTACTACAGTTATAGGAGGCCTACTGTGTTAAGGTAATAAAGCCCTTTTAATAACTATTACATTGATTTTTTTTTAAATATCAGATTGAAGAAATAAAGTAATTATGAAAATGAAATAATTATATGTGGAGAATTTTTTTGTAAAATTTATGTGACTATGAGTTTTGAATATTTTGTATTGTAGAGAGCAATAACAGCTACACCCCCAGGAAGTGCAAGGGACAGTCTTGTATTACCGTCTTTAGGCAGACAATTGACATTAACTGAACCTCCACGTCGAATTCAAGTTACACTGACAGCTAGTGCAGTGTTACCAACTGGTGGTATTATACTTCCTCCTCGTGATGATGCAGCTGAATATGATGACTCTGGTGAAACTCATAACTTCCAGGATGATCCTCAGTAAGTAAAATTTCCTGAGTTTTGATTGCTTATTACATAATAATACTACAATCACAACAACTCATGAATTTCATTTTACTGTGATTAAGGTTAATTGAATCTTATATTATTCAATTTTTTATGTCAATGGCAGAAATGCTTAGCTGATGATCATATCAGTTAAGTAAAAAATTAGCCAATGGTAAATTTCAGGTCGTGATCATTAATTACATTTCTGCTTGACATGAGGATGTACAAATGTAAACTAGAATTTTAGTATTAAATTTTTTTGGTGTGAAATAGAAATTCAAAGTATTAAACACTTTATACATAATTACTTGCTTTGGAAACACATTTTTTCCATATATTTGTAGGTTTTTGATACCTTAACTGTGACCAGTTGTTCATGAAGCACACTACTCCTGTATGTAACATAACACTATACCTCTTTCAGTAGTCAAACATGTGAAAATCACAAGGTGATAGGTTTTGGCTGTAGGGTAGCTGCAAATTTTTTATGTGCTTAGTTTACCATGTGTGGTCTGGTGTCATGGAATAAAATGACATCCATAATTAATTTTCTTTTGTTCCAATTCAACTTCAAGAATCTGCTATGTTATGCCATGTTAACTATTCTTTCACCACCCACTGGGTTGGTCTAGTAGTGAACGCGTCTTCCCAAATCAGCTGATTTGGAAGTCGAGAGTTCCAGTGTTGAAGTCCTAGTAAAGCCAGTTATTTTTACACTGATTTGAATACTAGATTTTACACTGATTTTTGAAATACTAGATCGTGGATACCGGTGTTCTTTGGTGGTTGGGTTTCAATTAACCACACATCTCAGGAATGGTCGAACCGAGAATGTATAAGACTACACTTCATTTACACTCATACATATCATCCTCATTCATCCTCTGAAGTATTATCATTCTCTATCATCCTCTTGTTCTACAGAGAGAGGTGTATGCCAAAAACG
This sequence comes from Lycorma delicatula, assembly GCF_047948215.1. NCBI lineage: Eukaryota > Metazoa > Arthropoda > Insecta > Hemiptera > Fulgoridae > Lycorma > Lycorma delicatula. Next base: position 138,795,905 of record NC_134457.1, on the reverse strand, counting down.
TTGAGAGAGAGAGAAAGAGAGAGAGAGAGTGAGAGAGAGAAAGAGAGAGAGAGAGTGAGAGAGAGAGAGAGAGAGAAAGAGAGAGTGAGAGAGAAAGAGAGAGAGAGAGAAAGAGAGAGTGAGAGAGAAAGAGAGAGAGAGAGAGAGAGAAATGAATGGATTCTGTAAATAGGTCCCATAATTCTAGACAATTTCATTTGGCCAGATCCCCTCTTTTATCAGGAATTTGATTTTAATCTTTTCTGCAATGGATGTCATCCATTTGCATACTTTTACTTAGTCATCCTGTTGTAAATTTTATTTCTAGACTGGTGGTAGGACAGGACAGACTGCAGGTAGGACAGTCGGTCTAAAACATGTTTGTAATTCAGTGTATTGTCAATGTATTGTGGGCAATATGAATTCAAAATACATGATATTTATGATCATTAAACTGGGTCATTCATGTCAAATCACCTAGCTAGTATTCTCCAGAAAATTGAAACCATAAAGAGAAAATTGAACCTGCCCTAGATATATTTTTAACTGCACTGAAAGGTGAAAATTAGCACTTTCACTAAATACCTAATAAATTAATTAAATAATTAATAGATAATTAGATAATTTGAAGATGCTTAATTTAAATTTTTTTATTAAAAAAAAAAAACAATACATTTCAAGCACTTAAAATCATAGATGGAGTATACTGGTATTAAAGTGGGCTTAAACTCAGTTTTGTTGATTAGCAAGAATTACGTTGATTAGCACTGTCTTGTACTTAAAAATAAGAAAGTTTAAAACTACAAGCCAGTTATGGTTAAGGGCTTTTAAAACATAAAAAGTATTTTTATAATTAACCTTTTTCCAGTTATTTAGTGCTTCATAAAGTTGTTGACTTTTTAGTGAAAAACTTAAGAGTTTAATAATAAAAATTCCACATTTTTTTTGTATATTTACTTATTTCTGTTGGTGAAGTTTCATCACATCACGCACTGTGGACTATTATCATCATCATCCATGCTGGCTTTACTGGGTGACTATGGACTACCATCATCATTCTTTATTATGCGCATATTATATTTATTTTGGTTCCTTGCTGTCATTTTTACAAGCTTGGCACTCTCTGTTCCTTCTCATCAAAAAAGTACTGCTACCCTGCAACACATCCCAAAAGTTTTCCCAGAAGGACAGAAGAGGATACCCCAAAAAAATATGTATGTGTAGGTAACAAGATTTGCAAATACATGATGTATCATGGCCCAGTTTGTCCTGGGTTACCAGTTGTGTGTCTCGGTAAATGTTTTGAAGAACATCACAAAACTATTAAACATTATATCTGTTTTTCATTTTTTTTTCTTTTCAGTATGTGACTGTAAAATTTTGTTATTTATTTAAGCTTTTTTATAATTATTTTTTATATACTTTTTTAATATATATATATAGATAGTTAATATTGTTATTATTAATTTTTTCAAAACTTTTTTAAAAATATAATTTTATTTGTGTGTTTTTTGTATTATGTGAATAATAAGTAATTCTAATAGAAATATCTCTGTCATTTACTTTTAAAGAAAATATTATTGTTTGTTTTTCATAAATAATTATGTTTACTTATTAAAAAAATTTTTCATTCAAAATTTACAGTTTTTGTTTTTTGTGTTTTACAAAACGAAAAATATGCAGATTAAAATCTTTTAACAGTATAACTTAAGTATTTCTAAAAAAAACTAAATTAATGAAAATATGTACCAAACTGTTCTTTGTAATTTATTGTTAACCCTTGATTCAGATACAAAATTATGTTTATTTTCATAGTAATGGAAAAATAAATAATTTTATCTAAAAAGAAGTATAAAAAAAAAAAAGGCGAAATATATTGAGAACTTTCAGGTTGACGACATCTGCTCATTGAATAATTTGTGGGTGAAATCAATATATAATCTATATTTATATATAAACATCAATATGTAATTTCCAGTTAGACATAACAACATTGAAAAATAGTTTTAAAACTACAGAGAAAAAAGTTTTTTATTGCATTCATGAAACACTCTGAAGAAATGGGTTAACATCGACTACAGTTGTCCATCAGTCATCGGCTAAATTACAAATATCAGTGAGTATGGACAACCATCGTAATCCATTATAATACAAAAAATTGAAAAAAATAAGAACAACAATAAAAGTAGGTTTTTATTCAAATTATCCCTTTATTAAAATAAAATAGAAAAAAATTATTAGTCTACCAGTAAAATTTGTATTTTTTTTGGAAATGGTAAAAGTGTTACTAACAGTGGTGTAGAAGTGATGAGAGCACTTTTTTGTGAAAATTTTCATAACGCTTACAGTAACCAATAAAATAAACTGAAGTAAGTATTTGATTAATAAATTTTTATGTAACTACCTTTTTACATTTCAAACGTACAAAATGGTGCATTTTGTTTGATAAAAATAGATTGAAACATAGTAAAAATAAAAACGTAATAATGGTTAAATTATATAAGCAGACGTAGTCTATTAAAGAAAATAAAGTTACTTCATTCCAGTGGTTCTTGAAAAAAATTTTTTCAGTACGTATGATTGATTACTGATGTTTATTACTATTAATATTTAAATTAGTAGTAATATTTATTACAACTACTTATATTTTTAGCACTTCATTCAACTAGTTAACTGTTTTTTATTGTTTTTTAATACAATTTTTCAGAATTGTTATTTGGAGAAAAGGCAATAAAGCTGCAATTAAGTTAATTGTTACCCCAGATGGCTCTCTAAAACCTGGTACACCTGTAATGTGTGGATTTACACTTGGATATGGGTATGTTAATACTATGGCTGCTCTTGAACAAAAGGAACCACAGCGTGTTGATCTTGAAGTTAAAGTTTATTTAACACCTGGTGTTATTACTGAAGATGAAGTGAAGGAAACAAATTGATTACTATATATAAAGAAATAAGTATTAAAAATCTGTTTATGTATCTTCTCCTGCTTTGCATCAGAAATATATATTATTTGTTTGTAAACATGTTTATTAAATTATTGCTGCTCTTACGTGCTTATGATACTACTTAAAAAAAAAGAAATTAAGAAGTTGATTAAGGAAAAGGATTAGTTATCTATTAATTATTGAAGGTTTCCAGTGTTAGACTACATGCAAGTTATTAATTTATAATCTATTGAAGTTGTGATAAGTTTTTGAGTTTTCATAAAAAAACTCATAAAAGAGGAAGGGTTTTAATTATTAATTTACATGTTTTATAAAGTTATCAGCTTTATTAGGAATTTTTTAACCTTGTCACATTAATAATTCAACATTAGTTAAGCCTTAACTTTGCATAAGCTTTCTTATTTGAGAAAAGAATTGTCTTAAAGTGTATTGAATTTTGTGGATTGTAAGCTATAATTTTAATTTCAATTATGTAACATGGGAGTGCACTGTAACATTTATAATGTACTATTTCTCAATTTTTAGTATTTAAGTGTTCATAATATTTTTTAATTTTCTTAAATTCATTTTTAAATAGTATATTATGTATATTTGTTATGGTCAAGGCCTATAACTTAAGTGATCTTAGGACGGTAAAAGTAGTTCTTACATTGCTTTTGTATGATTATAACTGAAATGTGCAACAATTTTCCCTTCTCCAGTATGATGTTAGGAATTATTCCTCTTTTTAATTTTTTTTATTCTTTTTATTTTTTATTAGTTTTTATTTATATCTATTAAGAATACATATATTAACATAATTATCATATGGAGGTAAATTTCTTAATAGTTTTTAAGTTCAGCAGACTAATATGCATATGAGAAAAGTAAATAATAGTTTACAGTAAAAAAACAAAAAAAAACACTTGTATTTCAATATTTTTAAATAGTTAATCAATCCATATTGACAACTTTTATAATTTTATTACTGAATATATACGCTTTCAGATTATTTAATAATATATAAAATATTTTATTGCAGTGAATTTAGCATTTACTTCAGCAGTTATTTTTTATAACTTTTTAAGGAAGAATTTTTTTATGCATACTCCTTCTCATATCTTCAATAAATTTGTTTTTCTACTCTTGATAATTAAACAAAAGAATTTATTCTATAAAAGATTACATATTTTTACCATAACTTTTACAAACTTGTGATATGTTTGTAGATTGTCACATGCCATGTGTATGAGCATGTCTGAATGAAATGTTTATGTGTATGGACCAACTGGATTTGTGTGTTAATTAAATTATTAATACACAATGTATTAATAGCAATTAATTAAAAATTAAATTATTTAAGAAAAAACACTAAAACATAAAACATATTAAGAAATTAGTTTAGCATCATATAATCCTTAAAACTGAATTTCTTTTTGTATTTTCACTGAAATGGTAGTTAATAGAAAATTATAATTAACATTGATACAAGAGGGAACAGATTGTGCATTGCCCAAGATCTGATTTTTTTCTATGAGTTAGTAACTTAACTGGTGAATTGAATGTTTAGTTAGTCAACCATTGCAGTGCTGGTAGCCCAGAATTTGTAATGAGTATTATTTTTTACAAGATAAAATGCAGTAACAAAAACCAATCAAAAAAATTTGTTTTAGAAGTTCATAATCACCTATTTTGCTTATTATGAGAAATTGATAGATATTTTGTATATTAACAGACTATGTTATGGTGCAAAATTAATAGTGCTAATATCTGCTTAATACAGTACAGAGTATTGATTGATTATTATTAATTATCTATGTTTTTAGACTATATAAAAATTAAACTATATTTATAATTTAAGTTTTTATGATTCATTATTGATTTTATTGTAAAAAAAAAAAAAAATGGGATTAAAGGATAACCGCATTTTCTTCTAAAGCACCTGTTGGTATTTGGATAAAATAGTTGTATTATGAAAAGAATAAATGGATGTAAGGATAGTTCTGTTTTTTTTTTTAAGAAATAAAGCTTTGTTTATTATTGAATAAAGAAAATTAATACAGTATTTTTTGTTATCTGTTATTTTGATAGTTAATGCTGTGATAGAAAAATTTTTGAGGAAGTTTATTTTCTCATATACAATTGTCAGTTCAAAAAGAAATTTCTTTGTAAAAAAGATTATAGAGAAAATATAACATTCGACTGTTCTATATACAATTTTCAAACGATATTTTAATATTTGGAGCCAATATATGTACTCTCTGGCTGGTGTTTTTAAGTTACATAAAGGTTTTATTGTTCTAATTTTTATACCAATAGAGAATACCTCCAATCTGTAGTCAACAGAAAAGTTAAGGAGATGAGAAAAAGTCCACAATATCATCTAATAATCTGCATAATTTCAGCTGGATCTGTTTAGTAACTTTCCTGTTATGTATTTTCAGCATGCGATATGTACAAATCCATATCAATTTTAAGCATTACAAACTTTATACTCTTTTACTCTAAATTTCTAAATTTTAAGCGTATGTACTGTTTGAATATCAACTGGCCTGTATAATCATAACTGTATGATTATAATTTTGATTTATATCTATGGCCTAGTAACTAGTCATTGAATAAATAAACTGTGTGATATTGTTAATGATGAAAAAGTAAAATAAAACATTTAAAATTATCGATTTGATGAAAAAAATAATGTGGTTGTTTTAGTTGGCAAGACATTTTTATCATCTCATACATTTTACATTGAATGAAGCACTGCCTGAAACATAATACTATACAGTATTCAGAGCTGGGAAAAAACATATCACACAACCAAATATAGTAAAGTAATGTTATAGCAATATTGGGAATGCTGATAGATGGTTCAGAATACAAGAATCTGTACAATAGGTATTTGGTCTAAAATTTTGTGCATTATTATCTGTAGAACATTAATACCGATTAGAATTACAGGTTGTTGAAGAGAGATTATCAAATTGTGCTAGATTTTCAGGACATACTTTTAAAACGTTTTTGCTTTATAATATTGGAATAATTGTACATGTATAAAGATCCACAAAATTGGTGTGGGACCATTACATTTCCATTTTATATTGGTGGGAAGTCAAGGAATGAAGTTTATAAAAAGGATTGTCTTCTTTCTGCAGAATATAAAAGAACAAGATATACTCTTTGTGTTAAGTCTGTTACTAATAAAAGATGCATGAAATGCTGCCCTACCTTGCATGACAAGTATTTTTACAGTTTGAGAAAGTAAATAATTAAAAATTATATCTTAGAGAGATATGTTAACATGTCTTTATTGTTTTGTTTTTCTTTAGTGCAAATTCCTGTATTCATTTGGTCTTAGGTGTTCAGTTTTTTGTTTCAGGCTTGGTTGGGTGTATTTAGTTTAGAGCCTAGAACCTCTGAGGTACAAACATCAGAACTTGTAATTCAGTTTAGAGCCTAGAGCAGGCATCGCCAACATACGACCTGTGGGTTGCACCCAGCCTGCAAAAAATGTTTTAATATTAGCTTTTTTTATAAGCAATTGAGTAATGGAAAATATGGAAATTTAAAAAAACTTGCCAAGAAATATTTAGTCATCTTCAGCTCAATTTATATTTGTGAACAAACTTTTTCTTTACTGAATCTAAATAAAGTACAACAAATTCCATAATAAAATTTTGTTTACTTCAATGGATAATTTTTGTATTTAACATTTTTTCATTTTAATATTTTGTCTGACCCATGAAAAAAGTATTCTTTTCAATTCAGCTCGGAGGCAAAAACTGTTGGCCATACCTGACCTAGAGCCTCTGAGGTAGTACTTTTCTTTTATTTTAAAAATATGAATATTTAGGGTTTACCCATTTTTGACCAATAGCAATACCTCATTCTGTTTACACTATAACAGTCAGGAAAGTAATATTTAATAAATTAATGAAGTGTAAATTATACTATCATAATTTTAACTAACAAATTACTGATATCAATTATATCTACAATCTTTCCTCATAACTATTTCTCCCATTTTTTGAATAGCTGAAAAACTGAACTTTATCACAGTTATTTCTGTGCTGATCTTTAGTTAAAATATAAATAAAAATTATTTTCATTATTAGTCTCTGAGGGTGTTAATATATGTTCCCAAAACTAGAAGGGTTGAGAACTTGAAACCTAATAGGGGTGTCCCTTGAGTAATAATTTAATTCTAAGAAGGCTTATTTTTATTTTCCTTACTCACTCTAAGTAGTTGATAAGGATGCTGAATAATTTTGCAAATCGGTGGTTAATTTTTTTTCAGTGAAAATAACTTCAACAATATAAAAAAATTAATGCTTCTCTTTTAAATAGGCTTATCATACTTTTTTGGGTCCAACCGAGGACATAATTTTGAAATTATTTAAAAGTCTTAACAGTTTACTGAAACATTAAACTTTTTCAGTTGTATTTTTCACTACACATGACTTTTTTCAGAAATGGTTTGTTTGTTTTAATCTAAATCATACCAGGCAATTTCAGTTTGTAAATTTATCCAATGAAACTTACTAACTTTATCAAAACTGGTTCTTTACAATCACAGGTATTGGATACTAGAATTATGAAAATTGTCTATGCTTGAGAAACATCTTTGTTCCTGAACATCATTATTTTCTTGTACAGTGCATAGGAATTCTTTGGCAGAAAATTGTATAAATTTGTTGATTTTTATTTCCTGAAGTTGACAAATTAATTCAGAATGTCTGAAATGCTTCTGTTGCTGTGGTAGAATTAGTTTCCAATTTCAGAACTACATTATTAAATAACTGTACAATACCATATAAAAATGTAAAAAAAACAGCTCACTTTCTTCTATATTTTCAAAAAAATCAAATAATAATTTTGGGCTTGTCACAAGATAAGAAGTATGATTTTAGGTTATCAAAAATGGAAGGAATTCTTTTTATTGCAGGTAACAAAGTAATACATCTTGTGCTGCTATGAGAAACTCTAAGTTTCGTTACTCTTACTGTGTATATGTGAAAATATTTATAACAATAACTTATGTCCAGGGGTAGAGAATCACAAGTTGTTTGTACTGAATTGTGTACAATTTGGGCTGAACAATCAACAAATAGGTTATCTAAATCACTTTGAACTTTTCTGAGCACATTTCATTCCCCTTTCTTTTCACACCACCAAAATTACTGTCACTATTATCAGCAGTACAACAAACCAAATTTTAAAAGTTTGTATTTTTTTCACATACTGCAAAAGATACTCAGTCAAAATTTGAGCAGTTTCAGCTGTCACTTCATCAAAATTTAAAATTTAACTTGAATTCCCTCCTCCAGACTGAAATATCTTACAACAATCTGAACAAGTTTTACTTCACTTCTGTTTGAGCTATCCATCATTACTGTTACATAATTAATGTTTTCCAAAGAACGCAACACATTATCAAATATAAATGGTGAAGTAACGTTAACAATAATTGCCTTGGTTCTGGTTCTAGCAGGTGAAAATTTTGGGTTATGTAACTTTTTAACTGTTAAGATGTGTAGTCTGATGTTTTGAAACTGAGTTCGTGTCTAGCAGTGTGGTATAAAAATGTAGCTTCTTTAGCGACACATTCCAGATCACTATTATTGTTATTCCCATCTTTGGCTTAAAACAATAAACTTGTTCATTGTTACTACCATTACACAATTTCAAAATTTTGTATTCCTGTTGCAGGTTAACACTAAACACACATTTTCTTTTGACCATTGCTAAATGATGGGATAAAAAATGGAGATAAAATGATAAAAAACATGTAGACGAGTTACTTCACAAATGAAAATAACATAAAACACATTGCACCTGTTGTGTTGCCAAATTACTAAGTAAAACATTGTGGCAAGACCGGTAGCCATGTCTTCATCAAAATCGACATCAGTGCTTGCTCCAAGGTCGGCTGAAAGATGCACAGCTGTAAGAGAGTGTTTAAAAATTTGATGTCGAACATTTAGGTCTAGAATTAAAAAAAATCCTCACCAGTAATAAAATTCTCAAACCCTGAACATTTTTGCTATCTCGGACATTATCCCGGACAGCACTAAAAACCCAGGACTGTCCGCCCGAATCCCAGATGTATGGTAGGCCTACTTTTAAACACAATTAAAAAGGTAAATAAGTAAACATAACTATGGAATTTCTACAGTTGTTTCTAAAATATTAAATTGAAACTAAAAAATTTAGTTGCAATACTAATTATGAAAACATACTTAAGAAAATTAATTAAGTATTTAAATTACTGTTATTTAACCACTAAGCAAAGTTCAGATCACGATCAGGCATGGAATTTTTTCAAACGCTACCAATCTCCACTGGGCTATTGACCATAACTGTTGATACCTACTCTTCATAACAAAAATAAAAATTAGAATGCTTGACATATGTGAACTAATATTAAAAGACCTAGTTCTTAGTTTAACAGAACCAAATTGATTTTTATGTAGTAAATTAATTGATGACTGTGCTTTTAAACTATAACAGTGGTTTCATTCCACTGGTTCTGCTGTTTTCCACCTGACATCAGTTACTTTTATTTCTGGCAGTGTTTTTTATGTTATGTGTTTGTTGTTGAAGAATGCATTAGATATGAATTGTATCTCTGTTCATTTAGTATGTTATTGATTACGTACATATTTCATAGTATTAAAGAGTGTTTAAAATGTTACCCTTTTTTGTGTATGAAGATTATTATTAAAAGTCTGGAAGAGTAAATACTAGTATTAAACTATCAATAATATGCTGATGACACTGATATAATTGCCACTGGTTTAGAAAATTGTAGAAACAATCTTTACTGTTAAAAAATAATAATAACTTTTAAGAAAGCTGAGAAGTAGTCAGCACAGCAAGGCTTATGATAACTTCATTTCTTGTTTTTATCCATAGGTGATATGTAATTGATCTAAGGTTCTAATTTGTTATCACATAGTAAGTTTGTTTCATAAAAACTGGATGAATGGTATTGCTTATTTACATTTTAAAAACGTTCTTGATTTGATCAATTTTAGTGTCATTAAATATATTAACTATGTATGGTTTCACAGATTGTTTAACTGATAAGGTGTTAGTTAACTGATAATAGTTTTCAATAATTTGAGATATTGTGGCTAATTTGAGATAGGCACAGGCTTAGGCTCAGTTCTTTTCCTTCTTCTAATTAATGTTCTTCCTTACTGTAACTCAGATTTCAAGTTGTGTTATTTGCTGATGATGTGTAACTTTATAGGCTCTGTTTGAGGACTGTTTTCTAGCAAAAAAATGAATAATATTCATAAATGGTGCATTAAAGACAAATTAACACTAAATGTTTCTAAAACTAAATTTTTAGGTTTTACAAGCAGGGGAATTCAGTTGTAAACAGTTAAAATGTATAACTGTTAGTAAAACTATCATACTGAAAGAATGGTAATATATTTGCTAATTTAGTGTAGTAATTTTATATTATAAGTAGTTTTCATATAAACAAAATAAAACAAGAGCAGCCTTCCAAAATGATGAAACTCCTCACAAATCAAAATGTCACTTGCAGCTGACAGTAAATTTACCTATTCTCATACTTATTTTTTGTACAGAGGCCTATGCCTCTGTACAAAGACTATCTTTATGTCTATACATAAAGATAGTCTCTTATGGACGTAAAAGTATTTGAGATGTATTAATGTTATCATATACTCAGGATAACATGGGTGGTTAGAATATTCAATGAACATGTCAGGAGAAGAATATAAAAAAATGAGGTAGTTAACTTTTATAAAATAAGAGGAAGCTTAAGCATTTCATACACACCATTTAGAGATGAAAATATTCAATTTTGTTGTTGATTATGTAGGAAAAATCTCCAAGCATAGATCCAGAGTTACGTTATCTGGTTGATGAATTCTCTGTGATTGGTGCAGATGAACACTAGTTGTCTGTTTAAAGCCACAGCATCCTAAGTGACAACTTAGGATATTAAGGTGTGTTTCCTTAAATTAATAATAATTAGTCTAATACTGTGTGATATTGTATAATACACATACTTCTAGTCATATTCATGTAATGAAACAATTTCATATACTGGGAAAACAAAAAATGAACATGACATCTGAAAAAAGTAAAAGTTGTTTATCAGCATCTCATTAAGTGTCTTACTGTTAGGTCCACAACATGATGTCTACAATTGTTAAGTCCAAACTAAATGGAAAAACACGCGTTTTGTCAGTGTTAATAAATAAAACTAGTTTGTAAGAAGTTGTTTCTAATAGTCAGGCTGACTATTTTTAATATTACAAATGCTACATTTTTAAGATTTCTGTTTGCAATTAAATATGGGTGGTTTACTAGTTTTAGCAGCAATTTTAATTTTCATAATTTGAAATTTATTGAGAAAACTCAGTACCAGTAAAAAACCCTCTGAATCCTTCTATTTGTTGTTTTGATGTTAACATAGGGTAGTACTTGCAGTGCCGTTAAAGTTGTAATATTGATAACTATGGATTACTATCAATCCATTGTTATGTTATGTAAATGCTAAACCTGGATTATAAAAGAGGACAAGGCTAGTGCTTCAGGATTTAAAGCACCAAGAACATAGCCACAGCGGTAAATACAAGTATAAGTGAAGCTGCAAACAAGACAAGAGTCAGTAACAAGACAGAAAGATTGAAAGACTAGTTCATTTTTACTAAATACATTAAAAAGTAATTATATATATAGTAAGATGATAATATTAGTAAAAAATAATTTTTAAAATATAAAGAAAAGTTTTTTAAGGTAAAATGAAATGTTATGAGATGAGAAGTTGCATCATTACAATTCTTTCTAATTTTGAAGTGCTATTTAATGAAATAAAAAGAAACTAGAATTTATTAAAAAAAACTGGAGTGTTTAGATTTAAAATATCAAAGAAATATTTGGCCTTTAGAAAATAATAAAACTTATCTTTCATATTTTCTTCATTTAGCATAGATTGTTAAATAAAATAGAACTTTTTATACATTTTCGACATTTTTTATAATCTATTTGCATTTATATATTGCTAAATTTTTCTGAAATATTATCATCTTTATTAAGTAAAATGATTACATTACTTAATATTAACTTCTTAAGATAAAGATGCTACGATTTGCTGATGATATACTAATTCTAGCTGAGAGTAAAAAGGATTTAGAAGAAACAATGAATGGCATGGATGAAGTCCTATGCAAGAAATACTGCATGAAAATAAACAAGAACAAAATGAAAGTAATGAAATGTGGTAGAAATAATGAAGATGGACCACTGAATGTGAAAATAGGAAGAGAAAAGATTATGGAGGTAGAAGAATTTTGTTATTTGTAAATTAGAATTACTAAAGATAGAGGAAGCAGGAGTGATATAAAATGCTGAATAGCACAGGCATAACGAGCTTTCAGTCAGAAATATAATTTGTTTACATCAAAAATTAATTTAAACGTCAGGAAAAGATTTTTGAAAGTATATGTTTGGAACATCGCTTTATATGGAAACTTGGACGATCGGAATACCTCAGAAGAAAAGATTAGAAGCTTTTGAAATGTGGTGCTATAGGAGAATGTTAAAAATCAGTTGGGTGGATAAAGTGACAAATGAAGAGGTGTTGCGGCAAATCGATGAAGAAAGAAGCATTTGGAAAAATATAGTTAAAAAAGAGACAGACTTATAGGCCACATATTAAGGCATCCTGGAATAGTTGCTTTAATATTAGAGGGTCAGGTAGAAGGAAAAATTGTGGAAAAATCATTTGGAATATATAAAACAAATTATTAGGGATGTAGGATGTAGGGGGTATACCAAAATGAAACGACTAGCACTAGATAGGGAATCTTGGAGAGCTGCATCAAACCAGTCAAATGACTGAAGACAAAAAATATACGTCGCTGGTATACTATTATTGATTGGTTTCAGGAAGAGCATTCAATTGCTTAATGAATGAAATTACAATTTAAAGAATATATTTCAATATTTTCAACATTTTAAAATAAAAAATGCAGTTATCGCATGTATACATACACTTAATGTGAATGGACATTGTAAAAATATAAATTAAATTATAACTGTTCACAGTTCACATTTAACATAAAATACTGAAAGTGAATTCATTTCCCAATTCATAATCACAATTAACTGGACAAGAATATTAGAATATTCAAAGTATGTTGAATAAAAGAATAACTTCAATGGTAACCTTTGGAGCACACATTAATAAAAAAGAATATATTCTTCTATTCTAATTCAGTTCAATTATGTTTTTGTTCTTGGACCACTTTAATAGAATGATTTTATTTTCTGTTTTCACCCATAAAGTTAGAAATAACCATTTTATTAGTTTAAAAATAAAACATTCATATTTGGTCCTCACGAAGTGCATGATCTGTTTTACGTCTTACAGATAAATAAGTGCTTGATGTATTAGCACGACGAAGTGATGCATTAGGTACTCTTCCAAGTGCTGCACAAAATCCAGCTCTAAATCTTGAGTTCATCCAGCAGTATATAACTGGGTTGTAACAAGTGTGAGACATTGCTAACCAATGGCATGCAAACCAAAAGTATGGCATATGTTGCCAGTTCTGTAGTTCAGTTTGATATTTATCATGTAGTATCTGTAACAAATCAAACAAACAAATATAATTTATTATATAAGAATTTAAATCAATTAAATGAAAATGGATTGTAAAGGATATTATATGGCAAAAAAGAGTAATTTTATATTGTCTGGATAAGTTAATTCATTATTACAATAATAAAAAATATGAAAATATCTACAATAATGACAGGCAAGTTTTTCACTTAGAATAATTAGTATAAGTAATGGGAATCTAAAGATGTACAAAGTAATGATACTTAAGTGTTTCTAAAAATCTAAAATAAAATGCTATTGTATGTTAATAATGTTATTTTTATATGTATAAGATCTTAGATATTACACAGTTACCCACTGATATAAGTTTATAAACAAAGGACACTGATTCCTATTGCCCCTGGTTAAATAAAATTATATGGGTGTTTTAAATTGCACTCATTATAAAGGGGCAAGAGTTACTGACTTCAGCAATGGTAAAAATATCAGATACGGAAGCATTGATATTGCACCAGGTTATGATGACAATAGTGAAAATTTCTTTTATGGTTTGTAAGAAAGCAGCAACATTTTTGCAAGAATTTATATGGCTTTGATTCACTGTGGCAATAATGGTTACTTTAAAGGATATCAAACCAGTAAAGTCAAGTTTATGAAAGTTCAATTCGAGTCTTTTTAAATACATGATAAAACAAATCTTCTTTTTAGTAGACTGCATTGATTCCTTCTGTTTTAATATATGACCGAGCAAGTTAAATATGTATTGAACCTGAGATTAGCTGACGTAGATAGTTTACTAACCAGTATACCAACTGGCCAATCAGTTGGTACATCCAACTGGTTAGGCTGCTACATCCATAATACATTTGCTAGTAATCAGTGCTGCATGATGATAACTTCCTAGTAAATGATAAATTTAGATTTAACAGAAAACTAAAATAACAAAAAAAGAACTATGTAAAGTTTCACTTGGCAAATGGCTATACTGTGATATCTAGAAAGAAAGAATTTTAGAAAATTGTGGATTAAAGTAAGGATATTTTATAAATGGCTTAAAAGGTTAATTAAATGGTTCCCATTGATAACTAAAGTAAAATAAGACACTTCACTTAAGCAAAATCATTACTTTTACATACTTGTTTCATCCATTTTGTTACTTGATGAAATTAAACTGTAACTGCATAAGTTGTTTGCATCATAATTCATAAACTGAACACTAATATAAAAAATGTAATTATTATAAACAGTATGGAATGGTTACATCTTGTTTTTACAACATGGTAATGCCTTCAGAATTTTCCTGGAAGGGTTAAGGGAAATCAAGAACAACCTTAATTAGAACAGCATTACAAAGTACAGAATAAAATAAAAAGATAACTTGAGTATACATATTATAAAAAATAATTGTTTTGTCAAGTAATAATAAATGTGAACATAATAAACAAATAAAATCAATATATAGTAAACTAACAGATGTTAAGATATTGATTGTTAAATATTTCAGTGCAAATTTAAATAAACGTTATGCAGAAAATTCAGTTTCAGCTAATGAATAGTCATTATATGAAAACACATTAGCAGAGTAATATAGTTTCATAAAAAAACCATCCATTTATTTTAAATGATTTGATAAGAAAATCTGTTAGAATGCTTGGTAATTGATTTAAAAATAGAAAGTGAAGCATTGTAAGGTCTTTCTCATAGGTTTGCAATGCAATGCAAATAATAAATGATTTTGCAATGCAAAATCATTTATTAACTAACGCTATGTCATATCTGACATAAAGACAAAACCGATCCCTCAAGCTACTATTTCTTTAACAAACGTGTTGTGTAAAATAATGGAGAGAATGTAAACCGCAGGCTTACATGTTACTTGGAGAAACATGGCTTTTTATCTCCCGACAAGGACAATCTTCCATTGACCATTTAGTGTCAATGGAAACGGCCATACAAAACGCCTTCCTAAACCACCAGCACCTCGTTCCTATCTTCTTCGATATCAAAAAGGCGTACGACACAGCCTGGCGACATGGTATTCTTAACACCCCCAAGAGATGGGGAGTCAAAGGGCAATATGCTTGCTTTTATCCAGGGATTCTTAAATCACCGAACGTTTTGTGTTCGTGTAGACGATTCACTTTCGCATAGTGTCATCTTGGAGAATGGAGTACCTCAAGGTAGTGTATTACCATCTTTTCTATAGCCATAAACAGTATTACCAATTGTGTACAGGCTCCTGTCTTATGTTCTGTATTTGTTGACGATTTTGTTATTTACATTGCGAGCTGTTCAATACCCACAGCAGAGCTACTACTACAGAACACTATATTTCGCCTTGAGGCTTGGTCCAGGACTACTGGTCCTGAAAAATGTGTAATGTGTAAAATGTGTCATCCGACTAAACAAAATGTGTAGTCTTTTCTCAGCTACGAAACCCTTCTGTTCCGCAAGTTTTTCTGAACAGAGAGCTTATTGCTATCTCTCCTTACGTCAAGTTTCTAGGTATGATTTTTGATAGCCGTCTTACTTGGGTCATATAAAGGAATTAAGGACAAAAATTTGTTACAAGACTCTTACCAGCCTACTTTCATTTATTAAACAACGAATAATCATAAGAATTGTATTATTATTTCTGTAAATGTGATATGTATTGCATATAAATGAAATTCGGGCCTATATTATCAAGCAAGTTTCTCAAGTATTATGGACGCAAAAGAGGAAAGGTGATCAAGGTGTTCCATAGCTCAGTGTGTAGCAGGAAGAAAAGCTGCAGAGGCTAGTCCAGTGGATAAAATATAAATAATGTATGCTTAGAAATTAAATTAAGTAATCTGTAAATTAATTGATGACAGACTGCTTCTAGCGGCAAAGAGAGAGTTGCCATGCGTAACTGCCTAGCACACCGCCATTGGTTTGCCCTGCGCCAACAGCAACTAAAATAAAAATGTGAGCAGATGCAACAAACAAAGCCACGCACCATCCGTTTTTATAATAAGTGATACATAGCACTTCTCTAAGAACTAAGGTCTAAAATAATTGATATTTTCAATTCAGATAACTAGTCATAGTAACCAAATTTATTGGCAGAATTTTTCAAAATAAATATTTCAAGAAGTACTGGATAAACAAGATCAGAGTAACCAGACCTGAGATCCACCCACTGTAACAGCTAAATTTAAATGACAAAGAACCAGTTCGCTACCGTGAACAATGGTCAACCATCATTATTAAAGACCACTACCTGAAACTCATTGCAAAATAATTTCACCATGTCCTTAATTGTTTCTTGTTTCATAAGTTTTGTTGTGTTTTTCTTTTTAGCACTTAATAATAATTTATTTTCCAAACTCAGAATACACTTTTTAAGACAAACAATACAATATACAACACAGTTACATATTAGACATAGCTTATGAATTATATAAATACTTCTGTTGACCTACAACAGGCTCACAAGAGTAACTGTAGTTTTCTAATTTAAAACTGTGATGCAATAATTTATGATGAAATAATAATTTTTGTGGTTTAACAATAGTTTGGAAAATTAGGTACTCCTTGAGGACAAGAGTCCTGTTTTAGGAGTTACCATCAATTTATGATTAAAACACTGAAGAATATTAAAGATATATAAATTAGGACAGAAGTGGCCGAGTAGATATTTAACAATTACTAAAGATTATAGAAGTATTAAAGAGAGGGAAAATCATTCAGTTTGTCATTAGAAGTCAAAAGGTGATTCATGAAAGCCATAAGCTTTATGCTTCCCTAGAATAACTAGTCAATTTTAGTCATAACTGAATCAAAAAAGAACTCAATGTTTTCATACTGAATGAACCAGCGCTCAAGTGAAATTCCAAATGAATTTAAACCTAGACTATCTTTCACACAATTTGGCAAAAAATTATAAACCTTTTGTGCCAAAAAAGTAAAAGATCTACGAAAACACTCCTTCTGAGGTCTAGGAAGTACAAAATTACCCTTGCTTCGCATATCTCAGTCACTTAGTCACTTAAGAGCCTTATCTTCACTCCTAAGAAAGAAAAGTTTAGAACCTTAAACAAGTATAAATGCCTCAAAGGGAGCAAGTTCAAGATACAAAAGAAACAGGAATGAATGTGTCCTAGCAAGTATTCTACATATTATACATATAAGACGTTTCTGGCCTATCACGATAGGTCGGATTTTATTAAAATAAGCACCATCCCAACACTCAACACCATATCTTAAACGAAATTCAACCAAAGTCAAGTAAAGCATTTTTAGAACACCAGACGGACAGAAATCCTGAAGATAATAAAACTTTCTCACGTAATATAGCATTTTATTCTTTAGACTAAGAATATGTTTTTCCCATGAAAGATTGAAATCAATAGTTACCCTTAGATATTTCATACTACCAACTTGATCAATACTACCACAACTATACTTAGCTATTCTAGAGCAAGTGAGATTGTGATATCTAACATGTGAGTTGCTAGTTTTCTCACCCTTTAACTGGAAGATTATGTATTTGGATTTAGGTACATTTAACGTAATTAGGTTTTTAGTTAACCACAATCTAATTTTAAATAAGTCCTCTTCAATAGATTTCAAAACTTGATCAAAGCTTTTTTCTCTATAAAAAAAGGACTGTATCATCTGCATATGAGGTCAGATAACCTTGAAATTTGCCAGAACCTAAGTTGTTAATATAAATTAAGAACAGAATTGGGTCCAAAACTGTCCCTGAGGGACACTGAATTCATTCCTGAGCGTATTTTTAATTTTAACCTTTTGAGTTCTTCCCTATAAGTAGGATTCAAACCAGTTAAATACCTGCTTGCTCCATCTTATTTAATAATATATTATGATCGATGACATAATAGAATCTTCATTGATACCATTTACCAATTGTAAGACAAATTTAAGTAAATCATTTTCGGTGCCTAAATTTTTCTGAAAGCCAAATTGATTAACTCTGAAAAATTATTTCTATTAAAAAAGTTAACCAGTCTTGACTTTACTACAGTTTCCAGAATATTTGAAAATTGTGAAAGAAGGACTATGGGCCTAAAGTTCCCAACATAATTATAACTCTTTTTTTTATAAATAAGAACTACCACTGCTTCTTTCTAGAAAAATTTACCCTACTGCAGACTTAAATTGCATACATTCACAAAAAACATGAGAAATATGTTCACACATGAATTTTAGGGCATATGAAATAAAATCTCATCAAAACCAAATGATATTTTGGTTTTCATAGACTTTTAATTTTTTCAATCTCGAGATAATGTGTAGGCATAAGGAAAATAATGGTTCATACTTCCGATGTGGAAAAAATATTGTTATATAAATATTGTCAAGAGGTGATTTTCGTTTCTTTGCAATTCCTAAAAAATAGCTATTAAAAATATCCTAAACCTTTTGAACCTAACTAATTATTTGGCTATTTTTCTCGGCTTTAATTCCATCTATTTCATGTTTTTTATCTAATAACTGGTAAATTAGTTTCCAGTGTTCCCTAGTATTACCAGTGTTATTAATAAAGAAGTTTCTAAAATACGATTCTTTAGCCTTCCTTATGTCATAGTTAAGTCTATTCCTGTACCTACTGTAATATCTTTTTAAATCTAAATTATACAGTTAATTTTTAACTTTTTTAAACAAGATTTTTTTTCTTTTAATTCTATTTAATAAATTATCCGAAACCCAGGGTTTAATTTTTATAACATTTTTATTTGTTTTAAACTCTTTCCTTTTTTCAGAAAATACTTATAAAACTTCATAAAATAGCTCAAAAGTCTGTCTACATCTTTTTCATTAAATACTTTATTATAAGCAGCCTTTAAGATCTCATGTTTAAACCTAAATAAACTAATAGCACTATATTGATGTACAGTATTACATTCTGAGTTCATGTATAAGCAGCTTTTTAATATCACTCCAGATAAATATAATGGAATAATCTGTGATGCCAGTATGTGCGACATCAGCAAAAAATTTTAAAGAAATTTCTTTGAATTATTTACATTTAATGAAAAAAATTATCTATACAAGTATTTGTATCCAACCTCATAGGGGTGTTGACCAGAGACTCCATACCATTTGAGTAAAGCAAAAATTTATGTTTATTAACAATGTCATTTTCCTCTAAAAGATTGAAATTTATATCTCCTACAAGCATCATTACAGGATTGCTATTGTGGATATCTAAGAAAGTACTTAACTCATTAAAAAATACCTCCAGTATCGATCAATGATATCTATAAAAAACAAAAATATTACAAACATGATTATCAATAGACAAAGATAAACTAATGCCATCAGCCAATAAGAAACTGGCCTCATCAACCTTGACTGGAATGTCGTTTTGCATGTACGCTATTAAACCTCCAGCTCTATAAGTTTTGTTACATTTGGCATAAAGATTATATCCATCAATTTGATAATTATTCAGTTATTCATCATAAATCCATATCTCAGTTAATACTATTATTTAGAAAATAATTTTAAAACAATAATTTCACTTAAGAATAATTTTTTCGCATGCTTCTTATATTTTGATGAGTTAGAAATAAAGATTTTTTTTTTTTTTTTTTTTTGTCTTCAGTCATTTGACTGGTTTGATGCAGCTCTCCAAGATTCCCTATCTAGTGCTAGTCGTTTCATTTCAGTATACCCTCTACATCCTACATCCCCAACAATTTGTTTTACATACTCCAAACGTGGCCTGCCTACACAATTTTTCCCTTCTACCTGTCCTTCCAATATTAAAGCGACTATTCCAGGATGCCTTAGTATGTGGCCTATAAGTCTGTCTCTTCTTTTAACTATATTCTTCCAAATGCTTCTTTCTTCATCTATTTGCCGCAATACCTCTTCATTTGTCACTTTATCCACCCATCTGATTTTTAACATTCTCCTATAGCACCACATTTCAAAAGCTTCTAATCTTTTCTTCTCAGATACTCCGATTGTCCAAGTTTCACTTCCATATAAAGCGACACTCCAAACATACACTTTCAAAAATCTTTTCCTGACATTTAAATTCATTTTTGATGTAAACAAATTATATTTCTTACTGAAGGCTCGTTTAGCTTGTGCTATTCGGCATTTTATATCGCTCCTGCTTCGTCCATCTTTAGTAATTTTACTTCCCAAATAACAAAATTCTTCTACCTCCATAATCTTTTCTCCTCCTATTTTCACATTCAGGGGTCCATCTTTGTTATTTCTACTACATTTCATTACTTTTGTTTTGTTCTTGTTTATTTTCATGCGATAGTTCTTGCGTAGGACTTCATCTATGCCATTCATTGTTTCTTCTAAATCCTTTTTACTCTCGGCTAGAATTACTATATCATCAGCAAATCGTAGCATCTTTATCTTTTCACCTTGTACTGTTACTCCGAATCTAAATTGTTCTTTAATATCATTAACTGCTAGTTCCATGTAAAGATTAAAAAGTAACGGAGATAGGGAACATCCTTGTCGGACTCCCTTTCTTATTAGGGCTTCTTTCTTATGTTCTTCAATTGTTATTGTTGCTGTTTGGTTCCTGTACATGTTAGCAATTGTTCTTCTATCTCTGTATTTGAACCCTAATTTTTTTAAAATGCTGAACATTTTATTCCAATCTACGTTATCGAAAGCCTTTTCTAGGTCTATAAACGCCAAGTATGTTGGTTTGTTTTTCTTTAATCTTCCTTCTACTATTAATCTGAGGCCTAAAATTGCTTCCCTTGTCCCTATACTTTTCCTGAAACCAAATTGGTCTTCTCCTAACACTTCTTCCACTCTCCTCTCAATTCTTCTGTATAAAATTCTAGTTAAGATTTTTGATGCATGACTAGTTAAACTAATTGTTCTGTATTCTTCACATTTATCTGCCCCTGCTTTCTTTGGTATCATAACTATAACACTTTTTTTGAAGTCTGACGGAAATTCCCCTTTTTCATAAATATTACACACCAGTTTGTATAATCTATCAATCGCTTCCTCACCTGCACTGCGCAGTAATTCTACAGGTATTCCGTCTATTCCAGGAGCCTTTCTGCCATTTAAATCTTTTAATGCTCTCTTAAATTCAGATCTCAGTATTGTTTCTCCCATTTCATCCTCCTCAACTTCCTCTTCTTCCTCTATAACACCATTTTCTAATTCATTTCCTCCGTATAACTCTTCAATATATTCCACCCATCTATCGACTTTACCTTTCGTATTATATATTGGTGTACCATCTTTGTTTAACACATTATTAGATTTTAATTTATGTACCCCAAAATTTTCCTTAACTTTCCTGTATGCTCCGTCAATTTTACCAATGTTCATTTCTCTTTCCACTTCCAATAAAGATTTATCTTCCGTAAAAGAAGAAAAAAATAAAAATAATAAAAACTTAACAAAATACTACTACATATTATATGTAGTTAACACTACATATTATTTAAAGAAAAAGTAAACAATAATAAAAATTTTAACAAAAAACTATTTAAATTTTCTGATGTCATCAAGCACAATTATAGGAGCACCATCACTTCTGCATAAAAAATTTTTTCTGCTATGTACCCACAAGTACTTGAAACCCTTTTCCTTTTTCAATTCTCTTACCATTGAAAACACTTTCCTACGATCAGCTTAAAGATTTTCATTTATATACACTGGGTTATTGTTTGGCAAGCCCAGGTTCTCTGTTGAGAAGTCCCTCTCTTGACACACCTTCTACTGAAGATGCCATCTTTTACACATCTTCCGGTAAAGTGAACTATAATCATAGCTGGTCTTTTTTGGGTTCTGTTTGTCAACCTATGGCACACATCTATGTCGCTTTCAGATATCGGGTAGTCAACATCTTTAGCAACATCTTGAATTACTAAATCTAAATTTTCATATTCTGTGTATTTCTAAATTATTTGCACAAGAATACTGTTCAAGTTCACTAATTCTGTTTTGCAAAATTAAGTTATTATTTTTTTCTGTTTCTGCTCGCCTGACAGTTCATCAACCTTAGTTAGGACATGTATTTTTTCTTCTCGAGCTTCGAGTGTTTTTTGATAGCGCCCCAATTTCCCTGTGGCATGCTTTGATTGAATATCCCAAATTTCTTTCCATGTCCCGGTTTTCTCTGCAGATTTCGTTCAGTAACTCCACATATCTTTCAGTCTTCAGCTGCCGATTGCAGCGCAGCACTCGTTCTTTTTTCATTTTCACAGATGGCACACACCCAAATTTTGTTTTCTTGTTCAATGAAATTAACTTCTTCTTGAATAAGATTAAAGCACTGTAGATGAAAATTACCACTGCAGTTGCTGCATAAATACTTTTTGATCTGTTTTTAGAAAAGTAGAACATGACATATTAAAGTTAGCATGAAAAACAAATTGGAGTAAAAAATATACAATCAATAGAATATCTTATTATTAAAATAACTAACATATACACATACTATTGAACACAGTTTAAATATTCTATCACTAAAGATAAGACACAACTGCCCAGATACAACCTCACCATATGAGCACTCAATAATAACTTTAATAAACTATTTTACTATATGGTATTTAAGCCTTACTAGAAAATAAAAAAAATATTTTTTTTCCATCCTGTGACTTTAACAAAATGTACATTACAAATGATGTGTTTTAGAACACATTATTTATCATCAAATTTATCAGAATTATAGCTTTTAGAGGTCATCACACATTAAATCTAAAATGCATAAAAAACAAAGTACTTATTATACAATTAAATATTAAAAGCAACAAAGCTGCTTGCTGTAAGTGCAAATTAAATCTACAACAGAGCATGATACAAAAAGGATATATTGACTTGACAATGTCAGATTTTTTTTTTTGTTTGGGAGCGAAAAACGCCTGTGCGTTATCATCGCCCGGAATTTTCTTTAATAAAAAGGTAAAATAAAACTAAATAAGGTTTAAAACTAATATAAATTATATAATAAAAAATTTATTAAAACAAAAGTTAAAAAAGTGAAATAAAACTCAAAACTAATATTGCGAAACTGAATGATTTTCCCTCTCTTTAATACTTCTATAATCTTTAGTAATTATTAAATATCTACTCGGCCACTTCTGTCCTAATTTATATATCTTTAATATTCTTCAGTGTTTTAATCATAAATTGATGGTAACTCCTAAAACAGGACTCTTGTCCTCAAGGAGTACCTAATTTTCCAAACTATTGCTAAATCACAAAAATTATTATTTCATCATAAATTATTTTTATTTTTTTTTTGCTTATTATATGGAACGCTTAAACGGTTTTTTTTTTATCTATTATTGTATGTCTATTGTCTATTACATATATTTAACATGTATTTTTTTTTAAAGAAAATTCTAAATTAATAACAGAGTTTGATAATAGAAATGTAGTGTCTTACTTTTTTTAATATCAGTGTCGGCTTGTTAAAAACAGTTTTATTTACATTACAGAAATTTTTGTTTTTTCAGCGGAAGAAATAATATCTGCGAAATTCTTATTTCGCAGGTTTACAATTTCATTGTAATTTTTTTGGATTATATTTTATATTTGTATTTTAGTAGATTTCATAAGAAAGCTACCTATTGTAATGGGTACCATGATTCGTCTTCTGGAAAAATTCGACATATCTTCGCATTTCACATCTGAAAATTTGAAGTTTTTCTTAACTTTAAGGTGAAAACATTTTTATCCCCTACTTAGCGCCAGTGAAATCTGTCTCTGCCTTCCGGCAGCTGAAAGAGACTTTTTTTATTTACTTATTATTATTAATTAATTTTATTAATAAAAGAAAGAGATTATTAGTTAATATTTAGCAGTAAAAAAAGGATTCTGTATGCATCGGGTCGCACTAGTGGTCCACTCTGCACCAATAGCATCAGTTGGACTAACACAACCTCACATGAACACACACAAGACTAAACAAAGAAGAAAGCATCCCCAAGCCAACTCCCTGTTATCAATGTGACTAGCGTTAAAACATTATATGTCTATTAAAAGTTATTAACTCGCTCCTTAAAGTCTATTTTAAATATATAAAAACACCAAAATGTTCAGAAAAATATTCTCTACACACTAATATTTCTTTTCTTAAAATTTTTTTGTAAAATACTTAATATTCTTACAAATATGATACGGACGTGTTGAGGGTCCAGGGGGCAGAGCCCTCAGGCTAGACTAAATTATAACTTCTAAATGACTACTATAATTTAATTATGAACAAAAAGAGAGAAAAATGAATTATAATGAAAGTTAGCTTCACTCTAAAGAAAAGAAAAAAAACAATATGTATAACCAAACTGTAGTAATTAGAAAAGTTAAACTTACCATATTAATTTCCATGAATGAATTTTCACACATCCTACTTCTTCAGTTGGTGTTGAATTCTATAATTACATTATAATATAATTCTTTTAAAAAATTATTATTTTAATTTTATTTTTAGATTGTTCTGTGTTTTGAAATTTTGAAGTATTATGAAAGTATATGCAAATTTTTCTCTCCAGTTCAAATGTGTATATGTATGTATATGTTTAAGTTTTTGTGTGTTGAGAAAATTTACTCACCAGAAGCATATTAAATGGTAACCAGCATACTGTAAATACTACAACTACTGTAAGCATCATCTTGATCATCTGAAATAGAACAATTAAAACAGTATGTAAAAAAAATTAACAAAGTAATGAACTTAAATTGTACATATACGTATAGTTTTAAAATACATAGCATGTTAATCAGTTTGCTATTTTTTCCTGCAATAATGGACCGATTGTGTCTTCTGATCAGAAGAGACATAAGCATAAATATATATATATATATATATATATACACACACACACATAAGTATGCAAATACTACCTTGTTGTCTATGTTAAATAAGTACACGAACTGTTTTTCTGATATTAAATCTATATATTTGAGTCAAGGAGTTAGTCTTCCAACAAACCTCCTTTAATAAGAATCTGTTTAAATAAGAATCTCAATATCTTTCAAGAAGAATAACTAATAGTGATAATCAAATTTCAAATATTAGGTGAAGTGGGTACAAATGTAATGAATTGGTGAAAACCAGCACCCAGATTAAAAGAATCACTTTCAACAGCTATTGTGTGATAAAGGTATGTATGATTTGAATATTTTTGAAATTATGGTGAAAAAAATATTTGAGCATTCTTCATCAAAATTCAGATTGGTTCTTTAAAAAATAGTCTTGAAAAATATGAACTACTAAAATTAATTTTGATGTTTGTTATGATGTCTAATGGGGGACAGTAAAATTTCTAAACAATATTCTTCCTACAAATCACTGCAACACTGAAGTTTGTAAAACACCAAAAATTATCTTTGTAATTAAACAAAGAAAAATATCAGTTGATTCCTTGTGTCGATGAGTGTAAAAATATGAAAAAAGAATGGAAGGGCAAAATTATTCATAAAAACCAGGAAGAATTTAAAAAAGGCAAAACAATTGTCATTTAGAAAAGGGTAAAGTTACTTAAAGGATACTAGTAGGAAGATAATTGCTCTGTAAATCTAATACTCATTGCTTAAGGCAAGTACTTCAGTCATTCCCAATTTCTCAGTCTTTTGTTCCATCACTTTCTTTTGGTACATTACAGTATTCTTTATTTCTTTGATGTGACCTTACTTTTGTGTATTAACAAACTGATGTGTTCAGACTTGTTTTTTGTTTTAGGTATTTTGTAAAATATTAAAAATAAATATATTCAGAGATTTTATAAAAAATAATATTTGGAAAAATAAAGAATAGCTGTTAAACAGGTGTTAATTTATTTTAGGTATATTCAAAAAACATACTCCCAATAGAAAATGAATTGCATTTTTTTACAGACTTTTCAAAGAAAGAATGGTATAACCTTCTGTTGCATGATGAGAGGGGGAAGGGGGGTATGAAAATGAATTTTCTTTGTTTTGAGATATGAGGAGTATGAAAATACTCAATGAAATTGTGGTTTCCTTATACATTTATTTATAGATATATTACATGTATACATATATTACATATTATTTATACATATATTTATAGGCCTGTGTAAAAGGTTTGTGGCTCAAAATCTCCAAAACTACTGTATTATTTTTCATTGAAATTCAGATATGCTGTAGTAGTGATATCTGAAGTTGTGCATGTGAAAATTTAATGAAGATTGGTTAAGTTTTTCTTGAGCTATTCTCAATGTAAGGTTGAACAAATATGAGCAGGGCAAGTTAGAAGCAGGTATGTTATGATGCTGCAAGTTAGAATATTAAAGTTTCTTTATCTGTGGTATCTATCATTAGTAATATCCCTATAATTTTTATTTTACGTTAGAGTTTTTATTGTAGTGTATTTTTGATGTGTAACTATTTTTTATCAATCAAATTTTTGGAAAAATGTTAGATTAGATGAGTTGATTTTTACACTCATACATATCATCCTCATTCATCCTCTGAAGTATAATCTGAACGGTAATCACTGGAGGCTAAACAAGAAAAAGAAAGAAGTCTAGTATGCCTTATTCATAAATGGCAAATAATAATCTCTTCATGATAGCTTTTCCTGCATGAAGAGCTACATAGTGTTCTTTAAAGGGTGAAGTTTATTGTTGATGGTAGATTTCTATTCACATTATAATCATCACAAACTTATAAACAAAATATAAAAATACATATCTATTTTTTGTACTAGGTTTATAGATCAGATCACAAATTATTGCATGTTATTCAATTCTTAAGCTAATTTGTTTGAATTTTAATCTTGATGAAGCTAGACTAAATACAAATTGTTATCTAAAATGAAAGACTTGTTGATTTATTATAAATTTACTTATCTTTGTTCTTAGCATCTGTTTGAATTATAATATATAATTACATTTTGTGTTTTTATCAATCAAGCAAATTTTAATAAAAAGAAAATTACTTTTTTATATTTGTAAAAGATAAAGATGTATATAAAATAGTCTTCAAAAAGCTTGATTTCACTTGAGAAACTTACCTCTACTGATGTATATATATATTTTTTTTTCAATCAAAATAATGTTATTATTTAGCTATAAAATATTACAAATATGTACATTTAGACTGAAATTAGAACTGACTGTATTATTATTATTATTGGAGTATTATAGATTCTAATCAGTCATTAGAACTGATTATGTCTTCTGGAGTAATTTCTGTGTAATATGAAGTGAGTCATTATAATTTTTATTACGTACAACATTTTTATTCTTTGACTATTCTTCTCATATCACATTTGAAGCCAAACATTAGTTACTACTGGTCTTGTCAGGAGTATTTTGCATTGGGGACAATGACACAGATTGCATCATAAAATTTAAATTTAAGGAAAATTGAACTTGGAAAAACGAAATTTGTAGACTTTCACTTATATCTTTTTTTTTAAAGGAGTTTCTTATTGGAGAATACATTGCTTTCTTAATAATTACGGAAAACTTATCATTTATCAATTACTCTTATTTATTTATCACTTTTTTAGAGTAAAAAAATTTTGGGAATTTCCTGCTGTTTTTTTTTTTTTTTTTGGAAGCAAATAGCAGTTAATAACCTAGGGAATTTAATTAAGAACTTTTTTCTGCAAAAACAATTTACTACATTTTTAATTACAGACATAAATTTCTAGCTAAATTCTTAAGAGTTCGTAAAAATGTAGCATGAATAAAAAAAAACAGAATACTGATGAAATATTTTTCATTTTTTCCTCCAGTTTTTAATTTCGGAAAAAAAATTTAGAACGATTCCTTTTTGAGGTTTTCTTTTACAGGAGTAATAGAAAAATAAATTTCAACGATATTTCAAGATGGTGGTCGATTCCAGGAACCAAGTAGTAAGTAGATAGTTAAAAAAAACAATGCATACTTTCAATTTCAATGCATACTTTATAATCAGATTTTATAAATATTATGGTACTTTTCAAGAAAAATGACCGCAAATGTCCGAGGGAAGCAAGCGTAGGATAAGTTTGGTTAGATTATACCTATAATTATATTTATTTATTATATAAAGTTAGGTTATAATTTTAATTTATTTTCTCCTTTCAGTGACGCCATCTACTACTAACTGACTAACTCCAGATCTTCTTTCTTTTCCTGTTTAGCCTCCGGTAATTACGTTTCAGATAATACTTCAGAGGATGAATGAGGATGATATGTATGAGTGTAAATGAAGTGTAGTCTTGTACAGCCTCAGTTCGACCATTCCTGAGATGTGTGGTTAATTGAAACCCAACCACCAAAGAACACCGGTATCCACGATCTAGTATTTAAATCCGAGTAAAAATAATTGACTTTACTAGGACTTGGAACGCTGGAACTCTCGACTTCCAAATCAGCTGATTTGGGAAGACTCGTTCACCACTAGACCAAGCCGGTGGGTCGACTAACTACAGATCACCTTTCTTCTGCGGGAATCTTCTTGAAAAGACCTTTTTATCGAGTACCAGCACAACCACTTGTTCCCTTTAAATCGGCGGTTTTTTTCAAACGAATTTCATTATTCATTATTAATTTATGGGCTACAGCATTATTTAAAATTTACGATCACAGAAAATTTACTTACTACAGTCTACTGTATGGACTTCCGTCGGCCAAGTATCCCTTATTACTGCATCGTGTATTTTCTGGAACGGATTCTTGTCCCTTAACATCACATGAATTCGACGAAGTAGGATTCCAAGTGGTGCCTGGCAGTTCCCTGGTACTTATTATTTCAACAACCCCAAATTCAGGACCAATACCCAATTCACAGTGACACCGAACGATCAACACTTGACAGTTCGAACGCCCAACTATATAGAAAACGTATGACGGTCACAAAGCTGAGATTCAAATTTTTAAGACACGTACTGACGCGCATATTAACTTTGATCGCAAACACATTAGTTGAAACGCTATAAAACACCATCAGTTTTGTAGACGTACAGCGAGTCCGTTTCAAGATGCCGGTTCAACCGGTTTCAAGAAGTCCGGTTCACGGTAGAATGCCTCACAGTTGCAGGAACTCAATGGCATCGTGTTCATTATTCGGCAAATTCCAAAAATTCATGTTAAACGACAGTAGCGAAATTGAACTGCTTTCTCGACAAACACACAGAACCAACTCTTTGTAACCGGCTACAATTCATAAGGTACAGATACCAAGTTGAATTTACATCATTGTAATAAGGAAACTTATTCTTATCTTATCCTTTCCGTTTTTGGCATTTAATAAAACAGGTTTTCTATATTGTTAAAAATAAATAAACTGGGTATTTAAATAAATAATCAGTGGCGCCCTATTCGATAAAAGTACCAAACTTTGATATCTGAACTACTACGTATTAAAATTTTAGCAGTTGAAACTATAAAAAAAAATAAAAAATAAAAATCTGATGATAATTCATTACACTACCGGCTCGAATTATCATGTGCTCCATTTGATATAAACGTTAGTAAAGTCAGAATTTAAAAAAAAGCCAAGAGAAATTTTTATTTATTTCAATTGGTACTAGCTCGAGCAATTTTTACGTTAAAATAAAAAAATCCACATGAATACTACTGATTGGATCACATTATGACCGTCCAACAATACGCTACATTGAACCATTGTGTGAAAACCTCGATAAATATAGTTTAATAAACGTATTCAAGTTATCGTTTATTCTAACTGTACATTACTGTCACCATTCAAGGTAAATTCGAGTTCTGTGAAAAAAGGAAATAAGAATAAAATCAATGAATTTCACAATATGTTTTTATAAAACATATTTGATTTCAATATGAATGAACAAAAAGCTTTATTAAAATATTTCTGATTAGATTTGCGCAAGACTAAATACCACTTTCTTTAAGTATGGTTTAATAAAACCGTTAAAAAATATAGTCAAAAGAAAAAAGATTAAATCTTTTTTTTTAATTTTTACTTATTGAAGGCGGCGCCAAATTAAAAATAATCAGCTACCAAAAACTTACTAACTCTTAACTTGGTTAGGCTTAACAAAGTAAAAATCTCTTAATTTGGTTAGTCTTAAAAATGAAAAAATTAAAAAAAAAAATTAAAACGTTTTACTTCATCCTGTGTTTGAAGTTGTTTTTTTGTTAATTTTAGTTAACAGTTTTTTTTCCCTTTAAAAATGAGTAGGCTTATGGTGGTGATTATTATACAAAAAACGGTGACTATATGGAAAAGAATACCGATAGAAGAAAAAATAAAATTTGCATTTAAATTGAAAAAAAAAAATGAAGTAACTGTTTAAAGAGTGGCTAATGTCTCTCGACTTTTTTTATTTTATTAAACCGCTTAGATTTTTCAAGAAAAACCTCGCTGAAGTGAAAAGTAAAAAAAAAAAACCTTAAGAAAGAGATAATCCATTATTTTAATTAGAAAAATAAACTTTGGTAATATAAATAAAGTTTTACTTAGTAAAAAATAAGTTTTTTGCGGCAGCAAGTAAATCATAATTTAAATAAACCTTCTTTCTTTCTTTTTTCCTGGTTAGCCTCCGGGAATTATCGTTCAGGTATTACTTCAGAGGATGATATGTATAAGTGAAAATGAAGTGAAGTCTTGTACAGTCTTAGTTCGACCATTTCTGAGATGTATGGTTAATTGACATCCAACCACCAAATAACACCGGTATCCACAATCTAGTATTCAAATCCGTGTAACTGCCTTTACTAGGACTTGAACGCTGGAACTCTCAACTTCCAAATCAGCTGATTTGGGAAGACGCGTTCACCACTAGACCAACCCGGTGGGTTAATTTAAATATACCTGGTAGGATCTAATCATACTAGCCTAAAATTATTTGATTCACCTTTGCTGTGCTTCAAAGTAATAAAAACCACATTGAAAAGATGTAATAATTATTGTGACAAAAAACGTGTACTGTTATTTTTGTCACATGCACACCAACATTGCGCTTTTTTCGGATCATAGGCCTACATACTTGTATCATGCAAATAAAATTTTTACTTATAAATTAATTTAAAGGTTATAAAATTTAAGGTTATAAATTAATTTTTGGAGACTAACGTCAATGGAATTTAGCATAGGTCACTATTCTGTATTGATCTTCGCTTTATCCACATATTCTTGCAAATAAAACAATATTTTTTATAAGAAAAAAATGACTGGTATCCTTCTAAAAAATATGGAAAAATTGAATTGTGAGAAACATTGTTTATTCTTTGAGTTCAACATACATGAAGATGTGATAGCCTACGAATAAAGTGATCTACGTAATTTACAGAAATAATCTACAAATATCTTGACCGTGGTCACTGAAGAAAATGCCAATGGTTGTAGAAACTTACTAGTATGGTTAAATTTTTTTAGACTTTTTTTTGTTTTTGGTATTTAACGACATTGCGTAGTGTTTTAATTTTTTTTCTTATTAATATGAAAATTATATTCACCTATTTAAAAAGTAAGCCATTGCTCATTATAAGCTTGAAATGATTCCTTAAATCAAAGTTTTCTATGTAATTTTTATTGTGATATTGCTTAGTACATTTTTCCACGTTGATTTGAATTTTTTATACAAGCTTTGCAGAAAAAAAATTGTCTGGTTTAGGTCACCAGGAACTTTTCTCTCAGTGCATACATTACAGTCTCATTACTTCTTTATTAGAGATTTCATTGTTTGGTCAATTTTGTTTTACTGTTTAGTGTATACAATTTCTTCTTAGTCTTTGGTATGTTTGTTTCGGCTTGCAATGACAAACTTATCTCTTGTAATCTCTCTGGAGTACTTTATTCGATATCGCTGATTTATCATAATTCTAGTAGATATTTTATAAAGTAGTTAACTGTTAACCACAGATAACTTACATCAGAAGCAAAAAATTAACCAAAAAATGTCTGATAATCAAGACAACGAAAAACTCAAAACTTTTACCAGATATTGATAAAATCAGTACCAAAACAAAAGTTATTGTATAAATTGACCCATTTACGACCTTAAATATTTACGAGATATTAAAAATTGCTAAATAAATGTAAAAAACATTCGTGGCTGCTGACAGGAGGCATATGAGTGGAAAAGATAAACCATACACAGTACTGTCATCTATATTACAGAAATGATTCTTTATTGAACTTGCTTGCTCGGTTCATAACAATTTAAAAAACTTAAAAGAAATTTGGTATTCCCGATAACTTAATCATCACCGATTTTGAAGATTTCGCCACTAAAAGTGTTTCTTTCCTCTAATTGCCCAAACAAATAGATGTTCTGTTTGAACTTGACCTTTTGGCATTTCGTCTGCTTGTTTGCGATGCAGTTGGACAAAAAGCATTGAAATTATGTACTATGAGACCTTGCTAATAAGCAGACTGACAAATTTTTTAACAATTTAAGAAAACATTTTCCATTTTAAAAAATGGCAACTGATAGTGTTCTTAAGCAGGGGTGGTGGCTGGGAGAGTAATACAGAAGTATTACAATACAGAAGGAAAATTTCCATCTCTATCCACTAACACATGTTGTCCCCCCCATTCGTGCGACCTACTACTGAAGTCATCAATCAATTTCGGTTTGTCTTTCAATGACTAAGCGTTAAATAATTTACTCCATACTTTTACTCATTTTTACAATATTATATCTAGTATTTGTCTGTGAAATCGAGCTCTCTTTCTATCATATTACTCTACAACAGTGATTCTCAACCTTTTTAGCTCCACAATCTCCAAAAAGTAAAAAAATATATAATGAATATTTTGTGACCCCCACAACTGCAAGCCAATGAAACCTAGTTAAAACTATTTAGCTGCATTGATAGTGACGAATATGAACATGGGTGTATGAAGTGTACAAACATAAGCAATTTACAGATTCCAACTTGATGTGTACATGCTCGTAGTAATTTGGTTTACTTGCATAATATTTGTTGTGAGAACACCATGTTTGAATATCCATATGATACATTTGAACACATCGTGCTCTCAGCAGTATAAAAGAGGTTTGCAGAACGTCAGTTTAGTTTCGATTGCAAAGCGAGCTGTTGGCTTTATTTAAGTTTTTAAAAATGTAGTTTCATTGAAAATAATAATTAAGATTTCGGTTTTTTAGTGTACAGTCGTACAGTCAAACAGTGTAGCTATTTTTTTGCAATTAGATACTTATGCAAAATGGATAAATTTGTGAGACCCTAAATGAGCCTGTGGGTCGGCTTTTAAAAAGACAAGATTGTACAATGACAGTTATTTAAATTATGGTTTTATCTCATTGTATGGAAAGCTACAGTTGGTTGTTTGCTTTCAAGTCCTCTCTGATGAAAATTAAAATTAACTTATCCATCCAAATTAATTTAACACTTGGGAACTAAATATCCGTATCGTAAAAGCTAACCCTTGGATTCTTTTGAAAGAAAATTACATACTTAGAGAAATCAACAAGTTTCTTTTTGTAAATCAAGCCTTATCTTTATTTTTCCTGTTTGGCCTCCGGTAATTAGCTTTCAAATAATACTTCAGAGGATGAATGAGGTTGATATGTATGAGTGTAAATGAAGTGTAGTCCTGAACAGTCTCAGATTGACCATTCCTGAGATGCGTGGTTAATTGAAACCCAACCATCAAAGAACATTGGTATCCATGATCTAGTATTCAAATCCGTGTAAAAATAACTGACATTACTAGGACTTGAACACTGGAACTCTCGACTTCCAAATCAGCTGAATTGGGAAGACGCATTCACCACTAGACCAATCCGGTGGGTGTTGTAAATCAAGCCATACTGATAAAAGTACACTTGTCTTATACCAAGGGCGGAATGGATGCACAGCTTCCTTCACAGACATGCTCTTGCCAAGGAAAATATGGCAAAAAATCTCAAACAAATTCTTTTTAAGCTGTAAAAATGGTGCATTTTATTAAAAGTCGACCATTATAGAATAGGCTGTTTGCTAAACTATGTGGTGAAATGGGAGAAAAGAAAACGTCTTCTCTTTTCCATACAAAAATCAGATGGTTATCGCAGGAGAGATTGGTTATTCGAATTGGAGATGAAATTAATAATATTTTCCAGGATAAACAAATGCCATTTTTAATATTTTTACAGATAATAAGTAAAATGTTTAGAAATGTTAATGTTAATGTCTTTAGAAATGTTTTTAAATTAATGACAAAGTTTATTCTTTCAATAAGAAGCTTGCTATCTATCTGCATTATTCGCCTTCAAAGCTAACATTTTTACGTTTCTACTCACTTTCGATTATATTGAGAAAATTTTGGATAAAGAAGATACTATTTCTCACCAGAGTTTGGATAACATGAAGATGCATTTGGGTGAGCTAAAAATTCAGTTGGTTAAGTATTTCCTGGAAGATAAAAGTGATTTTTTGAAGAGATTAGTACTGAATCCATTTAGTTAAAACGTTGTTGCAGCTGCTAAGTTATCAGTTGAGATTCACAACCTGCTCACATAAATGTCTGCCGATACTACTTTACAACTATAATTGACATCTGAAGCTTTAGATAATTTTGGCTTGTCAAAGTGAATATGGAAATTTAGTCACAGAAGCATTGAAAATATTAATTCCTTTTACTACATCTTATCTCTGTGATAAGGGGTTTTCTTTATAAGTACTTATAAATGTAAGTAAAATGTATAAAATAAATGATTTTTTCTCATAAAATGATTTCATTATTGTTTATGAGTAAAGTTGTAGACTAATTTTGTGACCCTCCTTTCATATCACCATGAACTCTGTGGGAGTCGCAACCTGCAGGTTGAGAAATGCTGCTCTACAGTTATGTGCCTTTCTCAATATACTGTTAAATACTTAATCTTATAATGGTTGGATAAATTTATTTGGAATAGATTGTCTTATATCAGGTCATCCACAAATTTGTTAGGTTATAAAATCTAAAAAAAATTGTATCCTTAATGAACAGTTGAAATTTATCATTCATTGATTACAACAAAATCTTTTTTTCTCTTCTAACAACATCTAAATGTAATCCTCCTCATTTGCATTTTTCTTCAGTTATACCTACTACTTTAAGCCAAAGTCAATTTGTACAGGAGGATCCTAAGAATGATGAACATCATGTATAATGTATATTTAAGAAAGAAAGCGTAATTTCTTGAGAAGGAAGCATATTTATATTATATTCATTTAAATATTAAACAATTTTTGTTAAACTACCAAATTTTATATGTGTTACCATTTTTGATTATAAATTTTTAAAATATTACCCTTAAAATGTGTAACAATGAAGTAAAGAGCTCTGCACAAGTAGTTAGTGTTAACATAAAAAGTTAAAAATAATTAATTGTAACAAAATAATTATGTTTTGATGCTACGATACAAATTTGATATATTTAACAAATACCATGTTAATAATGAACCATTTAATGTAAATGATGTTGTAACTGAAATGTTAACAGTATAAAACTTTTAAAGAGTTATTTTTTTTAACATGATAAATATTTTGAAATAGAAGCAGAAGATGGAAAATTCAGCTTTAAAGATCTGATGCTTCTCAATTAAAAGCGTAAACATCTCATTTATTTGCAGTATTTTTAAAAATAGTTTATTAATAATCCATAACACTATGCAAAATATCATATTTTTATTAAAATAATTAAAAATAAAAAAAATCAGTTAAAGCTTTTAAACTAAAAGTTGATTTTTTAACATTTTTTGATATTTAAATTTAGATTTTGGAAAATAAAGAGGCCTTGCTATAATTTATGGGTACCTTAGACTCTAGTTTGGCATTTTGTATGAGTCTGGAAAGGAGTGTCTCTACAAAGTGAAAATCTTATAGAGTTCAAATTTAGAAGTAATTATCATATTACTACTAGAAGGAAGATAACTATAACGGATCTAAGCTAGCTTAGAAAAGACTAACAAAATTTCAATAACAGTTATAAAAGAACTAGGAAAAGAGAATAAAGTAGGGGAAGGGTAAAGGAAGGAATGATCAATCCATAAAGAAGTTTAATTGTGGATCATCTTGCCAAGGATCATTTTTAATTAACCAACTACTGCTTCTGAAGCAGCATAGGCTAAAAATTAGGAAAATAAGGGATCAGCCAAAATTTTCAGTATTGGGTTTTTGCAAATGTTAATGTTTCAGTGTTAATTTACTGTTCATAAAAATCAAATGTAAACAATATATCACAGTAATAAAAATTTAATTAAGTCATAGTTACAAAAATTAAAAAAAAAACCTGTTTACAGTTTTTAACAAAAGCAAAGAAAATTATGGGAATATAATTATACTCCCATAATTTTCTTGAACATATGAAGGTTAAACTTCCATTTTGGAAACTATTGGTTCGGTAATAACTGAGATGGCTTAGGGTGTAACATTCTGGAAGTTGAAAAGTATTGTGTTTATGCCTGAACCCAAATTTAATAAACTTATCCTGATTAATAAAGCTAAAACAACTTTGTGGGATTTTACTTTATCGCTTCTTGTTGAATGGATGATCAATGTATATCCCGGTTAATATATTATGTTAAGCTATTATTGATGTTATCCTTGACCAGTATTTTGTTACTGAATTCTAAGTAACTTCACATCATAGACTTGTGATCCCTGGATATAAAAAGTTACCAGTATATTCATTTCATGAACTAGGGGCTAGGGATTCAGCTGCTTATTAACCTCAAATAAAAAAAAAAAAACATGAGAGAAGATATATTGACCTTTGGAATATTATCTTATGAATCAATAAAAAAAATCTACATCTCTTTACATCATTCAAAGATATCTGTTGACATTTGAAGAAAAAATTTTAACGAATAATTTGTGGGCATGGATATATGTTTTTATGATTGTTTTATTTGTTGCATTAGGATGCTCAGCATCATTTACCTAATAATGTATTAAAAACCTTATACTATACACTTATTCTGTTATAATTATGACATGATACATTTAGTTTGAATTGTTACTCTTTTTTAAATTGTAAATAGAAAAGAAGCTTTTCTACTTATGTGTGTTGGAAGCGTAGGTATAACAAATTTGTGAAGCCTGCTCTGTAGGTAAATATAAAAAAAAATTGTAGTCAAAAAACATCCTTTTAATACAAAAATTCTTAAAAATAAAAAATCTCTAGTATGGGAGACATTATAACATTTCTTATTATCTATTAATATTAAATACTTAACGGAAAAAAATTACACAATAAGGAGAGAAAAATGACACTATCAATCTCATATAAATGGATTTGTTTGTCCCGTTCCTATACCGTTCATCAGATTGCGATGAAACTTTGGTGAAATGTGTGCACGCCCGCAAATATTTTTGAATTAGTTTCAACCCGCTAGGGGGCGCTGGGATTGAGATATTTCGGAAAATTGTATTTATAATCCGATTTGGATCATATTCAGAATATATATTAGTTACGTGAAAATAAATATTTTTGCGAAAAATGTTATGGGAAATAAGGAAAAAGGGGAAAAAAGAAAAGGGAAGAAGAGAAGAAGGGAAAAAGGGAAAGGTTAAATTTTGTGAATTTACGTAATGTTCAGTTTTTTAATGTTTTATCAAACTTTCATTTGTGTTCATTTAATCTTTATATTTACTCAAATCTAGCAATGGCGAAGCATTGCTGGGTCAGCTTGTTATTAAATAAAAACTTTTTAAAAAATATCAAAAATTAAATAAAAACTCATTAAAAAAATATCAAAAGTATCGCAATTTAATGAATAATGTTTTCTGTAGTAAAAGAAGTATTGTGATCGCGAAAAAATTCGGTTTTCAGATTTCAACAGAAATATCCATTTTGACCATCCCTGAATCTAATTTGACTAGTTTCGGCGTGACGTCTGTATGCACTTGCATAACTGTATCTCGCATAACTCAAAAAACGATTAGCCGTAGGATGTTGAAAATTTTGGATTTAGGACTGTTGTAACAACTAGTTGTGCACCTCCCCTTTGATTGCAATCGACTGGACCAAAAATATACAAAAA
Organism: Lycorma delicatula; assembly: GCF_047948215.1. Taxonomy (NCBI): domain Eukaryota; kingdom Metazoa; phylum Arthropoda; class Insecta; order Hemiptera; family Fulgoridae; genus Lycorma; species Lycorma delicatula. The sequence goes on along the minus strand of NC_134457.1, from coordinate 138,757,482 downwards.
AGCCTAAAATCCAAACAATTTGTTTTTTGGACTTCTTCCTAACTGCAGAAATAAGCCCTCATTTTTCAACGATGTATCATAAGTGATACTTATTTTCATTGGTTCCAGAGTTATAGCCAAATAAATTGTAATTAATGAAATATTTGAATCTTACACAAGAGAAAGGCATATCGGTTCGATTCCGACTTCATCTCCTTTTTTTTAATTTAAATACATTGATTTATTATTAATTAATATCTAATTATTATTAATATTAATATTATTAATTAACCTCTGATTGTAAAAAAAAAAAAAAACTTTTACAATAAATAATAATTCAATAATAATAATAAAAAAAAAGAAAAAAAATCAGAGGTTATTAGTGAAATAACATTTTATGTACTTTTAAAAATGTGTATACGTAATTTAATAGGTATACAAGGAAGTCATATGGTTTCCACATCAGATCTTTTGAATTTGTTTTCTCTAATTTCAGCTCTCATTTATGACATTAAGATTGTCATAATGGAAAAGAAAAAAATATTTCTTACATATTTTTAGATGAAATAGGTAGAATAATGTATAACTTGATAATGGATGGTATTGTTTAGACAAAGGTGCTGTAATAATTTACATGTGCTATGGAGAGATAATCCTTATAAAGAATGATTTATCCTTATTAAAGAACTAATTATAAAATAAAATTTGTATTAGTCATGTAAAAATATGCTAACATGCTAACTCGATACAAACCGTTTTCGGACATATGTTTGTATGAATTTTTTTCGTTATTTCCAGCTCTAGAATCAGTTCGCAAGTTATTTTCCTTTTCTCCTGAATCACTCTGTATATAAACAAAAACTTAGCAATATAATATACATTATCATTGATAATCATCAGTCAGTAATGTCTGGTGTCCGTGGAACAGTACTTACAATTTTAGATAAATAGTAAAACTATTTTGGAATTGGCTAAATTTTTTACAATGAGTTTCGATCAACAATTGAATTTTGCCATTTAATAACTGGTTTTTGATATAGAGTTAGAGCACAATACTGTTCAAAGTATTGCTGCTAAGTACTGCATTCATTCTTTCTACAGAAGCATAGCATCGATTTTAATGTGAGGCTAAATTATTAAATTTAATTATTTGTTATTTAATACCCACATTTAAGCACCTGTATGGTTTTCAATTTGTGCTGTATATATTAAAAAAAAAAAAAATTGTGTGCTCACACCTTATTCTCTATCAAAAAGTTAATTCTTCAATTTTGATAATTCTATTTTGTAGGGTAATTTCTCTACTAGGTTGATTGTAATTCTTTCTGAATAACTTAACGAAGGTTTTTTAAAGAAAAAAAAGCATTATTTAAATAAGCGATTTGAAGATATTTTTAATTATTTCTGTCATTTTTGCTTCAGTCATATGCTGAATTATTAGCATTAACAATATATAACCATATACGAGTACATCTGATATTCTAAGTTTTTATCATGTGAAATGTCTAAAAAATTAGACCTTCTTTTTTAACCTCCGGACCACCGTTAGGTATTGCTTCAGAGGAGGAAATGAATGTTCTGTAGTGTGTGAAAAATGCCATGGTTGACCGGGATTCGAACTCGGCACCTCAGGATGAAAGGCCACCACTCGTGTTACGGGGCCGACCTCCCCCACCCAAAAAAAAAAAATTAGTTGGAAAACGCACAGGGAAAAATGATGTGTGTGTATATATATATATATATATATATATACTAGCGGACCCGAAAGACGTTGTCCTGACGAGGCATTATTCTGTAATAAATGCACACACATAAATATAAGTAATTAATTAAGTTAAAATTAGCAGGAATGTGTTCTAAATTTCATTAAAATGACTATTAGTATGATATTATCAATTTGTGATTGTTGTATTATTGTAATGGGTTTATTGATTAATTATGTGTAGTATGGTTAATATTTATTTTCACTAAATATTGAGATGTCCGATGAAAATTGAATTAAAAAATCGAAACGTCGTAAAATTAATAATTAGTGTAATTAATAAATTTTCATCCACATTACTACTAATTTTCACTTAACATCATTCTAAAAAAGTACCTCCTACATATTTTTTATTTATTTAATAATTTTGATGTTTCATAACCATGTAACAGCTTAATTAATCAATTAATAAAAAAATTAAAGCACTGTAAAAAAGCAACGTAGTTAAAATTTTAGTACAAATTTTTCTCATTCTTTATTTTAACATCTATTTTACCAAATTTTATATAATTGTAAACTAAAAATAATTTTAGAAAACTTTTTATAAAATTAATCAGCTAAATTATTATAAATTCAATTTTTTAAATATACTTTAAACTATATTATATAATTAACTTATATTTTCATTTTATAAATGTTATAATTTATTTTACAAACTTAAATTTTTATTTTCAAAGAGCCGTTCAATACTTCATAAGTTGCATAGAATCAAATGAGAACTGACAATTTAAATTTGTAGGTTAAGTTGATTGTTATTGAATGCACGTGTATACATAATTAAAATTCATGTAAAATACTCACTTCAATACTGCACCTTACAAATTTGCACAATGTACATTTTTTAATTAAACTTTAAAACGTTATTTCAATAAATAATAATATAATATAATATTCTCAATAAGCGAGCAATTCTAGCAGACTCGGCAATGCTTCGCTATTGCTAGATCTGAGTAAACATACAGATTAAATGACAACAATTGAAAGCTTCATAAAACCTTAAAAAAGTGAACATTAGCAATTTAACCTTTCACTTCTTTATAAAAGTCAGAATGTAAATAAATCCAAATGGCAAAACAACAGCACTACCTATCGGATTTAATTCACACCACTCTCTAATCACAGTATTCGATGGAAAATCATTTTTTAACGAAAAGTGTTGTGGCTGCAAAATCATTACAATTAATACTGAACATTAAGAAACTTACAAAACATTATGGAACCTAATAAAATTTCACCTTTAACTTTATAAAATTCAGAATGTAAATAAATCCAATTGTCAGAGCAGCACTACCTATCGGATTTAATTCAAACTATTCTCTAAATACGAATTTTAACGTAAGAACAACACTAAGCTACGACGCAAGTAACTGATATGCGAAAAAGCAACGAAATAAAAAAAAATCCTGGAATCAGATCGCAGCACCAACTACCGGATTTGACTGATAAACCAAAAATTAAAAAAAAAAACTTCTAAAACGCGATTGCAGCTCTGCCTACCGGACCCACACGCTGCCTACCAGACCCAATTGTGAACCTTAACCATCCCAAGATCAACAACACATAAATAAATTAAAAAAACATTTTCACTTCAATACTGTACCTTACAAATTTGCACAATGTATATTTTTTAATTACAGTTTAAAACGTTATTTCAATAATAATAATATAATATTTCTCAATATGCGCACAATTCTAAACGCGATCGCAGTGCTGCCTTCTTGTTACTTAATCAGTTGTGATTTTGTTTACATTGGCAACGGCCATCTTGCATTGATCTGATTGATTTTCCTTTGTTTACGTTTCTATCTGATTTATTAGCCTCTTATTTATTAAAAAACTGTTTTCTCGCGATTTTTTGTAACGCAATAATAACACAAAATTACGAAATATTTTTCTCAATTTGATCGCAGCACCAACTGTCGGGACAAACTAAAATTAAAATAGAATTTATTGAATATTCGATACTGCGATGGTAGTGCAGTCTGCCGGATCCAATGTAAAACATTACAAAATCAACAACTACCTATAAATAAAAAATTAATTAAAAAAACATTTTCCAGTGGACCAAATTGTGAATCTAAATCATTCTCGAATCGCCTTGAACACACACAAAAGATTTCATCAAAATCCGTCCAGCCGTTTAGGAGGAGTTCACTTTCATACACACGCGCACAAGAAATATATATATATAAAGATATTTACCTGCATTCCAAACAGACTTAGCTTACATTCATTAACTATTGGTAAGAAATGCAGAGAAATTCTTTGCATTCTTTTCTTAATTTTTTTCATTAGTATATTATACCCAAGATAATATTTGATTCAGTTATAGATTTAGTTAAACATAAGCTAATACAATATTTTCTTTTAAATTAAGTTAATGAAATATCCACCGCTTTATTTAGTATCATTACAATATGACTTACCAAACGGTAACAACATTTTCGAATTAATCTATATGCAGTTATAAAATGTATATTATTGTGGTGTATATATATATATAACTAAAATAGAGAGTGGTGTTATCTGAAGTGGACAGAATTGATATTTCAGTCGTTGGCTTCGGGTAGATGCCAGAGGTTAGACGGTATTGTAATTAATCATTTCTATTTATGTAATAATGGTTCAACGTTTATCCCTTCACAGTGTAAAGTAAGACTGGATTACCCAATTATTAGTCGTGGATACATTAACAATAAAAACCTTTTACTAACAAAATACTACGATTAAATAAATTTACTTCACTATGCATAATTTTTAACACTAACATTCACGTTATATTTTTGTCAATAAGTCTGAAGCTTAGTAAATGGCTTTATTATAACGGTAAAAAAAAAACGAGGCTAATGATATTTATTTCCCATTCATTTGTTTGTTAGCGGTGCAATTTAATTTGATTACTATAGTTTTGTCATCGAAAACCCGAAAAAACTAAAAAAAAGTAAAGAAAAATTATCTGACTACTTTTTAATGTATATGATATAAATCCATGTAAGTATCCTAAAATTTATAAAAATTTAAGTTATCCAAATTAGCTGCTATCCAATATCCAAAATACCTGCTATCCAATTTAAGAAAATGTTTATCTTTTTTACGACGCCTCGTTTTTTGACACTAGCGTCCTAATTAGTTTTTAAAATATATTATAAATATTAAAAAAAAAGTTTATATATTATAATCTATTGGTTATATAATTTTACCATTAAAAATAAAATAATTAAAAGATTTTTATTAAAAGTCCTATTAACAACGAATTACGTTTAATTAAATTTTTCATAACATTTTAGAAACTGAAACGAAAGCTTTGAAAACTATTTATTTTTAATAATCATTTTTAAAACTTCGAAAGTTTATTAATAAAATTAGTTATTGAAAACTAGTTTAGTAATTCAAATATCATTCAAACGATATTATTCTCGTCTCAGTAATGACTACTCAGTAAGAATGGATATTTAAAAAAAAGAAGTTACTTTCATTTTGAAAATTTGAATAAGAAAACGAAAATTTTATGATTAATTAAATTTTATTTCGACGAGGATGAAATAACAATTGAAAAATAAGTATTTTTATAAAGTAGATTCTACATTAACTGAAAGGAAAAAGTATTGTAAAGATCAGTTTATAAGTTAGATTCCATAGTAGATCTCTACTCAGACATAGATGATGTGCCGCCCAAGCATTTTATTCAATGGTTATTACATCGCTCCCATTGGCGCAAAACACATTTAATGACATCTTTAACATAACCAATCATCGTTCCTTACTGTAATAGGAATCACTTGAAAAATTTCCGATAATCGGATAAATATAAGTCCATCGTTCAACTCGGTTAAGGATGATGACAAAAAAATAATTTTTATATAGTTAAAAATTCATATTTTTACATTATAGGTAAGTTACGTTACAGGTAACAATACGTATAAGTTATAGGTTATAGTCGTATTTTTACGCCTCTCAAACCGGTGTTAAGTCAGTAATGTTAAAAAGTTGAGAAAAAAGTATTTTTCTTTAATTCAAATTTTTCTTCAAATAATTTTAAGGAAAAATGTTTTTAATAAAATAAAATAGTGTAAGTTAATAGAAAAAATGATCACTTTTTATCTGATATTATTAAGCTTAAACTTATCGGAAATATAACGCAATTAGTATAAAGCACTCATAAAATAAATAAAAATTTCTGATATAAGGTGAATCGGCTTATTATTAATTTTTGTTTTTGATTCATTATTTCTTAATGTTTATTTGTTTAATTTTGTTTTGGATTCAACATTTCATTTAAGAGAATGGAATATAAAAAATATTTTCCCAATTAATAATTTTAAATTTCTTTTTATTCCGTATACAATTTTAGTTTAGTTTTATTTTGAAGAACATAAACTTTAATTTGTTTGCAGAGTTTAATTTTTCTAATTACCGGGGACTAATTTGGTAATTCAAATATTATTCAAAGTGAAAATATTGGAATTACCAATATTGGAATTACTCTCGATAATAACATCGAGAGTAATTTTTTTTTTTTGAGAAATCCCCGAATAAGATCAAAATATATTTTAAATAAAAGTTTTTAAAATTGTATGAAATAAAATGATGTATAATTAAATACGTCTACACTAGATTCCAAAAATATATTTAAAAAAAAAATGTTTTGCCCATTTATGGGGAAAATGGTGGGGGGGGTCATTAAGGGAATGCTAAGGCTGGTTTAATGACAGACAAAAACGTGAATAAATAAAATGTTGTACTAATAATCGGCTGAGACGTGGAAGTTGTGTATAATTTAACAAAACAAAGTGATTTATCACCGTTAAAATACAGCCAAATTATATAATCATAGCGAAATACATTATCGTATTTAGGACTTGGTTAAGAGGCATGTTTTCACCTCCTTTATTAGAGGAGGTGAAAAGGATAGAATACACATCGAACTAGTGTAGACCAGATTTTATCGTTTCAAATTAAGGGTGCATAGAAAGCAGTTTTATGTGGTAAATTACCTGAAGAACAGCATTGATCTTGTAAGTAGATTCAAAATAATTTTCTTTAATAGACATGTTCACACAACTACACCTAATGTATTACTTTAACGCTGCACTCTGAGGGCTCCTAAACAGGAGCCCTTTAAATTTAAACTTTAAGTTTTTAACTTAATTTATTATACTAATTCATTTGTGCGGTTATTGTGTCAGTCTTTTCATAATTTTACATCAATAAACATAGCGCCTTTACAAACGACAGATATAAAGCTTCTTTTTCAAATATCAGTTCTTAATAAAGCTTCTTTATCAAACATCAGTTTGATAAAGAAGCTTTAAATCGTCATTTTGAAAGGCGCTACATTATAGGATGTAATCATTAAAGAGAGAAAGTATTTATTTCATATCTCATCCACCAAATTCGCTTACTTTGAATTTCCATTAAAACAAGGAAACTTCAGTTAAGAGTAACAACTTAGCATGTCTTGATAAAGCAGATGTTATGTTTGTGAGAGTTACGTAGAGTAAGAACAGCTTTCTTTACAACAGTTTATTCAGTTAAAAAGTTTTCCTATTACAAATGTTCAGCTCTGCAACTCTTTAAACCTATTTTATGAATACGCTTAACCTTCGACTCGGTTAAGTCGACCGTCTAATCCGAACAAGAAGGTTGCCGCTTTAGATTTTAAAGAAAATGAATGTACAAATTTATAAAAACATTAAGGGATAATAAATGAATTCCCACCAAGATCGGAAAAACTAAAGTAAGCGTAATAAGTTTATCTAATAGATAAAAACAATAAAAAAATCAGAAAAATACAAATTGAAAGATAAATTGTATTAAAAAAGTATAATTATGTAAATGAGAAAATGAAAATAGATTCAACTTAAATGACAATTTAATTTTGTTTCAACAATAGATGTTGAAACAATATGTATTTAATTATTAATGATGTATATTGATATGTATTTACATTTACATTCAATTAAAAAATTTGTTTAAATTTAATTTATAACAAAGAGAAAAAATTAAAGTAAATTAATGAGAAGTAGGGAAATAAGTAAAAATTGTTTATGCAATAGAGAAAAAGATTTACTTTTAAATTCTGTATGTATGCATACAGAATTTAAAAGTAAATCTTTTTCTCAGAATTTCTGAGGGTGCATAATTCTGTGTATTATGCACACTCAAAAAGCTATTTAATGGATAAAAGTAGTAACTTACAGTACGGAATCGTGGTATATAAAATTGCCGAAGTGAGAGGTATTATATCGCGCCCAATCATTCAATAAGGAATGTTGCACATACACGTTCAGAAAATCTCTTGGAAAAATATAAACCTTCTGTAAAAAGCATTTCTTTGAAAATTATTTTACATTTTTTCAATATTATTTACTGAATTATTTGTCATATTAGCGCTACACATATTACATTGAATTTGAGCGCGCACGCATGCACACGCACCTCCCCCCACCACACACACACAGAGCGAGAAAGACGGCGAGAGAGAAGAGAGAGAGAGAGAGAGAGAGAGAGATCCACCATGAGAGCGAGAAAGAGGGAGTGAGAGACAATAACATTAAACCACAAAATATTCTCATATTATTGGTAAAAATAGAGAGTAAAAAATGAAGGTGCAAAAAATTAAAAAAAATTATAGATATAGGTAAAAAATATAATTAAAAAAAAACTTATTTACAGAAATGCTTTGCGTTATTTGTGATTTTACCTTCTGTTAAGATGAAGTAATTAGAACTGTGATTATAAAAAGTATAATTTTAAAAATATATAAAAATAAGTATAATATAAAAAAAGTAATTTAAAAAGTAATAATCTAAACGAAAAGATAAAATTAATTTTAAGTAGATTGTAAAAATATTGTCTAAATAGACGGTCGAGGTCCTTGTAATCCTTGGCTGGGAGATAGCTACTGATAATTCATAGATAGTCATTCATTGATAGTCCTGATAATTCAAACCGAGTTAATAGTTAGTTCATCATAAGATAAGAATTATCAAGAATTTTAACAATAAAATCGTTATACACTATGTTATCGAGTTTATTAGGAATTTTAAAAATAGTTTCCGGTAATTTATGAAGAAATGTTTCAAAAGAACCAGGAAGGGATTACAAATTACATCAAAATCAATTTTAGAGTAGGGCATTGGAATTGCACAGCATTAAACATTCATTTCTTCCATGAATCTACGATAAGTTTCAACTTTATAAAAACTGCAGTCCTTAACAAAAATTGAGACTCCCAGTTCCTTATGTGCAGTTATATAAAAAAGCTTCAACAAATTTAAAAATACCTAGCTCAGAAATTACTTCTATGCTGGGCAGCCGATATTCTCAAGTGATATATAATACTTAGCACATTTACAGAAATAATACAATTTTTATGATTATTCATTGTTTAATAAATGAAATCGGGCCGGTAAGTTTTGTAACAAATTTTTCTATTTTTTGCTTATTAAATGGAACGATTAAACATTTTTTATTATCTATTATTGTATATCTGTTGTCTATATATTTAACATATATTTTTTTTTTAAACAAAATTCTACATTAATAACAGATTTTGATAATACAAATGTAGTCTCTCATCTTTTTTGATATCAGTGTCATTTTGTTATCTACGAGACGCTTACCGTACGGTTTACAATTTCATTGTAATTTTTTTGGATATTACTACGTTTTGTTAGATTATTCTTTTATTTTTTTTATGAATTACTAATTGTTATCTTATAGATTTATTATTAAAATTGATTGCCTTTTTAGAACAAACAACGTATATTTTCTGAATTTCTCGGCTTTTTTTTTGTTGATAGACATATCATTCACTTCACGCCATATTTTCCTTTTTTAATAAAACGAGTATAATGACATTCACGAATCGAAGATCCGTGATGCAACATTGAACTTATTACTACGTAAGTGTAACCCTCGATTTTTATCGTATCTGTGGACACACTTTTTATATTATTATTAAATGAACTTTTTTTATTTCTCCATCAGTTAGTTCAAACAGTTCTGATTGTTCAGACTCAGTTTCATTGCATGTGATTAAAAATTTATTTAAAAAGGGACTTTAAAATTTAAAGGTATTTCGATCAGTTCACACAGCTCCTTTCGAATGCGTTCGGCTCTGGTCGACTGCACTCGGGTCCGGACGCTCACACAGCTCCTGACGGTTCACTCGGCTCCGTACACGGTATAAAGACGGCTCCGCACTACATTCATTCGGTCTTCTTCCAATAGCCTTCATGGACTCAACGTAACATTACATAAACGGTTCAATCATATTACGTATTAACTTACAAAAAATAATACTAATTGTAGAATAAAAATTTTACCAATCGAATTTATTTCTATTTTATGCAACAAATCTTTGTTGCCACTTTTGCAACACTTTCCTATTGTTCGTGTTTCTTGTGTTTTATTATCAGCTCTTATAAGCTCATAATCTCTTGTAAACTAGTATTTTTATTTTTTTTGAATGAAGTGATGGAAATTAAAAAAACTGTTTCAACTTCAGTATTTTCATTTATGTAAGAGCATTTACTATTAAAACAAAGTAGTATATTTTTTTTTAATATTTATTATTTCAAGAACATTATCAAGTTTTTGTACGCTATCTAGTTCTATCAAGTACTGCTACCTAGCGGCGCGATTCGTAAATCCACCTTTTTGAGGAAAAAGTGACATGTTCGAGTCCTGCGGTTCATCAAATGGAAGAAGAAAATGTTGTCTAACAAAATTCGAGGTATTTTTGAAAGTATTCTTTATTACAAATCTAACTGAACTGAAATATAATGTTTTCATGCTTATCTTTCAATTTTTTCCCCATTTTCATTTCACTTTTAGGTTAGGTCATGTTCAGAATGTAAACATAGCTGGTTGAATTCGCCGCGCCATCCAGTACTGCGGACTCTTACCGGTGAAGTTCGAACGAACTTATTGAAATAATGCTTGCACTTAAAATAAAAATCAAGGATTTAATTTATATTTTCATTCATGTATTAATTTTAAAATTTAAGCAATATGAATGTAATCGCATCATCGCACTACCCTCATGTATGACTAAACAAAACGACTTACTGTATAGTAAAATACATTCAAATTATTACATTAATATTACTGTATTATTTATTTAAATACTGCTTAAATAAAAATAAGGAGCTACGTTAAATGATTATTTAAGTTAACTGGAAACGTTTTAAAACCGTTTATAAAAATCATACCTCGTTTTATAAAAATTACTTAAAATCGAACAACCATCTTCAGTAAATAATGATGAAATAGTATATGTAAGGAAATATTCAACTGATTAAATAAATGAAAAAAATAAAAATCACTAATTAATAAATTAACAATACTCACTAAACACATAAAACTACAACTTTAACTGTATTTTTAATTAAAACACGAATAAATATTGTCGTTTCAAACAATAACATTCGAAAGCGTCAATTAGTTTAATATTCTAAACCACTAAAATCTTCAAAACATTTCAGCCGCCTAGCGATTGCGAAAAGCTTTAGCCACTAGAGATTGGCTTCTGGTAGACTGATATCTCATTTACTGAGATTCCACAACGTACTCTTAGTAGGACATCATCTGTGTCTCCCTACCAAATCCAGCCACGATGCCAGCAATGAGATGATTATTCGATCTCTTCAGCCGATGTCAGGCATAGTTAATATTTCACTACTATAGGAGTACAAACAACCATAAAAATACTTATGAATCTGTCCTATTTGTTTTAGGAACTCCGTACATTTTGGTAGTAGTGTTCGTGACTCCGTTCTAAATCCTCCACACTTATAGAAATTTAGCTCAATTGTGCACGAAGATTAATAAATTAAAAATATAATTTAATTGAAATTTTACATTTTTTAAGATTTTTTTTAAAACTATCAAATGTTCGAAATAATTGTTTTCATCTTGAAGATGTTTTTTAAAATATCAGTGTGATCGAAATACACTTTCTACTTAACAAGCAGCTCACAGTTGTATCCAATTTGTCAAAGCATAATTTCAATGAAGCCAAAATGTCATCATCGATCACGGATTGAAGTTTAAAAATATCATTCTTCATAACCTTAAGCACCTCAAGAATCATAGTCACATGCTGAGGGGGTTAGGAGCAGAAATTTTTATAGGAGTTGAAACAGAATTGGTAGGTTGTGTATGGGATTAGTTGGGCACTTAGTATACATCCATGATCGATAAGATAACATGTCTCTACTTCCTCTTCAATAAGATTTACATGATTAAGTGATATGCACTGTTTGCAGATAATTTCACCACAAATGCAGATTAACTAGTAATATTGGTCAACCACACACTCAGATGTTAATAAAACGAAACAGATTAAAACAAATATAAAACTTAGGTAAATTTAAAGTTGCACATAAAAGACTTAACATCGAAGTAAAAAAGCATGCAATTAAATAATATAGTTCTCTAAATATGTAACTCTACATTTATTATATAATAATTTATCAATTTGTCTTTAGACTATAACCAACTATAACTATAGATATGTTCTTAATTTGAAGAACAATATTTAAGAAAAACTATAATAATATTAAACTGGTACTAAATCATGATCAAACCTATAATTTGTGAGAATTATTGTATATGTAGATGTGAAACAAATGCATAACTTGTTTAATAGCAAAACAAGAAATAAATCTACTGCTTTACCACTGGTTAGACTCAAAGTGGGCAAAAAAAGGCACTTGTACAATGCTACAAAAATGTTTAACAGTTTACGAAACAACTTGAAATTATTAAATACAAATACAAGTATACTTAAATCTAAACCACTAAGGTGGCTATTTATTTATACTACAATATTAATACGTAAATAGAATAATACAAGAAAAGATTTATTTTATATTTGTAACAAATTATATAAGTATTTTTATTAGGTCAATTTTAGATTAGGTTGGAGTTATATAGAAGTCCTAACTCCATCTTATCTAAGTTAGTCTAAATTTTTTAATGATATATGTATATATATATATATATATGTATAATATAAATGTTCATTTGTTCAAAATTTTAAATCTCAGAAAGTTCTTCACCGATTGCTTTGAAATTTTGACACAACGTTGGATTCGAATATGCGCGTGATTTTATAACATACTATTTATATATCTAAGATGTCACACCTGTGATAGGTAAAAACTTGATTTTTTTGAAAAACAGTGTTATCTGTTGGACTTAAAAGCAACACACGCTATACTAAATATTTTACGATTCCGTTTCAATGTTTCCGATATTTGTGTCCGCTATAGACTAAAAAACTATGTACCTACACGCAGGGAAAAAGGGAGAAAGGGGAAAATCGGAAAAGGAATAGAGGTAAAATTCGGAAAAGGGAAAAATCGAAAAAGGTAAAAGGGAAGAAGGGTAAAATGGGAAAAAAGAAAAAGGAAAAAAATAAAAGGGGAAAAAGGAAGGGGGAAAGTAAACAATGTAAAGATAAATGGGGAAGGAAAAGGAAAGGAAGAGGAAAAGAGAAAATGGAAAGGGGAAATGAGGGATATGGAATATGTTGAAATGAAAATGGAAAAAAGCGGAAAGGAGCAAAGGAAAGAGGGAAAGTGAAAAGGGGAAAGATTAATTTTTGTAAAGTTCTGTAATGTTCATTTTATTACTGTTTTATCAAACTTTCAATTGTGTTCATTTAATCAATAAATATACTCAAATCTAGCAATAGCAAAGCATTGCCGGGTCTGCTAGTGTATATATATATATATACCTATGTATATATATAGTATGTATATGTATGTCTATGTATGTATATACATAGGTTTTGAAAAAAATGTTTTTCAACAATTGATGAATTAAGAACTGTGGTATACAAAAAATGAATACAGTATAATACTACTGTATGGACTGAACTGAACTAGAACTGTTTATTCCACATTAATTTGAGTTGGTTACGAGCTACGATTGGTCGTGGACGTCTTTCGTAGTGCTTCGTGCCTGACATCTGTTTAAGTGCTTTTTAGTTATTGTTGTTATCGTTTGTGGTTTGTTCTTTTCGTCTCGTGTTATGATTTTGTGGTTTTTGTTACTTTTTTCGTTTATTTACTGTTTTACCGTCGAAGCCCCGTTGCTAAGGGATTTGTGCCGGTTAGCAACGGTAGGTTAAGTGTTTTTATTACTATATTTTGTAAGATAGTTTTAATTTACTATCCCGTGAACTTGTTCAGTGGCTTATTGGATGGTGAATTACTTTTTCTCTTGCTCTTGAGTGATTATTGTTATTTTTTTTTTAACATATTAATTGGTTTTGCTACGGCGACGTAAACAAATTGCCACAGTTGATTCTTTGTTTACGTTTTGGACTTACTTTTTTCGTTACTAGTGTTCTCAGGGATGACGAATCCTGACGTACCCTTGCCCGTGGAGGGAAGTTTGTTACACAAATAGACGGAAGCCTAAGTAGTGTGGAAAGGCCCTTGGGGGAGGATTGTCTGGTGATAGCGGAACTGAGTTATCGGAGTCGGGCACTTGGGTACCTTGGCGAATGCATAGAGGTTTGCGCGATTTAGTGGCCTTGAACGCTGAGTTCTGCCGCTTGTATGAAACATTTCTCAACTCGAGAAGAGACGGAAGGCAGAGAAATATAAGGCCGAATTACTTATGCGGCAATTATTGTTAAAAGCCTCCTCTCTAGTGTCGAGCGGCAACTCAGGGAGTGATAAATCTAATGGAGCCCCTGAGTCATGTGTGCTTCTGGAGAGTGGATCTCGCTCTCCAACTGTACGTATGTCGTGGGCACTGTTGGCTCCTCCAGCAGGATTGCTGCAAACACGGAAGGTAATCAACCGCAGGTTAGGACGACGGGAAAGTGGCGGTTACGTTTGTCTCCTTCAGTAAAGAGGGAGGGGCAAAATCCAAAGCATTCATTGAGGACTCCTTCTTCTCAGTGGAGGAGTCGGAAGATGGTACATTGGTCCGGGAGCTGGTTGGACTTCCCGAAGGGTATTCTACCGCAAATAGGCGTGGAACACTTTCCGGATTACAGAGGCGAGTTTCACTTAGCGATGCAGGAGTTGGGCAACCAAATTAAACTACTGAGTCGTCTAGTAGCCGGAAACAGTAATACAAAAGTAGAGATCAAACAATGTGCAAAGAAGCTGAGTGTTTCTATGAAGTAGTATGACGACCACCGCGAATTCTTCTGGTCGTCTGCCCAGAAACGAGGAATTCAGGTGGCGGAGGTAGCCACACAGACGCACGTTACGTATGGTAACCAGGAGATGGAGAGGGCTTTGGAGGAAGATGTGAAGGAGTTGGTATTTATGGAGTTGGCCAGGAAGAGATGGCCAGAAGAATTGTTCAGGTACAGTGAGCTGGTGGAAGAACCTCGAAGGCTTGAAAGAAACGTCGACGGCGATGGTCTGACCTGGCGGCTGATGTTGGGCAAGGATTACAGAGGAAAGTGGTGACAAAAATACCTTGGGTAAAATAATTAGTAGTGACAGTGGCAACACCAGCATTTACTACAGAGACACTGCTATTGAAGGCTCAGCTAAATGTAGGAGGGTGACCTGCAGGGTTTTCCTCTGATCATCCAAAGAAAGGTGTTTTAGGTGTTGGGAGCCAGGGCACTGGATCATAACATGCAGAGGCCTGATAGGTCAAAGCTCTGCTTCAACTGAGGTGATCCTGGCCATCATAAGAAAGACTGCACCATGAAGTGTCCTGTATGTGGTAAGGAGGGTCATGCTTTTGAAGCAAAGAACTGTGAGCATCCTTCCACTAATGTGGCAGTGGAGACAACCAGTAAAAAGTGAAGATCATGCGCTGGCACTGTGGGAGGCCAGGTAGTTTAGGGCTAGGATAGCCGTGTTCAGAAGGGGTAGGATATTCCAGTGTTTCACCTTCGATGAGTGAATGTGGACTCCTTGGGGGATCAGTTGGGGGAAGTGAAGGTCATAGTCCCGATGGGAGGATCCCTCTGGGGGGGTCCTCTGACTTGAGGTGAGGCGTTAGAAGACCATAGTCCCGGTTCGGGATTCCTTCGGGGGTTCCTTACTTGAGGCACGGTAATGAACATCAAGTCCCGGCTGTTCAGGTGGTGCTGCTGGGTATGACTTTGCCGAGCCTGGCAGCACCACACAAGAGGCTAGAGGCTGTGGCACTTCCTAGGGCTGTAGTTCATACCTAATGGTGATTCCAGTCTTGGGAGGCGATAAAAATAATAAGAAAAAATATATTATTTTATTGAAATTAATATATTCTGGTATTAGTTTGCAATTTGATAAATAAATAAATGTGTATACATATATATACAGTTCGCTATACAGTTTATGAATAATGGAATAAAAAATATTGAATGTGTTTGATATTAAATAGTTAGCAAAGGGTTAAAATATATAAGCAATGATGGTAATCATGAATGAGTCACAAAAACAATCAAAGAGCAATAATACTAAAGCATATTAAAACATTTGAGATAAGTAATTTCAGTTGCTTATAAACTCAGAGTAACAGGGATTAAGTCATTTAAATTAAACGTAAGCACTGCAGGAAAACATTTCATTAAAGATGATCTAACACATATTGCATGTATCATGCATGATCTGGGGCTGAGCCAAATAATCTGCTCTTATATATCAGAAACGTTTTAAGTTCTTAACAGTAGTTTTTAATAAAAATAATTTCAGATCAACAGAAAAAATTTGTAATATATTAATATTTTATTTTACTATTAACTTGGAGGCTATAACCCCAGTTAAGGAAAAATTTAGGTGAGGGCTCTTAGGTGTGACTTGATTTATTGTTATAACAACAGAGATATTTTGCTATTGTTATAACAAAAGATTTTTCTTTTAATACTGAACCACTTTAAATAAGTTGCATTTTTCATAAAACATATCTGATAGTCAGTTCCATTAAAAAAAAAAAATATATATAATAGTTCAAATCTTTTACTATTTTTAATAATTACTATTAAAATTGCAAGTATTTTCCAGTCAAGATTCATAATTTTTCCATATTAAAGTTTAATATATCATAAAAAATAAAACATTATATTAATTGGGCGTGAGCTTGTTATCAGTAAAAGAATAAATACACATCAGAAAGTGCATATTAGAGCTTTTTATTTTTCTAAGCTCTTTGTGTTCAAGGAAATGTTTGGATGATCAACCATGTTACCAATATATATATATATATATATATATATATATTAATTTAGTAAAATCAATTTATTTGTTGTCCATACTTTCTTCTGTTCTACTTGATTAAAAGCAAAAACAAAATTCAGAACAATCCAACACAGTACAGAATCAAACAAGATTTCTTACCATATCTTATTTTTCTTTTTTCATTTATACATCAATAGCGCTTTGAGAAATTCCTCATCATAAGTTGATTAAAATTAAAAATTCTTTTAGTTTTAAAAACTTCAAAATCACACATTAAAATAAAATATTGTTACATGTATATTGTTGTTATATATATATATATATATATATATATATATATATATATATATGCAGTCAAACAATTAAAAACTTTAAATTCTTTAACTTATACATCTTTTGTGGTCAGCCACTAATACAGCACTGCATCAATATAATATAAATTTTACCTGACAAATGCAGAACAATAAGGTTTTTAGATGTCAATATTGAAATCAATAAAACGAATAATATTTTAACATCAGTATACAAAAAACCTACAGTAAGTAAAATGACTACTAACAGAGGATCGAATCATCCTTGGTCACACAAAGTTAATATATTCACAAACATGTTAAATAAAGCGATACATTACACACAGCGCAACAGGGAAAAATTACATACAGAAATACGAGGGCTATTCAGAAAGTAAGGAACGTTTTGGAATTCTAAAAAACCAAGTACAAGAAAAACCTTTTATTATATACATGTGAAAGAGGGACTAAAATACTACTTTTCAACATAATCACGATACAGATTCAGGCACTTATCATAGCGGTGGACAAGCATTGAAATTCCTGTGTCATAGAATTCTGCCGCCTGTGATCTCAACCACTCAGAGACGCACCCATCTTGCACAAAATTTGTGGTAACCTAGCTTCTGTGAAACAATTTGAAACAATAAAGTCCGTGAAACTTGTGGGAAACATAGAGAAAGCTCAGTTATTGTGAAACGGCGGTTTTCACGAATCTTTTCGTCAACTTTGGAGACCAGATCGTCAGTCACAATGCTCGGACGTCCACTCTTCTCTTTATCGTGAACGTTTGTTCGGCCATTTTTAAACTGAATGCACCACTTCCTGACAGAACTTTCACTCATTGCGTTGTTCCCGTACACTTCACACAGTTCCCGATGAATTTCTATTGGTTTTAAGATTTTTGCCAACAAAAAACGAATCACAGACCGCACCTCACAACTGGCGGGATTTTCAATTGCAGCACACATTTCAAATTTGTATATAAAAAAAAACAGGCAGTGCGGAGATTTTCCCGTTGTCACGGCTGGACGCTGACTGAGGTACCGAGCACGAGCACACCAATATATACGCGATTGGCATCAGGTAGAAACGTTCCTTACTTTCTGAATAGCCCTCGTATATATTATAAGAAGTATTGCAGTAAAAATGGATATAACACCTCATTAACTGATGATATTTATAAAAAACAAAAATTAAAATCCAACAATGTTTTAACACTGAAACCTATAAATAAAACACACATTGACAATATCTGTATAAAATACTCTTACACTAATATTATTATTTAAAATGTATTAATGTTTATAATGATGAAAAGTATAAACCAACATATTAGCTAAACAATCATATAAGACATTTAAAAACCATAATGATAATTATGATATTAGTAGTTTATGTGGCATCTATAAAATAATTTGCAATGACTGAAGAAATTTTCATGAAACATGTAAAACATAAAGTAAAACATGTAAAAGTTAAAGGATTTTTAATCTTTTAAAGAATTTTAAGTTTTTAATTGTTTGACTAAGTTATGACAAAGTTGACAAAGTTATATATATATATTTTATAACAATATTTTAATGTGTGATTTTGAAGTTTTTAAAACTAAAAGAATTTTTAATTTTAATCAACTTATGATGAAGAATTCCTCATAAGCACTATTGGTGTATAAATGAAAAAAGAAAATAAGATAAGGTAAGAAATCTTATTTGATTCTGTACTGTGGTGAATTATGCAGAACTCTTTTTTTTTGTTTTTAATCAAGTAGAAGAGAGGAAGGAATGGACAATAAATGAGTTGATTTTACTAAATTAATATATATATATATATATATATATATATATATATATATATATATATATATATCATTAAATACAAAAATAAGAGACTATAACATAGTTATAAAACCAGAAGCCACTTAACGCAGCAAAAATGCTCTTCCACCTGAACGAACAATCAAAGACAGATACAGACTTCAGAAAATCGAAAGAATTGGAAAATCCTGCATCAATAAAAAGTACCAGAAAGACAGGCAATGGTGGATTGTGCCCAACAAAGTTATGTACAGAGTTAGAACCCATCACTGATACCATGTGTAAGAGGAGACTAAGATTCTTTGGACATATCATGAGGATGCAAGATTCAAGACTTCTGAAACAGCTAGTACAGTACAATCTTGACCTGAAAAATACCAAGATAGGATACATCTGCTACTATATTAAATGATTACTAGGTTAAATTAAAAGTTAGAGAAATCTGGTTCAAAAAGTATGAAAAAGATTATTTTATTCAAAGCAGTGGTTTGACATTTGCTTTTAAATTTTTATAAAAAGTAGCAGTCATATCATCAAACATTTCAAATGTTATTTACTACATTTGGTACATATGATGTACTATATGATGCACATATGATGGTACATATGATTCCATGATCGAACAATGTGTATAACATGCATAATTCCTTAGTGTATTGATATGCAAATTAAGCAATCGTTTCAGAATTAATCATTTTTCGCTGATACTATCTAGAATTTTAGCTTATACACAATAATATACCTGGAAGCTAGTTTGTGTTTTTAAACTTTAGTATTAGGGTTGTCATCAATTTTTTTTTTAAATGTAAGAAAGCAAGATGTCACTTGATAGCACTGTTTAAATTGCCAATTTCTAGTGTGACAATGAATGTTTTAAACTTAATGAGGAAAGATATGTAAACTAGTTATGATAATTAATCACTATACTTAACAGTGTTTTTTTTAAAGTTACTTCAATAAAAAATTAAATTAATAAGACTAAAATGTGATAACGGATTGAAAGTCTATTTACAATTTTTATCCATAAATAACAATAAAAATAATTAATTAAAGCAATGCAGGTAGATATTGCAGTAAATAAGGCAGGTGCATATTCTGACTACTCAACTTGTAATTTAGAGAAGAACAAAAAACCATATGATAAAAAAGATACAAATCTGAAATAATCCACTCAATGAAATAGTGGAGTTTTTTGTAACGTTGAGTGAAACCACTATATTAATATTTTGATCACCAATCCCATCAGACTTTTATCTGGATACTGTTTACTAATTAAAAAGTCCAAAATTCCCATTTCTTGCCAGCATATCTAAAAACTTTGAAGTACACTTGTAAGAGAACTGTAAGGTACGCTTTGAAGAATTTGTTGTCACAAAGTTACAGTGCTGCATATTAGAAATGTAGAATAAATGAGGTGAAAAAAATATCTCCAATGAATGTATTATTTTCTAACCAAAAAAAGTTTACAAATTTTCAGCACTTTAAAATTTACATGAAGTCACCCATGCAGAAATAATTTCAATCAATTTATTTTTTATTCTGTTTTTAAATTTTGAGATCAATAGTTAGGTTTGTTTCGGCAATTTTTTAGCATTATGAAAAAGATTTCTTCTGTTTAAAACTTCTTCATGTTTTGGTTCAAGTTAAAATGAAATCCCTGAAACTTTCATTTGTTTTCTATTGATTTAATTTCCTCAGAACTAAATCCTCTACAAATTTTGTTAGTAATTTATATTTTTTGATAATTTATCAAAATTAAAGTTTAAAAAATCTAATAAATATGTTTCCACTTCAATTTTTTGGGTTTTATAACCATTTTCTATAAAACTACTTAAGATGCAGTTCTTGAACTGTTTTATTCAATTTTACAGCCAGAAATTTATAATAGTATCAAACTTTCTCCTTAATTCGAATCACAAGAATTTCAGTATGGCTTTATTTTACCCTTCGAGTAGAAATCAGGGTGAAATATTTTGCATGCTCTACCTCAAAAACAAAGTATCTGGAAATATATTTTTATAAAGGTTTTGCTTACATTAATGTCTGAAATCAGCTTCCAAAGTGTTATTTTATATTTTTAATCAGTCAGTATTTGTTTTTTTTTTATTTTATATATATATATATATATATATATATATATATATATGTATAGTATATGTTATATAAAAAAGGACATTAGAGATTAATTGTAAATATGCTCAGTATTTAAGAGCTAATAAAAATATTTTACTAAATATTCGTCAAGTACACTAAGTAAAGGAAGTGACAGAATTTCATTCACTAAAGCGGTTTATTTGAAGATGCTTAGACTTCATCTGCAAAGGAAAATGAGTTTGAGGTTCATTCTTATCTTCATTCTGCAGCAAGTTTTCTTTATAATATCCTACATTTTCTTTTTTACCTTTTCATTTTAAATAATGATTTTTTCTTTTTTTTTGCGAAAAATGTAATAAAATGCTCATCAATATAACAAGTATGAATAAAAACTTTCAAAAACTCATTTTCTTTTTAATAAACAATTAAAAATTATTTAATTTACTTTTTTTTTGAATGATAATTCAAAGACAAAGTCAGCATTCTACAGAAACAAAAGATTTCTGGTATTGTGATTACATGTTGGCTTACATTAAAATATCTTTTAGTACATAAACATGTCCTAACTTTTGTAATAGTAACAAAGAGATTGCTGTTGTTAAAGTACAAGTATAATAACCTAAAAACTTAACACACACCTTGATTACTACAGAAAATAACTTAGAAGAATGATGAAACATTCTGTGTATTATTTATTATAATTTTTGATATGACATATGTTAACTTACCTTGTGTTCAAATTATTATTAATTATTTTGACATAAAACATACCAGCCACGTACTTAATAAAAAATTTTCACTTTCTTGGAATTATCTGTTGTCATCTCTTTTTAATTAGTATTAGTTTAATTTTATTTTAAATATGAACTGACTAACAATAAGATAAGTAACATACTTTGAATTAAATAAACACCTAAAAAATTAAAAATTCTGGAACTAATTATCTTAGTATAAAATTTTAGTAATGGAGAAAATTCAATCACATACAGCCTTAACTGTCCCTAAATAGTTAGGTTATCTAATATTTGTATTAACAAAATTTAATATTGTTAAAAGCTGGATCTACGGTAGAAAATTCACTCCAATTTATATATAAATGAAGTTTAAAAATGCCAAAAGCTGAACTAAAAGAAATAAAAGATGATGCTACTTTCCAAACCTTTCTTCTTCAAATATAATGGAAGCTAAATCCAAAACTAAAAGAGTAATTTAAAAAAAAAAAGATTAATTTAGTATAAAAAAAATACACTTTTGCGAATATATACTCATCACAGCATTTTTTTCAGCTTTATCTTCATGAATAATTAAGTGTACATATGAGTAATTTTCTTTCATAATTCAACCTTTTGTCATTTCATCTCTTTACCAGTTTATGATGCAATTAAGATCAAACATATTTTAAGATTTTAATGAAATTTTGCAGTGAAATTAGTCGGAATGAGCTATGTGTAATAAATCTTTCAAAAAAATGTATATTTCAAAACAACAACTGAAGCATAACTTTTGTGATAAGCATCAACTGTTAACTTTCACTCACTGATTTACTTGCATGAACTAATCTGTAACTAATTTTTAAATACTAACTTTGTTGTTTACTTTCTATAAAGAAACAACATGACTAAATGTCAGATAAATATATTTTCATCAAAATAAAGCAGTCTACAAGTAAATGTTTCAAGTAAGTATAGACATAGCAATTGTGTGATTTGCTATGTCTAAAATTAACATTAAACAACAAAATTCCTATAAATCTTTATTGTCTGCATGGGGATAGACTGATTCTGATAATAAAATAGGATAAGAAACATTACAGTATCTTCTGAATTCAATTGAGGCCATTTAAAAAAGTGGCCTGCACTGGCCCCCATTTAAAACAAAAATTTTATAAAAACATAATCCTGCTTAACAGAAAAAATTTACTGTTAAATTTCACAAAAATCGGCAAATTTATTTGGGTATAACTAAATCTAAACACACAAAATAACTAACCAAATGCCAAATAGTCTAGTTTTGCAAGACTAAAAATCTTTTGCATCTTGCTTTGTTCAGATAAAAATTATCTATTTTGGACAATACTTGTAAGGGATTTCTTGTTAAAAATACATCTCATAATAAGGTAAAAGGATTAGGTTGATTCTATATTACATTACTAAAAATTAAAACTTACTTCACCTTACTACAGAAATTATGAAACAATAATATTTTCTATTTGTGATAATCTTGGGAACAGTTTACACAATTTTAATAAATAATATATACATACATAAAATTCAGTCTAATTTTAATATTAGGATAAAATTTTTTAATTTTATTCAGGAATACTATTATTAAAATAAAAATTTTATTGACTGTTCTAATGAAACAGATGCTATGCAGTTACTGGTAAAAATATTTAAAAACTTTAGTGAGAAGGAAACGTGTGTTCTTATTTCAGAACTATTTTTCTAGAAACAAAATCTTTGATTCATATTAACATTTTCTGGCAAAATATTATTGTTGCATATTAATTGCACCATGCATAAATAATCTTGATCCCTGGAATGAGTCAAAGTTATAAGTTATAAGTTTATATTCATAACAAATTTTCAAAGGATAACTCCATCTGTTATGAATCTCCATTGAGTCATATTATGATCATCATGGATTATGTAACAAATCTTTTTTTTGGAAAAATTGGCCCAAAACTTCTGTCTGAACAGCATAGGCCAATTTCAATAAGTTCACTTTTTTATGGGTAAAATATACCACATAAATATTAACCAATACAAATATTTTAAATAAAAAATATTAAATTTTCATAATTGTCCTTACACACATTTAAGATTTATTTTTAAAGTAACAAGTCACTTGACTAGTTTGATCTTATTTCTCATTTCATTGCTAATCTTTTAACCTTAATATATTTGCTACATCCTATGTCCTTAATTATCTGTTTTGTATATTTGAATCTTTATCTGGATAAAAAGTAATTAAATCTGGATATCTTAATATTCTCCTCACTAATCTGGTTCATCTTTAACAAGATTTTATCAAAAAATTCTCTCCTCATCCTCTTATTGAAGACTTCTTCATTTTGTACTATATCAATCAATCAAATTTTCAACATCTGTAATACCACACTTCAAAGGTCTATATTATTTTCTTTCTTGTTTTGCCGATGTTTCACTATGATAAATCGGTACATCAATACAATACAATAATTAAAAAAAATATATTTCCTGCATATTTCTATTTATAACTGTATTTGATGCTAGATGGTAAATTTCTTTTCTGCATGAAGTCCCTTCATCTTTGGGCCAGTCTTCTTTTTATGTCTCCATTACTACATCCATCCTTTGTAATTTTATTGCCTAAATCTCTCTCTATGAATCATGAGACCATGCCATTGGCGAGAGGACTTGAGTGCTCAGTGATACAGAATAGCTGGTTTGAAGGTGCAACCATATCAGAGAGGTATCTGTTGAGAGCCAGACTAAGGAATGATTCCTGAAAGAGGGCAGCAGCTCTTTCAGTAGTTGTTAAGGGCGTAGGTCAGGACGACTTAAACAGCCATATCAACATCACTCAATCCTCTGAGTACTGCGCAGCTGAAAGCAATGGAAAACTACAGCTGCTTTTTACGAAGAAAATGTAGCTCTCTGCGTTTTCATATAAAAGTGATGGAGGTGCCATCCTTGGTAAAATATTCCGGAAGTAAACTAGTTCCTCATTCAGATCTCTGGGTGGGGACTACTAAGGAAGGGGTCACCAGAAAATTAAAAATTAACATTCTACGAGTCGGAGCATGGAATGTTAGAAATATAAAAAAGTTTGGTAGGTTAGAAAATTTAAAGAGGGAAATGGATAGGATAAATGTAGATGTTGTAGGAATTAGCGAGGTTCGGCGGGAAGAGGAAAACATCTTTTGGTCAGGTGATTTTAGAGTAATTAACTCAGCTTCAAATAATGGGCAGGCAAGAGTAGGTTTCATAATGAACAAGAAGGTAGGGAAGAGAGTAGAGTATTTCAAAATGCATAGTGATAGAATCATTGTAATAAGGATAAAATCTAAACCTAAACCAACCAACAATGATTGTTAACATCTATATGCCTACAAGCGCCCATGATGATGATGAGGTAGAGTGTTATACAAAGAAATTGACAAAGCAATTAAACAAATAGAAGGAGATGAAAATTTAATAATAGTTGGAGATTGGGATGCAAGCATTGGAAATGGTAAGGAAGGAAATATGGTGGGTGAATATGAGCTGAGCAAAAGGAATGAAAGAGGGGACCGACTTATAAAGTTTTGCACGAAGTATAATTTAGTAATTGCCAACACCCAGTCTAAAAATCATAATAGAAGAATATACACATGGAAAAACCCAGGTGATACTGCAAGGTATCAGATAGATTATATCATGGTTAAGCAAAGATTTAGAAATCAACTCATTGACTGCAAAACTTACCCAGCAGACATTGATAGCGAAATAATTTAGTGCTAATGAAATGTAGATTGGGGTTTAAAACCTGAAGAAAAGGTGTCAGATGAATCGATTGAATTTAGAGAAGCTTGAGGAAGAGGAGGTAAAGAAGATTTTTGAGTAGGACATTGCTAGAGGTCTGAGTAAAAAAGATAAGGTAGAAAATGTAGAAGAAAAATGGGAGAATGTTAAAAAGGAAATTCTTAAATCAGCAGAAGCGAACTTAGGCGGAACAAAGAGAACTGGTAGAAAACCTTGGATTTCAGACGATATGTTGCAGCTGATGGATGAACGTAGAAAATATAAGAATGTAGTGATGAAAAAAGTAAAAGCAACTATCGACAATTAAGAAATAATAATATTTTATTATTAAAATTATAAACAGGAAGTGCAAACTAGCGAAAGAAGAGTGTATTAAAGAAAAGTGTTCAGAAGCAGAAAAAGAAATGAACATTGGTAAAATAAACAGAGCATAGGAAAGTTAAGGAAAATTTTGGGGTACATAAATTATAATATAATAATGTGTTAAACAAAGGTGGTACACCAATATATAATACGAAAGGCAAAGTTGATAGGTGGGTGAAATATATTAAGAGTTATATGGAGGAAATGAATTAGAAACTGGTGTTATAGATGAAGAAGAGGATGAAAGGGAAGAAACAATACTGAGATCTGAATTTAAGAGAGCATTAAAAGATTTGAATGACAGAAAGGCTCCTGGAATAGACGGAATACCTGTAGAATTACTGCGCAGTGCAGGTGAGGAAGTGATTGATAGATTATACAAACTGGTGTGTAATATTTATGAAAAAGGGGAAGTTCCGTCAGACTTCAAAAAACGTGTTATAGTCATGATACCAAAGAAAGCAGGAGCAGATAAATGTGAAGAATACAGAACAATTAGTTTAACTAGTCATGCATCAAAAATCTTAACTATAATTCTATACAGAGTAATTGAGAGGACATTGGAAGAAGTGTTAGGAGAAGACCAATTTGGTTTCAGGAAAAGTATAGGGACAAGGGAAGCAATTTTAGGCCTCAGCTTAATAGTAGAAGGAAGATTAAAGAAAAAAAAACCAACATGCTTGGCATTTATAGACCTAGAAAAGGTATTCGATAACGTAGACGAATAAAATGTTCAGCATTTAAAAAAAATTAGGGTTCAAATACCCTAAGAGATAGAAGAACAATTGCTAACATTTACAGGAACCAAACAGCAACAGTAATAATTGAAGAACATAAGAAAGAAGCCGTAATAAGAAAGGGAGTTCGACAAGGATGTTCCATACACCCGTTACTTTTTAATCCTTACATGGAACTAGCAGTAAATGATGTTAAAGAACAATTTAGATTCGGAGTAACATTACAAGGTGAAAAGATAAAGATGCTACGATTTGCTGATGATATAGTAATTCTAGCTGAGAGTAAAAAGGATTAAGAAGGATCAATGAACGGCATGGATGAAGTTCTACGCAAGAACTACCGCATGAAAATAAACAGGAACAAAACGAAAGTAATGAAATGTAGTAGAAATAACGAAGATGAACCACTGAATGTAAAAATAGGAAGAGAAAAGATTACGGAGGTAGAAGAATTTTGTTATTTGGGAAGTAGAATTACTTAAGATGGACGAAGCAGGAGCGTTATAAAATGCCGAATAGTACAGGCGAAACGAGCCTTCAGTCAGAAATGAAATTTGTTTACATCAACAATTAATTTAAACGACAGGAAAAGATTTTTGAAAGTATATGTTTGAAGCGTGCCTTATATAGAAGTGAAACTTGGACGATCAGAATACCTCAGAAGAAAAGATTAGAAGCTTTTGAAATGTGGTGCTATAGGAGAATGTTAAAAATCAGATGGGTGGATAAAGTGATAAATGAAGTGGTATTACGGCAAATAGATGAAGAAAGAATCATTTGGAAAAATATAGTTAAAAGAAGAGACAGACTTATAGGCCACATATTTTGGCGGCGTCATGGAATAGTTACTTTAATATTGGAGGGACAGGAAGAAGGAAAAAAATGTGCAGGCAGGCAACGTTTGGAGTATGTAAAACAAATTTTTAGGGATGTAGGATGCAGGAGGTATACAGAAATGAAACGACTAGCACTAGATTGGGAATCTTGGAGAGCTGCATCAAACCAGTCAAATGACTGAAAACAAAAAAAAATTTCCTAAATAAAAAATTTTTGCTGCTTTCCTAGATTGTTT
The DNA here is from genome assembly GCF_047948215.1 of Lycorma delicatula. Taxonomy (NCBI): domain Eukaryota; kingdom Metazoa; phylum Arthropoda; class Insecta; order Hemiptera; family Fulgoridae; genus Lycorma; species Lycorma delicatula. Next base: position 138,729,711 of record NC_134457.1, on the reverse strand, counting down.
GTAAACCAAAAAAACTAAATATAGTATACTGGTATTTGAGAATAGAGTCAGATGTATTAATGTCTAAAACTAATTATTTCTTATATGTGTAAGCCATGGGGTTTACATGAGGACTATCATGAGTAGAAAAAGTTCAGTTAAACAAAATTAGTACAGCAGTCAATAATAATCCTTTTTCTAAGAAACAGGAATGCTAACAAACATTGTCACCCATTACCGTTATAACAGCTGTTCTTTGAAAAACTGCCCTATTAGCAGGACTGACTTCACAATCCGAATAAAATTCTAATTACATTAAAGTAAATGTGATTATGTTACAACTACACTTTGATACAATTTAATTTTATACGTACTTTATAATGAAATTCGAACATAAAGTTAAAATTTTATGTAACAAAAATAAATTATTATTTTTACACAAAAATAAAACGTTTTTATGAATTGATGCGTTTTGATTTGGCATCAAACATTCTCAATGTTTTAACATATTGATGAACTTTGGTTGAAGTTAATTGTAATGGTTTGGATGTAACGTAAGCTGAGGTGGTGTATTATTTGTAGTTTGAGAGGAAAGAAGTTTTCAAACTTTGTAATTTTATCATAGAGTTTGAGATGGTAATATTTAAAGTGTAGCCGGTCATTTTTAATTTTATTAAGTTGTGAATGTGTCTGATATTTCAAACTCTTCTAAGTGCTGTATTGAGTTTACCATAAGATTTATATAATATTTAAAAATTAGAACACATGTAATCTGATGGAACGCCATATTTGTTTCAAAATAGAAAAAAAGATTGATTGAATGTTTTTATTTTTTTTTCATTTAAAATAATAAAGTAATATTTTTAAAAAATTGGACCGACTTCAAAAAAAAAATATATACTGAAAAGGAAAAATTCATTACTGAGGAGAAAATTTCATATACTGAGGAGAGTAAATTTCATTACTCTCTCAACACAATTTAGAAACTTATTTTTTGAAGTCTGCTCCAAATTTCTAATGAATTACGAGTACACGGATACGGATTACGAAATTTATTTGAAATGAAGCTTCAGGGTAATTTTAACATTTGATGCCGACCTAAAAAAATAAGTTTTAAAGATTGATTTTAAGGTTTAGTGGAAAAATTATTTCTTTTTTTGCAGTGTAATAATAATAATAATAAATTATTTTTATTTTTTAATTTTTACAAAAGTTTTCGTTTTGTAGTCGGTTCAATTCTCTTCATAAATTTTTAAAAATTCTTTTTAGTTTTCTAGCTTTCTAGGAAATTTTGGCAGGCGTACAAAAAAAACCTACTCATAAGAGAAAGAACGCGTTCTCTTGACACAAAACGGCTTAAAAATTTGAGGGAAAGGACCCGTATTCGGAGTCAAGAGTCTGATGTCATATATGAGAAGTTCTCTAAAATATGGAGATACATGAAACGTAAGTTGTCAAAAGAAAAACGCACGCAATCTGAAAGGGAATGTCGGCAATTTGTTACTGAAACGTTACATTTCAAAATGAGATTCAAAAACATCGTTCACAATGCTTTTCGTTGATTCATAAATTTTTTGTAATGAAACGCCTGATAAACGTTCATATCGATTGACTGTTGTAAGAGACCGTCAACGTGATTGTGAACGAAAGAACCAGTGAAAAATATATTTAGTCACTGCGAATGCGCCAAGTATTGAGTAATGTAAGGCATCAATGCAGAAGCTTTTCTAAAAACAATATAAACGTCCAACCGCCTAGATCCAAATTTTTCTCCCAATACGTTTTTTAATAGTCCAGTTCCACTCAGTAATTTGGAAGCATCGAGGGATCATCCTAATTGTTTAAAAAAAAGTTCATTAAATTGGTGATTTTTGTAAAACGTTATGCCTGGAAAATAGTGTATATATATATATATCAATCACTCCTTTGAAATCGGTTAAATACAATAAATTTAGATGGACGTTAAGTTCTTAACTGGGATTAGTAATGGCTGTTAAAGAGACGAGGATAAACAAAATATTTATTGATTCTTTATATTAAAATTCTATATTTTTAATAATTTATGCTATATTAACAATTTTCATTAGTTTAACAAAGAGAGAGAGATAGGGAGAGAGAGAGAGAGAGAGAGAGAGAGAGAGAGAGAGAGAGAGAAATTTATTTTATTCTGGTCGAACCTCTTATGTTGAAATGATTGCCTACAAAAAAAAACTTTAAAAAGAAAATTAAAGTTAAAGAGTTCAGATAACAAAAATTTACAACATTGTAATGAAGATCGTACCGAAGGTGTCAAGAGGATGATCTTGTATTCTTGGACAATTGTAACAAGTCATAAAAAAAGAAATATCAAACACTTACAAAACTTTTGAAACTTAACCACATCCAAAATTCGCAACAAATTGCTCATCCTTATTGTGTAAAATTCTAACTAAATCTAAAAAAACGTATACGTCTAAGAATATTAAACAGTTCATCGGTGTTTACACGATCACTTGTAATAACTGCCTCAGCTTTTAGACTGGCATGATTTTTTTTTGCTATAGTTGAAATCTAGATTTTAAATCAATGGTTTACTCAAAAGAATTTTAAAAGAGAAAATTGTCCTCACAACTCTATTAATAATTATTCCCCGAAAGTTTTATGTTATCATTATTTGCTACTGAATTAATAAAGCTTAGTGATATACACTCTGTTAAATTAGCGGTTCTAATATTCAAAGTATTTTGTTTGTAAAAAGTCCCAAAATAATTTTCATTTCAACAATTCAGAAAATCTTATATTATACTCGCTAACAGCCTGTTTAATTCGTTTTACCACAACATACATAGTTTCATTTTATTTTTGTTGTAATCAGAAAGCAGGTTTTTCGCCTTGGCTTTTTTCAATCCGCATTTTTTCGTACGGTTAGCGCTTTTTGTATTTTATATAAAATTATAAAGATAAAAATAAAATATATATATATAAAATTGAGTAATATAAAAATATAATTCTTCGGCAGCTACAAAATTGTTTAAGAAATCTGAGAATAAATAAAAGAACCTGGATAGTTTAAGTCTTTCAAAATATTCTATTTATATTGAAAATAGAAAGATTAAAACCTTAAAGAAATATTTTTTAATTTGTTTCATAGATTAATATAGGTAAAACTATTTAAATATGATAAGATTACATCAGTGATTGATTAATATGGTCTATAAATTTACAATAAATAGATAAATCTGTATAAAAAAAGTTCAAATAATTGAATAATTAAAGTTTAAAATAAATTAGTCTACTTTGTAAACGGGTTATTTAATTACTATTCACAAAAATAATTTATAAGATTCGAACTAATGCATGAAAATCGATTTTCTTGTTTTTAAAGAATGAAAGCATTTTAAATAAATGTTAGAGGAAAACTATTTATTTTTCCATTTATTTTCAGTACTGGTTCGTTCATCAGTACGGAATTGAATTGTTTGATTAACTAAACTTTATGAAGAATTCTATTTAAAAAAGAAATCATGGTAAATTACAATTCTTGGAAATAATTTATAATATTTGAACATATGCAGGAACGTTCTTTTATAATATCAATTTTTTTTAAACGTTGAGGGAATTTAAATAAATTACGAAAAGATTTTATTCTTATCAAATAACTGTTTTCAACTATTTATTTAAAAATTCATTAAAATTTTTAATCAATTTCAGCCAATGGAATTTTTCAATGGTCTCTTTCATTTTCAATTTTATTTATTTCATTTGATTGAATACATTCAATGCTAACAAGAGGTTTCTTCTAAGTAATAGTTCTTGAGTTTTGGTAGTTTTATTTTGGTGAACGAAGTTCTTATTTTATAAGTGGTGGTTCTCCCGCTTAGATCTTACACACACACACACACACACACGCGCGCACGCGCACGCGCGCGCGCGCGTCACGCAGAAATTATTGATAAATAATATTTTATTTACTTATAATTAGAGACCGAATTATATGCATTTGTATATTAGCCCATTCTCACAGGTTATTGCATATCTTCCTTAAAATCTAGTGATGCATATTTTAGCTATATTTATAATATCTTTCGGTAGTGTACCTAGTTAATAAATGAACTCTTACGTTGTAGCCGGCCAAACCTATTAGTCGCACGGTTGTTAGACCGCAGTTAGCAGCCGCGCGTCTATTGTTTTGGTAGGATAATATAATGAGGCTACGTAAAACACACTCACGCGAAACAACGACGGACGATACCGTTCTGCGTCGTGCATGCATGCTGCAGCACTCCTCCTACTAGGCAGTTAAATTACGCATTTTATTGTGGACGCGTTCATTTAGATTTTTATTTGTTTGTGTAAAGTTTAACATGTATCATGTCTCCCGAAAAAAAGTGTCTTCGTGGATAGCTGACTATCCTGGAAGATTTACATACGACGGAAATGTTTTATATTGTCGAGTTTGCGAGAAAAATATTTCGTGGACAGAAAAGTTTCAAATAGACGTGCATGTCAAGACAAGTCTTCATATCGCAGGATTGCAAAAGAAAGGCTCACAACTTGTATCAGCGGCAAGTAGCAGTGATTTCACTTGCAAAGGTAAAAAAAAAAAACCACTTTAGCATGGATTTTTGTGAAGCAATGCTTACAAGTAATATTCCTCTTCACAAACTTACAAATCCTACCTTCAAAGAATTTCTGCGAAAATATTGATTGAATCAAAATATACCAGATGAATCAACATTGTGTAAAAATTACATACCAATAATTTACCTGCATGTTCTGGAAGAAATACGAAATGAACTGAAGAATAGCATTATTTGGATTTCAGCTGACGAAACTACCGACACTTGTGGCTGTTACATTGCGACAATTGTCGGTACATTAAAACTAGAGCTCTATTCTTCCTATTTGTGGCCTGCAAACACCTAGAAAAGACGAATTATTTTACGATCGCCAGATTTGTGAATGAGGGTATTAAAAAAATATTTCCTGAATCTTCTGCAGATGAAAAAGAGTTTATATTTCTCTCAGATGCTGCTTTCTATATAATAAAGGCAGCCAAAGCTCTCCAAGTATTTTATCCGAATTTAATTTATGTGACGTGCTTTGCTTACGGAGTACAAAGACTTGTTTAAGAAGTACGATCCACGTTTGGGAATATAAATAAACTAGTTACATCAACAAAGAAAGTGTTTCTTAAGGCACCTGCTCGCAATAAGGCCTATAAAGAAAAACGACCAAATGTGCCTTTACCTCCCGAACCAGTGGTAACTCGATGGGGAACGTGGATTGAAGCTGTACTGTTTTACAATGAACATTTTGAGGCCATCAAAGGTGTAGTTAGTAAACGACTTTGGTAGTGGAGAGGCTATGGCAGTTTGTCAGTATAAGGAAGTATTTAACGATTCTAGTATAAAAAAAAAATAGCTGTGATTAACACTCATTTTTCCCACATACCTGCGAGTATTAAAAAGCTTGAAACTCAAGGTTTGGCGTTGATTGAATCTATTCAGTTAATGAATAGAATTCGCCAAATGAACTCCGCATTGCCAGAGGTAATCCCGTGTAAACTTGAAAAATTTGAAAACATTTTGAACAATAATCCAAGCTTTGAACCTTTGTGTCAAATTGATTGTTTTATTAATGGATTTTATTAACAGGACTTTTGCCAGAAACAATAAGTAATAACACAGCACCCAAATTCAAATACTGCCCAGTTACCTCAGTGGATGTGGAACGATCCTTTTCCACCTATAAAGATATTTTGAGTCATCAAAGACACAATCTTACTACCAAACATTTGGAACAGTAACTGACTGTTTACGTTTACAAAAGTAACAAAATGTTAAATAATTGTTAATTATCAAATTTATCGATATGTTATTCAACTACTTATTAATTTTATGCTGATATTGAAATAAAAAAAAACTAAAAATTACTATATTTTTATTATTTAAAGTTGCATATCTGTGACACTTTTCAAGCATATTTTAAGCATTTTTCATGTGTATTTGCATGCATATTTCAAGTTTTTTATGTTGCATATAATCCGGTCTCTGGTTATAATTTAACCGTGAAATAATTTGCAATGAAGTGTGACCAAATCAGAAAAATAATTTCAATCAATCGAAACCGACAAATAATTATAGGTCACGAGACATATTGATTCTTACTTATCAAAAGAATTTCATTGGTCCCAACATGAAACGTTTCTGAAGAAACGCGACACTCAGTCGTTCAGATAAATCGGAATACACCGATTTAGAACAATCAAAGACCGCGTTTAATTTTTAAAGAAGAAATTTAAACATTGAATTGTTCTGATTAATCAAAATAACACAAATTAAAACTGATCAAAATAATTGATTACCTAAAGAGTCAATCAAAATACCATACTTAACTAAAAAACAACTGCTCTGGACCACCTAATTGCTTCACCAAACGCATTCACAATGCTGACATTAAGCCGCAACCTATCATATAATTGCGTTTGTTTTGTAACAGTATATAAGAATGTGTAGATATATGCATTAAGAAAAATGTAAAATTTGATCAACCGCATTGCTGAACTATTCGACCATTAATAAAATAAATTTTCCGCTTTATGAATGAATAACATCCTAAAAATTTTATTAAGCTAATAAATAATTCAACAATTCAAAAGCGATTTAAATAATATCGCTTTTGGTTGTTGATATTTGACTGTCAAAAGTAAAAAAAAGCCTTCAAAAAGTGAGGCAACCTTTCTTATTAATCAAAGTCTGCTAAACGAATGAAAGTATCTCGGTCCTCTGAAACAACTGAAGTGCGTGCTTCTCGGTAAGCTGCTGACCGAGAGTGCTATGTCCAGACTTGAGCTGTAGCTTTGTCTACAGTAGAGAGCGTATCACAGCTTCTACGTCAAGAACGTTGGAGGAAAGAGAGCTTTTCAGGCTTTAGTTGTTATTTATCAGTATTATTCTCACATCCTTGAGGATAACGAACACAGCAGAGATCCAGGGGGCGGGGCTCCATTGCTAGACGGAAGGGTGAGCGAAGCGAGCCCTGCCGTTAGTAATTTTTAATTCTAGGAAAAAACCGGTAATTCTTACTGTATTTGTTGGGTTATATCTTTGGCGAATAGTATTAAGTTTAATAGCGTTATTGAGCTTAAAATTAATGACTCTGACTCATAATAACTATTTTTTTTTTAATATTTCGCTTCACAGTAACATTAAAAATTAATGGCTGTATAACTAGTGAAGAACAATACAGAAAAAAAAACTATGACTTTGCTTAGTATTCGATAAGAAATCGGTTATCAGATGAAATATAGTATGTTCGAAATAATCTAAGTTACTGAAGTAAAAGTAAACAAATTTTATAAAAAATATAAATTGTATTTATAAGATGCAACAAATATATTTAAAATAGAAATAAAACATAAATAAAACAAAAAAAAATTCAAAAATTCACGACGAAAAACCTTAAAAAACGTGAAATATTCAAGTAACGGCATTTTTGCCTTGTAATCCTCTGTGCCATTGTGATATTGTTTTTAAGACAATAAAATTTAAGATTTTGATTGATCGTCATGCGTGTCCCGTAGACTGCATAGATAATCTTTATTTATCATCATAATCACTCATGACAGTTAATCAAAATCTTAAATTTTATTGTCTTAAAAACAATATCACTATGTCAGAGTGGATTTTAAGGTAAAAATACTGTTATTTAATTATTTCACTTTTTTAAGGATTTTTGTCATGGGTTTTTTAGAATTTTTAATTTTATTTTTTATTTATTACTTTTTAAAGATTAGAAGGCCTGTGCCTACAGTGCCAACAGTGAGACGTTTATATGTAATGCAAAAACCGCATCAAAATCGGCCCAGCCGTTTTAGAGAAACATCTACTGCAGCGCTCCCTGGTGGCCTATAACCGTAAAACATGTCTAAGAACCTGCTCTGAAGTGATACCTATGTAATATAAAAAACCACATCAAAGTGGGTCTAGTAGCTTTTGAGGAAAAGCGTAACAGACAAACACGCAAACAAATACACGCACAATCTCTTACCCTAAATGCATATACCATCTCCGTTCCATCGCGGGTAATGAAAACTAACAAAAAATAAATTGAGTTAATAAAAATAAAGTAATATGTACAATTAAAGAAATATTAACAGTAATATTACCGCGTTAGAGAAATGTGGGCGGATTCTGAAAAATAGTTAATTTAAAATAATTTGTACACGGATTTCGGGAGTTATAATCAGCCAAAGTAAAGTTCTTTGGAATCAGTTCTTTGAAAACAGGTTCTTTTTTTTCTGAACGTACTTAAAAAAGACTTCTCTTAAATAAAGATTGATTTTTTTCTACAGGTGATCAACAAAGGTAAAATTGAACGGCTAAATATTTATCTGTAATTTATGAAAATCTTACAGTCCATTTCCAAAATATTTGTTCTCAGACTCGTTTTAATTTATTATTTATTCGGATAAAAAACAGATATCATGACAATACACCTTTGGGATAAAAATAATTAGTTTTAAAATTGTTGAGATGTCACAATAACAAATGCCGGACTGTAAATTGCCCTAGCAGCTCATAATTTTAATTTCACACTTTACTTTGTTACATGTATAATCATCAAAGAGTAATTAAATATATAGTTATATATATATATATATATATATATATATATATATATATATATATAATTACGATTTATTACTGAGACAATTATACAATTACCCATTCGTCTAAAATTTTTAATTTGACTAAAATCATTTTTTGGATGATAAGTTCAGTATCTAAATCTAGAATTAGAGAAAAATGTGTTTAGGGGTGACATCCTATTTGTTTGTAATTTCCTGTCCTTGTTTTTAAGTTTGGTACGTATATGCTGTAAACAACACTTCAATCTATCCATTTTTTTTTCAGTAAACACTCTTTTTAATTTTTTCGTAAAAATAATGTTTGAATCAATCATTTCAGTACATTATTAGGTCAATTATTGATAAAATAAATTTATTCTATGAGAGTTAAATTACCGATTCAGAAAAAAAATGTTCAAAAATCATCAAGTTAAAGAAAAGGATAATTAAACGATTATTAAGTTTTAACTTAAAAGTTTTATTCCTTCATCCTTGTAAGAAGTAAAGGAAGTACTGCGATCGCGAAAAATTTCGGTTTTTAGATTTCAACGGAAATATCCATTTTGAGCATCCCTGAATTCATTTTGATTAGTTTTGGCGTGACGTCTGTACGTACGTATGAACGTATCTCGCATAACTAAAAAACGGTTAGCCGTAGGATGTTGAAATTTTGGATTTAGGACTGTTGTAACATCTAGTTTTGCACCTTCCTTTTTGATTGCAATCGACTGTACAAAAAGTGTCCAAAAAAGCCCAAATTCCAAAAAAAAAAATATATTTTGGACTTTTTCTTAACTGCAGTAATCCGCTCTCATGGAGAGCTTTTCAACGATAAGTGGTACTTATTTACATTGGTTCCAGAGTTACAGCCAAATGAAATTTTAATGAATGAAATATTTGGATCTTAGAAGGGGAAGGCACATCGGTTCGAATCAGACTTCATCTCCTTTTTTTTAATTTAAATATATTGATTAATTAATAGTTATTAACCTCTGATTGTAAAAAAAATTACGATAAATAAAACTTCAATACTAATAATAATAAAAATATCGAGTTATTAATGAAATAAAGTTCTATGTACTTTTCATTAAAAACAAAATGTGTATATGTAATTTAATAGGCGTACAAGGAAGTCACGTGGTGTCTACATCAGATTTTTTAAAATTAATTATTGAACACTGGTAATACTGGTAACACTGGTAATACTTTACAAATTGTTTGCTTATACAATGGAATAAATCATGAGAAAGCTCACTTAATAAAACTTGTCTTTGACAAAACAGATAAAAAGTATTTTTTTTTTTTACTTTTATGAAAGCAGGAAAGAATTAATTTCACTTTACAGTGGAATTGTGTTTAAAGAATGTTTTATTTTATTTTTAAATAATGCAAAAAATACTTTCTTTGAATAACTTTTTTAATCTGAAAACATCATTTAATATCCATAAAAGTATTATTCAACAATTTAATAAGCATAAAATACTCTAGAAGATAAAAGGTAATTTAATAAAAATAATCTTATTAAGTTTTTCAAGTAATTTATTGAAGAGAAAAGATTAAAATAATATAAACATATTTGACAGAAATGTTTTTAATCTTAGTCAAATAAGTCGAAATTATTAATTCTCAATTAACTTATCTTAGATTGCATTCATGTAAAAACGAAAATGTGCATTAATATTTGTGTTACTGAAACACAATTAATTATTACATTTATTTTCTTATTATAAGAAAATAAATCAATTGTTAAAATTACTGTTAATTATTAAAATTATTATGAAGCAGTAAAAGATAAAGAGTAAAGGAATAAAAGAAAGAACAAGCCTTGACACGAAAAGGCGAGATGCATAAGTTAATAAAAATGCTGGTGTCGGCGACACAATTTTAAGAAAATTAATTTTTACAGGGGAATATGTTTAATGATTCACTTATTTATTCAAAAAAAGTCTCATAAAACAGTGAAAGATGGACTAGACATTTATATTCAGTATAAAATCGCGATTATCTTTTAACAACTAGTTTAACGTAATTAAAATTTTATTGAAATAAATTTAGTTTAGAAAAAAGTATATTTTATTCTTTATCTAATAAATCGCATAAAATACTCTTTTTGAAAAAATGTCCTTTTACTTTCTAATAATAATAAGCTTATTATTTTTTAATTAAAAGTACTTTATGTATGAAATACAAATCGTAACTCACGATTTACAGCGGTATAAACCATTTGCCATTGTAGTATGAACTTTGATAGTTAAAAATGAGGTAAAATGTTTTTAATTTGTTTCCATTTTACAACAACGTCGTTTCAATTTTTCAACAACGAAGCTTTTTGTGTTTGAATAGATTATAAAAATGTAATTAATACATCAGAATTAGTAACAATGTTACGAACAATTCTAATACTGTATAATCTAATTTAATATTTTACAAAACACGAGTGGTATCGGTGGGATGTATATAAACACGATTGATGATGGTTGAAAGGCCTATTTCTATTTCTTCTCCGTTAGAAGTAGATACAATTAGATAGGGCATTAGTCGTACAAAAGTTCAAACGACAAAACTGATCTATCTTCATTTTGCACTTCCTCCTGAGGTGGCGATTCAGCCACTAAAGTATATCTGTGGGCTCGGGCATTGAGACTCTCTGGGGAATGCAACTATTGCGAAAGACGGACACCGCAGAACACAGAGTGTTTGAGTGAGAATGGTTCTTGCCTGAGAGATTTTGGCATGCTTACCCCAGATATCGTGGGGACTATGCTGCAGACCAAACCGGTGTGGTACGCATGTCGAAGATGGTCAGAATTATCCTTACAAAGAAGGCGGAAGAAGTACAGGGATGAATTCCTCCTGATTTTTTCTTAGGGCTGTGCTAATTTTCAAAGTAGGTCCGGCCCCAAGAATAAGTAATTGAAAAATAAACTTATTTCTCTTAATAACCAATCACTAGTACGAAAAACTTTTGAGTGCATTAGAGAACCATATGGAGCAAGATTTCATTATCGATATATATGTATTTTGTATCATTTAAGCCAGTTTTATTTATATTAGGACAAGGCTGTCATTTGCACATCATTTTGTAGCAGGGTAATATTAATTTCAATTTATTACTGATATGTAGTTAATTACATATGATGAAAGTACACATTTTTTGAAATACATTAATTTAATTAAATATAATTAAAACGAATTCCCTATTGCTATTAAAATTTTATTTTAAATCCGTGGGGGCGCGCGCGCGCACACACACACACACACACACACAAAATACGAAATGTCTAAAACAAAAAAAAAACAAGAAATAAGAATTTTTTTTAGTGATTTACAAGCTTATATATATATATATATATATATATATACAAGGTATATATGCAGTAAAATAGATTTTAAAATTAAGAAAAACTATAACTATATTTTTGCTTAAATTTGTTCGATTTTTTCATCACAGAGTTAACGATTATTATAACTGATAAATGTTACGATGGTACCCTAATTCAACAGTTGAGTTCGGTTACTGATCACGAAAAAAGAGTTAGATTTCAGCTCATTCTTATGTAATATAATATTTCACTTATAATTTAAACACTTTGTAATTTTTATTATAATTTAAATAATTTTTTTCTAAAGTTTTAAAAATTGCTTATGTGGTTTATCTTTCTCCAATAAAAAAAATTATTTTCATCAAAAATCTATGGAACTTTACCTATCTAAGCTATCTAACTTTATCAAAGAATATAGAATTTTCTTAATGTTTTTCAGTTAATATTTTTACAAACTTTGATTCCTATTGACTCAAATTAAAAAAAAATGATATACAATTATAAAACCATCGTTTATTAATACCTAGAAAAAAATCTGATTTGGACACCGCGTGACTTCCTTGTACGCCTACTAAGTTACATATACACATTTTTGCTGCAGTTCATTTAAACATATTTCGTTTGAAAGTGAGATACGATCCTCCAATTCTTTAATAACGGTGGATAGTTATACAATTGCTAAAATATTAGTTTTTATTAACATCAAAAATTTATACAATTATTAATTCAACAATATTACCTGAAATATTAGGTTAGAGTAAAAGTCCTTTTATTACTCTTTAAATAAATGTAATTTTTAAATGTATCTAATACTATATTTTTTAAATTATTATGATGTAACCATCAACAAAATGAAAACAAAAACGAAACAGGAGAAGGTTACTAAATTTTATAGCGATATTTATTATCAAGTACAATGTAACAAATGCATAAATAAAGAAAATAATACGATTCTAAATTATAATTTTCAATTAATATTAAATAATCAGAGTTTTCACCTCTAATGTGGACACGATTTGACTTCCTTGTACGCCTATCAAATTACATATACATTTTTAAAAGTACATAAAATTTTATTTACTGATAACTTCTGATTTTTTTAAATTTTGTTTTCTTTTTTATTGTTATTTATTGTAAAACGTTTTTTACTATCAGAGGTTAATAATTATTAATAAATCAATATATTTAAAATAGAAAGCATGTTAAAAAAAAGGAAATGAAGTCGCATTTGAGCCGATGTGCCTTCCCCTTATAAAATCCAAATATTTCATTGATTAAAATCTCATTTGGCTATAACTCTGGAACCAATGAAAATAACTACCACTGATGATATATCGTTGAAAAGCTCTCAATGAGGGTTTTTTACTACAGTTAATAAAAAAATCCAAAATTCAAATCTTTTGGATTTTGGGCTTTTTTGGACACTTTTAGTCCAGTCGGTTACAATAAAAAAGGGAGGTACACAACTAGATGTTACAACCGTACTAAATCCAAAATTTCAACATTCTACGGCAAATAGTTTTTGAGATGTGAGGTACATACGTCACGCCGAAACTAATCAAAATGGATTTAGGGATGGTCAAATGGATATTTCCGTTGAAATCTGAAAACCGAAATCTTCCACGATCACAATACTTCCTTTACTTCGTACAAGGAAGTTAAAAATTTATTAACTTTTGTTGTGAAAATTTATATTATTCAGTAAAAGAGTTTTCTGTTCTGAGGATAAAAAATTACCTGTAATTATTGTTTTATAAATTCCTTCTTTAAAATATAAATTTTCAACTACGAGTATATTTACCGTAAAAAGAAAATTTTTAATTAAATTATTATTATATAGCCATGAGATAATGAGTTTCATTTATTAAAAATAAATCTTACTTCAAATGAAAATGTTATCTTTTCAATATGGATGTGAGATCACATTTAATAAATGAAAGGTTAAATAATATTTAAAATAAGGTAATAATATTTTTTTGGCTTGTAGTATTCTTTTTACGTATAACTTAATAGAATCGTGAGCCATTTTTTTTAAAAAGAACTTTGCAGAACCTCTCGTAGCTACGGGCAAGAAAAGAAATACGACTGCAACTGAAAACCCCTTTTTTCTCTCTGAATTCGAATCTTTTAAATTTATTGTATACAGTACAACATACAGTACTACAGTATAACGGTCTCCTTACATAGTTAAAAAAAAATATATATACATATTTATATTACATATTAATTGGCAAAAGGAGTCAGATAAATCTCTTTATTTTAAAAATTACAAAGTTCACAGACAGAACACCTAAGGGCTAAAAGGAAGATCAATGCGCAGACGTTACTCGAAAGTAAAATTTATAGGTATTACTCTCTTTTGACGTGACGACGACATAAAAATATTATTATTTTAATATTGCATAAGTTAAACCTGCTTGATGTGAGAAATACTGTTCTTAAACTTTTAGTATTTTACATTTTCATATTTTTAATTTTCTATCGTTGTTACATAGAAGAATGTTCTACTGTTTCAGTCAGAAAACGAATCGCCGAATTTTTTTATTTCTCAACAATTTCAGCAACGGTGATCCATTAATAATAATTTGTTTACAAAATACTATAATAATTGTATGTTTATGTGTGATGATATATATGTGATGGCATTTATTTTTCTTTCATTTTAACATTATAAAGAAAAGATTTATTGCAGAAAAAAAGACGACTACCGGTCATGACCAGTAAGCTAGGTACAGTAGGAGTGGTTGGGATACGACAATTGAATCCCAAGTAGTTTTACCTCCAGGAGTATGGTGGATGTCTCCCAGCTACTGTAGGGGAAAAATTATCTAAAGCCCCGCCTCCAATCAGGGCTTTAGATAAATAAATACAACTGTAAATTAAAAGTGAAATTAAAAAGAATACTGTACTTAAAATGTAAAAATAAATTAATCATACTTGAAAGTGAATAAGAATTTGGTATGTTACAACTCGTATTTAAAATAGTGTACTAACTTATATGAATACAGCCATCGAAATTTAACAATAGTACAATTAGCCGTTTTTTTTTAAAATTCGTGTTAATTTGTTTTAAAACTAACTTAACTTTATTTTTTTTTAACAAGCAGGGGACCTTCTAACAACACGTCATTAAAATGGCATCTATAATATTGTTTCAAGTACAGTATCTAGATTTGATATAACTTCAAATTGTGCCGTTTTGTTATCTCTTAATAAATTATGTTATTTGAAATATTTAAAAGAAATTATTGATTTATTTTAAATTTTATCCTTAATATGTTCAATTTTGAAGATACATTAAATGAAGGAATCCCCAAATAACATGAAAATAATTTCTTTCAAAGGTTTTGCTCCAGGATTTTTTCTGGATCTTTTGTTATAAAGTTAATAATGATTAGCATAAGAAACACTCTTGTAAGGGGGTTAACAATATTACGATGACTAATTATTTTTTGCATTGGTTTAAGATAAAAATCCAACAGGTAGGAATTCTTAAGATTTAAAGAAAATCTTAATAAAATTTTTAACTAAAATAATCTTGAAATGTTCTAAAAATTTATTATTTATGCCCTTTCCTCCTTCGTCTGCTAACTAGCCTAATTACCATGCACCAGAATCTGAAGGAGTAAATATTTAATTCTAAGCACATTAAAAGAGGTTAGTGGTCTTTAGTTATTCTCTTATACAATGTCTACTTTTGTTGTACTATTATAACTGATCTTTTTCATGAAATTTGGAAAGATGGAATTCACATGTAGTCTTTGTTCTCCATACAATTTAATTTTGTGTATAAAACGATTTTTATTACATTATATAATAGAAAATTCGAATAATCTATATTAATACTAATTTAAAAATATGAATAATTAATATTATTAATTTATTTATATTAATAAAAAGCAAGATTCCAAATAATCTTTGTTGTTTAAGTTTTGTTATAATATAGACATTTTTTATCTAAAAGTTATAAGAGTATTAAGATTATTATTTAAAGCCCCTAAAGTCATTACATTTAAAGTAACTACATGAAATTTTAATTTATTTGATTTATGTTCCAGATTAGGTTTACTGCGCTAGAATTTTCATGAAATTGTTTTTTTTTTTTTAAGTATTACCTGAATGGCTAAAATATATACAGTTATTCGATCTGTTAAGTTTAAAGTCGTTTCCAATTTTGTTTTAATGAATTTTGAGTCGTTTTTCCAAAAGTAATTTATCTTTGAATAAATCTACAAGTTTTATTGGATCACTTTAGGAGATAAAATTTTAAATCGAATGATTTAATGTTTTAATTTTTAAAAATATACTTTTCTTTACAAATAGATTTTAATTTTAATTTCTGAATTTCTTTACCAATCGAGATTATAATATTTATATAGTAAAGATGGACTAAGTTTTTACATTTAAAATTCTAATTCTAACGTTGCTAACTGTTAAATAAGCAGTTGCTGTTTATCTTATTTGTCCTAGCTGATCAATTTTATTGATCCTTGCCGTAATAAAAAGATCTTTATATCTGTTGAAAAAATTTATTATGTATAGGGGTTTTATATAAAATTCTAAGTTTGATGAAATCATTTTATTTGTTTAGAATTAACGATATGAAATGTAATATTTTGTTAAGTTTAATTTTTTTTTTTGATCTGGAACGAATTAGATAATTCCAGTTTTCCAAACGTTTGTTCATCATTTTACTCATTTTGATGTTGTAAAGAAGAATATAAAGAAGATACATCCTAAATTATTTTAGGACATTTAAAAAAGTAAAGAAAAAATGTTGAAGAAGAAAATCATATTATTTAATAAAATAATATGATTTTCTTTGGTTTTTTTTTCAATCTTACGACTTGTATTTTTTGTTTTTTTTTTTATTTGGAGTTGAAATTATTCTTTATTAAAAAAAAATTGAATGATTTATTTTACGTATTTTAATAAAAACTGAGATTGCAGTTGATTTTTACTGGTTAGAAATAATGAATAATAAAAGCTAACTTTTGGTCGTAGAGGCCTGGAATAATACTAAAAAACAAAAATATATAAAACATTTATTTTATTTTTATTTTTTTAATTTTAAGCAATATATGATATTGTATACGGAGTGTTTCATGGGGAAAGGGAAATAATTTGAGAACTGATTTTAGCGCTTGCAATAAGGAAAAATCATAAAAACATATGTCCGAAAATGCTTAGTTACGGCTAACAAAACATTTCGCCCGGATTTCAGTTAGCCCGGAGAAATGAGGTTTCACTGAAATTTTGAAAGCGTTATTTAAGGGGTTAACTTGATGGTTTCTTATGTTTTTTGACCTGGAAAATAGAATAAAAAATGTCTAGGAACTATACTTCCAGAAATTTTCATGATATCTAATGTAAAACAAATTGTTAGGGATGTAGGATGTAGAGGGTATACTAAAATGAAACGACTAGCACTAGATAGGGAATCTTGGAGAGCTGCATCAAACCAGTCAAATGACTTAAGACAAAAAAAAAAAATGTAAAACAGAAACATTCAGTGACGAAAAGACGCTTTTTTATGTTTGAAGTACAATAACTTTATTAAATATCTAACAAGTGCATATATATTATTATTAGGACTTGTAGAGAACTTAATTATGAAAATAATAATTTACTAAAGTCTATGAAAAAAAAAAAAAAAAAAACAAAAAAACCAACGTTTATTATTAAGAATAAAACTTAACAGAAAAATGTTATTCCCTTCATATTATTTTTGAACGACGCTGCTTTTGAATGTGAATCCACATGCTGTAGTTGAATAAAATTTTCAACAACGATTTTCTTTGAACGGTGAAGCACAATCGACAATCAATTACTAGGAATTATCCGACAATCAATTACAATCATACTAGGAAACGTGTTATGGGGAAAGATTATCTGAAACATTTAAACGATGAATTTCTTACGGTGCTTAAAAATTTCTTAAAAAGGATTGAAATGTACTTGATGGAGCACCATCATATTTCGCAAATGAAGTAATACTATTTTTAAATGAAATATTTACTTGTAGGTGGATTGGACGTACAGGGCCAACCGGTAACTTGGCCACCTAGATCACCGGACCTTACTCCCTTAGATTACTGTTTGCGGGGGTCAATGAAGTGCGATGTATACAAGGTAAAAGGTAGAGACACGTGATGAACTGATCGTTTGCATTCAGGTGCTGCTGCCCTCATCAAAGAACAGGTAGTTATTAATAGGTTGGCGACAGAAAGTGTAAGAAAACGAGTTGAAAAGTAAATCAATGTCAGTGGTGGATTTTTCGAATGTTTATGGTAAATTAATAGAGTATAAGCATTTTTTTAAAGTAAATTAAAAATATTTTAATTTTTCAAAGGTCTAAATTTATTGTACTTAAAACATCTATTTCTAAATTTACAAATTCACAAGTTTCTGTTCAGTTTTGTTTTTAATAATAAAAATTAATTTTTTCTCGTTTTTCTAAAAATAAAGGGGAAAAATGATGAAAACTAAAATCATATTATTATAAAGTTATTATAACCTCTGATCGCTTTTATGCAAAAATATCATTCAGAACTTTGATAGAGTGTTCTTTAAATCAATAATAAATATTTATACAATGGTAGATCCTGGGAAAGTTTATTTCCTTTTGTCTGTTTTTATTTTTTATACAAGAAATTGATTTTTCTACAACGGATTGAGAAATTTTGTTCATGATAAACAGGTTTAAATCTGATATGTTCCATTAAGTAAATATGTTTTAATGTAAATTTTGATTGCATCAGTTCTCTCAGGATTAAATTATCTACAGGTTTTAATAATAAAATTTACGCATTTATTATTCGTTTACTCTTTCTTTTTCCTGTTTTGCCTCCCGTAACTACCCTTTAGATAATTCTTCAGAGGATGAATGAGGATGATATGTATGAGTGTAAATGAAATGTAGTCTTTGTACATTCTCAGTTTGACCATACCTGAGATGTGTGGTTAATTGACCAACCACCAAAGAACACCGGTATCCACGATCTAGTATTCAAATCCATGTAAAAATAACTGGCTTTACTAGGACTTGAACGCTGTAACTCTCGACTTCCAAATCAGCTGATTTGGGAAGACGCGTTAACCACTAGACCAACCCGGTGGGTAATAAAGTACTCTAAGTATTTTATAAGTAACGTTGTAAGTAAAGTACAAGTATTGTACTTCAAACTTAAAAAAAAAACGTTTTTTTGTGATCGAATTTTTCTGTTTTACATGGTATATCATAAAAGCTATGGGAGATACAGTTCTAAGATCTGTTTTATTTGATTTTCCAAGTCAAGAAACCATCAACATTACCTCATATACCTCATATATTACCTCATATATTGCCTTAAAAATCTCATTTATGATCTCTTATGATCGCCTTTATGATCTCATTTCACCAGGGTAACTGAAATCCAGGCGAAATATTTCACTAGCCGTAAATCGGTAACAAAGCGTTTTCGGACTTATGTTTGTATGAACCTTTTTCCTTATTTCAAGCTCTAGAATCAGTTCTCAAATTAATTCCCTTTCATCCTTAATCACTTAGCAATTAAATAATTTGTATCATTAATTTAGAACCAGCAACCCCATCAAATCTGCACTTGAGAAACTATATTGTCAGTGTTCTCAGTTGAATTATAATTATCTAAATACACTTGACAGAAGTGTGTATATAACAGGCTTTAATATTACTGCAACATAATTGCACCTCAGCATCCAATAATCATACGGCAAATAATCACTGTTAGTACACCAGTCATTATCTTGCATAAGTTATGATGAATAATCTCACAACTATGTCGCTTTATTTCAGATAAATTATTACAAATATAAGAAAGTTTATGATTCATTAACTTGAATGATTGTAATATCATTAGTACAATTTTTAAGTACTTTCTTTTAATTGGCAACTAATTAAAAGGTGATTATTTCATCATCACGTCGAAATTTTATAAAGTTAAATGATATAATTAGCATTTGTTGCATTTAAAATCTATCTGAGTATATATAACACAAAACAAGACATGTTATTTATTGTCAAATGGCTTATTTAAAAACTGTAAAAACTATACTACAATTCAATGTTTTAACAAAAATTTTGATGTAGGACGTTTTGGTAAGGATAATTATGATACTTAATCTATGTCCAACTATTCATATACCATTTTTTCATATTATTTTTTTATCTTAATTTTTAATTTCTAAAAAAATCACTGAGATAAGTATTAAGTAACCGATTCTTTTTGCCAATTTATAATTTTTCCATTCCTTAATATCCGTCTTTTTACGTTTAGTGTATTTACTGAACTGAATTAACATCCTAAAAATCTTTACCAATTTGACATGTGATTTCTTCTTATATGCAATAACCTCTCATCTCTTACGCGCAAATATACGCAAAAATATCATCCAGAATTTTGGTAGAGTGTTCTTCAAATCAATAATAAGTGTTTAAGTAAAGATAGGTCCCGGGAAAGTTTTTTAATTTGTCTGTTTTTATTTTTTAAACAAGAAATTCATTTCTCTGGAACAGATTGAGAAAATTTGTTTGTGGTAAACAGGTTTAAACCAATATGTTCCATTAAGTAAAATGAACAATGTTATCTGTTTAAAAAAATTCTTAAATATTAATTTTACTTTATAATTATAATTTTTTTATTAGTATTTTACTTTTTATAAGAAAAATTCGTAATCATTTAATTCTGAATAAAATCACACTTTTTTGTACGATTCTACATCTGGATTACGACTGAAATTATTTCACATTTTTAAATATGTTTTATATACAATTTTTATGGAATCTGACGTAATCATATTATATCATTTTAAAATAATTTTGATACGGTCAGTGTAGGTTTATTATATGATCTTTAACCGATCTGAATAAAATATCTATTTATTGTTTATTTGATAATTTTTAATCTATTTTTCAAAAATTAAAAAAAAGTTTAAATTTAAACATTTTAAGCTTTTGGTTTCAGAACTAAATGGGATCTATAAAGTCGGCAAAGTTATAAATTATAATTTTAGTATGTGTTTGTCGTTCGATCGTATATCACGTTTTGGACATGTCACACTAATTCCGAATCGTTTATACAGTTAATAAATATTTCAGATGGATGACTTAAGGGTAATATTTATTTACCTAACTGACGAATTAGAAAAACTGTTTTTTTTTTTTAGTTTTCTGGCGTTATCAAAGTTAAAATATAGATTTTTTGAATTTTTAGAAACGTTTTTGATTTATTTACATTTTAATATACATTACAATTTAAATAATAAACTTTCAGTATTAATATTACAAAAACTTTCATCATAATTTACCTCCAGCCCGAAAAAATAATCTACGTCACGTTTTATTGGTTCTACAATTTTTAGTAAAATTTTTTTTAGTTTTTACTTCCTTGTACGAAGTAAAGAAAGTATTGTGATCGCGAAAAATTTCGGTTTTCAGATTTCAACGAAAATGTTCATTTTAAACATCCCTGAATCCATTTTAAAAGTTTCGGCATGACATCTGTACGTACGTATGTAACTCAAAAACATAACTCAAAAACGATTAGCCGTAGGATGTTGAATTTTTGGATTAATAATCTCACTGTTGTAACATCTAGTTGTGTACCTCCCCCTTTGATTGAAATCAACTGGACCAAAAGTGCCCAAAAAAGTCCAAAATTCAAACAAAATCTGGATTTTGGTTTTTTTCTTAACAGTAATAAGCTCTTATTGAGAGCTTTTCAACGATATCATAAGTGGTTCTTTTTTCATTGGTTCCAGAGTTATAGCCAAATGAGATTTTAATTAATGAAATATTTGGATCTTATAAGGGGAAGGCACATCGGTTCGAATTCGACTTCATCTCTTTTTTTAATTTTTTTTTTAATTTAAATATATTGATTTATTCATAATTATTAACCTCTGGTTGTAGAAAAAGTTTTACAATAAATAATAATTCAGTAATACAATAAAAAAAAAAAATATCAAAAGGTATTAATGAAATAACATGTTATGTACTTTTCATTATAAAAAAAACGTGTATAAGTAATTTAATAGGTCTACAAGGAAGTCATGTGGTGTCCACATTAGATCTTTTTCCATTTAACATAGTAAAATTTGAAAAATAACAAAGAATTCTTGGAAGGTGATTTTGGAGGTGGGAGAGCAGAAGAGAATAAAAAATGCAGATTTTTTTTGGGCTATTTAAACATATTATGATAATTTTACAAAAGAACTTCATCATAAATTACTCCCCGCCCCAAAAAATCTTAGGTAACTTTTTTCGTGTATAATTATTTTTCTACTTTATAAGAATAAATAACCAATGTCAGGAAAACTTATTGTCAGATTTTTTCTTACAAAGTAGAAAAGAGTACTGGTTATCATAATGCAATCTTAAGTTAACATTTGTTTTAGTCATCAGCACAGCTAAACTCCAAAGGTAGATTGACTGATGGTTTATTGTTCTGTTGGGTGCTTCCTTATGTCACACAACTTCCCGGCATTGGCTAATATATTTCTTTAGAAGCATAAACCAGTTCCCAGTTAGCTCTTATTTTCTGAAAAAAGAATGAATATACAACTTGCGTGAAAGGGTCATAATCACCATAACAACGATCTTCATTAATGCGGTGCACTCAGTTTAAATAAATATTCCGGGATGAGTTGTTAGATAGATGGGACGTCCGGTGTCTGAAAGGGATTATGAAACTAATCTCGGCACGGGATTGTTCGTTTCATGCTTCCTAGGTTAGATCATCCTTCCTACCACTGTTAACCGTTCTTCTAAGTTTAGGTTAAGGAACAAGGTTATACTCGTACACAATCATAAAAGATTAAAAAAAAAAATACCCTTACAGTAACAATTTAATAAAAATAATACAATTACATGTAAATACGAGTACGTACATCTTAAGATGAAGTAATTTGTCTTGGTAGTATGGTTTATATACATCATATATATAATAAACATTTTATATTCTAATAAAAATTAAATAAATATGCCTAATTAAATATGTCATAAAAATGGTTTAACGCAAAGTGCTGTACTCTATATGTCTGTCAAATTGCAAAATTATTCAGGTTAATTTTGTATTATTTATCCATTTAGATTATCGTTGCACTTCTTTCATTAAGATTAAAATTATTTTTTTAAACAAAACAATTATGTTAAAAGAAAGAAAGATTAAACAAAACAGCATAGAAAAAGCTGTTTTTTTAATATAAGATAAAGAATTGACTTGCGATAAGTACATATTGGATTTTTGTGAATATTCCAAATTTTTGTATTGAACGAAAACATTCTGAACCCTAAAATTACCAGATATGCAAAGTTCCCTTAAACTGATAAAAATAAAAGATATCAGACCCTTCTTTGAATTTTGAATCCTGTTATCTATATTCTGATATTAAGAATTCTGAAGTGATATATATATACTTCTAATATACTTAATTTTAAGTTTCAAAAGGATTGTTTGATATGAATAAAATTATACAATAATCGATTTCATAACGATAATTTTCTACATTTTATTAATGTACCTGTACAGATGGACATTTGAACCTTATTTAATGAGGAGGTTACAAGTGCAACTGAAGTAATTATAATACATATGCTAGAAGAGTAGAGTAAATGTTGCCGAAGTATTTCCCATATTATTAAGTGATAATATTTGAAAATTAATTATGTCTCATCATTTCATCACACATATATCAAATGAGTTTAAAAGAAATACAAAACAGAATGAATGCAATGCTATTGAATGAAAAAATTATATTAAAAAAAAGAAGAGTTGTTATTGAAAAACAACTCTTCTTAAAATCAAGAAAGTATTCATAGCATATTCTAAATACTGTATAATTTTAATTAATTCGTCCAGAAGAATAAAATAAAATAAATTGTGTTATAAATTGGACGATATAACACTAAATTTAAGATATTGTTTTATTACCCTATTTTAAAAATATATCTAATGAAAAATAAATAAATTCCAGTGTTTAAATAAATTAAAAATGTTTAAAATATGATAAAATTGATATTGGAATCTTTTATTTCCTTTTATGGGTAAGTAATCCGCCTCTTCCTTCTTCTATCTATTATATTCGCCATCTTAGATTCTCTTTACATATAGGCAGATACTTTAATGTCAGTGTATTCAAATTATCTGACTAAATCCTCGTGAACCTTAATATTCATAATATTTTCTACATCCGTATCTACCATCCATCTAATTGTTTTTGAATTGTGCTATTTCTAATACATATATCAAGATAAATCCAGTTTCTGAATCTCATTTTGAAAATTTAATTCTAATAAAAAAAAATAGTCTATTAAAATTCTATTTGGTCTAAATTGCAAATTCAAAAGTTTTGAAGTTGCCTTTAATTGTATTGTGTCGTAATATTAACAATAATAAATTAAAATAAAATTACTACTTTATCAATCTTACTTGAAATATTATCAATCTTATTAAGTTCAAGCTTCTTATATTTTGAATTTATACATGCACGATAGAAAAAATATATTTCAATCAAGTTTCTTGTTACATGATGCCTACAGGTATCTAAGATGAAACTATCAGGTTTATTGCACACTTCGTTAACTTTACTGATAGACAGTATAAAGCCTTTGGCATTATATTATCGACCTTCAACTTTTTAAATAACCAGTGAATCCTATTACTAGTGTGTTGTGCTCTTAAGTCATTTCCTGATATAGTCTACTAACATGAATTGGTTAAAAAATAGCTTAACAGTACAAAAGAAAAAGGTAATAAACTTTAACCAAAAAATGTTATTATGGTTTTAGAATACAAGAAACAACATGCTTGCGCATACACATACACGGAAGCACACACAGAAAATTATTCATACATTTTGTGGCTAGTACATGAAAACGACTGCAAAATAAACTGATGTGCGGTTAGTCTCACTTTTCCTTCAATCAAAAAATCTTTAAATTTATTTAAGTATGAGAAACAACCTTATATACTACATCATATTCTATAACGATTTATTATAACTATAACATATATACTGATATGGTTGGCTTCATACAGTATGTATGATGGTATGATGGTTCAATATATTAATATACATGAGTACCGAGCTGTAAAAATAATAACATATATTGTACTTCAGAAAGTAACGAAGAAAAAAATACCGGAAATTTAAATGTTTTATGAAAAAAAAGTGTAGCTTAAAAAGAAGAAAAATTGAACATGGAGGAAACTCAAAAATAAATTTCTTTGTGCATTTCTTCAGAGGATAGATTCCATTTAATGAAAAAAAATTTACATATTACCGCATTCTGGTTGATTAAAAAATACTAAAATATTAAAGGACAGGTAGAAGGGAAAAATTGTGTAGGCAGGCCACGTTTGGAGTATGTAAAACAAATTGTTGGGGATGTAGGATGTAGAAATGAAACTTAATACTATTATACTGAAATGAAACGACT
The DNA here is from genome assembly GCF_047948215.1 of Lycorma delicatula. Classification (NCBI taxonomy): domain Eukaryota; kingdom Metazoa; phylum Arthropoda; class Insecta; order Hemiptera; family Fulgoridae; genus Lycorma; species Lycorma delicatula. The sequence goes on along the minus strand of NC_134457.1, from coordinate 138,704,339 downwards.
AGCATTAGATAGGGAATCTTGGAGAGCTGCATCAAACCAGTCAAATGACTGAAGACAAAAAAAAAATACTATTTATATTTTCGTTCGTTAAAAACTTTTTAAACAACAGCATAATTAAATTCTGTGGCTTATTTTTACGTTTTTACACATCTTTAGAATTTTAAATTTATTAAAACGATATAATAATATAATTTATAATATTTTATTAATATTTATAATTTTTTTGGAGTTTTACGGGCATCGACTACTACGGTCAGCCCGTAATTACTAGCGTATAAAAAAAGCCATGCCTGACCGGGATCTCCGGATGAAAGGTCGAGTCGCTACCACTCTGCCAAGGAGATCGGTTATTTAGAAAAATACTAAATATATAAATAACATAGAGGCATTAAATAGATATTTGTGACATTTTTCTTTTTAATATTAAATTCTAAAATTACTTGAATTAAGAACCATTAACTATTCTATTTAATATTACGTTACTAAAAACAGTGAAATCAATGAAAAAATAGATTTGTAAAGTAAAATGATCTGTAGAACTTCAAAAACATTCGTATATAAATAGAAAAATAACGTTTAATATAGAAGAAAATATAATTTAATAGGAAAATAAAAAAATTTGTTTCATTCATCTAACAAGACGAATGAAAAGAGGAAATTTGAAGTACAGGTAAAATTGTTTTCAAAAAAATATAAAAATATAGAACTTTACATTAATTACGTACGAGTATATCTTTTTTTTAAAGGTTAAGTAATTAAATACGTAAAAATCTTCATTGAATGAAGTTGATCTTTGATATCTTAAAAATAATCTAATTTGCACAAGGGAAGGATAAACCAAGAGTAATTTAATCTAAGAATTAGTATTTAATTTTTTTAATGATTTACCTTCAATTTATAATAATCTTATGTAATTCATTATATAAATAATGGTTCGTTTTACCAAAGAATAAAATTAGATGTTTTTAATTTCACAGTAAAAACAATAAAGGTAAAACTATAATATTGCTGTATAACACGACAAATTTCAATCAGCAGAGAACGGTTAAAGTGAAAGTGAAAGTGAAAGATATTGGTGGTAATATTAGGAGAAAGACAATAGAAGGGCAAGACATGGCTCGAATTGTGTAGTGAGAATTCCAATCTCCGGCTAGAGTGAATAATACAGAATAGTAGAGTAGATATGGAAGGAAGAGGTTTGTAATTCCTTTCTGAATTCCAAAATGATACACGGGCAAATAGATTGGCAACACAAACTATCATTTGTAATTACTTGGTTGAATACTACGCGGGGAAGTAAGTAAAATTTCTTGAATATTCAATTCTTCTCTTTCTATTAAATTATCATTTGCTTATAATGATAAAGGAATATAAAATATTATTTTTTCTTTTTGTAAAACCCTGCAGGACTACTCCTAACATTTTAAAATATTTAAAATATTCATCTTCAATAACTTAACAAACTTCATTGCATAAAAAAGAACTAAAATATTTAAGATTGCATATTATGACGTTTGTCGAGTTCTTGAGACTTGAAAAGACGTTACAAATTTTTCATTAATTCATAAATAATAATTTTATTATACTAAAACTTTCAATTTAATAATTATGATCAGCCAAACTGGTAAATTAATTACACAACTTAACAATATCAACAGAGTACCAATACAAATGAATTGGTTTCAAATGAATTGATACTATATCGAAACCGACATTCGGTCATTTAAATTTTTCTAAGTTCATTTAATTTAATTTTGCAATATTTTTATCGATTTACTGTTTTCACTCAAAATTATATATCTATATTATATAATTCCAGTTAACCTGCGGCCGTAATTTAGTATGTTACCTAAAATATTATAAAACAGATTTATAAAATTTGTTTTGGTATGATATCATAACGTATCGTAATAGCTTGTTATTATTATATTCCAATAATTTTGAAATATTACCTTACATATATTTATATTTATATATATAAATATATATATTAAAATATATATATATATATATATATATATATATATATATATATATATAATATTTTATCGTATGTGATTCTATCTTATTCGTATTTTATTTATAGCTCAATGTTTCGCTTATTGTGATTAGCGGAATTTTGGGATATAAATAGAAAAAGACTATTTTTAATTTAATGGCAGTACTAAATCACATTAAATTACTTCGTAATGAATGATTTTTAATAACACCAAAAAAAAAGCAAATTTGTAAAAAGAAAGCTGAATGGTAACAGTTACGGACTTGGTAAGGCAGTACAAGTGAACTTACAATCAATTGAATTAAATCACTGCAGGCAGTGAAATATATATGTATCATAAATTGGTTTTTCTTTTGAAGCTGTTTGACAACAGCGCAGTGCCAGTATGGTAACGGTAGACATAACCGGTAAATATTTTCCACGATAACTAGTACTGCAAGCACACAATGAACAAGTTACTTACACATCTGAAGATTGATATTAATTAATATGAAACATGTTATAAACGAATAACCCTACGCCTATAATAAACTGTAACGAATTTCTCAGAACTAATACTGCACTAATAAATATCTTTCGTAATCATACAAATTAAAAACAAATGACTAGATTTTTAATGGTACTAAAAGTTTTATTACAATTGTTTCAAATTCTAAAATTATCATTTAAAATTATTCCTAACATTCTTGATTACTCTCTACAGGCAACCCCCACAATTACAAAGTTAGTCTTCTGAGTTGAATCTATCTAAGAGAAACATAAAATTGAGAATAGGCACGAAGTACAAAGAGAGATCAACCTATTAAAGGTTAAATTCATTTACTTTAATATTATTTTTTTTTAATCATATTACAAGATTGTAAGATTGCAAATCATACAATCACCTCAAAGTTAACTAAATAAAATAAAATAAATCATTTTTATGTGTTAATGTAATTTATTAAAACCAGAAAATTTTTATAATAAAAAATCATTCAGTTAAAATGCCTTCTGTTTTATTAGGAAGATGTAATGCTAGATTTCTTGCCCATTTTCAAGGAAACGTTTTTTACAGATATCTGAAATTATTTTAGCGGTAATATTCTATGTAAAAACAAAAAACCCCTTCGTTCTTCTACATTTTTATTTTAATTTTTATTAATCTATAACTTAAAAGAAATAGTACGAAGTTTTATAACAGCAAAAGACAATATCTTAATGAATTTAGCTTCTTTTTTTTCAGATTAAGTAAAATAATATAGTCTTGTATTATAGTAAAATATCTAACTTTCAAATTAAACGTAAATTATATATATATATATATATATATATATATATTTTTTAAAAATGAATTTGCTGAATTATTTTGTTTTAAGTTTTTTCTTATTATTTTCTTGATATTAAGCAGCTACACGCCTACTGCTGGCTGGCCAGAGTGCGCCAAGGACATTGAAGAAGAGACTCATCGCCTCGGAGGTGGTCTTTTCTTTGCTATATCCGGCCCGGTATGGATCGCTGCCACAAAAGTTTGGTGCAATGTTGTGAGCTGGGAACGGCATAGTCGGGCCTGGTTCTTCCCCTTCCCATGGTTAGAGGCAGGCAATGCTAATGACCGAGACCCGGTCTCTGACGGGCGGGCTGGGAACGACATAGTCGAGCCTGGTTACCGTCCGCTGGGGATTTAAGGCAGGCATCAGAAGATCCAACCGTGAGAGGCTGACCTGCCGTGCCGGATTTTTAGCCGGTGGGGAGGCCTTTTTTGAGTTAAAGGACACACCCAAGGGCCGAGTATACTTAATTGGATGTCCGGCCTGGGGATTTAGGGATATTAAAAAAAAGCTATACTCCTATTGAGTAGTAACATGCATATCATGTTTTCCTTCTAATTCTTGATAGAAAGGTTGCATTAAATTGTTGATTTACACACACACACTGTCTCGTTCTTACGACTTTGACCAGATAAAACATCTGAGTGCAAGATTTAGCCAAAGTAGCTTTTCTGAAAGTGATGATCACTTTCAGAACTGTCAAGGACAGTCAGTCCTTGTGAAGCATAATGGTGTCACTTGTACAGCTGAATACCTCCTGAAATTTTATGGCTGACAAGCTGACATGAAACAGTACGTTTGGTTCAAAAAAGGTAATGGTAGACTCCTTTATTCTCACTTACCTTAGTAAACCTGGCATGTGGTGGTTGTTTTCTTTAGAATAGTTATGTTAATTACGGGAAAAATTATATTGTTTTGTTTCCTTAGCGTTTTTGTATTGCATTTTATGATTCGTTGTGTGTCCCGTTGTGTGTCCCCCAACTAGGTAGAGTTCAGGTCCTTCGTTCTTAGAAAGTCATTCAGTTTTGTTTGAGACTTGGTTAGATGTGTTTTGTCGGGTCTATTTTGACCCAAGAGATATATTTTTGTTTATTATGTTGCTATGACTGTTACTATCTCCCCGATTTTCATTATTCGCTCTATTCAGGATGTTTCAAGGTCAGTTGTAGTGCTAAGTGCATTGAAAGCTTAGTTACTGGTTTAACTTTTACGAGTGTTCCGGGTCACCATCGACCCGATGACAGTAGTCCTTTTTCGTCTGTGCGTGTTGACATGAATATTATGAATGTATGTTTCTCTCTGTGATTTCGTGTGTTTTTATACTTGCTTCTTTTATATCTTCTTTGACTTATTTGAACCGTTTGGTAGTTGTACTTCTGATTTTCCTTGGTAAAAGATTTACTTGGTTAGTCTGTTTTCAACCATTCTTCAAATTTTCAGAAAAGGTTCCTAATCGCATGTGATAGTTTGTCAACCTTCCAGTAAAGTTCATATTTTTTTTGTAGTATCCAACCATCTGCTTTTCTGGGTACTAAGGATAAAAATTTGCCTTTTATCTTTATGCAGAATCCGTATGAAAATTTCTGATCGTATTTTGTTCATTATGTAGGCGATAGTACACGGATTTAGGTAACAGTATTTTATTTTAATTGCAATAAAATTTTTATCACAGATATTAAATTATATCAATTAAAATAATTTACATCAAGAAAATAATAAAAGTAATTTTAAATTATGTTTGTAGATTCTGAGTTATGTTTATGTGTTGAGTGAATCAATTACTCTTCATTAAAGCATAAGCATGAGTTCGTATAATAATGCATGTTTTTAAGTAATTTCCTGTATCTTTATCATTTTATCATTGGACTGCGATTAAATGTTGTAACAGAGTATGAAAAATTATTAATTTATCATACAGGAAGTTGATTAAACTTTTATTTTTTTAAAATTATCTTCTCTATTTTTAATCATAATTTCAAATCTATAAATGATTATTTTCTTATAAAGTCGTATAAAGTTTAAATTCTGTTTGCTTTTCTGTCCATATGTTTTCGTATTACGCAAGTACCAACCAACCGATTGCATTCAAATTTACAGAATACAATCGTGTAATCGCAGGGAAGGTTTTAAGCCATAGATCGAGGCCCAAGCTCCAAAGAAAAAAAAAATCTTTTTACTCCATTTCATATTTCTGTCACCATGACAATATAAATAAGTTGAAAAATTTTCTTCATCAAATGTGGTGTACTTTAGTTACCATAGTTACTAATATTCTTTCTTTTGTAATTTAGTTTCTTTTTCAGGTTTCTATAAAACCTGAATACTTTAATTGTTTTTATCAGTATTATTCTCACAATCACGAGGATAATGAACACTGCGTGGGTCCAAAGGGCTCTACTCCCTGTCTAGACGGGAATAGCGAGTGAAGCAAGCAGTGGGGAAAGTCCAGAGACCAGTCGGCGAGCAAAGCGAGGTCTGACCAGTCTCGATCGGGACTCGCTTCGTTATAAACAGTTAATTGCAATTCATCCCAATTCAATATGATATAATTCTTGGTAGGAAAGACACAAAAAATATCTTTAACAGCATACAGTCGCTGAAATAATGAACGAAATCAAGTTAAATTTGATGGAGGTCAAGACAAAAGCTCGTATTTAACATAATATTAACAATTTCTTTTTAACTGGTTTATTGAAGATAGATGTTTGGGAACACTAAAAAGTAAACAGAGCAAATATTATGACTTTTTGGATTATTATAAAAAACAGATTATTGAATTATGCTAGATAAGTTAGACTCGTGAATACGGTGGGAGTTTACATGTGCGAGCTCTTTTAGTAATTGTATATCAACGGGTGGAACGGGTAGAACACATCTACTCTCCTCCATAGAGAAGAATAGATAAAATGGCGCCCCTCCTGTCTTATAGGCGAAGATTAATATACTTCACCATGATAAGGTTAAAAATACTAGATACCATAGTCTTTTTATAGTATAGTTTAGAAAAGACCAAGTTTATCTGTTGTACATTACGGTTTTAAAATCGTAACAATTCAAACTCAGTTGCGTTCATTCGTTAGATTAATTATAATATAAGTATCGCTCCATTTTGTATAAAAATGGAGCGATACTTAAAATATATTTGTATAAAATGGAGTCAATTGAATTGACTCTTGTTTCTTTTACTCCCTAATTCCGTAGGTGTTAACTAGATATTATCATTTGAATTTTTCCAAGTTAGTACTCTATTCACAAATCTCAAAACATAATTTATGAAAAAGCTGTGGTTTTACGTTTTTGTTTTCTTTATAAGTATGATTCGAAGTGATTAGTTCATAATTTTTTAGCTCAACGAAAGGGAACATTTTTTAACCCAAAATAGAAAAAAATCATTTTCTCATTTTTTTAAGTTGTATGTGTAAGTGTGCTTTCTTTCTCTCTAAAACACACACACACACTCTCTCTCCCTCTCTCTATCTCTCTTACAAAAATCATCTCTCCAAATGTTGAACGATTTGCCAATCTTTTACTTTATTTAAACTTATAAAACTTAAAAAAAAAATTAGTATATTATTCTTAATTTTTGTATTGGTTTTAGTTGAGATAGAAACGTATAAGACAGGTTAATTATTTAATTATAGTTCATAAGTAATCCATCGAAATAGAATAATTAATACTTTTTTCACGAGAAGAAAAAAAAAATGGATAAACTTTGTTGCTACAGAAACGAAATTAATAAGTTATCATTTCTGTAACACGGTTTTTATATGTCACACGTACAATAGTTCTTTAACTTGGAATGAATTTTAAGTTGACTTTTTGGAGGCTACCTCCCCTCCGATTCTGTTATTACGCTACAAACTCAATACAGACAAGTTAAACTCGTGAGAACGGGTGGGGATTTACACTTGTCTTCTTTTTTCATATTGTACATCGACGGATGGAACAGATGAAACATATTTATTTCCCCTATAGTCAAGAATAGATAAGATTGCGCCTCAACCGTCTTATACGCGAAGATTAATAGGCTTCACTGTGCTAAGGTTAAAAATACGTATAAGTACACAAAATAAATGAGGCTAATACACAAAATATATATGTAACATTAAGTAAAGATATTATATATAAGGTTCGCGCAGTCGGGTATCGTAAATAGCTTACACTTATAACGTGAAATACAGTATCACTTACACAGGCAGGAACTACATTGAATTCCTAGTTGTGTAAGTGTAACATGTACGGTCTCATCTGTCAAATGAATGTCTATAACAAATGTGTTTTATCAAGGAGTGGACATATCCCTCACAGTAGTATTTATTTTAATTTCTTAAAAAAAACAAAAACCAGTAAACATAAAAATGTTTAAAAGATAAAAATAATAAATAAAATAATAATAGAATTGTGAACCTAACTCTTTCAGAATAATCTTTAAAATCAAAAGCATTTTGAAGTTCTGACGCAGTTTTTCTTACGGTCAGAAATTTTGTCTGCTTTGCTTGAAACCTGCAGTTAACTGTGTTTTTTTTTTGTAACGCCTTTATCAAAATTTTCCGATCCACTGACAAGTTTTGAATGTTGTTTATAATTCTTTGGTCTGCTGAACAAATATTACTGTGTTATTAATTGAAGCACGTTTTTTTTTGTTTTAGAAGTTTTGGAAGACGTTTAAGAATGTAATATTGGTATTTCAGAAGCAGCAGAAGTTCTTTCTTTACACTTTTGAATCCTTATAAAATGCTTTTCGTCTGTTAATTTCCCTATGTTTACAGCTCCTTTTCCCTTGAAATCGTAAACATTAGAGGTAATTTCACATGCTTGACTATGGTATTTTTTTATTCTTAACTACAGATTTAAATTCTGCTATGACAAGGGAAAAACAGAACTATCCGTAATATATAATACATAAACCCAGAAATTTTTAACACACATTAGCGAATACAGTAATTTATAAGAAATTTACGAAAAAAAGATTATGTAAGTTTTTTTATGTAACTATGTAACATACCCCCGAGAACTATTACAGGATACGTAAATATGCAACAAATGTAACGTAAAATTTCTTACTGCAAATGATATAATAATTAACTGAAAAGATTAATAATTTCATTTGCCGAAAATTTGTTGTTTATTTTCATTTATGGCTATTAATAATGAGTATAATATTATGGAAAAGGGTACTAAATAAATGCAAATTACTACAACTGACTGCCTTGTGTAGCCATGCTTGTACGAATATACGTCCGAATATTGCTTGTACGAATATGCTTGTACGTCCGGCGCACTAGTTCAAGCCCTATGGCCCATTACTGTTTGCTTACACAGCTAAAAAACAATGCATTATTATTTATCTATTCGTTCTAAATTCAGTGAAAATAAAGTTGACTAGTCTACTGGTTCTGCTGAAGTTAAAAGTCTACTGAAAAAATCTCTTGCAATTGCCATGTCATTAACAAATAACTTACAATTCGATTAAATAAAGCTATTCAGTTCTCTTTTATCAATCAGATAACAAATAAAAGATAAATTAACCTCACAAATCTACGTAAAAAATAATAGTTTGTCTAGCCCTTCTGGCACTATACCCTCGAAAGAAGAACAATAGGAACTGTTTGCATTTGTTAGTTTCAAAGGTTTTTGGCAATTTTATTTTTAATTGTGTACTTCAGATAGGTATAATTAATTACGTTAGTTTGAAAACACCTTTTTTAATTTCACAATTTTTTTCTAAGTTAGAGGTTTGATCTTTTCCAAATTTGAGTATGTTTATTAGATGGAAAGATAAATTCTGAGTTAAAATCATGTATTACAGTAAAGATTTAAAATAACTAATTAATTATGTTAGTTTTTTAAATGATATTTTAAAATTACAGGTTTGTAAATACAAATAATAAATAAGTAGAACGGATTTTTAGTTTCAAATTTCAAGGAGATTTTGCTTATAACTATCTATTTTATTGCATTGCTATTGTAATTTTAATAAAAAAAAAAAAACAATTTAATAAAATTTTATTTTTAATCAGTTGACTAAACACTTTTGATACTAGCAAATATAATTTATTTCTATTACATTTTCCTGAAGATGTTATATGCCAGCGAAAGTGTTTTTGCATTTGTTATTTTATACATGAGGTAGGAATATACTAAGCGTTTATAATTATATTATAAATATTAAATAAATCTGATAATATTTTACCAAAAAAAAAAAAAAAAAAATTGCTATTGCTATTTTTAGCAATTAGTTTGCCAGGAAATGGAAGAGTCAAATAAGTGTAACCCAGCTAGATATAAGTGTTACGTGTACAGTGCAAATTAATATAGTTTCTTTTAAAGTGAAAAAAACGTGAATAATTTATAGCTATGATCTTTTTACTTATAAATACAATTTTGACTTGAAAATGACTGATACAATTCTCTTAAAACGATGTATCAGTTATAAAAAACTAAAAACATTTTTGGGATGTCAGCATTAATCATCTTACTCTATCAATTCCAACATATTAGTAAAAAGTTTTGAACGATTGTTTGACGTAAATGAAATTGATGAATAAATTGTAGCTATTTAAGTTATTATTATATATCGTGCTAGTAGTAATTAAATCTATAACAGAATTAATTTAACAATAAGTAAACTAATTTGAATACAATACTACTTAAAAAGGTTTATATCAATCCTATTATTATTATTATTATTATTATTATTATTATTATTATTATTATTATTATTATTATTATTATTATTATTATTATTATTATTATTATTAGTGTCAGTTTTAGTAGCTGACAACTCTAGTAGTTCTGAAGGAAGCAAGTATAGATACAAATAGAATCTAAGTTATGCACTTGATGCAATGTTTAGGTTTGAAACGTGTAATAACCTTGAAAATTCAGTAAATAACTGACAATGCATGAATTAAACTTTGCTTAGTAATTTAAACTTTAAGTTGATAAGTTTGAATATTGGAAAGTTAAGCGTGTTCAAATAGTGTGAAGAAACTGACAGTAGTTATAACTTACCCTTGTTGTCCTAATAACGGTATTGTATTCAGACTTTAAAATTATAGGGTAATGAAAGTTAAGCTATGTGTATCCATTGTTTCATGAAACGAGAGTAGATAATTTTCCGCTCTTATATGTCTTAGATCATAATGAATTTAATGACAGATTTTTATGGGCCGAATAAAATGACTAACGTGCGGGATGAATACTTGCTAATTTTGTATTGTCTCGCGATTCTATTGGCTACAAAATAAAATGATTTTTCATTGAATATTACAGGTAACTTCTTTTTCTGAATGCTTAGGCTGTAATTTGTAAGATATAATTTTTTCATTAAATGTAACCGATAAATATTTTTGTTATGAAATATAGTTATCCACCACCGTTTGACTTATAATTTTTTTAAACTTAATACATATATCCTGATCATAAATAACAGTTTGTTTTGTGACTTTTACCAATTGACATATACTGATTACCTACTAGTACTTATTTTTTATGTGTTTGTTAACTAATGTAGAGATTGACTACAAAGAAAAAAATCATTTTTTTCTCGGTAGATAAATGTTAATAATTTATGTCAGCTTACGCTTTTAATGTTTATTTATTATTGATACACGTATTCAAACAAATTCAGTGATTGATTAGTTATTTCATGGTTCATGGATAACGTGATGAATTCACCTGATATAATTGAACATTTACTTACCCGCATATGAATTAAGTGTTATGTATTCAGCAGTCTATAGTAGTGCTAATGGAAATAAGAGGTTATTTTTATATTATTTCCACCCACTCGGTCTTCTTTACATTAACTCACTCAGACACATAGGCCAGTTTCGTATGAAAGGAGCTCCACTGTCTATTTTTTTATTTTTTTTGTGTTTTACAGGCATCGACTGCTAAGGTCCATTAGCCCTTGTCACAATCTTAAAAAAAGAGGTTAGGGTCGTCATATGTAAGGATGTAAAGGGCCCTTACATTTTAATTTAAAAGCACAAAAATGCACAACCCATTAATCCACAAAACAATAAACAACACTTATAAGGTGTAAAGAGTCCCGATCTTAAAATTTGAGAAATTAAAAAAAAGTACATAAATAGAAAATGTAAGTCTTTACAATACCATTATCTCCTTCTACCTGTCTCGCTTATTTATTTAAGTACCTTCGGGGCGGCCAGAACCGCTGTTACGCAGCATATCAGTCGCCCCAGGATGCCGTGGCAGTTGACTCCCCCTATAAACAGTCCCGTAGGACGTAACCCATCGGGGTTCTCCCAGCGATATAAGAGTAATCTGACCAACTGTTCATGATGGACAAAGAGCCCCTCGGCGGGGATCTCCCTGCCCTTTCCGGATCTGACCTACTTGGCTACAGGTATGCATTGCGCATACTCATAGCCTCGTGGCCTCAGTCCACCCTTGAGGGTTCCCCATGCCTTCAGTCGGGACACATCTCGACTCCCCTGCTCTTGCAGGCGGCCTAGGCAAGAGGGCTACCTCCCGTCACTATAAGTGCCACGATTCGATATTCACTTATATATATAAAAATTACTCCTTACAGTTTGTTTAACACAACTTTAAATTTTCATTTTTACACACTTTTAAGAAGTCCACTGGCGTGTAAATAAGGAACTATTTTTTTTCATTTCTATAATCCAAATCAGCAGCACTATCATTTCTTAGCCGGAACCTCTTTCTGAGGTACTCATATATGGTACACTCTTCCATTAGATGCTTAACTGTAAGTGTTTTATTACAAACACCGCACATTGGTCTTTCTTCGCCGGCTAACAAATATGAATTTGTTATTCGCGTGTGGCCGATTCTATGACGTCACAGCACTTGTTCTCGGCAAGTCAACTTCAAGTCGCTATTCCATTTATACGGAGAAGTTTTGACTGAGTTTAATTTTGTATTTAAACTCCTCCAATCAGTATTCCACTTGTTTCTTACTATGTTCGTTAGACAGTTTTTAACATCTGCCACTCTTACAGGAAATGCATCCAAATAATCGCAGACTGTTGCCTTTCTGGCAGCTTCGTCTGCGCTTTCATTACCTGTAATACCAGCATGCCCTAGAGTCCATATAAATACACATCGCTGTCCTTGTTGCTTTAAAACGTATAAATGGACAGGATGTTTGAAATTAGGACATCCTTAATGTTTTTGTTCCGAATTGCAACAAGTGCATTTAGAGAATCGGAACATATTAGCACTCTCTCTTCGCAATAGTGTTCTGTGTACCGAAGAGCTTGCTGTATGGCAGTAAGTTCTGCCGTACATACACTGGCCATATCTGGCAGTTTCAAAAAGTGGGCTTCTCCATTTACATATATGGAGCATCCAACACCATGTTCGGTTTTAGAACCGTCAGTATAAATTTTAATATATTCTTCGTAACTACTGACGGTTGATAAAAATTCCTGTTGGATGATTACTGCTGGCTTCATTTTTATTTCTTCCTCAGAGAGATCAAACCTTGTATTTACCGCTGGCAAAAGCCATGGCGGTATTTCTCTCGAAGAAATTGCTAATGTCTCTGGAATAGCAATTTCGTATTTTCTTGTTAATTCGTGGTACCTAATCCCGGCTGGTCTGGAATAGGTAGCACGATGTTCATATAATGCATCCAAAGGATGGTTGTTAAAACGTTTGTTATTTATATGGGCAGGAAAAGCCCATATGTTTGCTGCATATCATAGCAGTAGCATTTCTCTTCTATAATGTAGTGGCATTATTCCGACTTCGGACATTAGACTAGTTGCCGGACATGTGCGGAATGCGCCTGTCGCATATCTTATTCCGCTATTATGAATTACGTCTAACTTCCTTAAATACGACTTCCTCACGGATGAATATATAATACATCCGTAATCGAGTTTCGATTGAACCAATGCCTTATATAATCTCAATAATATTTGTTTATCTGTGCCCCAATTGATGTTCGATAAACATTTGATAATGTTTAGGACTTTTTTACATCTATCACTCAAGTCTTCTATATGTAATCCCCACGTAAGGGATTTATCCAATACCAGTCCTAAAAATCTCACATTAACTTTATATTGTATTGGATTGTTTTCGATGGTCAGAATAGGACCTTGATGAGGAATTCTCTTCCTACAGAAGTGTACACAGCACGTTTTTTCCGGTGAAAATTGGAATCAATTATTCCTCGCAACTTCATTAAGAGCGTTAATCGCTCGTTGTAATTTGTATTTCACCATAGCTGTCTTGTTGTTGGCATACACAATTGCCAAGTCATCAACATGGACGCTTTTGCTGGTTTCTACTGGAATAGCTAATATTAGTTTATTAATGGCGATCGTAAACAAAGTACCGCTCAACGGCGAACCTTGTGGTATGCCATTTTCTAAGCATTTTTCAGATGAATATACATTTTTGACGCGTACTTGATAATTACGGTCATTCATATAGTTGCTGAATAAAACTGGCAGATTGCCACAAATGCCCCATTCATGTATCTGGAGCATTACTCCATGTCGCCAGGTCATATCGAAAGCCTTCTGAAGATCAAAGAAGACTCCGATACAATGTTTCCTTTTAATAAAGCTATTATATATAACGTTCTCTAAATTAATCATTTGATCAGTGGTAGAATGGTATTGTCGAAAACCTGCTCGATGTGAATATTTCAGGTTTTCTTTTTCTAAAATCCAAACAAGTCGATTAATTACCATCTTTTCAAATATTTTTCCCCATAGCTCACATCAAAGAAACAGGACGGTAACTATTGGGATCTGTCATATTTTTATCTTTCTTTGGTACTGTAACAATATGTGCTTTTTCCACTGCTGCGGGTACATTCCATCCCGCCATATCTGATTATATAGTTCTAACAATCTGCGTTTTTTAGTGGTATTCAGCTGCCTGATCATGTTATAATGAATTTAATTCGGACCAGCAGCTGTGTTGCCTGCTTTCTCCAACGCTTTCACAAATTATTCAATTTTAAAAGGTACATTGTATGAGTAATTATACTCAGTTCTCAAATTTAGTACCTTCAAGTTCTTCTTTTCTCACCCAAAGAGAATTATGAGCATTAAAATCACCCACCAGTAGTACAGGTGGCGGAAGCTGAGAAATTAATCGTTCTATGTCATCCTCCTTCCAATCAAAATTCGGCAAGTATATGCTGCAGACAGTGACATGAATCAGACGCTTCATTCTAATGGCGACCGCTTGTAGGTTTGTATTTAGATCAACAGCTTCGGCAGTTTTGGCGGTTGATCTTGCCGAAATATATCATATCCTCTTAATTGAAAATTTTCATTTCAGCAGAAATGTGTTTCTTGCAGACATATACAAATTGGGTCTACATCATGTACCAAGCGTTGGAGCTCATGGATGTTTGAAAAACATCCATTAATGTTCCACTATCCCAATCCACTCGCTAATTTTAAATTAACTTAGGGCCTTGGTTTGCCTTTCGGCCATCCTTTTTTCCTTTTTTTCCCCATATTGCGAACAGTTTCGTGTTCGCAGAGAACGTCGTCGTCCGCATAGCTCCCGGCCTCCAAATCAGAGACAATCGAAGCCGCGGAAACGACGGACATTGATTTGGCCCCCGACATGGAAGCTGCACTAGTCACCGCCCCTGCAAGGAGGGACACTTGCCCCACCCCTTGTGGTTTTGGGTGGCCTCTGTGGTTTAGAGACCACCCCAGTTGCAGGAGGCTTTGTTGGAAGCGTCCATAACAGACTGCAAAGCAATCACTTTCTTCCGATCATCATCTAATATATCTCTCTAAGACGGACGTGGCATTCTGGCTTGGCGTCCGTTTTCTTCTGTTCAAGAGCACTTTTCTGTTTCGAAGATGTATCATCAGGAGGCTGTACTAATATCTTTGGCTTTACAGTTTCTTTACGACTGAAAGGCTTCATTTTGTTTTCTATAATCCTTTCAATCATGCTAGCCAAAGTGGTCGCAAATTTGTTGATAAGCTGACTTTCATCGACAGCAACTGGAGCAGAGTAGTTTATTTGTTATTCTGTATTATTTTGCCGAAAAAAAGTGCTACAATTTCTGAATAAATAAAAATTTCAGGAACATTTCTCTTTTAAATGTCATGTTTCGTATGATTTAAATAATCTTAGTAGAATACTACCGCAATCCTAGAAACACTGAGATCTGGTTTTATCATTACACGTCTTTTTTTAATTTAAAGGATAATTTTTTCAAGGTTTATATCAAATCTGCAGAATTATTTTCTTTATCCGTAGAGTTTCCGAAATTAATAAATGGGAAAACAATTCTTTTTAAGTCTTATCTTGAAATGTTCGTTTTCACTTCACTCAGTCCTTTTCCTGAGAGATCATCCTATAGACAGTTCTTCCAGGCTAATATATGATCTATAATTTTTTACAACCTACATCCATTATTTTCATACTCATATTATGAATCTCTCATCATGATATCATCACACCGTTACGTCTCTTCTTATTTTCTTTGATAATTCCATTACTTAAAACTATAACCCGTATTATCCTATGATAATGAATGTCTAAGTTTATGTTTAAAAATTTGTATTAAAATCTCCTCAGTTCTCTTCTAAAACTTTTACTGCTTCAACATGACCTTACTCATTAAACTTCCGCATGTTTGGTTTTGAGAGATCATCAGATATCAGAAGCCAGGATAGTTAATAAAAGCTACGCAGGAAAGAAACGGTAAAAAAAAAGTTATTAAAGTACGTGAGAGATGGGTGCTACATGTAGAACGAATGGCTGACTATAATACATGCCTTAAGATATCGAACGATTGGTAGATGTAGTCTTGGAAGACCAAGAAAGCGATGCTTTTAGCTAGAACAGACATGGATATCTAACCGTAAGAAAAGAAAAAGGAACTCTTTAAGAGATGTAATAATGATGTTGCAGTGTTTAGAATGAACATTTTCCAGGATTTCAATCTATTTTAAGTTAAATGATTGGGTCCAAATAGGAGTTTACAATTTTAATTAAATTAAAAAAGAAGAAAACTTTCAATAACCTTTTATAAAAATAAAGAAAAATCTGGTAAAAGATCTAAAAAATAAATGGCTATTTTGATTGTTAACCAATAATAATCTGTAAATATTCAGGAATTAGTAGTCTATATAAAAGTAATAGTAATAAAAATGAGAAAAGACAATGATAATGATAGTGATGAAATAATAATAATTATAAATATTAATTAACAAATGATCAAAATTACGAAACACTAAAAATCAAGTATTTCTACCACTTTTTAAAGAATAAAGTTAAAAAAAATCTTTTAAATGACTGTTGATCAAAAACCAAGAATTATCACTTAGACAAACCTAATCGGGTAATAAAAAATTCATTTTTAAATGAAGTCTGAACTTCAGATTATGTTTTTGTCTACAGTTAAAAACAATTTAAAGTTTTAAGCGTTAGTTTAACTTATCAATAATCGAAAATAAAAGTAAATGCAACAAGTACTGTTATATTTTCCTTTCTCTGTTTTATAATTTACTAATAAATAAATCAGTCGTTTTGATACAATAAATGTTCTAACTTCTTTTCTTGTTCCTTCTGATTAGCGTTTTTCAGATACATGTGCTTTATGAAAGATCTATTAAAAATAAAATTAAAAGTAAGATTTTTTTATAAGTTCAAATTCCATTTTAAATTAACAGTAAACTTAATTAATGTCTATATTTGTTTTAATTGGGTGAAACTATCAAATTCAAACGTAAATTACTGTATCCCTCAGCGTTTAATAATAGTGCGTTATATAAGAATATGCTATGTTTTAGAAAATTTAAAAGAGTAATGAATATCTAAATGTTACCAGGTCCAAGAAAATAATAAAAACAAAAACGAATAATTCAATTTTATTTGTAAATATTGAGAAACAACAAAGTGTAAATTATAGATGCGCATTAAGTACTTAGGTAGTTGGACATAAAATGCTACTTTGTCTGAGATAGCACTTTTTCACTGCGGTGAACTTACATAAATTATTAGGTATGAAGTCCCAAAATAAGGAAATTTAGTTGTGAGAAAATATGTTTTCTGCAAGAGGTTTTTTGCGTTAAATTGGCATTAAAAGAAAAGTAGTATATATCTGATAATTGCTAATAATATCTCTTTGAGTTAAATATTTTTGAGTATACTCTGTCACTAACAGTTTGGGTTATCACTTCTCTCCTCCAAATCTATACGTCCTACTAGAGTACTCGTCGCAAATATGAAGGGAATAAAAAATAAAACTACAAAATGTCTCTTTTAATTAAGCTAAGCAGAACAAAATTATTAAAATTTATTTTGTTATTAAAAAAAAAAAAAATTGTACTTTGTGAACTAAAATAAAAAAAAAAATAAAAAAATAACAATTGAAAACATCATTAATAATGAGTAAAATTTTTATATAAAGTAACAATAATATGATTTCGATCATAAGGTGCTAAAAAAATGAGAAATTATGTTTGTGGGATTACACTTCAGGAATCGATAGTCTTCAGCTCTATATCTCTACATCCCAACACTGACTACAAATAATTTTCTTCGAGTAGTTTAAGAATATAAAAATTAAGTCCAGTATTCAGGGAAAATACTTTTCTTTCTTCAAGCTGTGAATTCAAGATTTGTAAAAATTTTCCGTTTCCTAGTGATATACTATACGCTCGATTTTTTCTTTTCAATTAGAAATATATGGTAGGTATTTTCGCATAAATGTGTTGGATAAGACCTTTTATTAGATATGTTTAATTTACGCAGTTCTGATATAAAGTCATTTTACGATACAACTATGTAATGTATACTATATGTGTAGAGTCATATATTATAAACTATTTATACATGTCTTTTCCATATTTCTCCTTGAGATAAAACTGTGATGTCACGTGCTAGGAGATAAGTGCAGCAAAATCCATTTCAGCTCGGTGTTATTATTCAAATCCACGTTTTGAACTTATATCCTCCACTTTAGATTTTATGACACTATTCTTCATTAATATATCTGAAATTTTAATGATGAAATATATTTTTATATGGATGTTAATGCGTGTATCGAAAGTTTATTTTTTTGTTTATTAATATGAAAGCGATATATTACTATAAATATTCTGTTTATCTTTCCTCGTATGGCTATTTTCAACAAGAAAGCCTATTACTATAATGTTTATTGGCAGTTTTCTAACTTAATATTTCTTTACGATGTTTGTTATTAATTCAGAATTTGGTTTTATACATTAATAACGTATGTCTTTATTGTTATTTTAAAATTATGCTATTTAAATGCATTTAAATTTAGAGATTAAGTTAATTATTTGGTATGCCGGACAAAAAGGGAGTGAAAATTTACATTTGAAATATAATCTACAAGATTGATCTGATTCTATTCTAATAGTTTTTTAGCTGATGGACCAATTTCAATGAAAATTCTTCTAAATAAATAATCATTTCAAGGTGTTCTGATATATTTAATCCTTTCATTTTAGTTACCATATTGATCTCCATTAAAACATATATATATATTAAATTCCAAACAATAATGCTTCTTAAAAAACATTTCACGTCCTAAAAGCGCTCAATAATTGACGTTTTAAATTTAACTAACCTAATGAGTTTGGGAATCCTCTTGAGTCCACATTGTATTGAATTCCTCAAAAATACATCCTCAATGGAAACTTTTAATATTTCAAGATATATATATATATATATATATTAGAGATATATATATATATATTAGAGATATAGAGCAATGTGTGTTAAAAAAATAAGGTCAGGTAGTTTAAGTAACAAATTAATGTACCTCTTTCTTAGGAATCAATGCATTAAACACAGAAATTAGTAGTTGGACAAAATTAGTTATTAAACCTAAATTATAAAATATTGCTAACATGTTATAATATGTAATATGAAAACATGTTGTAATATTGCTAACTTATACTGTACTCAATAGTCAGGAAATTAATTAGAAATATTTTCAAAACTGTTGCAAATTTTTAATCTTTTAATTTACTTTGCAAAGTGAATTCTTAATAAGAAAATGAGAAGAAAGCTATTTTTCGCCAAGATGGTAGGAATTTCTATAATGTTTCTTATTAAAAATGCTTAAACTTCAATTTGGATTACGATAATTAAAGTTTAACTGGCGTAAATGGTCCGCTTTAATATATAATGAACAAACAAATATTCAGATATAAATGGATGTTAAGTGCTATAATATGTTACATCTTTTTATAAAACACAAAAATGTTATAAAAGAAATGTAAGTTGGACACTTTATAAATGGAAATATACGTATTTATTTGCGAAGATATTCCCAAAGTAGGACCCAGCTGAATCGATTTCAGCTATTTTATTTTATATTGCTCTTCGTATAAAGAATATTAGATTCGAAATTTATCAGAGCAATTTGCAGAAGAAAAGTAACTTATAGAGTAACAGAAAATTCAGAAGTAGCAAGTATACAGCTGTTGAAAGTTATAAAAAAAAAATCACTTTTTCTAGGTTTGGAAAATTTTATTGAGTTACAGTCTCACTTTTATTATTAGGTTGTTCTTATTTTTTCTGTAGTCTTTTATATTTTTTCTATATTTCTCACACTCTTTCCTTAACCACTGTATTTATATAAACGGTATTGATATAAAATAGGGATATTACGCAAGAAATGTTTCATTAAGTTATACAGTTTAGTAATTTTTTTACTTGTTTCAATATATGATATACTTTTTATCCTTTTCATTTAATAAGGTCAGTGGTTCACTACTTACTTTCGGAATTTACTACTTTACCAAAATTAAAAAAAATATATATATATATATCACATATATTTTCGCTGAATAACATAGCGATATAAAATTACATTTAAAAAAAATTAAAAACTATTTTTTTTAGATAAGGTGAAAATATTTTCAAAGGACTTAATGGATTTAATTATATAGTTCTTTCATTTATAGAAGATACCAACGGAAATGTTATTAAGGCGGATGTCATTGACACCGTATCTCTGATAAACTCTACTGAAGTATATGCGTAATCAGTTTCAAAATGTCTTCTGGAAGATAATTTACATGTAATTTGAAAATAACTCTTTTTTAATGCTTAATCATTAAAATTTTTTTTTATGTTCATAATTTAATAACTATTGCAAAAAGGTTATTTTTAAAAACCATAAATCCATGGTATTTCTAAATATATTTGTTTAATAATCTATATTATTTGAAATACCATTAATCTAATATTAATTACGTGATTAACGTTTTAGAATTTAAAAACACATTATTGCCTTATCTTTAGGCCCTAAGAGAAGAATATTTAATTTTTGAAGTTACAATTTTGTACAATTTAGAGATATATTGACGTTTATCAATGATTCATTTGCAATGGAATTCTAACATTAAAAATTGCTTTATTAGGATAACTGTAAAAATTCCACCTTAAAAACGTTTGAAAGGAAAAGATAAACAGAAGTGTGTTTTACTATAACTTGGAATTATATTTAGTAAAAAATTCAGTTTTGTAATGGATCGACTAATCCAATTAAAAACTATTTTTTATTTTAATAAATTAATTAATATTTCACTATTTTGTGGAAACGATAACTGCTGTATTTTGCACCAATAACTTTCAAATTGATGTATTATAACGATCCAAAATCTCCATCGATTTTGTTAATGGGATAAATCGGACCATGGGTGGAAATGGGGGGGATTTCCAAAACACAAAATATCGCTATAACTTTCTTATTAAAGTAGAATATCGAATTCGTTTAGAGTCCCTACTGTTCTTTGGATAAGAGCCAAAGAACAAGTAAAGTAAGTAAAGTTTTTTGATATCACCAACTATTGGCCCAAGGATAGAAAAAATGAAGTTTTGAAAACAAAAAAAGTCATACCTCCCTTAATAGGCACAATATCGGTTTAAAGTGATCGTTAGTCCTCTAAACATTACCTAAAACCTTTGTCTGAAACAATTTTTGATATGACCAAAGCTTACGGCAAGGGATGAAAAAATGTCATGATGGGGTATGATGGGGTATGTCTGTGCTAAACATGTGAAACTTTTTTCACATTATCATATTGAGTGAATTTGAAGTTTTTCTTAACTTTAAGGTGGAAATTTTTTTTACTCCCTACTTAGCACCGGTGAAATTTACCTCCGCCTTCCGGCATGCCGAAAGAGATTTTTTTAACTTTAAAAAAAAAAAATTTTAACTTTTTTTAATTTATCTTTTTAAATTTAAATATATTGATTTATTAATAATTATTAACCTGTGATTGTAAAAAAATTACAATAAATAATTATTTAATAATAACAATAATATATATGTAAAATTCAGAAGTTATTAGTGAAATAAGATTTTATGTACTTTTAAAAATGTGCATATGTAATTGAACAGGCATTAATACAAATGTGTATATGTAATAGATTTGGTGAAATATTTGATTATTTAATATTAATTGCAAATTATGATTTAGAATCATATTATTTTTGGATTTTCTAGTTTTAATTTTATCTACATTAAAGTTTACTACAGAGTGACTGAAAAATAGGCCCTCACAAGAAAAACGTATACACTGAGGCATACATGCCCGATCTTTAATAAATTACAAAAAAATCTTACCTTTTAGTTCATTGCTCCTCCGGTATTATCGGACAATATTCTCCTTCAGTCGGAGTTGATTTCGTTTATTTGATTTTTGTTGCCAATCATTTAATCGCTCTTTGGTTTGATATTCTTCTGATCTTAATTTGTGTACACGTTCTCTTGTTTTCAAATTTACTCTGTCTTTATATTCATCATTTTCTCTTAATCTTTTTATTCTTTCATTGATTTTAACATTTTCTTCTTTTTTATATTTATCATCTTCTCTTAATTTTTTTATTCCTCCCTTGTCCTAAAATTTTATTTCTCATCATATTCATCTTCTTGTCCTTTTGAAATGCATTACTTTATGTTATTTTTCTTTTTCCTGTATGACTGTTTCTTTTTCATTTTTGATTATTCACTAAATAATCCAATAATAAAAACTGAATATTTTACATCGTAAAGTCGAAATTAACATTTGTAACCAGTACACAGGAGTTCGCTAAACGAATCATTTAATTATTTATTATTATTAACTTTTATTTATGACACACCACAAATTTGAAAATTTAGTTAATCAGCAACTCACGAATATACGATTAATACTGATCTAGTAATACGATTAATAAAGGGACTTTTACTCTAACCTAATATTTCATGTAAGATTGTTGGATTAATAATTGTACAGGTATACATACATATTTGATGTTAATAAAAATTAATATTTCAGCAATTGTGTAACTATCCATTTTATTAAAGAATTGGAGGATCGTACCTCACTTTCAAATGAAATAAGTTTAAATGAGGTGCAGCAAAATATGGGTATGTATATAATTTAGTAGGCGTACAAGGAAATCATGTGATGTCTACATCAGATTTTTAATTTTAGCTGCTATTGGCGCAGAGCGGACCATGTGATGCGCCTGGCAGCTGCGCGCAGCACATGGACGATTTATACTTCTCGAACGATTTCTACTTCTTTATACAAACGATTTATCTAAAATTATACTTGTGTTTTGGGATTAAACAAAACATCGGGGTTAGAGCTTAAAATGTTAAAAAATCACAACTCAATAAACAGCAAAAAATGTTCAGAATTTTGAAGCTTATCATTGTATAAATGTTTTTATCGTTGTTAGTATGCTAAGTTCATGAACGTTATTTAGTTATAGTTGGCAAAAATATTTAACAAAACCATGTGTAATGAAACATAAACCATGTAACATTTTCGCAGCAGGCCATAGACCTATCATTTTTCTTGTATAATAATATTATGAACTATATATATTATGAATTAATAGTATTACTTTTTATAATGATTTGAAAAATATTTAAAGATTGTGATTGTATTGTTTGTATTAATATAAAAAAAAAAATAAACGCATGTAAACAAATGATGACAGATTTGGATATAAAGCTACTATAATTTAAAAGTATTATGTTCATCTATAAAAAAAGTTCGTTATTAAAAAAATTGTTTTTTTGTGTTATTTTACATTTTGTGTGTTAGGTATACATTGTCAATTATTTATATAATCATTTAAATAATCTTAACAGGCACTAAGAATCGTAAACTCAGTTGTAAGCTGAGTTAAATAATCAGGTTATAAATATTTATTAATTGAAGATAGATATAATAATTCAATCGTTATTTTATTACATTTGAAGGAAATTAAGCCCGTTATATATATAAAGACAGGGTGCCTACGAACATCTCGATTCCCCCCCAAGGGGAGAAGATCCCACCTCGTAGCGTGTCAGGTCGCTACACCACCCCCTCCGTTCAATGCCAGTAATGGCTTTAACGGAGGAGGTGCTGCCTACGAACATATCGATTCCCCCCTGAGGGGAGAAGATCCCGCCTCGTAGCGTGTCCGGTCGCTACACCACCCCCTCCGTTACTAGCCAGTAGTAGCTTTAACGGAGGACATCTTCTCGCCCTCAAACTGATTGCACACCTCAGCGTTCAGTTCAGGCCCCGCAGAGATGCCACCGATGCAGATGCCCCGAGGGACATCTGCATCGGTAAAATTTACCCCGAGATATTAGTTTTAGGTTTATGCCTTCTGAAGAAGACAACAAATACCTGCAGCTACCACATTGCCCTCAGGAACTAAGCTAGAAGCCTAACCGCGGAATGAAGACCCCGCGCCTAGTTCTAACCATTAATGAGTCAATTTCATTGAATGTCTCGGATTCGAGGCAAAACTAACCACTACAACAACTTTCCCACTAAAAGTGTTAATCACAGCGAAATTTGGTCCTAGTTCCCTTAAAGACCCCGCTAAATTTAACTCAACATGAGTGCAACGCTAACAGACTCCGTTCCGGTCTACCGGGGAGAGGAGAATTAACGCCTACTCCCCCTCAGCTCCATCGCAGAGTCCCGCGTGAGATTCACCGTCTTTCGTTAACCGCCGTGGAAACGCCGCTGCATACCACCGAAGCGGCACACAGCCACGTCCCGCCGACAGTGTCGTGTGGTCAGAAAACGCCCCCGTCGAAGCGCGACCGCATCCTCCGGGACAAGATATGCCATGCCCGTTGGCAGCGGCCGCAACTCCGCCGACAGCTTATCCATATATCAAATGACAGCTCTTAAATCTAACCGAGGCACGCTGCCTAAGTGCCTACCTTTGGTCAATCAACTGCTCAGACGGAACCTAGCCACCCGGGTTCCTACTCTTAATCCCTTCAGCCGCCCTGCACTGGGTGAGGAATTTCAGGAAGCCAGCCACGATCGTCCATTCACTGCGAGTCCTCCAGTTGACTCGTAAATCCAAAAAGGAGTGTACTCTCTCAAGTTTCCTACCAACTCTGGTACGCTCAGCTTCGTACCGGGGACAGATGTATAGGACATGGTCCACAGTGTCGTCGACTCTACATTCCGGACATAAGCCGGAATCAACCAACCTAAACCTCGCTAGACTGCTCCTAAAGTCACCATGTCCCGACAGAATTTGAGTAGTATACCGATTGGGGGAAACTCAACTAATAGCTCGCAATTCCCTAACATTTTGAAAGATACCATGCGTATACCAGTAGAAGATTCAGCCCACCTAGCTTGCCAAGAGTCAAAACCTTGGTCTTCAATTTCCCGCATACGTCCGGAGGTAAGAAGGCCTTCCTTCTTAGAAATAAACCGCTGGCTACGCTCTGTAGCCAAAATATCCACTGGCTTCATGCCCGCGATCACAGTAACTGCCACTCGCGAATCAGTCCTGTTGTCGGCGGGACAACAAATAATAACAGAAGACGTTGTGCCTACGAACAACCCAGTTCTGGTAAGAAGTGGTCTTTATCAAGATTTAAGACTGAATTTTTATTTTTCAAGAGCCGAAGACACTCAAGCCGTAAGTTAATTATCAAATTGTAAATTTGTTGATGAAGAGAACCAATAGATTAGGCGAGTATGTTTGAAAAGGTAAAATAAAATGTTTCATGGAAATAAAATTAATTTTATTTCCATGAAAGACAGCATTCGGTGATTTTACGAAGCTTTACTATATTTTTAATTTCGCAACTGGTAAAACTTGCAAAAATTGACATTTTTTATTGTATTTATCGTAGACATGTAATTTTTGACAAAACCACAACTTCATGCATATTATGGTATTTTCGTTGATTCAATCTCAACCCAATAGGCTAAGTCATCGTAGAAAATATATAAGTATCTTAATTTAATGTAATTTCCTTTATATCAGGACATCATAATAAGAACGGCTAATGAATTCGAAAAGAAAGGCACGATGAATGTAAATATTTTATTTAAAACGAAAGTAATTGTAATATTTTTTATAAATATTTAAAAATAATTATAAAAGCTAAATTTCTTGTTTTAAATTATAAGTTGCTGCAAACCCTTACCAAACAATAGCTTAAGAATAAATTAAAATTAACATAGTAAAAATTAAACATAATTTAAAAAAGTATTCCATTAACATTTTAAATATTATATATACATGATAAAAGATGAACCAATTAACTGCGTTTTTACACCACTGTCCACAAAGGAATGTAATGTCGGAATGTAATACTCTAAATAAGAGTACAAGTATGCATGTATGTTTTTTCCACGGTAGCCATTCAACGGCTGAACCGATTTATATCTATGACCTCGCGTTGTAATCCTTACGTTAACCAGAGCGTTGCATTTAGCCTTGTATGAAAAAAAAAATATATAAGGTAAAAGGTTAAACTATATGAAATTTTCATAGAAAAGTCTCATATCGAAAACAGCGACATGGATGAAATTTGCAGATGAAATATTTGTAGCACATTGTAACAGGATCAGTATAACGGACCAGGGTAATGGATTTCTTCTAGTTAAGAAGAATGAATGAAAAAATAATAATGAAAAGAAGAATCCAGAAGGAACTAAAAGGGATTCTTTTCTCAGACTAACAGGTCCGTTTAACAATCTGTTTTTTGTAATACAGACAATGGGACCTCCAAAAACTGTTGTTCAACCAGAAGGGTTATCGGACCAGAATAATAATTTATGGGAAAACGCAAGGCCTCAGACGATGAAATTAATTACGCTTCAACAGTTAAGGGATGAGTCGGGAACTGGTTCTGCAGGCCAGGGGATATAAACACTACTAGGAACTAGCGGAGAGAGTCAGTAGTTCTACAAGGCCGTGCTCGGCTTAATCATGACAACAAGCAATAACAGAGTAGTTTTGCAAGCCCGAGTTCGACGCGGTTGTGGTGACGACAATATCATGCGGTAACAAGTGAACGTCACGAGTATTCCATTGTGGACAGTGGGTGAATTCATGAAATTGTTCAGTAGTTATTCGTAAACAGTAGTGAAAGTGAAGGTATAATATTCGTTCATAAAGTGTACGGTAGTTCTATTGTAAACGGTAAAAGTAATAAATAATTTGCAAAAATTTAATTGTATGAATTTTATACTTTTCTAGTGTTATCTTGTTGTTAATACAATATTAGGTACTAATATTAGCGGTCATTATAACGTTTTAGTAAACTGGATTGTATTCCGGTTTTTATAATTTAACTGTAAACAAGTCTTATTCTTATTTGAATCACCTTTTTCTATGTCATATTTTCATTATTATTATTATTATTATTAAAATTATTATTGTTATTAATTTTATTTTCTATGTCTTTAGGTAATAAACTGTATTTATAAAACAAATTCTATTTTGTTAGTCTGTCAATATCCTGGTCAAACCGCGAACATGCGACAATGTTTTGAAATTTCGGTATTGAATTCCATCCTTCATTTCTTACTTATTCCGAAAAGTAATTTTCATGTATTTTTCAACACCATAAGTGTGAGTGACACAATTTATAAAAATTCTTAGAGGGCGTTTTAAAACATTTTATATGTTTATTTTCTTACGCTGAGGTCTATCAAAATCTTAGAAAAATTCATTTTCTTACAATTTTCAGCAAAATTGAATATAATACGATTCGAAACAGAACTGCTTCAAAGAACGTATTTTCTGATCGCTCGTTATATCACAGGTAACATCCTAGGTTCCTATATTGCCTATTTAGTACTTATGTTACTTATGTAATATTATACTATGTAGCATATACTAGACTTTATAGTACAAAGTGTTTAATTACTTGAGTAAACATTTATCATTTCATGATTCTCAAAAATCTTCGGTTTAAAACAATATAATTGTATATGAACCCACGTATTGATACGTGCTGGTACTGAATATAGTTAATAATTAATAATTTAATTTTTGTTTACTTACTCTCAAGAAAGTTGTAAGAAAGTTGTATAATTCATTAATTATAAGTTGAATGGTTAAAAAGCCAAAATTTGATAAAAAATTTAATTGAAAATTTAATAATTATACTTATTTTTATCTTCATAACATGAATTATATGTGGTAGGTATAAAAGAACATGTGAGTTATTCATAATCAACGCCCAACAAAAACTACTAAATAAACTGAAGTTTGTTCGAGTATTTAGGGCTTGTTGCAAACCACAATAAGTTTGAAGGGGAAGTGATTGACGTAGGAGAAGGAAGAAAGAACAAAGAAGTACTACACTACGTTCAAACATTGATCTGAACTGCTACTTACCAAATCAAATCGTAATGATTCAATTCTTAATAATTCATCATCACTTATACCATCACCGCTAATACTCGTATTTAAATCACAATCATCATTATGATCATTTTCAATGGCATCTATTAAAGTTTCCTGAATAAATAAGATGTTTCTATTTACTTGACAAAATCAAGAAAATTACTTAGATTTTCTGGTCGGCGTACCTAGATTTCTATTCGGCAATCGTAATTGAATTTCCTCGTTCTTCAATTAATAAAATATCATTATATAATTTAATTTTTTCCAACAACTCTTTTAAAATCACTCAAATCTTTTCAATCGGAATTAATTCTGGGTAATGAGGCAATCTCAAAACAGTGGGACCTTCTCGGCTAAAACTGAATCGACTTCAGATAATTTAACTCACGGTATATGTAGTTTTAATAAAATGTACAGTTCTGGTTTCAACATTGTACTCGTAAATGACGAGTTATTTTGTATAACCCATCGATAATGTCTCATTTTTGCGTATTCGAATTCGGAACGCGGTTTAAATGCATGTTATGGTATGAAGCATTACCTACGATGATTGCTGAGTTAAGAGGGAAGATTAGGAATTAATTATTGTTTTACCCGTTTCGTAATGAACAGAATTCACATCATCTAGGTAATCTCCTGCTTTGGTACCAGATTTAAATATAAGAAGCGCGTTCTTGAGAAAACCATTTTTGGAATCGGCATGAACAATGCAAGCACGCTTGCCTTTAGAAATCTGAGCAGTAAGATTGCGGTCGGAGCCGCATATTGGTTTGGTATAACTGGCATGTACATAGGATTCGTCTGTGTAAATTTTAGGTCTGTTTGATTTCGGTACTCTTTAATAGCTCTTAAGTAACGTAGGCTCAGTTCCCGATTTCCTAATTTTTCTACTAAAAGTTTTCTATTATCTATGGTTTTTTTTTTACAATTGTACTCCATGTATTTGATAATGCGCCATACAAATCAAAGACTTCCTTGAAAATTGATTTTATCTTTTACGACCTGTAGTAGTGATCAAGTAGTAACGTTTTCACCTTTGAAGATTATAAGTCGTTTCACTAATGACATTTTTATCAAAATTATCCACGGATGTTTTAGTTTTTTTAGTGTTATGGTTTTTCTTAGAACTTTTAAAGCCTTTATCGAAGTTAGTTTTGCTTCGTTTAAAATTTTGACCACTACTGAGTGAAATTTCCGTAGTTTGGTAGACACTATCTGAACTTTTTTAAGAAGGCTCGATCCAAGGAAGTCCCCTTTGTTAAAAAGTTAAACATATCAAACATGACTTTTCTCGTCTTTCTTTCTTTATTTTCTGTTTAGCCTCCGTAAGCCTTCGGAACCACTGTAAGATATTATTTCAGAGAATGAACGAGGATGATATGTATGAATGAAAATGAAGGGGGTAGTCTCAGGTCGACCGTTCCTGAGACGTCTGGTTAATTGAAACCCAACCACCAAATAACACCGGTATCTACGATCTAGTATTCAAATCTGTATAAAAGTAACTGCCTTTACTAGGATTTGAACGTTAGAAAAGTCAGTTTAGCTATGGATAAGTTTACGCCCCCAATTTCACTACTTTCATTTTCCATGATAATAAAGTGAAATTAGAATTCTATCTTACATTAAACTTATTGCAATCTAAAGAAACAGAATACATTAACAACATAAAATGTAAAAATTAAAAAATTGCAATGACGCCGATAATTTTTGTAAACAAAACACAATAAGATGTTTTCGCAAAACTAATGTAATGCATTCACACAAATACACTCATAAAAACAAAGTAACAAACATTACGACAGCGAAAAAGCTACAGAACGAATGCGAATCCTCACTGCCGAAAATGTATTGTTGCTATGAAACGCTTCAAGGACAAACTTATGGTTTGCAACAAGCTCTACCTTCTTCTTATGGTAAAAGTGCCCACTAAGAAAGGATTTTTTGAAATTCCGGGTTTAAAAGATTAAAATTGTGTAACAATGAAATTTACTGGATTTTTTTTTTTTTTTTTAATTTCTGGTTAACAGATGAAGATAACTTGATTTTGGTATGTGTAATCTTAAAGTGAATATCTAAAAAAACAGTTTCCAGATTTTTCAAAATTTGATCTTAAAAGGGGGGAAGAAAGGTAACAACATTTTTAACAGTGTCTGTAAATTTTTCCCATTTCCGACTACACTAAACGAGATATTCATTAGATGTGGGCATGAAAATACTCTTTAGATAAATATCTAAAATCCATTTTTGTTTTTTTTTTTAATTTCGATTTTTTTAAGGGTTTCGACGGTGTATGGCGGTGGGTCAACCAATACACCTCTTCCTCTGTTATTGTATGTGCAACACAACTGGCTACACCTACCTCCGGTTAATTGACTAAAAACATAAACAAAGTTAAACAATTTAAAAAGAAACGAGATAAAATGCACGGTCATCTTCTGGTGATGTTCATTGGGTAACGCTAAGAACTGGAAAAAATACATTTCTACCCGTACGAAGAATATATAACGAGCTATAAACTCTGTTTTTAAGATGGGAGGCCGACTATTTTGAAACCCGCATTCTTTAGATCATTCAATGTTTCGGGTCCTGTTTCAAACTGTTTCTCTGAAGAAATTACAATATAATGGTAGCTTACATGAATTGAAAAGGCCTTAATTTTTATTTATCATTATTATTCTCACATACAGTTTAATGATCATAGGGGATCCAGGAAGCAGAGCCCTGACTAGGCGGAAAGAGCGAGCGAAGCGAGCCATCCGGCTAAACATTCTCTGACCACGACGGGAAACTCAAGAAACCATTTAGTAAGGGTGAAGCCGCGATGTGTATGTTAATCTCCAATAAATAAGCATATCAAATCTCCAGTTTATCGTTACAACATACAAAAGGAACACACACACACACACACACACACACACACACACACACACACACACACACACACACACACAGATACACCGTGGGGGCGCGGGCGTGTGTGTGTGTATATTAATAATAAATTACAATGTTGCTAATGAATGTAAACTGAAAAGGACAATCGGGTATAACAGAAGTTAATCTACGATTTAATACGAGTAAGATTTTCAATGGAAAGGAAATAATGAAAGTTAATAAAAACTTATTTCTTTAGTACAGAGCATAGTGTTATTTAAAAAGTTGTTTAGTAAAAAACAGAATAGGCATAAAATTTATTCGGTTATAAAACTGTTTCCAATAACTTTAGAACTATATGTCATTAATCACCACTGCAATGTTCATAATTATTTAGGCATAGTGATTAATGAAAGACAGTTATGATTTTTGATGATTAATTTAGCTAAGGGAAAATTTAACAACAACCCGAAATACTTTGTTCTATTATAATTTTAAGTTTAAATACGTGCAAAACGTGATTTTCACTAAACTATAATTATAATTTTACATTTACAATTAAAATCAGGCTTCGCATTTTTCATCATAAAATAAAAAGAAGTTAAGGTAGCTGAAATTGGGCACAGATTAGCAGTTAACAGAGAGAGAATAAATAAATAAGTAATACGTAATTAATCTAGTTATAACTATAACCTTCACAGGATATTATTTTTCATTAGTCATTAAAATTGAATAGATTAATGTGTCATGATTCAATGTTTATGTCAGAAATATTTGCCAGTGTTTTACTTAAGAGTGTAAAATTATAATATGAATGGGAACAAAGAGCATACGTTTTGGTTCAGGGGGATATGTGTATATTATGACTGTAAATATAATATTATAATATAATATATATATTGGAGATTCATAGATCCATTAATCACAAGTTAGTCTTACGTCTAAAGAGGTTGATATTGATGTGATGTACTCAGTCGTTCTGTATTAATCAAACTGGTAAATGAATACGTAGAACAATACTAATAAAGACATCTACATCAAGTAAAACTCCATAAAATTTGAATGAATTCAATTTACTTTTACTTGAATGAATTCTATTCAAGTAAAAGTTCCATACAATATATTATTCATTTCATCCACAAGATTTTCCACTAAATTTAGTTATTATTAAATGTTAAATATTTGAAAGCGAATAAATAATTTAAATTCCTAATGATATTCTACAAACGGTTTTCCAATATTATTTAGTAATAGACTGTAGTCGCCAAGTTACACTGGTTTACAAAAAAAGAAATGTTTTTTCTGTTACTTGCATTCAATAATGTGTGTCATATAGTATTTCTTTTTTGCTCTGATTTTTAATTTTTTTTTAAGTAACTATACGGCTTACAGTATGATGTCATCTTACTAAATATCTGTTTTTCTCTATTAGTTTTTTCCTGTAAGCCTGAAATGTCCTTTTCAGTCTCCAGCAGTAATAGGCAAGCACATTCGGGCTCCATTTCTGATTTTTGCCAGTTTCTTTCATTGATATACTCTGGTGAAAGAATTCACCGTACCCACCACTTTCACCTTCAAGATTAAGTGGAACGAAGTCCAAATGTGAATGCAACATGTGTATTTTTAGAGATATATTGCATCCCAGATTTTATAGTTTTCAAGACGTTAACTAATAATTCTAAATAATCTCAGTCTTCTTTTTGTCTAGGATTTAACAACATTTTGAAAGTATAACCATGCTGTTTCAGATTAATTAAACTCCTCTCAAAGTTCGTATCCTTCATTATCTTAGGTGTCTTCATTATTACATTATTATCATATTATTATTATATATTTATCTTCATTTCTTTATTATTATTATTATATTATCTTAGGGGTCTTCATTATTTTTTTGGTGAAAAATATTCATTCTTTGAATTTTGATTCTTGGTCATCATGATTTATTGCTTAATAAAATTTTTATCAGATCAACTTTTTTATGTAACAGTTAAAGATTCAAATTCTTTAGATTCACAAGTGATTGAAAATAATAACATTACTAATTGCTGTTCCACAGCGTTATTATTTCAAAGGAAAGTTATATATTAAAAAAAAAAAATCATCAGCTTAAAACCTGCTCCATTTACAACACGTCTCATCTCTAACTCCCTTATCATGGTTATATTTGGGTTCAGCAAAAAAAAAAATGTAATAATAAGCCAAAGTTATTTGCATTATAAAAACTTTTGTGGACCAGGGTTATAACATTCCCAACTGGTATCATTTTTATAATCATATAAAAGATTTTGAAGTTAATAGTAAGTCGATAATTCGTGCATTTTCTCAATATTGCCTTTTCATATCCAATTTTCCAGCCAACACAATTAATATTCATTTATTCATTATGATAATTAGAAATCTTGCCTCCCCATTTTCTTATCGTTTTCCTTCACGCTTTTTAACTTTATTTCTTTTTTCCTCCCAACTGATGATTTTCTTTCTAAGTTATCAAGTATTTGGTATCTTCGCCCCCCGTCTTTCTGTTCTCTGTTCTTTCTTTCAGTTACTTGAAAAAGAATACTCTTTTCAATATACATTTCACTTAGTTTTATTTTGAGTTCTTTATTATTTTCTAATAAACGATTTTTTTTTATAATCCTTATTAGCCTTCTCTCTACTTATTCTAACCTCCATCTCATTCCTTCTATTCTTCTCTATATTCATATTTATAAAATTTCTAGCCTTTTTTTATCTTCATTAGTAACCCTATTTCCCCATTTCAAACAAATTCCCAAACACTTTTTGGTGGATTACATAATATATTTCTCAATATGGTAAATCTTTCATATCCATATTAGCTTTTATCTATTGTAAAACAAAGCCTTTGGTAATGATGTTATCAAGATATTTAGGCATCTCTGTTGGCTAGGTGAAAGATGAATAATGAGTTATGTAGATTAAAACGGTTCTTGTATACGTAAATTTAATTTTTATAAATACACGTGCGCAATGTTTATCAATAAATATTGTCGCGGGTTAGCAGTTGGTAAGGATATTGAGAGACTAACACAGATAAAAAGATTCCTTATCAGTACAATTTGTTATTCTTAAATACATAAAGTAAAATAAATTATAAAATAGTCATTAAAATTAAAAATTAAATTGATTTAATAACTGTTAAATTATAAATACCAAAATGCAGTTAAGATTTACTTTTTTCATTTTGTAACAACTAATAAAACCAATATTGAATCCACAATAAGATAACAATAGAAAAATCTACACTTCATAAAATTCAATTTCTGCAAGTATTATTTACTTTTACTGTTTACAAAAGAACTTCTCCACACTTTTTGAATGAGTAGACTCACTAACTTCACAAGTAGCTCACCGAACTGCTTCCTGTTTTCAACTACCGTCCAAAATTGAATACCCGTGATGCCTTCTTCACTCGTTTTTACCAAATACTACTATCGCTTTTATCTCATAATCACCGAATATGAATTTGAAAAACTACTTACTATTCTCCGCTGATCCGCGGCAGTATTTATACCTCCTGATCTGCAGAACCAGTAAGTACCCAACCCGTCCTTTTGATTGTTCAAGCGTAATAATTTTCATTGTCTGTGCCTTTTAAGCTTTTCTATAACTTCTTTTCTAGAGAGAATCACTTTAATGTTCCTTCTATATTCTTCTTTCTTTATTTTCTCTCTCTTTCTTCTTTCTGTAAGCTTCTGTACCCTTTAAAATATATATTTTTTCATACTTAGTATATTGTAAACTAATCTTTTATAATTTATAAAAGTCGAATCTAAAATCCGATTTTATAATAGGATACATGAAACGTATTGCTTAATTTTAGCTCTGTATAATAAGATTATGACAAATTTATTTATTACCAATTGTGTTTATCGTCAATTTTTATACGCAATAATATTATTTAACGCAGATATTATGGGCCACAGTAATTTAAGCATACAGAATATCTTAGTTATTCCTTTTCTGTCAGAACCATAAAAAAGAATAATAATTTATAGGTTATCTAGAAAAAAAAAACGAAGACCTATAAGAAAAATGTAATATTCCTCAATTACGTAGTAAATAATAGTTCTTAAAACCTAAAGGAGAGGCCAGAAGAAATTATTTCGTTATATGGATTGTAAAGTAAGGGAGGTTTATTAATTTCCTCATATTCTGTTTACGAACGTATTTTAATTTGGTGAATGGAACTTTCAGGACATTAGTGTGTAGGAAGATTGATAGTTTAGTAAAGTGCTTCTTTTTTTATTTATGAAAATTTTACCAGATATTTTTAGTTTTCTCGTCTCTACCAATAAAAAGAAATTAAATTAAATTCTTTAAAAATAAAAAAATATTTTATTATTAGTTAAATTACAAGAAAACTTTATTTTTATTACTGGATTTTTGTTTATTTTTTTATAATTCGGCAAAACCGACATATACACCTAAAACTGACATATATGGTTCTGCCAAGTAGTAAAAACAATGCAATAGATACATTACACTAACAAATATATATTAGAATTACAGGTAAATATTATTCTGCTACTGTTATTCCACAGTAATTATCAGCTTGGGTTATCAAGATGTTATGCATATTCGTTATTGTTCATAACTATTTACATAATTTTTTTTAAAATTAATATTTAAAGTTGTAACCATATTTATTTATAAAAAAGGTATTTATAATTATGTATTTTAACAATGTTTTTTTTTTTTTTTATAATCTACTAAATGCATTCAATTAAATAACAACCAAGTCCTTAATTATTATTATCACGTCTCCTGGTATTAATAATTTAAAAACGCTTTCATATATTATCACAAGCTAATTTAACTGAGACAAAATTACATAATAAATTAAATATAATTAATAGGATTAGTATAATTTGTTGTATTTAAGAAAAATATCAAATATGTAATCATTGTCACGGTGTAAAAAGAGAGTATTAAAAATAAAAAGATAATTTAGTATCCAATCTAATTAGATTATTACAAAATATCCCCACTTGGTAGTCTCTCAATTTATTCTTTTCTCCACATTTATAAATATAATATTTCTCTAAATATTAATTTATTTCAATAATTTCTAGTTTACTTCAATAATTTCTTATTAAGCAAATCTTCTTTTTTGCCAAATGCTCCGTATCTATTATTCTATTCAAGTTACTGCTTCTAATTATTATTCCAATTAATTATTTTATTAATAATAGTAATGAAATATATTTTTATATCTTATATTGCAGAAATGACTGCACTGTTATTCACTATTCTTAAACCGTTTTGACATGTACATCCTTGATTTTATGGTATTGTCGCATGTTCGCGGTTAGACGGGGATAATTAGAGATAGCACACGAAAATCTTTCTTATAAATACAATTTATTACTCTCAAATATATAAAATAAATAAATAATATATATACACATTCAAATGAAACATCACAAACATCACAATTTTTCTTTTCGTGTTTGGACCGATGTGTTTAATAAACTGAGGGTACATGTCTAATCCAACAGCTTTTTTACCTTTTGTTAAATTGATTGCTCCATTGAATTCTTCCATTGTGATATAGTTCATAATGGGAAGGAGCTGTTGATGACTTTTACGAATTTCCTCAATTGCATACCTCACTTCTCTCATGTGTATCTTATCAATAATCATTATCGATAGATTTTAATTTATTTTTGGCTATGGCTTCTGGCGTAGGGGTGTTAATAGTAGCGACGGGTGGTTTTGTCCGGTTTCCAGCTTGTGCAATAAATTCCATACTGTCCTGCTACTATGCTTAAAATTGAGGCTCTCCAACGTTTCTTTCTACCTAACTGTTCTAGCGTTGTTTAGGGCGTCTAGAAATTGCTCGCGTATTGTCTGGTCTCTTGTACATTCGTAAGCATTGCACTCTTCATTCCAACAGGAAATGAAGGATTTTATTACATCATCGGGGATATATTTTTTGGCAGAGCTGATTTCTAGAGCAGAAAATCTTTCGTAGTTTTCTATGTTGATGAGACCCACCTGATGTCATCCTCTAGTTGCTTGCTGAATTTATTCCAGTTGGCTTTTCTAAAATTCCATCTAGGTAAGGGAAGAGAATAGCTGATGGGAATTGTTGTGCCTAAAGTGATGACTATCGGTCTGTGTTGAGAATTTAGAAACTTGTCAGGTACTTCTCTAACAGCGTGGCGTAGTTGTACGCCCGTGGTTATAAACGTTAGATCAGGATTGTAGTCCTTCCTCCATCTTGTACAATAAAATGTGGGTTTCTGCTTAGCATCAAAAAGTAGTTTAACGTTGCTACTCTCTACTCAGTCTGCTAGGTTTACGCCTTGTGTACTGTTGTCATTATATCCCCAAATTTGGTGGTGTGAGTTAAAATCTGTATATGTAGAAGGATGATTAAAAACGGGGATTAGTCCGTTAGGCCACTATGCGTTTGGAGGTTATAAATATTGACGATGGTCGTTTCTTCGATCTTTACAGATAGTACAAAAAGATTTTGTGAGGAAGATGAGTGAGTATCGAAACACTATCAATACCTATTCTAACATATGTAGGAATTCCATATTTTGGATGATTTATTGGTGCAGCAAGATTGGTGTATAGCCTCGTGATTGAATATGACAATTGTCAGCTGCGTGTGTTTCTTGGATTGTAATAACGTCAAATTTAAATTTAATTGCTAACTTACTAATGTATTTGCTTTTACTGCAGCTGATGCGTTCTATGTTAATTTGGCATACTCTTATTTTGGACCCAATTGTCAAAAAGGCCTGCGGAGGACTCTTACAAAGTTTGGTTTGCCTTATTTTCATTGCAATGTTTTTTTCCAGGAAATCAAAAGAACGAAAATACAGTCTGAGGATTCGTTATCGTTGCTCATTTAGTGTTAACCAGGGAGCACGTGTAACATACTGTTAACGGACGCAAACAGTTATCTATTGGGGGATTTTTATCTCCCAATAAATAATAATAATTATGTATTAACAAAGTGAATTAAATATATAAAATAGTGATTCAAATTAACTACAAAATTGATTTAATAACATTTAGATTACCACTATCAACGTTTGATTTACTAAAAACTTTGTAATGACTATAGAAACTAATATTGTATTAAGAATAGGAAAATATTAAAAAAATCTTAAATTCTTACAACTCACTTTCTTCAAGTATTATTTATTTTTACCGTTTACAGAACTACTCTACACTTTACAAATGAAAGAGAATATTGTCACTTTCACTCCTGTTTACAAATAGGCTACTTCCAAATGGAGTACTCGTGATGCACTAAATAATTCCTTAGAATAGGACCAAATAATTTTCCATTTCAAACCGAAAGTAAAACAAATCAGTTCCTGAATTAATATATAAGCATATATATATATATATATATATATATATATATAATGTTTATACAAAAGAAGCAAGATGTTATTCCTATCATAGGATTCTGCTAATTAGAAAATATACTGATTAGAAAGAGTTTATTATATATCGTTTAAACATATTACGCTTTATTAAGACATAGAAATGAAGCTTTTTTATCTGTATTTTTTTCTATTTTTTTCACCGTATCGTCCTTATGAAATTTTTTGTACTGAATATATTGATTTTTTTTAAAACGGACTTTTTAAAGTACCTATATAAAATATTTGTATGTAATTACGTTAAGAGAAATTTCCTATATCATTTCAGTATCAGAGCCCTTTATTTTTTCCGTATTGTATTAATCCATAAAGCATCACAGTATTTTTATTTATAGCTTATTTATATTTATATTTATATATATATCTATTATTTATTATGTTTTTTGAGCTCATTAATTTTATATCCCACCTGGAGCCGGACCCATAATTAAGCATATACACAACTCCAAGAGATGCCGACGCCTCGTTGAGAACTAATGTTCCCCCAGGTAGCCGGGACTCGGTCTTTTAATTATGTGCCATGCCTCTAATGAAGAGACGCCAAGAAATCTTACCACCGGGACTCTGGTCTTTACGCCATGCCTCTAATGAGAAACCTCAAAGGGATCCCCCACCGAGACTACGGTCTAACTTTACCCCTCACTTTGATTTCCCAAGGGAGTCCCCGTCCAATTATCGGTAGTGAGACACCTAAGAGGCCCACTCCTCCTAGACGGGACTGTCCCAACTTAGGTCTTTCCCAAAACACAGGCAACGGATCTCATTTTTTGGTGCTGGCCCTGCAGCCAGGTCCCCCAAGAGAATGTCCCCGAATATTACATAGGGAATACTTGGCCTCTGTTGAAAAATCTTTTCACAGATGCCCCTCGACCCACATACCAGCCCCGTAGGGTAAGACACCCGCCTAGTGACGTTCCGGTCGCCACACCAAACCCCCCCCCGTTCGTAGCTCTGATGGGCTATAACGGAAGTCGTCTATCGCCCTCTGACTTTTTTATAGTAATAAGTCTGGCCTCGTTGGGATGCCACCGATGTAAATGCCTCGGTAGACATTTACGTCGGTGATTTATAAACTCAGCTTTTGCCTTCGCTGTAAGCCTCGTCTGGACATTTTGAATGTCCTACTTCGTTTCCCTCTGAACTTGCTAACCGAGTTCGGGAAGCACAAACCCGCGCCTAGTTCCAATTTTATTGAGCCAATGAATGTCTCAAGATTTGAGGCAAATTTAAACACATCATACCACCAAAATGTTGTTCGCGACAACGGAATTTAGTCCTTATTCCCCTTACTGAACTCAACTTTAGTTCATACCCCAGACTTAGGTTAATTTATAGAATCCGGTCTGGTCTACAAGGGAGAGGCGGACAGACCTCCTACTCCCACTCAGCTCCATCGCAGAGTCCGGCGCGACATTCACTTGCTTCAACCATCATCGAGATGCCTCTACATCTCACGGCTGCATGGGATCTATGTCCTCGGCAGTGGAATTGCAATCACGGCGACGGTGTCGTGTGCTCATTCTAATCTGCCCTCGTCAAAACGCTCTTACGCCTCACGGCTACATGGTAAGCCATGGCCTATACAATTTAATAATCACCACAACTCTCGGTTGTGGCTGGCACCTGGCAATTAGCCGTGGCTCGCCGCCAATACGCCGGCCAATCAACTGCCCAGGTGGTCCCTAGCCACCCGGGGCGCTACTCTACTAAATCCTCTCGGTCTTCCTACGCAGGGCCCTTGACCCCACAGTTAAAATAATGCCCCCATTTATCAGGACCGCTGCAGAACCCAGCCCAGTGTCCGACCTTCTAGCACCGATAACAGCGTTCCTCAGCGGACTTCCTAAAAACTTGGCAAGACACCCATCCTATGCGGATGCGACTACCCGTCAGTAGTTCACTGGCCAGCAGAGGTGGAACCGCCATCGTCGCCACTTTCGTTTCCCCAAACGAGGGTCTTAGGGAGAGGACATCTATCGTGACAGAGTCCCCAGCAGTCTTACGGATGTCCCGCACAAGTTCCTCCTCAGATGTAAGGGCATATATGTCGTTTATTAACAAGTGGATTCGCCAAACGCCCCTATCAGCCGTAATAATGGTACCCTCCACTTCATCCATGATTTGTTGGCGTAACTTCTCAGCTGTGTCCCCAGTGTCTTGGATTCGTATCTTTTATTATATTTTATATTTATACAAAATATTAATATTGATTTTATATATCTTCATTATTTTTATTTATAATATATCGTTTTACTTTAAATTCCAACTGGCATTTAGAATTGTTCAGTTTCAAACCGAACAATATTTATAAAACAAAATACATCTGAACTGTCAAAGTACTCTAGTAACAAAAAGTTTAAATCAATTAAAAGTAATCACACACTCGATAGTCTATGCAAATCACATCGAGAGGAATATCATTCCTTATTAATGATAACTGATTCTTATCACAAGAATTGAAAATAAAATCCTTCGAATCAAATGAATAACGTATTATTATTGTAAAGAAACGGGGACTGAATCAGGATTGTCGGTATATCATCTCATTCGACTTCTTGGATAATAAAACTTCAAAATTAACCAGTTGTGAAAGACATGTTTGAATTTTTTACAGCGTTTTTATTTGTAAAATATCTGAATGAATAATTCACATTTCTTTCTATCATAATATTCGTTTATAAATCAAGAACGTCTGATATTTTTTTAAATTTTTTTATTGTTATTACTTTGTACTTATTTATTTAATTTTTTATAGTTTTTTTTTAACAATCTTACTGTATTTTTGATGCCAAATATACTTCTGGTTTGTTTTTAGATTTAAGTTATTCTTATAAGAAATACCGATTTTTGAACACTTCTTCCAGATTTTTTATTTATTATCCATTAAATGTTTAATGATGATAATTTAAGAATTTCTAGTTATCATTTATTTATCGTAGTTTTACTTTTTTAATAAATTTGTTATATTTATTTAATTTAGATTAAGTAATTATCTAGCTTACGTTCTTGAGTTTTTCGATATTTTACATTAAATCAAACGTTCGTTGAAAAGTTTTATTTTTTTTTAATTCTCTTTCTCAGATGTTATTTTATGAAAAAAATATGACAGTGTTAGAAGTAAAGTAGTTTAAGAGCAAGGAAATAAATTATATTAATTCATTATTTGAAGAAAACTATAATTTGGAAAAAAGTGTTCAATAAAGAAGGATAAATAGTAATGAAGAGTTCAAAGCAGAAAATAATAACATTCAATATCTGGCCTAGCCAGGAGGCAGGCAATCTTTAGATGCACCCCAAAGAAATTAAAAAAAAAAAAACCTTTATAGTAGGTAATGATTTATATCATAAAGATGACAGTATTAAAGGGAAAAAAATAATAGAGGATTTTGAAATGTATTGTTATTAGAGGATGTTGAAAATCAGCAGATTGATATAATTGAACGTATTAAACGACGAATTGAAGACTGAAGAAATGAGAACTTTTTCACAAATTTATTAGATATATTGAGTCAAGAAATTATTACAGAATACAAAGGATAAACAAATGAATCAAATATGTCTAAAAAAAAATTCCAGGGAAATCTGAAAAGTTTTCCACACATTTTGTTATAAGTTTTTAGATGTGTATGAAAGGCTTTGTATGCTAGAATTGATTTCTTAATTTTACTTAAAATAATATAATTAATTATTATAATAAATCGAATGCCTGATAAAAGACCAGGTTAATTAATTTATTAATTTAAAAGTAATTAACCTATTATTTTTTAAAAATTTACAAAGATATTAACTTTATTGAACCACCAGATGGGAGTATGGGAACAGGTGTTGGTAGTCCAAATTTCTTTAAAACCATTCGATTTTCAATTAGGGGTTACTCTTCTGTTAAGTACAGGTTACCACTTAACAGAGTACAACGTAATAACGGAGTCGATCGGTGCATTGGTGAGAATCTAAGATAGTAAATAAACCTACTGCTCCCTTAGGGCTTCATTTATCTCACTATTTAACTTCTCCACTTATTTAATTTTCTCTGTCTTACTGTGAATCAATCTCTCATTTATCTTTATTCATCAGCGAAACTCCTTATCAACATTTCTTTCTATCATAATATTCCTTTATCATTACTGGATTTATTGAAAATTACCAGTGATCTTTAAATTTATTTAACATTTCATGAATAATTACATCTAGATGTTTTTAAAAATATATATTTTTAACAGGATTAAATAAAAGATAAGATGTGAACACCACATGATTTCCTTGTACGCCGATTAAGTCTATTAATATATTCTATGTCTATTACTATACATACACATATTTTTAAAAAAATTAAAAGTACATAAAATGCTATTCAATTAATAAGGTCTGATATTTAAAAAACAAATTTTATTGTTATTATTGAATTATTATTTATCGAAATTTTTTTTTACAATCAGAAGTTAATAATTATTAATAAATCAATATATTAAAAAAAAAAAAAGTTAAAAAAATTCTGATTCCAACAGATGTGCCCTATAATATCCAAATATTTCATTTATTAGACTTTTATTTGGCTATTACTCTGGAACCAAAGAAAATAAGTGCCACTTATTATATATCGTAGAAAGGTTCTCCCTCAATGAGGGCTTATTACTGCAGTTAAGAAAAAGTAAAAAATCCAAATATTTTGGATTAAGGCTTTTTTGGACACTTTTGGTTCAGTCGGTTGCAGTCAAAAGGGAAGGTGCACAACTAGATGTTACAACAGTCCTAAATCCAAAATTTCAACATCCTACAGCCAATCGTCTTTGATGAGTTATGCGAGATACATACGTATGTACGTACATACATACATACGTACGACAGACCTCATGCCGAAACTAGTCAAAATGGATTCAGGGATGGTCAAAATGGATATTTCCGTTGAAATCTGAAAACCGAAATTTTTCACGGT
This sequence comes from Lycorma delicatula, assembly GCF_047948215.1. NCBI lineage: Eukaryota > Metazoa > Arthropoda > Insecta > Hemiptera > Fulgoridae > Lycorma > Lycorma delicatula. The sequence goes on along the minus strand of NC_134457.1, from coordinate 138,661,154 downwards.
CAAGGAAATTTTTACTTCTTACAAGGAAGTAAAAAGAAACAACTAAATAAATTAATTTAGACTCCCATCCCCATTATGCCCTTATTAATTATACCTCAGCCCCTTATTAATTACTAATCACTTTAATCTTTTTACTTCCTTGTACGAAGTAAAGGAAGTATTGAAATCGCGAAAACTATCGATTTCCGGATTTCAACGGAAATATCCATTTTGGCCATCCCTGAATCCATTTTGACTAGTTTCGGCATGAGATCTTTTCGGACGTACGTATATATGTATCTCGCATAACTCAATAATAATTAGCCGTAGAATGTTGAAATTTTTTATTTAGAACTGTTATAATATCTAGTTGTGCACCTCCCCTTTTGATTGCAATCGACTGGGCCAAAAATGTGTACACAGTCAGACCTCTAAATAAAGCGGGGTTTCAATTTTGAAACATTTGGATTTTGGACTTCTCTTAACTGTCCGTTAAAGTCTCTTAATGGCGTTAATGAAAATTACATGAGAGCACTCATTAAATGAAGGTACAGAAAATGAGAGTTTTTATAAATATTTTTTAATTAGTATTTAAAAACCCACCGACAGATTGATGTCTCCATAAAAGAAAATAAACGATATATCATAAGTGGTAGTTATTTTCACTTGTTCCAGAGTTACAGTCAAATGAAATTTTAATTAATGAAATATTTGGATCTTAGAAGGCACATCGGTTCAAATACGACTTTATGTAGATATATTTAAAAAAAAATATATGTACATTTTTTTTAAACTTTTTTTTTAAATTTAAATATATTGAATTATTAATTATTAACCTCTGATTATAAAAGAAAATTAACAATAAATAAATAATTCAATAACAATACAAAAAATAAAAAATAAAAATAAATCTGAAGTTATTAGTGAAATAAAATTTTATGTATTTTTCATTTTAATTTAAAAATCTTTACTATCAGAGGTTAATAATTATTAATAAACCAATATATTAATATTAAAAAAAAAAAAAAAATGTATTATAGGAAATCGGATTCGAACAGATGTGTGCTTGGTTACGGATCCGACACGTTCTCACTTACACTACACATCTATTTAACCAAAGTAAATCTTTAGCAGCAAAAAATGTTATATGCAATTTAATAAGCGTACAAGGAAGTCATGTGGTGTCCACATCAGATTTTTTTATATGTGCATATACATGTTTTAATTAGGGGCGGATGAAAAGCTCAATCTGATCATTAGTAGAAGTTATAAAAACCACAAATTCCTAATACTTCAGTTGTGATAGCTGATGTAAAATCTAGTGTGGATATATCAAAGAGGTCATGAAATAATATATAAAAAAATTATTTTTCAATGAATAGATTAGGATAGATAAAATATGGTGTATCTCTTTTTTCAAAGTAACAAAAGTTAGTAAATAAAAAAAAAATGAATTTTAATTTTTTTAAGTTAATCATTTGAAAATGATTTTTTACAAATGATTATATAGTAAAGTAATTAAATATTATATATTCTAGTACATATTGACTTTCGCACAAAAGATGATTTTATATATATACTTGGTAGGCTATAGGTGTATTTAATTTGTCGACCATTTTGTTTAAAATTTTAAATAAAGACAAAATATGTCATACAAAATTTTTCATAAAATATCATTCAGTTTTTGTTGTTTACGAAATATGCCAGTTGAAATATTAAAACCTAAAGGTTAATATTCAATCCTCAACTTAGTAAAAAAGTTTTTAATTTGTAACAAACTTAAATCATTATTTTGTTACAAACAAAATAAATATTAGAGAATATGAACTTGTGAGTTAGTTACAACATTAAATTCCCGGGTAATCAATTTACTACCGATGGTATGACTATACGATGACTACACACTATGATGAAAATTATCCCCACCTGTTATTATGCCACCGTTTGTGACATGTTTCAGTGTCACGCTAAGCTTATAAATCCAGTACTAAGCACAAGTTATGTTATAAATAGTGAAGTGATCTCGTCTATTATGGAGATTTAGCAGAAGATTATCGTATTATTTTACATAAATAAGCAATAAAATTCATGAATTAAAGTTTTAAGTGAAATACTGAAATAGGATTTTATATACCTAATATACTCTATATTTAATATTTTAAGCACTTGGCGAATTTTTCTCATATTTTTATTAGTTTAAGACAGTATTGATTATTTCATGCAGCTTATTAATATGATCAAATACAACTTCAGGAACAGACTATATTTATTATAGCAGTTAGTAATTAATGTATCGTTTAATTTTATTCTTTTTATTACGATTCATACATAAAAGTTCACGATAAGATAAGCAAAGAATATTCAGAAAATACATAATTTTAATTTTTAAAAGATATAAAAAGTAAAGGTCAATTTTTTAACTACAGTATATGTGTTATCAGCAAAAATGGTTATCCGTTCTAAAAAAAAATCACCAGTTTTAGAGTTTACGTAAAGAAGAGTAATTAAAAAAAAATGATCTAAATTGAGATTTCAACATAGGTTTATGATGAAATTAAACATGAAATTAAATTTATAAAATCAAAATGCTATTTGGTATTAAAAAATTGTAAAATGTATTAAAAAATTTGAGAAAATTTGTGCTTTCCAAATTTTCTAAACTGTAGAAACTAATCGGTTAATAAAATAAACACATAATCTTCTGATATATTTAAAAAATTAAGTTGAAAAATCTATTTCCAGTCCGTTTAGTTATTCCACTGAACAGAACGGGCTGATTTCTATTTATTCTACTCGGAATGATATACAGATTTGCTATCAAGCATCATCGGATCCCAAACTTGAGCCTCCAAAGTGGTAGCTTCTCGCCTTTCATCCGGAAATCCCGGGTTCGATACCCGGTCAGCTAAAAATAAAAAGGTTGGCTGAATTCATTTTATAAAATTAAAGGAGGAAAATAGTAAGAAATATTTGTGTGCTTTGTAGTACAAAATAATTTCTAATAAATTTTTTGATATGTGTAATAGTAGTAGAAATAAGTAACGGTAGAACTTATATAATAAAATTCTAAAACTTGTATATTAGTGTGTGTGTGCGATACTTGGGTTATTTTTCAAGTAGAATTTTCTAATTAGGCTTCTTTTTAAATTATTTTTTCCGTAAAGTATTTTAGTCTAGTTCAAAGTAACTAATAATTACTTCCCTACCACTCTTATGCTAAAAAAAGGATCTTTTTACCAATATATCAATCTTGTGTGTAAAATATCACTAAAACATTGTACAGTTTTAAAAAATACATTTACATTTATTTGACAAAAATAAAAGAAGTAGGTCTTTGTAACAGTTTTTTTAATTTCCAGCTTTTATTTTGTATAATTAGCTTGTTATTTTTAAGGAAAATGAATCAAGAAGTTAGCCATACTGTTAAGTAGACACCTGTATTAAATTTATTTCATGGGTTGTTTCTTGGGTAATCTTTTAAATATAATTTTAAAAATCAGTATTATCATTAAACATTAAAGATCAGGGTAATTTTATAAAAGTAAGTTTAAGTTTTATTTACAAATCGGTTATAAACGAATTAAAGTAATAAATTATGGCATGCAAGGTCGAAAGTATCTAAGTACAAAAACACATGTAAGCTTGTGGTTTTAGAGAAAAGACATGCTCGTTTTTTCTCTCTGAGCTACCGGATCTTATTGTAGTGTTATTGAAAAGTTCTTATGGAGTGTTGGATACGTACTTGTGAGTGAAAGTTCGTACTATAATTGAGTGTTTGTGGTTTCGTGAGTCGCCATCGCCTCCACCGGTAATCTCCCTTTCTCATTAAGTCACACATCCAAGGTCCGGGATCTTGGCATTGAAATCGCCAATCACGATGGAAATGCTCGTATGATCTCTCACCGCCGCCACAATATCATCCAGGAACCTAAAGAATTGCTCGACTATCTTGTTGGGGGAGGCGTAACATTGTTTGTGGTTAAAGCATAGATGGATGCTTTAACCACTCTCGAGGAGGTAGTCAGGGTAGTGGTCGAAGTTATCGAAGTAGAAGAGGAGAGAAGGCAGACCATCAAGCGACGACCTGCTCACTCAAATACGTAGGTAGCTTTGCTGACGGTTTATAGTAGTGAGGCGGAGAAGTTACTGTAGAAGGGGCGTCTGAGGATGGGAATGGTGTCGTGTAGGGTGGTCCTAGATATTGATTTAAATTTCTGCTGAGGCATTTGAATCAGTGGCTTCCGACTGAGGCCTGGCTGATGACTATGAGATGTTATCAGTTATAGGGTCTAAAGACGACCTCCGGTAAAGCCCCTCAGGGCTCGGAACGGAGGGGGTGGTGTGGCGACCAGAATCATTACAAGGTGAGTGTGTTTCTGCACGGGGTTGGGATGTGGAACAGGAGAGGTGCTACATGTGCTGGGGGAACCTTGGCTACAAGGCGGTCTCGTGCAAGGGGCTAGACAGGTTGAAGAAAAGCTTTAATTGCGGTAGGGATGGCCATGTCAAGGTTGGATCCCGCGAGAAAGCCATATGCAGACGTTGTGGTGCGGAGGGCCACTGTGAAAATAGTGGACAATGCAGCAGGAAATAAAATTAATTCAGCTCAACGTCAATCAAAGCAGACGGTCCCACGACCTCCTCTGGCCATCACCAGGCAAATCAAATGAAATATAATAGTGGCTGCGGAGCCGATCTTGGTAGTGGTTTCCGGTGGCAACTGAAGTAAGAATCTTAGGTGAAATTCAGCTATATTGGTGGCAAGATCCTTACCAGGCTGCGAAGAAGGGAGGACCACGAGGCATGCGAAAGGGCGATGATGGAAAGCTCTACAAGGAATCTCTGGAGAGCAATCCACAGAGCTAAGCGGGAAAGATGGAGGGAAGTCTTCACCCAATTGGGCGAGAACCCCTGGGGCACGGCATATAAGTAAGTTAGTGTAAGAAGCGGCTGGGGAGCTAGTTGCCCAGGCTTCCTGAAGACAACCTCAGAAGAACTTTATCGACCTTATTTCTGGGAGATGTGGCTCTCAGATAGAGGGAGTTGGCGGTTTCAGAGATACTGCGTTTCACGGCTGACAAGCTGTGTTATGCTGTCTGGTGACTCCGACCGGCGAAACGTCCAGGAGTGGATGATGTGACTGGTGAGACTATGAGGTCATTGGTCGGGGCCTCTCCATCCATCTTTTTGGAGGTCTTCAATAAGTGTCTGTGAAAGGAATACATTGCGATCCTTGGAAGGCGGCGAGTGTAGTCCTTTTGCCTAAGAGTGATGGGGGTGAGGGTGGCCCATTGCGTTACAGGCCAGTATATTTGCTAAATAGTTTAGGAAAATTATTCGAGATTCTGCTGTCAAACAGATTGCAGGACTTAAGGAGAACTTGAGGATTCTCCGAAAGGAGGTATGGTTTCCGCAAGGGAAGAAGCTCGGCGGATGCTGTCCAGAGAGTGCTAGAGGTGATTGAGAGGGCGGCCCGGGGGTTCAGATATGTTAGGAGGATTCCCTTTGTTGTCCTCCTTGATGTTACAAATGCATTTAAAACGGTGAAATTTAATACGGGAGGCCATTTTGCAGCAGCTGGAAAGAAGAAGGATAGCGCCGTATTTACTCCGAATCGTCCAGCAATATTTCCTTCAAAGACAGCTCAGAGTCACGTCGGAGGAGGGAGAGGAGGTCGTCGTGCCCATGTAGCTTGGGGTGCCACAGGAGTCCGTTCTGGGTCCCATTCTATGGTATATGGTGTAAGATGACTTACTTCCTTCAAAAAATGTGTCCGCCCGAGGTGGTGATGGTGGCCTACGCCGATGATTTGGCATTGGTGGTGGCGGCGTCAAAGGATTTGCATGCGGTGGTTGCGGTTGCGACGAAGATGGTGGAAGAGATTAGAACCTACTCCAGGAGAAAGGATTGAAACTGGCTGCTAGAAAAACGGGGATGGTGATGATGACAGGGAGACGGCATATGCCACTATTTACAATCACAATGGACGGGATTGATATTTTCCCGAAGGACGGGACCAAATACTTGGAGATATGGCTCCAAAGGTCCAGAACCCTTCATGTGCAGCAGGTGGCCATGAAGGCGGAGAGAATGTCCTCGGCATTGGTTAGGCTTATGGCCAATATCGAGGGCCCTAGAGCCTCCAGAAAAAGAGTGATTGCGTCGATGGTGGTATCGGCTATACTGTACGTTGTGCCAGTATGGAGGTAGGCTTTCCTGATACAGAGAAGTGTTAAGAGATTGAGCAGAGTTTACAGAAAGATGGCAATCAGAGTTGCACAGCTTTATAGGACGGTCTCTCTGGACGCCACTTTCGTGGTGGCGGGTCTGCTACCGTTAGTTCTGGTAGCTAAAGTGAGGATGGACAGGGTCATTAAGGGAAAACAGGAGGCGAGAGGCTGCATGCTCGGAGACTAGCAGAAGAGGTGGCGGACAGCGAAAAAGGGAAGGTGGTCTTTCAGCTTGATCCCCGACATTGCGGTGTAGGCCAATCGTGTGCACGGCGAGGTGCTTGTACGGCTCAGTGGCTGACGGGTCATGGGTCGTTTGGGGGTCTACCTTCACAGGATTGGCAGGAGGCAGACTGACTGCTGTCAGTACTGCGGTCGGGTGGACACTGTGGGGCTCACTTTTTTCGAGTGCCCTAGGTGGCAAGAGGAGAGGCCTCGAGATGGCTTGGACTCGCTGAAGGGAGTTATGTGGCTGATTTTCTCGTCTGGTGAGGGATGGAGCAGTTGTATTAGTCGGTTTAGGAGAGTGCTTCGACAGAAATTGTTAGAAGAGCAAGAGCAGGATAGCGGGGATGTCAGATGAGGGCGGCGTCGGGCGCTAGCCTTTGGAGGCGATTAGCGGGGGGTGCCTCGGCATCGTCGTAATCTATGACTCTCGTGGGACATTCCCTTGCCGTCTGAGGCCGGCATTGCTGAGTACGCTCACGCAGAGGAGGTCTATGTCATGTAAATTAGAGAAGTTTGTATTTAATAGAAGAGTTGAATATAAGAAGAGGTGTGTAGATAATTGTAAATATAGCGTACAGTTAGGTGTGATTGAGATATATATATATTTTGCAAGAATGTGAGGTGTGCCTGCAAACGCTTGTGGTGTTTAGGTAATGTTTTAATGGCAATTCCAATAACACGTTGAGTGAGGGAGTGGTTTTTTTAGTGGGTACCACCTCAGTAGGCGGTGAATCCCACACGCTTAGTATATTCGGGCTGTGGGCATTTAGTTTGGACAAATTTCCCACTTCTGACAAAATATAAAAGTACAAAAAAAACAAACCTTTCACGGGACACAAACTGAATAACTTTTATTTGTCAATGCTAAAATTATAATGCATAAAATAAAACTTTAACTTTTTAGTAATAAAATAATAAAAAAGAAAATAGGTTTTATAAAAAAGTACAAATTATAAAATTTTACAAAATTTAAATTTTTAGAAAAAACACAAGTGCCTGCCATTTACATATTACTACGTAAAGAACTACGGATCATACTAAATTTTGTCATCATAACCAAATAGGGAATCTTGCGATCATTTATTGTTATATATATGAGTAACTAAATATGTTATAAATTAACACATAATTTATATGAAAAATTCAACATAATGAAAAAATAACGATAATTTTGACAATAAAATGTAACAGATGGTCTACAAAACTATAAATATCATGAAAATGTAATATTTAGTGACTTAAAGGATGGAAAATTTAAGAGATTCCTGTAATTTTAAGAAATGACTTTATATAATAAGATACTATTTTAAAATATATTTCATTTTCTTATTAACACATATTTATTTAAAAACAAATAAACTATCTAATATACCGTAGAAGTTTTCTTCTTGTTTTTTATCCACCCAACCACGTCTCACATACATTTCTCACTGTAGTAGTTCAATTTCATTTAATATTATATTCAATTTCATTATCACTTTTTATACGATGTTCATGTTTTCCTTACGTGTTCGTAATTATTTGTCTTTTAATTTTATTTTGTATTTAAGAGAACTTATTTCTTACAAGAGAAAAACGTGTCTTGAGGAAATAAATATTTTCACTATCCGGTGGCGTTAAATTTGAATCTTGGAACCAAAATAAACATTGAATTTATTTGCTAGATTACAGTAATCATCAAGACTCTTTAAAGAAAAATATTTTTGTATATTTGAAAAAGATGAATCATTCTTTCTATATTATTCAATACTGAATTAACCGTATTCCAGGTTTGCTTTATATCAGTGGAATATTTTTAAAAAGATATTAAAATATCTTCTTTTAACCCTTCTAATTAAACCCGTTAAAAATTTCTTTGTTTATTGTAACTTATTTTAAGGAACTGATTTCCAGGATTTCGTTTCAAGAGGTTCCGTAAGTATTTTTTTTTTATATGAAATTCAGTTTCTTTTTATTACACCAAGGATTTTTTAATTTTTCATGCTTTAATTTAATTTTTGATAATTCCACAAAGATATTTTGCCATTCAAAATTCTTAATTACTCATTAACTTTTTTATCTGAAAGAATAAATCTATATTTAGTGCATCGTCCATCCTGCTCTGATTTCAAACTTTTATTAAAAATAATCCCTAAAAGATAATGGTCTGCTACTTTCGAACTAACCATAAAAAAATTTACCTCTTTTTTGGATCATTTTTCGCATTGACATGATCAATTCAAGAACTTGTAAGAATGCTATTACGAATCTCTTGTCGAGTCGTGCTCCCTATTCCACTAATATAGCCATTGGAACTAAGAATGTCCATATATGTTTTTTGAGGCAGTGTAGATAGATCCGGTGAGAATATATTAAAATCCCCAATAAAGAATACATTCATAGTCGCTCTAAGAACCTCAGATTCTAACCATGACTCCAAATCGATATTAAAATTTACTTTACTTATTTCAGGAGGTTTATAAAAAGCACATATGATCAATGTTTTATTGGCTGCAGTTTCAATCTCAATTCAGAGACGTTCCGCTGTTGTGAAATTCATGTAACTTATCTTTATCGTTTTTACAGCTGATCTGTGATAAATGAAAATCCCCACCATTTTCCCTAGGTCTACACTTAGACATTAAGGTAATCTCCTCTAAACGGTACTCCAAAGATTCATCGAATGAGACATTGGTTTCTGCCAAAATCAAAATTTTTAAGTCATCAATAATTGGACTGATAAATGCTTGGAGTGCATTCCGTGCAATTTTATACTTTTTATGAAACACAATTCAAAACACTGTCGTGATTAAAAGAAAAGGTTTAGCTTTGGAAAAGTCATCAAAACATTGAAAATTCCTTCCAACATCTGCTATACAACCTGATAGATTCATAGTATAATCTAGTAATAATGCTTTAAATGGAGCAATCAAAAAAATATAGACCACTAACATTAATTATCTTTAATAAAACCATTTTTTTTTAAACTGAAAACAGAAAGAGACAAAGTAATTGACTGAATTTAATTTACTTCTTCCTAGAAGTGAAATTCTGTTCTTCCAAGAACAGAAGTGAAAGAACAAAAGAAAATTATAAGGAATAACTGGATTCTGCACTATTATAAGATAAAAAATTAATGATAAAATAACCCAACCCATGTACAACTCTAAGAACAGTTACGCACTCATAAAATAAACTTATTATATGTTCCCATAATTATGGTTATAGGTAAAAGGGATTATGGCCCCTCAAAACATAAAACCTCATTATAAATTTTCTATGTCAGATAGATCAGTTATTTTAATTCTGACATTTTTTGAGTTCTTTCTGATAAACAGATCAGACCCAGTAAACCGCAAGAATTGGTAACCTCTTCTTTGTTTGATTTTCTTAGTTTCTATAAATACGTTTCTATAAAATGGAGTCATGTGAACATTAATAAAAGTTGGATCATTTGAAAGGTTTTCATCTAACAACGATAGTTAGGCTTTAAAATCTTAGCAGTCTTTAAAACATTGTGTCTAACACTCCTTTTGACAAACTGAATCACAATAGTTCTTGACTTAAATGTTTTAACATTTTCGCGTACATTTAATCTATGAGCTGCAAAATCTAATTCAGGAAGTTCAATATCCATTTTTTTTTAAACAAAACTTTAAATTATATTTAGTTCGTTACTACTTTTTTCAGTTTCCGGCAAGCCTGGTATTTCAAGATTTTTTTTACGAGAATACTGAATTAAATGCTGAAAACGTTTCTTAAGACAGCAAAGTTCAGATTTTAAGTTAGAAATTTCAGTTTCTTGCTGTTTAACCACATTATCAATATGAGTAATATCATCTTTGAACTTATTCAACGATAGCAATGCCTGTTCCTTTTTTTGTTCCCAGATTGTAAACATAGTATCAAAGAAAATTTTTTGTTTGACAAATAGTTGTTCAATAAAATTCTTCACTGATAAATCAATAGAACCAACTTCTACAGAAATGAACTACGAAGAATTAAAACTGCTATTTAACTTTTTATTATTGTTACGGTATAAAATACACTTATAATCTTTCCTTTGCACAGTAGATTTTGCTTTGCAAGTTAGAGATGAAAGGCCTGAACATTCAAAATACAACTTGGATTTACATGATTTGCAATCGAGAAAATTACAATCAACTAGTAATGCTGTACTGCATTTAAAGCAAGCTGTTATGTTATTCGAATAACTACGAAAAATAGAAGAAAAGTATATTTTACAATGTACCAAAATTATGTCTTTACAAGATTAATCGTTTTCAACAGTTACTAGGAACCATTTATCTTTTAAATTTGTTTAAAGCATATTGTAGGAAATCATTTAAGAACAAAAGATAGATTTAAAATAAATAGAGTTAGATTTAAAATGTATATTATTAATAACTGAAAGTCTATTTACCTTTAATACAGTAATCAACTCTATAATCTTAAATGTTATAAAAACTATTAAATTCAGAAATGCACAACAAACAAAATATTTTAGTTTTAATTTAAATTGTTGTCTCATAAGATATTTAAAAATTTTTTATTTGTAAAATATTTTTAGTAGTACACACAAGAAATAAACATATAACATTAAGTAACTAAAAGAACTCCTTAATTGTAGATACAGCAGAGAGACAAAAAATACGTCCGTTCACTTCGAAATTTAACTCAATAATGAATAATAATAATAATAACGAAGATAAAATAAACTAGTACAACCCTTTGGGAATAGAATATAAGGAAATGTACAAACTGAATTCAATAGAAGTCTTTCCCACTGTTATAACAGTAAACGGATAAATTGACAAAAATCTAAAGAAATACGTAGGAAAGGTTGGCCTGGATCCTAAAATCATAATTCCAAAAGCCCAAAGATATCTGGAGACGTCCAGGATTGTACGAACTGTTAAATGTACCACAGCACTGAATGAGGTATATCCCAATTGCCCCTCATACTGAAATTTCGGATGTGAAACATTTCCGAGATATTTTAAAATATTAATAATAATAATGCTCTTATAAAAAAAATTAACGTTTAATTTATGTATTATAAATTTTATTATGTTTGTATTTATGTTTTAATTGTAAATGATTTAACAAATTTTGTATTAAGTAATAAAAATAATAACAAGAGAAGTAATTCTATTTAACAGATAAAATTTCCCATTTACACGAAGATTAATAATCTTATTGCAACTTAAAAGGATTAAAAATTATTTTAAAGGACGGTTTATTCTAGATAATAAAAGGTGCAATGAAGTCGAACGAAGAACCGTTATTCATGAAGATAAGAGAAAAGCTTAAATTGAATTTTTAGTGCTACTGTTTCCAAAAGAACTCTTATTGCAGTTATTTTAAAACAATTTTAGTTATTTTTTAAAATTTATTTACGCCTATTTTTCCTATTTTTTTTAATGAATGTAAATGAATTAGGTTATTAGATTTACGTAAGGTAAGCTAGTTAAAAAATTCCTAACAGATGAAAACACCGACATACTTTTTCATATAAAAATGCTATTTAAGTAAAACACTAAAAAGTTATCAAAGCATCTACATTTTTATCTTTTTGTTAGGCTATGAAAAATAAGATTATTTAATCCTTTCTCTTTTTATAACATTCATTATTTATGCGTTTAAAGAGAAATAATATTAAAATAAGAATTATAGTCAAAGGAGAGAATGTTTTATTTTTTTTATGTCTATTATTTTTATAATAATTCTCCTCTTCTGTTAGAAAAATAAAAGCTTTATATAATAACATATATATTTAAAAACTTATAATACGATATAATTAAAGGAAAAACGTGAAAAATAAATGATGATTAACTTTTACTGTTTGAATTTTTTTTAAATTCTTTTACTGTTATTTTAATATATACATACATGCCAGTTCATAAAACTTTTTCGAAATTTATAATATCTAAGTCAACAATATAACCAAAATTAAATTTTTATATTTAACACGGGGTACGTAATTCTAGCGTAATAATAATAATAAAAATCAGCAAAAGTGTAGAAATCAGCAAAAGCGTCTATGTTGATGATCTGGCAATTATGTATGCCAGCAACAAGACTGCTATGGTGAGGTACAAATTGCAACGAGCGATCAATGCTCTAAATGAAGTTGCAAAGAATAACGGATTCCAATTCTCACCAGAAAAAACGTGTTGTGTACACTTTTGTAGGAAGAGAATTCCCCATCAAAGTCCTGCGTTGACAATTGATGATAATCCAATACAATATAAAGACAATGTAAGATATTTAGGATTAGTATTGGATAAATCCCTTACATGGGGATTACATATACAGGACTTGAGTAATAGATGCAAAAGAGCCCTAAACATTATAAAATGTTTATCGAACTTAAATTGGGGCTCAGACAAAGAGACATTATTGAGATTGTATAAAGCATTGGTTCAGTCTAAACTAGACTACGGATGTATCGTATATTCATCCGCTAGAAAGTCGCATTTAGAAAAGTTAGACGTAGATCATAATAGCGGAATAAGATATGCAACAGGCGCTTTCCGCACAAGTCCGGCGGCTAGTCTGATGTCTGAAGCCGGAATAATGCCTCTACATTATAGAAGAGAGATCCTCTTGTTAAGATATGCAGCAAATGTATGGGCTTTCCCTGCTCATATAAATAATAAATTGTTTACGAATCATCCTATGGCTGCAGAATATGATCGTCGTGCTACCTATTCCAGACCAGCCGGAATTAGGTACCACGAATTAAGAAATAAATATGAAATTGCCATTCCAGATACATTGGCAATTTCTACTAGAGAAATACCGCCATGGTTCTTGCCAGCGGTAAATACAAGTTTGGATCTCTCTCAAGGAGAAATAAAAAAGAAACCAGCAGTGATCATCCAGCAGGAATTTTTGGCAATCGTCAGTAGCTACGAAGAACGTATTAGAATTTATACTGACGGTTCTAAAACCGAACATGGTGTTGGATGCTCAATATATGTAAATGAAGAAGCCCACTTTTGGAAACTGCCAGATATGGCCAGTGTCTACACGGCAGAACTCACTGCAATTCAGCAAGCTCTTCGCTACACTGAACGCTATTGCGAAGAAAGAGTGCTAATATGTTCCGATTCGTTAAGTGCACTTGTCGCAATTCGGAACAAGAACATTAAGGATGTCCTAATTTCAAACATCCTGTCCATTTATACGTTTTAAAGATTCCGAGTTGGAATCCTGGTCAGGCATGGCATTTTCATACGCTATAAATCATTCATACCATCTTCTGAAGCAATGCATAATGGTGGTTTCGGAGGTTAGAAAAAACAAAAAAAAACGAATACTTAGTTGTGTGGTTTCAGTGTTACTATTTGTGAATTTTGTTCTTTGCTTTTACATAGCAAAGAACGCTAAATGACCAAAAAACGATTGTTTGGTCTTATGTATGTAAAAAAATAACCTAACAAAGGATTTTTTGGTCATTACGTAGGGATATTATTTTCTGTGTATTTGATTTTTTCGACTTTTTTTGTTTGCATAGTCTTAAGTCTATCTGGGCTATAAGAAAGGTGGGTGTTTTAATTTATTTACTGTAAGTCATCCTTCTTAGTGGCTTTTCTTTTTGTTTTGGTGTTTTTTTTTTTTTAATAAAATACAGATGTTTTAGCTGATAAATATAATTCAAAGAAATTTGTTACTTAATCAGTTGTGATTTTGTTTACATTGGCAACGGCCATACGGGCTCTTTGTGATTGGTCGTTGTGTTTGACAGCGGCCATCTTGCATTGATCTGATTGGTTTTTTTTTGTTTACATTTCCATCTGATTTATTAGCCTCTTATTTATTAAAAAACTGTACAAAATAAAAATAGATAGATAGGTTTATTTAAAATAGATGAAAACAATCTTTGATGCGATTTATATATCGTTCTAATTTTTTTTATAATGTTTTTTTAAAAATAAAATACAGATGTTTTAGCTGTTAAATATAATTCAAAGAAATTTGGTCGTTGTGTTTGATAGCTGCCATCTCGCATTGATCTGATTTGTTTTCCTTTGTTTACATTTCCAAATTAAAAATAGATAGATAGATAGATTTATTAAAAATAGATGAAAACAATCTTTGATGCAGATTATATATCGTGTTAAAATTTGAGCTCAATCGGTGCAGAACATTTTGATTTTTTTAAAGCCGACACAAACGAACTTAACATTTTTATATATATATATATATATATATAGATAAATTAAAAAAAAATTCTTTAAATTTTGTCTTTTAAATGTCTGAGTCCACAAATACAAACAACTTACCAATCCTTGATTAATTCCAAATTCTATAATTCAGAAGAATTTTTTCTCTTTTTTAAAGCGATTTTTTTATTTGAAATAGGTTTTATTTACTTAAAAGTTTTAGATAAGTTATTCCTTATAGTACTACTTCTATTAAAAATTTTAAGAAAAGAAATACAGAGAAACAAAGTAGAGATTACTACCAAACATGAGTTATAGCCCATTGTGAAAATCCATTATTTATTTTACTTGAGATTTTTTTAAGTGATTCCTATAATTTACGTGGAAAAATACATAGAGTATCAGAATAACCTCCTTTACAAAACAAAAAAAAGGATAATAGAAATCTGTTCATTTGAATAAGAGTAAGTTTTGAATATACACAAAAAAACAACATACGGATCAAGGTGAAAACCTTATCATACTTTGTGAAATCTAATAAAAAAATTTAATGTGGACACCACATGACTTCCTTGTACGCCTATTAAATTACATACTCACATTTTTTTTCTGTAGTTCATTTAAACTTATTTCATTTGAAAGTGAGATACTATCCTCTCCAATTCTTTAATATAGTGAACAGTTACACAATTCCTGAAATATTAGTTTTTATTAACATCAAATATTTATTCAATTATTAATCCAACAATCTTACATGAAATATTAGGATAGAGAAAAAGGTCCTTTTATTACTCGTAATACTATATGAGTATTATTCTATCTTCTTATGAGTTGCTGATTAACAAAAGTTTCAGATTTCTGGTGTGTCGTATAAATAGAAGTTCATTCTAATAATTACACTATTCCGTTTAGTGAACTCCTGTACACTGGTTACAAATTTTAATTTCAACCTTACGGTGTAAAATATTCAGTTTTTATTATTGGATTAGATGGTGAATAATCAAAAATGAAAAAGAAACAATCATACAGGAAAAAAAAATAACATGAGAAATATGCATAAAAAACGACAAGAACATGAAAATGAAGAGGAAGAAATGATAGGAACAAGGGAAGAATAAAAAAAAGTGGAGGTGATAAATATAAAAAGGAAGAAAACGTTAAGACCAAGGAAAGAATAAAAAAATTAAGAGAGGATGATGAGTATAAAAACAGAGAAAATTTGGAAACTAGAGAACGTGTACACAAATTAAGATCAGAAGAATTATGTCAAACCAAAGAGCGATTAAATGACTGGCAACAGAAAACAAATAAACGAAATGAGTATCAACATCGACTTAGGGAGAATATTGTCCGACAATATCAGAGGAGTAATGAACTAAAAGATAAGAATATTTTGAAATTTATTAAACATCGGGGATGTATGCCTCAGCGTATATGTTTTTCTTGCGAGAGCCTACTTTTTAGTCTCTCTGTAGTAAACTTTAATGTAAATAAAATTAAACAGAAATTCTAGAATAATTAAATAAAATTAAACAGAAATTAAATTAGACAATCTAAAAATAATACGATTCTAAATTAGAATTTTCAATTAATGTTATTAATAATTCAGATGTTTCACCAAATCTATTATATATACACATATGTAATAATGCCTATTAAATTAGATATACACATTTTTAAAAAAACATAAAATTTTATTTCACAAATAACTTTTGAATTTTTTCCATATTTTATTTTGTATTATTATTTTCGAATTTATTTATTGTAAAAATATATTTACAATAATGGGTTAAAAATTATTAATAAATCAATATATTTAAATTAAAAAAAATATTTAAAAAAATAAATAAAAAAAAAGTTAAAAAAAGGAGATGAAGTCTTGATTCGAACCGCTGTGCCTTCCCTTGTAAGATCAAATTATTTCATTAATTAAAATTTTGTTTGGCTATAACTCTGGAACCAATGAAAATAAATACCATCTATGTATGACATATTGTTGAAAAGTTCTCATTGAGTGCTAATTACTGCAGTTAATAAAAAGTCCAAAATCCTAATTTTTTGGGACTTTGGACTTCGGTAGACACTTTTTGATCAGTCGATTGCAATCAAAAGGGCAGGTGCCCAGCTAGATGGTACACTAGTCCTAAATTCAAAATTTCAACATCCTACGGCTAATCGTTAATCTCCGAGATACATACGCACATACATACGTACGACAAACGTCATGCCGAAACTAGTTAAAATGGATTCAGGGATGGTCAAAATGGATATTTCCGTTGAAATCTAAAGACCGAAATTTTTAGCGATCACAATACTTCCTTTGCTTCGTAAAAGGAAGTAAAAATCGTGAAAATTTTCAGAATCATTTATCGTATAGTAGCAGACCCGGAAACGCTTCGCTATTCCTAGATTTGAGTCTATATATAGATTTGATGTGTATATATAGATTAAATATATGTATAGATTAAATGAACAGAATTGAAAGTTTGATAAAACATTAAAAGATTAAACAAATACGAACTTCACAAAATTTATCCTTTAACTTTATAAAATTCAGAATTTAATAAATATAATTGACATAACAACAGCACTACCTATCAGATTTAATTCAAACTACTCTCAAAACAGACTAGTCGGTTCCAAATATCCCTAACTTTCTTTCTACTGTTTAAATCGAGATTTAAATAGCTTTAAACCTTCTCCGTACAATGCTGACCATTTTGCAAAAACCCGCGAGTAAGTCGGTTCAGTAGTTTTTTTAGTCAATAGCGGACACACATACAAACATTGCCTTTTATATATATATAAAAAATAAGAAAGTCTGCTTGTATGTTTGATTGTTTGTTATGTAAATATCTCGACACCGGTGCCACCTAGCGGGTATAGTTTTGCAGAAATCTTTATTTTCATATATATTATCATATATATATATATATTATTATCATTTAATATATATTCTGAATATGAGCCAGATCGGTCCATAAATACAATTTTTCGAAATATTTCAATCCCAGCGCCACCTAGTGGGTTCAAACTAATTCAGAAACCTTCACGGGCGTGTGCACAACAGCTCACTAAAATTTCATCGCAATCGGATGAATGGTTGTTCAGATTCATTCGTTTTCTTTGTGCTCTTGCTTATTGTAAACATCTCCTGTCGTCTTCTTTCTTATTTGTTAATGAACCAGCTGATCTTAATCATTGTTAGAATTATTAATTCTATGTATTTGACACTTTTCCTTTTAAATGTTGAAGAAATAACATTACTAAATTCTATATCTGTTCTAGCTAGTCAGGATATTTAATATCTATTTAAAAATGTGAACTTAACCAAAAGTATGAAACTATTGTAACATAATGTAATGATTAATTCAATGCAAATTTAAAGTAAATAAAGAAAGAGCTTAACAATACTTGGTTATCCGGCAATTACTTTATACAGTTTACACAAGTAACGGATTACTCTGCAGCTAAAACTGTTGTACATGGTATAAGAACGCATACAAGACGAACAAACAAACATTTATTTTTGTTTATATAGATTTTCAATAGTGGCTGATCCTCTGCATAACATTCTTTTAATTCTTCCTTTAGGTGAATGTTGTCGTCCTGGAAGATGATACTGTAATACCTAAATCAAAAATTGTTTGTCATGACGTCATAGAAGATTGCAGAGCTGAATCAATAGTTAATATAATAATTGTTTTGCGTTAATATTTCGTACAGTAGACTATGATTTATTTAATTTTTTTAAAATTTAGTATGATACTAATTGTTTTTAAAAAATAATGGTATTCCTGTGTCCAAGTGTTTTGTTTTACTAATCTATCAGTAGATTTTCTTTTATAAGAATCGGATATTTTAAGAATAAACATATATTACGCGAAACAATATGGAAAAACAGGTTCTACGTCTTTTGATATTACTGGAATCTATCTTTAACCAGTCACATTGTGTAATTATTCGTTGGAGAAAACACAAAGTAATTTTCATATACATTTATTGCATCTACCATAATTTTTTTCAATGAAATAAAAATGCACCTAAATGTAGGTAAAAAAAATAGCTAATATCAAATGGATAATTCACAGTTGTAATGCATCATAGTAAATGGAAAAAATCGATGTGGATTAAATACGTGTAGATAAAATAAAATAAATATAAATTTGTACTCTTTAATATATTCAACATGAAGGAAAATAATTGTGATTTTATTTTTATATATGTAGGATTTTAATGAAACATTATATACGTATATATTGAAGGTGTGAAACTGCATTTTATACACGTAAACTGTTTTTATGCTGCATTCTAAGCTTAATCATTAATTTTCCATTTTTTTAATTTGAGAGATTGTATGTAGGCCTATTTTTTTTAATCAAATTATATGATTATTTCTTTAATAAAGTTATTTAATTACAATTATCCTTTTTCAACGATGTATAATTATCAGTTAATTTATCAAAGAATTAAAGGGCTCACACAATTATGTTAACTCGTTTATTTGGTTCTATATTTTTTACCATAAAAAACGAAATAATTTTATAATGAAATAAATTACAAAAAATTTATTCATCACATGCAATTAAATTAGATTTGGATTAAATAAATGAGATTAATTAAATAATTATTAGGTTTAAACGTGCTTTAACTAATTATAATTTCTTTGCTATCTTTTATCTGACAAAATAATTATTTAACAATGAAAGAATTTTTTTGATTAGCAACAATGCGTTACTAATTACTTTTTTTTTATACAGTAATTAAATTATATTCTGTATTTGTAAATTAAATTAACTTTTCGATTCTTATAATTGAGCATTCCAGAGAATTAAAATAAACTGATATAATTTTAGAAAAATATCCCTTTTAAATTGGCTTATATTTAAGTTCAGTCGCTAGTGACTAAACGATAGAAAAAAATGGCTTCTTACTTTTTAAATTGAAAATGAAATGTAAAGTAAAAACAAAAAATACTCGGAAAAAATTCATAGAAATAAACTTTAATAACAATAAAAGAAAAAAGAACACTGTAACGAAATGACAGTAAAGTAGAATTAAATTTTTACTGAAGCATACTATTAAAATACTCTTTCTTTTCTGTTCAGCTTCCGAAACCACCGTAAGTTATTACTTCAGGTGATGAATGAGAATGATATGCATGAAAGTAAATGAATTGTAGTCTTGTACAATCTCAAATCGACCATTCCTGAGATGAGTGGTTAATTGAAACCCAACCACCAAAGATCACCAATATCTTCAATCTAGTATTCAAATCCGTATAAAATAGTAACTGCCTTTACTAAGATTTGAACCGTAGCACTCTCGACTTCAAAATCAGCTGATTTGCGACGGCGAGTGCACCACTAGGCCAACCCGGTGGGTTATACTATTAAACGACATTCGAATTCAAAATAAGGAAGGAAAGGATGAAACAAAATAGGGAATTTTTATTAAAACATTGTAATAATGTTTTAATAAAAATTCACTTGAAAAAAAATCCAATTTTTCTTCAATATAGTACATTGAACATGAGATTTACATATTTTTAAAACATTTATCTAATTTTTTTTTTATTATATAATTTAACATACAAACAGGTCCGTTTAAGGATGATGGGTGTGTGAAAAAAGTCATTCGCAAAACCATAAAGGTAAAAATCTCCAGAGTCTTGATAAAAAGAATTGGAATAATACAGAAAATCTGTAACTTTCTTAAAATTGTTCTACAAAAATGTTTATTTAATAATATATATTATTATTTAAATGAAAATAATAACACATATTATTATTTATACACAAATATATTTATCATTGAAAGAAAAATTAATCTTTAGTTAAATTTAAAATCCTTTTTTTTAATAATGAAAAATAATATATACAAACAATACTTGAAATAAATCTGTAGGCCTTCCTATTTACGAGATTAGTTTTTTCGGTGACCAGTGACTGAATTAGGATACCGCTGACGTTTCGCAACCTGTCTATAATAATTTTTCCATTATTGCCTATCTACCACTTTACCGATGTAATTAACTCCTTCTTCCCTGATTTCATCGGACCATCTCTTTAATGTCTGCCTTTTTCTTTTTCTACCTTAGGGAGTCTACTCCATTATAAAACCAGCTCATCTATTTATTCTAGCTATGTGACCAGCCGACTTAAATTTTAACACCCTGGAATATCCAGCTGCATCCCTCACCAAAGTAATCTCTCTTATAATTAGGCTTGTAATACTCTCCCTTCTCTATATCCTTAACATGCTCCTTTCCATGCTTCTCCGACAAATTCTTATCTTGCTTCTAATTGTTTTTGTTATTGCCCATCTTTGATAACCATAGATTAAAGCTGGCAATACATTAATGTTAAATATAGGGCATTTTCACTCAATTTTTATTTTACTTTCTTTAGTGACCAGTATTTGCTCGACAAATGAAATGATATAGTCTGTCCTTAGTATATCAATTCCTCTACACTGCCAAAAACACCGGCTATTTATTAAGATTAATTCACTTCATAAGTTTGAAGCTTGCGCGTGGAATAATTGAGTGAACATTTTGCAATGTATAAAAGTATTCCGTACTAGCCAATGATTCGAACCTAGGACTTTCCGGGTGACTGGCTGAGAAGCTAACAATTTGCTACTCATGTGAGAACTACAACACTCCATTAATTAATAAGAAAATATTTTCTTGAAAATATAATGGAAAATAATGGTCTTCAAACAGATCATTAAATTTTTTATTAAAATTATCATTCCACTGATGATATGTGAAAGAAACTTACTGCGAGACCATCAATGAAATTTACCTTCACAAAAAATTTCACTGAAACCTACTCCCGGTTTCTCTTTTTTTTTGTTGAAATTATTTAAAAAATAAATGTTACTGAGATATCTTCAGTGTGATATCAGTAAAAGATAAACTTATCTAAAGAGAATATCTAATAAAGTTAAAAAAATAATTGTAGAAAATTTAATGTACATTTATTTTATACATATCTACATGTAGATTAAATAGTAATCTTCAATTTTAAGCTCAAAAGAAAATGAAGCTACTACCAGATATTGGTTAAATAGGAAGAAAGGAAGAATGAAAAAGCAATTAAATGGATGAAACAAATCATGAACGAAAATAAGTTTACTAATACTTATAACCCTACGGGAAGTTCAAATAATCTACCTCAGTAGTAACTTTACTATATTTTAATGTAGTATAGTTAAATATTTAATAAATACATTTTTCAAAGATTAGCCAAAATTTGATCTTCTGAATGCAATTGTAAAACACAGGCTTCAATTTCAAGTAATTATGCCATTGCTATTTAATACTTGATCGCATCGGTATTAGAATAATATAATAATGAAATCGCTTTGTGATCAGGATTACATTTATGTGCTGTTTAGCTCCTGTTAATTCAGTTAAGTACCCTAATTTTACCTTTCTAGTGTGATTATAAGATATTAGTAATTTCTCTCTAGAATAGTAATCTACGAGATCCGTGGGATATTAATACGTATTTTTTTTTCAGAAAAACCGTTAATAAATAATTAATACAGTAATAATAGTAATTGTACATGTAATACTTATTTTGGAGTCACTGTTATGATGACATTCTTCATTCTTTTCCCTCTTACAATCTTTTAACATCATAATGTCTTTTGAATTCTACATTCTAATTAGGATACATAATTTATATAGAATTCTAGTTTTTCTATTCGTTTGCAGTTTTTACCTTTTACCCGTGTTTTCATTATTAACTAAAACTTAATGATCTTAACAGATTATCTTCCAACTCTCATCTCCTGTTCGTCTCAGCATTGCTTCATTCATATTTTATCAACTTATCTAATTTTCAAAATATTGAAAATTTGATAAGTAATCCTTCTGTAATACTGTATTTCAAAGCCCTTTATCTTTTTATTTTCGCTTTCCATCTCTGAACATCATTATACACCGAACTGCAAATAAATATTTTTAAGAATTTCCTTATTATATTTACATTTATATTTTATGCTAACAAGACTTTCTTTCTACGAAAACATTTTTTACCTGTGATAATATGCTTATAATGTCTAGCAGACTTTGACTTTGTCCATTCTTTGCAATTATATGAAAAAAAATTTCAATAAAAACTTTGCAATTTAATTTTGATAAATGTAAATCTTGTATTTGCGATTTTTATTTTTCCTATTTCAATATTTAATTCCTTATTATCTTTCTTTCTATCATCACATTAAGATACCTTTGATTTATTTTCAAACTATCATAGCAATAAATCCATGTTATTTAGAACTTTTTCTAAGTAAATTAGTTACTTATATATTTACAGTTAATGGAAATTATATTCTAGTCTACAGCACTAATAGAGAATTTTAAGTCTTAATAATAGAATTTCTTAGAAACATTTTAAGGGCGAGTATTAAAGTAATATTAACATTTTAAGAAGTTGAGTTCTTTAATTTATATTCTTAAACAATTACGTATGACAATACTAAAGGTGCTTATATTAATTTATTAAAATATTAAATAGTAATTTGAGTAAAATTAATTTATTATACTTATGAGAAATTACATTGCTGATATTTATTAAAGGTATATAAGCAGACTTACAAAGTATAACAGTATTTAAAAAGGCTTGCTTGAGATTAGAGAAAAATAATTTTGAAGTTCCTGAAAAATAAATACTATTTAACACTGGTGAAAAGATTAATTTATCTATATTATCATCTTCTAATTATTATATGGTAAATAAGAATTAGGAAAGATTTTATTTAATTTAAAATTTAATCAAAAAATTTGAATATAGTATATTGTATGCTTTATATCTAGTAATATTTCTTATGTACGCGTTATAGACGTGTTCTTATTAATGTAATTACAGTAAAACTGTATTAAAATATTTCGGTATTGAAGTAAAACAGATATTCTTTTCATCACCAACAATTAATAGAATGGTAGGAAACAAACAATAAATATAATTAAAATATAGTTATATAATTAAAAATATTTTTATCGTATTTAAAAAGACCCAAAACTTTATGATCGTTTGATCCATGTGATATTTTTGAAGTCTTTAAGCAGCTTTATTGATTAGATCAAGGGCTTCTAGTACGTATAAATGAGTATACTTTTATCTTTTTAAATCCACAAAGGTTCAGACCAGGATTTTATTTATTATTTAGTACCCAACAGTAGTGTGGTCGGGTACAGTATCGAGGAACTGTTAGTGTTAAATTAAAACTAGATCGATCGAGCATCGATCTACATATATAAAGTATAATAGAACCTATTTGTAGGTATACAGGTGTATGATTACCATACACACACACACACACACACACACACACATATATATATATATATTCTTTAATATGACACTAGTCTTGTATCGTCGTGGCTTCACCCGCGTTATCAATGCGGCTTCACCCACAATATTTTCTTAATAGCAAACTTATTTCTTTATGAATAAAAATTATTTAATCAAGAATACTGTTTTTAGATTTTCAATAAATCCATATCATGGCATTTAATGAAAATTTTGGCATTTCTTTTTTTTTGTCCTAGAATGGATAAGCTGCTGCTTGAACTTACTTTAGAGCAAGCCACACAAAATTATCCGAAAGAGAAACAGTTCTCTCTTAAGTCAATGCCTGCCAACTTCAACTATTGTCCTTGAGACTTATTAATCGTCATTTTTAGAATTCCCGTCGCGGCTTCGCCCGTGCTATATGGTTACTTGCTATTCCCATCGCGGTCAGGGGATATTTAGCCGGTCATGGCTTGCTTCGTTCGCCCTTCCCGACTACCCAGAGGGCTCGGCCCCTTGGATACCGCTATGTTCATTAAACTCATTCTTGTGAGAATAATAATGATAAATAAAAATTAAGGCCTGTTCAATTTATAAAAGATATCAGTGTATTGTAATTTCTTCACAGCCAAAGTTTGGTTAGTACAGGACCCGAAACTTAGAGTGATCCAAGAATATGGATTTCAGAACAGTCGGCCTCCATCTTAAAAATATTAGTTATAACTGGTCACCCGTGCTTTGTACTGGTAAAAATGTATTTTGCCCGGTTCTTAGAGTTACACGATAAACACCACCAGGAAGTAACCGTACTTCGTTACTCATTTTTTTTTGTTCTTTAATCAAGTAACAGGAGGAAGGTGCAGCCAGTCGTGTTACACATCCAGTAACAGTGGCTGTATTGGTTGAGCCGCTGCGCCCCGAAATCATCGCACTCCTTAAAAAGTGGAAATTCAAAACAAACCGAAAATGGTTTATAGATATTTATCTGAAGAGTATTTATAAGCCCCAGTCTAGTGACTATCTCGTTTAGAATAGTCGGAAATGGGGAAAATTAGAAATAGTTCTTCAGATTTTTTCCCTTTCTTCACCACTTCAAGGTTAAATTTCGAAAAATCAAGAAACATTTATTTTTAGATATTTACATGAAAATTACGCACACCAAAAATCACGTTGATATCTTCATTTGTTACTGAGAAATTAAAAAAAAAAAAGTAAATTTCATTGCTACTCCATTTTTATCAAATTATTTTACAAATAAGGTGTCATTTTGTTCAAAATAAAATGCTTAATAAATTTTTTAATAGGTAAAAATTTTATCAAACAAATAATTACAAAGATATTGAAGATTAAAAAATTAGATGGCCGCCATTTTGACATTTTTGAAGGTGACGTTTTCAAAATTTTTCATTCTGTAGAATAAGAGACTAGTCTTAGATGTGCCAAATTTAATTAAAGTAGGTCTACACGTTCTTGAGAAATAATGTTTTTGTTGAAAATCACGAAATGGCGTCCAGAAGGAAAACAAAGCAAAGTAGGACTTATGTCGATATGAACATTTTAGCTCACTCTGGTGTCCTGAATCAGTTACTGAAGTTCCGGGAATAGTTCCGAATATTGTTCATTTAAAATACATTCTAGTTCTTGTGAGTTTATGTTACAACAAAATTACGTTATGCTTATTCATGTGATTGCGATTTTATTACGTGCAATATATGTTGTAGCTCTTTATACGTACGTTAAATGTTTCAATAACACATTGATAAACATTGCTTGCCTCGCCCAATGCTACGATTTAAAAAGATGTATTCTTATTCTTATTTTGAAATAAAAAAATAAGACTTTAAAATGTGTAAAATTATGGTGCTACAATTCTAAAAAAAAATTGTTGGCCTATTGAAATCCCCTAAATTTAATTTAATTTAGTTACTAATATAAAAATATCTATTAATTCAATTAAACAAGTGTTTTAAGTTACGAACTAATATATCCGAATATCTTTGAATAAGAACTGGCTATTTGGAGATTTAAAATATAGAATTAAGGATCACTCATTACTAATATAGAAATTTCTCTCATTATACCTGATAAAAAATTTTATTCTCTCATACTTATTAAATTTATGAACAACATTTATTACAAAGCTAGAGTGATGTTTAACAGCATCTAAATTATGTTTTAATATCTAAATTAAAAATTTTCATTATCTCAGAGTATTTAGGATAAATAAATTTTATTTTCTAGCTCTGATTCATTTATAATAACAATAAATGTGTCTGTAATAACCTTAGTTTACTTTAACTAAAGGTATTGAATCAGTTAGTTAAAAAAGCATAACAGCCTTGCTGAAGTGTAACTCGTTAGATGTTATTGAAAAACTACTAACACTGATCTTTTTGCACTGCAAGAGGTAACTGTTTCACAAGAATCCGAGTTCACGCCATCTTCACGTATATATACATATGTAAGAACTGCAATAACGATATGCCTATTTTATACATATTCCTTATTTTCAACTTCCTTTTTTTCTGTATTACCTAATTCCCTCCTAATGATTAAAAAAAAAAACAACAATGTATTCAACACTACATGCAAAATAAACGCATGTGCATAATACATAAAAGAGATACCAGAAAGAAAATAGTGTAAGTTGAAAAGTAAATGTGATGAATAAAGAGTGAAGAGAAGAAGGCGAGGTGTTTACTTTTTATAAACAAAAAAAAAAAAAAAAATACAAAAGGTAGAATAAAAGAAACTCCGCTCATTGCAACCTAAAATCAATGAGTATTCTTTTCTTTGTAGAACGCTTTGAAGGTTTAATATTAATATTATAATGTTATATTACAATATTATATTATTTATTCGCAGAAAAATATTGATGTGAAAATTAAAATTAAATTCTGTAGAAAATCTTCACAATTTTAGAGAAAATTTCAATTAAACTTTAGTTATGTAATTAACTGTATCTGTAATGTAATAAAAGGGATTACACATTAAGGATATTATTATCCGCTGACTGAATCTGGGTCAATTTTCCCATCTCTTTATTCCACCTTTGAGGGTTTTCTCGGAACTTTTCAGTTACGTAAATACTTTCATAGTGTAAATAAGATCTGATCATTTCACTGGTGTCAGTGTTCTCTCAAACGTTTCCACTCATTATTTTAACTATGCATTTGCTTAAATATGAAAAAAAATAAACATAAAAATAACTCTTTAAAAAGGTGACAGCAGAAAATCTTATTTCATATGTCATGAAGTAAGAAGTCATGAAGATAAAATAAAAGTACTTCTGCCCGGTTAACGTTTTTAGGTTTAGTAAATTATCGGGCTTTTTATTATATTGTGCTAATTTATAGTATTTCTCTCTCTCTGTGTTTGTGCACGCGCGCGCGCGTATGCGTGGATAGGTGTGCAAGTGAGCGCATGCGATTTAAAAAATGCTTTCCTATTAAAAAAATCACACTTTATGTTGTGATTGAGGTATTGGTTAGGAATTCTCTTTGGCATTATCAACTTCCGGATTTCTGTTCTAACCAGATTAGGTAACTACGGTTGAAGTTATAGACTGGTTGGGACCTATAAGACTGTCCGCTGTGTACTGTCCTCCGCGCCATACTGTAACTAACGACTTATTCTCCGAATACCTTTCGATACTAAGTTCCAGGTTTATCGCTGGAGGGGACTGGAACGCGAAAGATCCATTGTGGGGTTCGCGGTTGACAACCAACAGAGGAAGGATGTTGAGGATCTGGGTTTAAAATCTATGCCTGTACCTAGTTTCGGGGTTTCAGCCGACATACTGGCTCTAACGAAGATCCCAGATTTACTTGATTTAGGTATACAATCTATATACAATTTGGAATAAACTAGCTACGACTCGACGTCAGACCACTCGTTCGTTTGACATACTGGAAGTACAACGATGTTGCGTAACAACAGTAGGCCTATCCTGCATACGAAATGAACGGATTGGATCTTTTATGTTACCAAGATTGCATCAAAGAGAAACTGATTTACATATTATATTAGGATATTGACTACGCAACATACTTCTTAAAGTCGGTCATGCAGGAAGATGCATGGTGGTCTTCACAAAAGGAATTACATTCAACCTCAGACAATACCTATTCGGGAGAGGAGATAAATTTGATTGCCTCAAAATGGCGTCTCAGACGAAATTGGCAGCGGTTCAGGTGGCCTGAAGACCGAACACTTCTTAATAGAATTGCGCGGAGGCTCAGGAGGTAGTTGAAGATTATCAGAGACGAGACATTGAAGAATTATATTGGAAATCTTTCTAACCTGAATGGGGATGGATGCACCTTTCGGAAGGCCAAGAAGGGGCTAAGAAGACCCACGACGACGTTACCTGCACTACGGGGTTACTGGATCATGGGTAAGGAATGACAAAGGGACAGCTGATCTATTTGCTTCATACATAGGCAAAACGTTTCAACCACACGATGAAAAGTGTCCTAGTGACGAACATATTAAATACTTTTTAGAGAGCTCAATGCCAGTCAAATTTCCGATTAAACCGATCTCAACAAGGAAGCAATTGCAGTTAATCAACCAGGGAAGGCGACTAAAGATAGCCCCGGGTTTCTGTTTAGTGACGCACAAAATGATAGTTATGCTATTCTTTAAATGCATCGGGTACATTAAGGATCTCTTTAGTGCTGTTCTGCGGACGACTTACTTCCCTGCGAAATGGAAGGTATTTCAGGTAGAAATGATTTTGAAACCAGAGAAGCCTGCACATAGGTTTCTTCTTACATAACAATTATCCTTTTATCAGTTATATCTAAATTATTTGAAAAGCTATTAGTTCGCATGCTTAGGCCGATTTTGGAGCGTGATGAAGTAATTCCGCACCACCAGTTTGGGTTCAGGTATGCCACCCTGCCATCAAATAATCCCTTAGATGTTGTAAACATCATCAGCGGATGTCTAGAGGAAGATTCTCCTTAGTGGACTTCTTAGACATCCAACTGATCTTTGACAAATTCCCCACCGAGTTGGTTCAGTAGTTAAACTCATCATCGCAAATCAGCTGATTCGAGGTCAAAAGTTTTAAGGTTGAAATCCTAGTAAAGACAAGTTACTTTTCCATGGATTTGAATACAATATCGTAGATACCGGTGTTCTTTGGTCGTTGTGTTTAAATTAACCACACATCTCAGGAATGGTCAACCTGAGACTGTACAAAACTACCTATGTTTACATTCATAAATATCATCCTCTGAAGTAATACCTTACGGTGGTTCCGGAGGCTAAACAGAAAAAAGGGAGAAAGGCCTTTGATAAGGTGTGGTTGCCAGGTCTGCTCTGTAAATAAAAATTAAACTTCTTCATTTCTACTGCCTTACTTTACGGAATTTTCTTGCGGGACGTTTCTCCCAGGTAAGATATAACGATGAGTTATCGAAATTTTTCGATGTTAGGTTGGGTGTCCCTCAGGCTCTGTACAGGATCGTGTGCTGTGTTCATGTCTCACTGTGGACCTTCCAACCCTGGTTATTGCACCATCGCCGCATATGCCGATGACACTGATATCCTTGCTGCTAATGAAGACACTGAACTAACCTCGCGGGAGTTGCAAACGGCATTGGATTTTGTCTGCGCACTACAGAAAAAATGGAGGATAAGAGTTAGTCAGGATAAATCGAAGCACGTTATATTTATCATCCGACAGTGTAACTGTCGTAGTGTGAACATGACGGTGTTTTGATCCACAAACAAAGATTTTGAAGTACTTAGGACTGCACCTAAATTAGCGTTTGTCGTTCGATACTTCAACTTTCCAAGTCCGAAAGTTAAAACGTCTCTATGTGCTTGACTTATGGACTACTGAATGATAGTGTTCAGTTACTATCGCCAAATCTAGGGATGTTATTTTTGTTTACTTCTTCATTTTTTTGTTTATAGCTACAAGTTGTATTGTTCTCATCAATTTCTACATTGTTATGCGTCTATTGATTCATTATCGCTTGATTATTTGTTTGTTTTTATTCACCTTTTATTTGTTATTGGTTATGTGTTTATTTTTTGTTTTTATGGACTACGTAGTGAAGGCAGATAAATTCTTTCACTAATGAACGTTAAGAACATTGCTTACTGATAAATTTTGTAAATATAGATAAAAGGCCGAGACGCAACCACTCGCGCTACGGAGGCCGGCTTTATAACCACTTTTGGGAAAATAAAACGTTACATAAACACAGCATTTACTAAAAGACAAGATAAATTATATTATGGAAAGAAAAATACTGTAAACACGATGTGTTTTTTAACAAAAATTGCCTAAACGTAAGTGTAAACTGAACAACATTTAACGATGTGGCGGAAATCGGAATGACGATAGCGTGGTGGGAGGAACAGGCAATAGTAAAGGAACGTTCAAAACGGCTGTTTCTCTTGGCAATTGTTACAGAAATTAAGCCTATGAGTAACATTTTATAACCTAATGATACTATTCCCTTATATTTTTAAATAAATTGAGTTTTAAGTCAATTTACACAATAGCGGCTGATAGCAATCCACGAAGCGTACTATTACGGCAAAACGCCGTGGGACTGAATTTTCACTGCCGTAATCGTTCGGAAAAACGCGTCTAAAGGAAGCTTTTGAAAAGTAGCAATCTTTTTTATGGAGACACGCGGTTGCCTACAGTGTTCGTTGAGCCTTACATCTTCCCAATTTGCCCACTTTCTTATTTGGTATGATCCCTCGTTCTATTACTTCCATCTCTTGAATTATTTAATTTTCTTAATTCGCGTCAAAAATTCAATGTGGAGATTTATATTTACTTTTTTAAATTTTCATCATGGAGTACCACTTTCTTTGTGTTTAAATAAAGAAAAGAAATATAAATTTAAATAAGTAAATTAATTAACCTTGACATTGTATAATTTTAATTAACTGGCTTTATTATATTCAAAATTTAACAGTTATTTGTTGTACAGATACATGGTAAATTACTTTTATGTTCTCTAATTTATAATTATTTTCTAGCATAAAAGTTGTAAGCTCAAACTGTTTTAAAAATGAAAAGTGAAAAAACTATAAAATGAAGCAATTCCTTTGTTAAATTTTTTTAACAACTGTTTTCTGTTTGTATGACTTACATTCATTGATTTCGTTATTATTATTTTTTTAATTTAATTTCAAAATGTTTTACCTTAAAAATTTCCTTGTGCCATCTTAGTGTAAAACGGTCAAAGACTTAGATTTGGACATGCTAAGAAAATTAAACTAATAGATGCATAATCGTAAGAGCTACGATATCATAATGTATTTCAAAAATTAATCAGCTGAACGTTTCTTTTATTCATAATATTTGTCTTAATAAATACTCATTAATTTAGTTTTTTTATATGTATTTTTACACGGAATGAATCCGGAAAGTCAATTCCAGACAAGCAATCTATAAATTTAATATTTTAATTTTTCTTAATTTTAGAAAAATAATGAATCTATATTTATGTTATAATTTTAAGTAATTTATTAACTTTAATTTAATTTATTTGATTGTAACCAAAATAGGTAAGTGGGGCATCAAACAATTATAATACATCAGATAATTGCTTAATATAAATATATATATATAAATAAAATTTATTTGTATTTACTAAAGGCAGTAGTTATTACAGATTTTCTATATTTAATTTTTTTTATTTATCCATATTCTGATATAATCTTATGTATATGCAAACATATATACATGTCTTTCTCTCTCTCTCTGAATGTGTGTGTCCGCGCACGTACATGCATATGTATGTTATAATACACAGTATAAAAGTACAATAATATAAAAATTAAACAATAAAAAAAAACTGACGACAAAATTGTAATACTTTCTTGGCATTAGTTATTTATTCTTATATACTGGAAAAATCATGATACATGATAAACCAAAAATGTTTTAAAAATTCAAAAAATCGATATTTTTAAACATTGATATTGCTCCACATATTGCCAACAAAGTATTTTTTGTGGGTCACTTCCTCTATTACTATGACAAGAATATTAAAAAAAATCCGATTTAAAACTATGTAATAAATGAAAAGGTAGATTTTTTCGATTTTGGGGCAAAATAAAATGGTAAGATAAGCATACACGCATGCCTGCATATACTGAGATTAATATAAAATGGGGTTATGTTTGAAAAAGTTTGAGAAATTGACCCCAAAATTTTACCAAAAAATTGCCCGATATAAAAGAGTCTTTGTATAAAACTTCAAGATCAGTTTATCCAGTCAAATGTTATTAACTTTAAAACACGCCAACACACGTACATATGTACATATGTTGGCGTGTTAACCAAAAATTAAAACGTCTAAAAACCATAATAAAAAAAAAACTTTGGTTGAATGGTTCCGTAAAAAATAGTCTAATTAATTTGCGTGGATCTTTTAATAAATTAGTGAACTGATCTTTTATTATTAACTGATATAAAATAGCTGATATTACTTAAATTTATCTTTATATTAAAGGCATTATAACATTTACAATAATTCTATAATAATTACTGTATAACGAAGTATTTTTGATGAAATATAAGGATTCCGTTTTTCGGGTGTTTGTTTACATGTGTGATTAGTCATTCTCACCAACACTTCTCCGTTATTATTTAGCAAGGGTGGAATGAAAAATTTCAATTTATTTTGAACAGGGAAAAAGCAATTTCGAAATATTCTCACCTCTCTGCACTTAAATCAGTTCTCTCTGTTATCTGTTAAGAGTTGAACTACTTTTTCTATTGATTAAATCAGTCTTTACGGCTGATTCATTCAGAAGCGAAAACATAATAAAACGTAATTAAAAAACAAACTTCTTCAAAAAAAAAAAAAAAAACAAAACAAGAGAAATTCTAATATGATTATAATTATTAATGAAATTTTTAATATATTAGAGGTTAATATGAAATTAATTTTTTTTTATAGAAGATTAAATGGTTATAACTTTCATTTCTTCAAAAATTGCGAGATCTGGTAAGTTTATAATTTCAGTTTCATTACTATGTTCCTACACACATACATATTTTAAGAGGAAAATTATGTTCTTATATTCATTATCTCTTGAAGTCAAGAAATGCTGATTTCTTAATCTCGACCTTACTTCTATGAACCTGTTGAGTAATACGTTTTCAAAATCGTTTAAAAGATTATGGAAACTTTCTCGCTGTAAAGAATTCAGTCTCTTTTTCTTACGTAATACAACGTTTCGTAATGATGCGTTTCTATTAATTTCCTCCTGGAAATTACTTTCCATATTTTTCCTCGCTTTCTACCTAATATCATTAGCATCATCTGAATCTGCTTTGACTTCTAGTGAATTTCATAGGATACAGAAAAGTGTTATATTTATTGATTGATTTGGCTAAGTATTCTATCTAAAGTTTCACTTGATTCGTAGTTTCCATTAAGCTTATAAATTCAGTTTCTTTCGCCTGTGGCTTTCGTCCTTCAGAACTATTTTAAGAATCATTCGGTCCATTCTTATTTCTATGCTTCAGTTTATTTTTCTATCTCAGCACCTTAAGTCATTACATGATGAGCATATTGATTAAAGCATTTCAATTTTCGTATTGTTGAAATCTTACTGCTACGTATTTGGATTAAGCGTTAAAATTAAAACTTTTTAAAAATAATAACTTGTTGTAATCTACTGTCCTAAATGTGACCTTACATCTTTCCACTCAATTTCTTTCTTATATTACTTCCATTATTTTTTTTAAAGTTTATTTTCAGACTAATACGTACGTACTAAATTATTTAGGAAGGTGATTTAAAAACTTTATTAAAAACCTCTATTGCTTCCATTCTTATAATAAATAAAAAAAAACCAACAAATAAAATCGAACTAAATTTAAATGACCAATTATATAACCTGATATATATAAAAAGAAATCTCTTTCAGCATGCCGGAAGGCGGAGGTAGATTTCACCGGTGCTAAGTAAGGGATAAAGAAGACTTTTACTTTAAAATTAAGAAAAACTTCAAATTTACTCAATTCGAAAATGGTTGCATGTGAAATATGTTTCACATGTTTAGCATACGACAAGCCTATCTTACAATTCCAGCAAAATTTTAGCCAATCAAAAATCAAAAATCAAAAAAGATCAAAAATTGTTTCAGACACAGGTTTTAGGCAATATTTAA
The DNA here is from genome assembly GCF_047948215.1 of Lycorma delicatula. Taxonomy (NCBI): domain Eukaryota; kingdom Metazoa; phylum Arthropoda; class Insecta; order Hemiptera; family Fulgoridae; genus Lycorma; species Lycorma delicatula. The sequence continues at coordinate 138,627,095 of NC_134457.1, read as the reverse complement.
AGGACTAACGACAGTTTAAACAGATTCGATACTGTGCCTATTAAGGCAGGTATGGTTTTCTTTTGCCTCAAAACCCTATTTTTTTCAACTCCTGGGCCAGTGGTTAGTGATATTAAAAAACTTTACTTACATAAATTTTAGGCCCTTATCTAAAGAACAGTAGGAACTTTAAACGAATTCGATATTTTACTTAAGAAAGTTATACCGATATTTTTATTTTTTGAAAAAACCCCGCCATTTCCATTCCCATGGTCCGATTTTGGCCGTCAACAAACTAGACTGACAGTTTCGAACGAGTTATTTTTAAGAACAATTTCAAAGTGATTGGCGCAGAATCACGGCAGTTATCGTGTCCAAAAGAAAGTGAAATATATATATATATGTGTAACCTTTTACTTCATAATTATTAATTTTTTTTCTGTTTAGCCTACGGAACTACCGTGAGGTATTTATTACTTCAGAGGATGAATGAGTATGAATGCAAATGAAGTGTAGTCTTGCACAGTTTCAGATCGACCATTCCTGATGCGTATCTGAGATGCGTATCAATTAACTACGCATCCTGAGATGCGTAGTTAATTGAATCCCAAACACCAAAGAACAATGGTATCCACTGTCTAGTATTCAAATCCGTAAAAATGTTATTCTTGCCTTTGCTAGGATTTGAACCTTAGAACTCCCGACTTCGAAAACAGCTAATTTATGATGACGATTTAACCACTAGACCAACCCGGTGGGTTTATCAATTAAGCCTGCTACTCTTCAAGATCTGCGAAATCGAATTGTTACAGCAGTGAATTCAATAACCAGAGACCAGTTACCAATAAAAATAATTTGGGACCAATTAAAATAATTAACTGTTATTTATAAATCTCGATTGTTACATCCTTGTACGAAAAAGAAGTATAATGATCGCGAAAAATGTCGGTTTTCAGATTTTAACGGAAATTTCCATTTGACTATTCCTGAATCCATTTTGACTATTTTCAGCGTGATGTCTGTATGCACGTATAAGCTTATGTAACTGGCATAACTCAAAAACGATTAAGCGTATATGTTGAAATTTTGGATTTAGGACAGTTGTAACATCTAATTGTGTACCTCCCGTTTTGATTGCAATTGACTTGACCAAAAGTGCCCAAAAAAGCCCAAAATCCAAAACATTTGGATATTGGAGTTTTCTTAACTGTAGTAATTAGCCGTCATTGAGACCTTCTCAACTACATATATTATAAGTGATACTTATTTTCATTGATGCTTCCAGAGTTATAGTCAAATAAAATTTTAATTAATGAATTATTTGCTCTTACAAGGGGAAGGTACATCAGTTCGATTTCATTTCCTTTTTTTTTTTTTTAAATGAAAAGTACATAAATTTTTATTTCACTAATAACTAATGTTATTATTGAATTATTATTTTCTGTAAAACTTTTACAATCAGAGATTAATAATTATTAATAAATCAATATAATTAAATATAAAAAAAAGTTGAAAAAATATTTCACTGCTGCTAAGGAGGAGATAAAAAAATGTCCACCTTAATGTTAAGAAAAACTTCAAATTTACTCAATGCGACAATGGTTGCATGTGAAAAAAAGTTTCACATGTTTAGCATACGACAAACCCCCATCTTACAATTCCAGCAACATTTTGACGATTCTTTATAGTAAGGGTTGGTTATATCAAAAATTGTTTCAAAGGTTTTAGGTAATGTTTAGAGGACTAACAACCACTTAAACCGATTCGATACTGTGCCTATTAAGGTAGGTATGGTTTTCTTTTGTCAAAATTTCATTTTTTTCAGCTCCTGGGCCAGCGGTTGGTGATATCAAAAAACTTTACTTAGATAAGTCTTAGGCCCTTATCCAAACAATAGGTGGAACTTTAAACGAATTCGCTATTTTACTTAATAAGAAAGTTATAGCAATATGTTTTTTTTTCGAAAAAGCCACTCCATTTCCACACCTATGGTCCGATTTTGATCGTTAACAAACTCGACTGAAATTTTGGATCGAGTTTTTTTTCAGGGAACAATTTGAAAGTGATTGGCGCAAAATTACGGCAGTTATCGTGTTCACAAGAAAGTGAAATATATATAAATGTGGACACACACACACACATATATATATATATATATATATATATATATATAAACTTTTGTGCTGACTGTGGTTTTGGGGTCTGGAGGACGTAAAACACAAAGATATGTTGAAGTTTTCCAGAAGTCGAATCATGGTACCCATTACAGTTGTTAGCTTTCTTCTGAAAGAAAGTACCTAAAAGCTAAAGCTAAAATGTATGAAATTAATCCTGAGATTTGTATTTGATTTTTATAGATATTTTTGAGTATTCGAATGATCAATATAAGCTAAAGCTGGGTTGAAGTACCAATGTATTTATTTTAATTATCATTATTTTGAATCTTGAACTTCATTACTTATTATTTACAGCTTATCATCTTATTAAAATCACATCCTATAAGTAACTTTTTTCCCATTATAATTGCCTAGTTTCATAATTTCTCTAATTAAGCTAAAATTAATTCTAATACAGAATTGTTTCATTTTCTCACTCCATATTATTACTGAAATTCATCAAGACAACTGGGTTTTGTTAATTTGTTGACAGAGGGATATTTAGAAGATAACAATTTTAGACAAAGATTGTAATATTTAAAAGAGTTAATTGAGGATGTATAAAATATGCTGAGATTTTAACACACAATGTAGATGGAAATGAAGATGGGAAAACTTATTTCAAACTGACTGATGAAGAAACAAATAGAAAAAATCTGGTGTAGACATCAAATGACTTTCTTGTACGCCTATTAAATTGCATGTACAGATTTTTTCCTGTACTTTATATGTAAACTTATTTCATTTGAAAGTAAGACACGATCCTCCAATTCTTAAATAATGTAGACAGTTACACAATTGCTGAAATATTAGTTTTTATTAATATCAAATATTTATACAATTATTAATTCAACAATTTTACATGAAATATTAGGATAGAGTAAACGTCCCTTTATTAATCGAATTACTTTATCAGTATTAGTCGTATCTTCGTGAGTTGCTGATTAACTAAAGTTTCAGATTTGTGGTGTGTCGTATAAATTAAAGTTAATAATAAATAGTTGAACTATTACGTTTAGCGAACTCCTGTGTACTGGTTAGAAATGTTAATTTCGACCTTACGATGTGAAATATTCAATTTTTATTATTGGATTATTTGGTGAATAATCAAAAATGAAAAAGAAACAATTATACAAGAAAAGGAAAGATAACATAAAGTAATACATTTTAAAAGAATGACAAGAAGATGAAAATGAAGAGAAAGAAAATTTTAGGACAAGTGAAGAATAAAAAAATTAAGAGAAGGTGATAAATATAAAGAGGAAGAAAATGTTAAGACTAAGGAAAGAATAAAAAGATTAAGAGAGGATGAGGAATATAAAGAGAGAGAAAATTTGAAAAAGAGAACGTGTACACAAATTAAGATCAGAAGAATTATATCAAACCAAATAGCAATTAAAGGATTGTCAGCAAAAAAAAAATAAATGAAAGGCTGTTCAACTCCGACTTGGGAGAATATTGTCCGACAATATCAGAGGAGTAATGAACTAAAAAATAAGAATTTTTAACAATTTATTAAAGATAGGGCATGTATGCCTCAGTGTATATGTTGTTCTTGTGAGGGTCTATTTTTCAGTCACTCTGTAGTTAACTTTAATGTAGATAAAATTAAACAGAAGTTTCAGAATAATTAAATAAAATTAAACGGAAATGAAACTAAAAAATAAAAAAATAATATGATTCTAAATTATAATTTTCAATTAATATTAAATAATCAGATGTTCACGAAATGTGTTACATATACACGTACGTAATAATGCTTATTAAATTATATATACACATTTTTAGAAGTGCATAAAATAGTATTTCATTAATAACTTCTGATTTTTTATTTTTTTTATTGTTATTATTGAATTATTATTTATCGTAAAGAATTTTTGTAATTAGAGGTTAATAATGATTAATAAATCAATATATTTAAATTAAAAAAAAAAAGTTAAAAAAACTTTCCCTTGTAAGATCCAAATATTTTCATTAATTAAAGTTTTATTTGGCTATGACTGTGGAACCAATGAAAATAAATAGAACATGATATATCATTGAAAAACTTTTAATGAGGGCTTATTACTGCAGTTAAGAAAAAGTCCAAAATCCAAATTCTTTTGGACTTTGGGCTTTTTTGAAACGTCTGGTTCAGCAGATTGCAATCAAAAGGAAAGGTGCAGAACTGTTCCAACAGTTCTAAATCAAAAATTTCATCATCCCATGGCTAATCGTTTTTGAGCTGTGCGAAATACGTACATATGTACGTGCATATAGACGTCACGCCGAAACTAATCAAAAAAGATTCAGGGATGGTCAAAATGGATATTTCTGTAGAAATATGAAAACCGAAATTTTTCGCGATCACAATACTTCCTTTATTTCATACAAGGAAGTAAAAAATAACATAAATTTACTTCTATTACTTTTTCTAAAGCAACCTCACTAATTTAAGTAAATTATATGTGGATATCTAAAAAATATATATTACTTTTTGCCTTCTAAAAGGGTTCATGAATTGAGTGTGACGTCTGACCTACTTTTCATCTGTTAATACGTTTTAAATTCGATTACGTTTAGTTTATATGACATCAAAGCCGATTTATTTTACGTACTGTCATACATATACATTTTATTCTATAATACATATGTATCTTGGACTTTACGGAACTTTTTAGCAGATGTTTTGAAAACCGGTTTTTAATATTGCAGTTAACTACTCCTGACACTTTTCTATCATAAACTTTTCTTACTCCATTTCTTTTCTACTTCTTTATAGTTTTTTTAATAAAATTTATTTATTCTTGCTGCTACTGTAGAACTTGGCAGGTATAGTAAATGTAGACTACCAAATTGCTATTTCTGTTTTTTTATTATATTCCTATAAATTTATTATTTTTTTATATACGTATAGAAAAAAATCTGATATGGACACCACGTGACTTCCTTGAACGCCTATTAAATTACATAAACACATTTTTTTTAATGAAAGTACATTACATTTTATTTCATTAATAACGTTAATAATTTTTTTATTATTATTATTGAATTATTATTTATCGTAAAACGTTTTTACAATCAGAGGTTAATAATTACTATAAATCAATATATTTAAATTAAAAAAAAGGAGATGAAGTCTGATTCGAATGGTTGTTTTCCCTTTGTAAGTTCCAAATATTTTATTTGCCTGTAACTCTGGAACCAATCAAAATAAGCATCACTTATCATATATCGTTGAAAAGCTCTCAATAAGGGCTTATTACTGCAGTTAAGAAAAAGTCCAGAACCGAAATTTATTTGGATTTTGGGCTTTTTTGGACACTTTTTATTCAGTCGATTGTAATTCAAAAGGGAAGGTGCTAAACTAGATGTTACAACAATCCTAAATCCAAAATTCTACATTTTACTGCTAATTGTTTTCGAGTTATAAGTAGATACAAAAATGGATTTGTATCCATTTTTGAATAATTCAAAATTTTTGATAATAAATTAAGACATTCAATTCTATTAATGTATATAATAGTAACAATTTCTGAACAAAAACAAGAACATTGTTCTTAAAACAATGTTACCCAATAAGTTAGTAAGGTGCAACTCATATAATTTACGTATAAATAACTAACTACAAATTTTTGTTAAAAATAATAAGTTAGCGTCATACAATAATTAAATAAAAAAAATCTGTTAAATTAATTCAGCTCATCAAACAATCTAAGTGTATATAAATCAATTAACATTTCAAGTTTGGAAATTAAATAACGCTTCAGGAACACCTATGTTGGGAACTATTATTAGATACAAATTTTAACTTTAGTAAAACTTATAATAGATTTTTATTAAAGAGAACAGTTTCATGTGTGGTATTTGATATTGTTTATAAAACTTTTTATCATATAATGGAATGCTTCTATTAGTTTTTTGCCTTCAATGGACCACGACACAGCTCTTATTTCACCGTATTATTTTTTATTTTTATTTTTACCTTCATCATTTCACTCTACAATTTATTGCTTTTTTTCAACACTGGTTCTTTATTTATTTATTTTTTTTAAGGGTTGTTGTGTTTGGCAGACCGTAACGAATTAAGTGAAGAATGGTTAGATGATTTTCATTATTTAAACAACTTATATTTTTGGTTATATCTTAAAACAACTTTTAGAAATGGAAAACCGTAATAATCATTAAAAAAGTATCATTAAAATTTTTATAAGAATAGAATAATTAATTTTATTTTACTTTACGATAAGAAATTAATGGATTATCGTAAATTTATCAGTTTTAATTTTTTATTATTCGGAAGTCAGAATGTACATACAGTATATTCTTAGTATTAGTGTATTCTTGGTAATTGTACAACAAGATTAAGTGCAATTTACATCAAATCAATATTTTATGTTAAATAATGCATATATCAGATGGAAATTAAGTGCTATTGTAATCCAGCGTAATTTATTATGGCACTAGCATCAGATGTGGGATATCACGTATGTGTATTGTATGATGTAAAATCTTTGTTGAATTATCACTGGTAAAGCAATTTCTGTTTGCTATCGATTTTGCTAAAACATAACCTACATTAAAACTTACATCAGTTCCATTCAGACTCACAGCACATACTAAAATGTCCTCGTTAAGAGAGTGAGAGAAAAACAATGATATATATATATATATATATATATATATATATAGATGAAGAGAGAGAGAGTGTGTGTGTGTGTGTGTGTGTGTGTGTAAGAGGAGAGAGAGACAGAGGGAGAGAGAGACAGAGTGAGAGAGAGAGAGAGAGAGAGAGAGAGAATAAAGGAATGAAATTGTACTTTTTATAGTAAACACAAATATGCGCGCGCATACATATATGTATAAATATATATGTACTAAATTACACATAAGAACCTTTTATGTACTTAACGTATTTATAATATTTAGCGTAAAATAAATTTTATACAAAAATTATGTAATAATAATCCTGAAATATAATGAAATAGCCGTATAAATCATTAAATAAATTGGCATCTAATATTATTAATTTAACAATAAATTACTAAAAACTAAATTTTAGCAAAAATTGCTAATACATCAGGAGAAATTGTGATTCAAACCAATGAAAAGTTAAACGAAAAGATTTATGTACTGTGTAGGTGTTATTTATGATTAAATTATAAAACCCTCACGCGTGAGTGTACATTTATACCCAACTGCACATCAAAACTAGTTATTGCTTAAATATTTGTACTAAAACCGCCATTTACAGTGCTGTGACTTCCCAAATAAGCCGATCACAAACGATCAGTATACACTATTTTACCGGATGGCCCATTCCACATTCAACAGGTAGTTACATAAAATGATATTTTATATGGAAATATATAATCATGTTGCAGGTCGCAGGTAACCAGAGTAAATTCACCATGAAGAATATTCCCGTAGTTGTTAAATATACAAACATAAAGTAATTGATAGATACTCAATTTAAATGCTTTAAGAATTAATATAACATTAACATACTATTTCTCAAATTTCATTTTACTCACTAATTTATCAGATCATTAGCTGATGTGATTATTCCTACTTAAAAATAAAAAAAATAAATAAACAGTAATATTATGAGATTGATAAAATATAAAAATGAGAACAACAAAGTATGAGAAACATAAAAGGTTTAAATATCTTCTGCAATGAATGTAATCTTCAATTTTCTTTTATGTATAACACGGTCAAAAACCTTTTAAATGTAACATATATATAATAATTTCAACAAAAAAAAATTGTGGTACCTTACTTTTTGACACTAAAATTTTAACTAAATTTAAAATTATATCTAACTGATTGACATTAGGAAGTTAAACATGATTTAAAAAATCAATAAAATTATTTTTAAAAAGAATTTTGGAGTTAAGTTCAACTAAAAATGCCCGTATATTTATTTTATCAGAATTGAGGCAAAAATCATATTACTGGCCCAAGAAAAATAAATACTACCATTATTATTAATTTTTTTTGCCATTAAAGTTATTTTTATTTACAATCAGCCCCAGTTAACAGGAACCATAAGTAAATTTGATTAAAATAAATAAACGACATGCAAAGAAAGGTCTCCATTGAAACCTCAAGAATTAAAAAAATATATACTTGTATGCATATCTTATACAGTAGACTCAAGCAAACAATAAACTATTAAGTATACTGATGAGTCCAAAGAACACTGATTAAGTTTGTAAAATAAAAATAAACAAAAAAACACCTAGAAGTATATCTCAGAGTTACACAAAGAATCGCAAAAACTAACTAAACGAAGAAAAATCAGAAAAAGGAGAATTAAAAAAAAAATTAAAAGTAAATAGTTAAAAAAAAAAAAATTAAAACAAAACTAAAAGGCGAAACAAGATCTACAACAATTTCTAGCGCCGCCAAAATTGTTAAACTTACCATGTGTTAAAAATAATAACTGCAATTGCTGTTTTTATGATGTGATTTTAAAAACAGCAATTTCAATTATTGTTTTTAAACGGGTATATCCTACTTCTAAGTTAAAACTTACATTATACTTTACATTTTAGTTAGAAATATAAGGTAAACATAATTTTTGCCTTTTTTTTAATTAGGCATCGCCTTCCTAGACCGCCTGAACGTCCCAATTTTCTGTGGGCCTTCTACCGCCCCCCGTGAAGGCCTCCAGCACCCACAAGCGGACGTTATTGCCCACTTTGAGGACGATTGGTGTAACTCATCGCAATGCTTAAGCTTAGGAGAACTAGTTCTAAGCGTACCTGATGGTGATGCATCTCCAACAGCACCATCACTTTCACGTTATATTTTCAGTTTACGCAAATTATAATCCCTGTCGATAATAGAGATTTAGTAAATGAAATGAGATTCTTCAGGAACATCAGTTAATTATTAATATATTTTTCTATCGATACTGAAGCTTAATATCCCAATTTTTTTTGTTCTTAAATTCATTATTCTTAATTTACATACAAAAATGAACTGGAAAATAATTGAGTAGTAATTATATCAGCTGATTACTACCGATTATAATTCAAATGATTGAGCTTAATCCTCCGTTTCAAGAAAATTTAATCTGTATGCAGGAGAAATTACTTTTAACTCAACGGCTATATTGAGAAATAGAATCTATTATTAAAAAAAATCTCTAAAATATGAAGTCCTACGCAAGAACTATCGCATAAAAATAAACAAGAACAAAACAAAAGTAATGAAATGTAGTAGAAATAACAAAGATGGACCACTGAATGTGAAAATAGGAGGAGAAAAGATTATGGAAGTAGAAGAATTTTGTTATTTGGGAAGTAGAATTACTAAAGATGGACGAAGCAGGAGCGATATAAAATGCCGAATAGGACAAGCGAAACGAGCCTTCAGTAAGAAATATAATTTGTTTACATCAAAAATTAATTTAAATCTCAGGAAAAGATTTTTGAAAGTGTATGTTTGGAGTGTCGCTTTATATGGAAGTGAAACTTGGACAATCGGAGTATCTGAGAAGAAAAGATTAGAAGCTTTTGAAATGTGGTGCTATAGGAGAATGTTAAAAATCAGATGGGTGGATAAAGTGACAAATAAAGAGGTATTGCGGCAAATAGATGAAGAAAGAAGCATTTGGAAAAATATAGTTAAAAGAAGAGACAGACTTATAGGCCACATACTAAGGCATCCTGGAATAGTCGCTTTAATATTGGAAGGACAGGTAGAAGGAAAAAATTTTGTAGGCAGGCCACGTTTGGAATATGGAAAACAAATTGTTAGGGATGTAGGATGTAGAGGGTATACTGAAATGAAACGACTAGCACTAGATAGGGAATCTTGGAGAGCTGCATCAAACCAGTCAAATGACTGGAAACAAAAAAAAAAAAAAGAAATGTAAAATTCGGATATCAGCGATAGAACTAAAGCACACACGAACACAAACGTATGCGCTAATAAAGATTTTTCATTTTTTAACGTACAAATAATTTTTTTTGGAACTCAGATGAAATAATAAAATAACAAAGAGAATTCTAAATAATAATTCACTAGTAAACGGTTTTCTATATTAAAAAGTAGATGTGCATTTCGATTTCTATTCGTATTTGCGAACGTTTTTATACTATTCTCTTTGTTATTTTACTCCAAATGTTCAGCTTTGCTCATTCTGTTGAACATTGATATGATCAATAATTTTTGTAGTAATTAAATGGAAATTAAATATAAGTTGTTTAATTACAAAAAAAATATATTTTTGTAGAAAAGCTTGTTTTAGTTTATAATAATACGATAGAAAAATTTTCATTATTTATTTATTAAAAAGCTTTGCGAGTTTTATTAAAAAAATGGAATTAACAATTTTTTATTACTTGTGCATGTTTATTAAAATTTCTCAAAAAAAGGCTGCAAAATTATGTTGAATCCGTTGACTAGATGGGCTTTATTTCATTAAAAATTGTATAATGTAGTTAAGTTTATACATTATTTGATATAAGTCCTATAAAAAAAACGCCTGAAGTAACTTTAAAAGAAATGACTCGCACGAGTAAATATAGCAAAGAAAGCAAAATGAGATGACATTTTGTGAAGAAGCGCGGAGAAGAAAACTCAGAAATAGGCCGACGTAGACATACAGTGATTACTTGGAAAATGGGAGATCGGAGAGTAGTATGGTAAGGACAAAGTAGAATGTTTGATGCTGATGAGAATACAGCTTTAGGAGGAGAAAAGGGAGGTTGAAGATAGTAATAATATGGTGCTATGAGGTAAAAGATTTTGAGAAAGAAACGTTCTAAACAAGAAGCAAGATTAAACAAATTTTCTTTTAAACAGTTTAATAATTAAAATTTTAATTTATGATTTATGAATAATTAATTTTTTTTAAATTTAATCTTTTATTTTGTGTCTTACAGTTTTGTGTTTATGTATATAAACTTTCTATTAGCTTACCGAAAAACCTTATTACAAACAAGGACTAAAAAAATTTATTTCGATAATAACTAATAAATTCAAAATCTTTAAATAAAAAATCTGATATGATTTTTTGTACAGTAAAACAAAATTCTTCTGTAAGCATTTTCCTGAAATCAGCACCGACAGCATTGGTAATAACTTCTATTAGGATCTACACTGGTAAATTCCCTTATTAGGAACGTAAGCTGCCTCCACTTCAAGAAAATTTGTTAATCAACTATCTTAATCCATATAATCATGATTTCTGATTTTTAGCAGAAAATGAAAAATATTTCTTAAAAAAATTACATTATAATGCATACATTATTATAACGATACATCTTCATTCGCATAGATTATAATGATTATTGAAAACTACGCTAACATAATAACATATAATAATAGCATAGAACATATAATAATAACATATAGTAATATAATATATTGTACTATTATATGTTAATGGATGACTAATATATGTTAATATAATTGATATGCCTCCAGATAACCCTGGCTGAATATAATTAATTATTTTGTGTTGTTGCTGGAGGGAAATTATTAATAGTTCCATGGAGGGAAATTATTAATAGAATATAATAGTTCCATCATATAGTGATTGCAGACAATTAGTTGTGTTCTGTATATTATTGGGTAGTTTTTGATAACCGCATACAGTAAAATGATGTTAATAAACTGAATATATACGAACTCCCTGAATTTTATTGAATTGTTATATCGATAACATAAAATTCCATAATTTTATGGTTAGCAAGGGGGCTGCATCAAGCAGTAAAATTTTCTACTGCGTGTCTTGTATATCACTCTACTTACAAGAGGAGTTTTATAGATGATGATGAACAAAATTTTTCTAAATATAAATGTACATTGGAAATAAATTTTATGGAAAGTTTCTATATCAGAAAAAAAACTTGTTTATACTTCAAGAAGATATAGATAAAAAATAAATTATTACATTTATAAAAAAATCAGAACAATACGCGGGGATGAACTACTATCGCTAACAAAATACCAGTAGATGCATATAACTTGTACACACTGATGTTTGTAGTAATTAGTTATCAAGTTGTATTTGATACAACTTACAACTTGATACAACTCTGTGTAATTTTTTTTGGAATTTTTAAGCACTTACATACACACTATTCTTACGTAAAATTTACATGGAATAAGTGCATTTTTAATTTTATAAATGTATTTATAAATATATATATTTAATAGTGTATATATATACTATACTTAAGGAAACGTCAATTTAATTAAATGGTTTTTTCGTACTCCGCATAGCTTAAAAAATAAAGAAAATTTTCATTCCCCCAATCCACCCATGCAACCGAAAGTAATACCGTACTTTTCTTCAAAAAGTCGGTAAAAATGCCCTTTATAGATAAAACGGCTGTTCAAAAAACTCGTTTCACGAAAAATTAAAAAAAAAGAAGAAATTTAGGGACACGATACAAAACGATTAATACCAAGCGTAGGCTAGATTATATGGACTAATTTTATTAAAGATTTACGTAAAATATTTTAAATATTGGAATGGTATTAGAATATACTTCATTCCACAATAAAAGTCTAATACTGAATGATGATCACAGTAAACAAAGAAAAAATTATTAGTATTTCTGACCAAATTTAGATAGTGAGTAGATAGAAAAATATTTTAAAAACTGAGGTCCATTTTGTCGGTATTTAAGTGTAATTTTCTTGGATTTCAGTGATTCTTATTTCTACTTTATTGTAAAAATGTAAATGAAATGACATTAAAAAAATATTTTTAATGCCACAATGAAATACTTTTAATGTAATAATCAATGAAATATTTTTGTTAACTAATGTATTAAACTCATTTTACAAATAATAGAAAAAACAATTATGGTGGATGTGGTCACGTAAAGCAGTATACGAAGACACTATTTCAGCACACGTAGGAACTCGAATCGAACAAATACCTAGGATAGTATTATGTCAAGTTCAAACTCAGCCACTATTCAAAGAGTTAAATAAATCTCAAATGCTGGCACGGTTCCACTATTACATTTAAGGAATTTAATTCAGTGCTTGCCTTGAAATAGATCAAAAGGTTGTTTAAAGTAACTGCATATATTAAACGAAATGAAATTAAAATCAAAAGAAAAAGATCTAAAATTATTTAAAAATGTAATTATTTGTAATTTTATTAAGTAAAAAGGTTGTAGATAGAAATGAACAAAAATATTCTTGATATATATATAAAAATGCAGGTAAAAATAATACACAGTTTGCATAATAAAGTTAACCAGTGCCACTTGGGTAACTATTAGTTTCTTTTCTACTCAACAAATTTTTTCATTCCTAAAAAATTGTTAAGGAGAAACTAATTAACTTCAAAAATTTTTAAAAACCCACATAATGTTTAAAATTAAAAGTGAATAAATAAATCAAATATTAAATAATGTAATAAAATTTATTAACTTATACAATATAATATAATCTTAAACAAGATCTGGTGCTCCCAGCATATATTTAAAAAATATTTATATATTTACAAAAATTATATTTTTACTTCCTTGTACTAAGTACAAGGAAGTATTGCAATCGCGAAAAATTTCGTTTTCAGATTCAACGGATATCATTTTGACCATTCCTGAATCCATTTTGACTAGTTTCGGCGTGACGTCTGTACGTACGTATGTATGTATGTGCGTTTGTATATATAACGCTTATAACTCAAAAAACGATTAGCCGTAGAATGTTGAAATTTTGAATTTAGGATTTGTTGTAACATCTAGTTATGCACCACCCTTTTCATTGCAATCGACTGGACCAAAACTGTCCCAAAAAAACCTAAAATGTAAAAAATTTGAAGTTTGGACTTCTTCTTAACCATAGTAATAAGCCCTCATTGAGAGTTTTTAACGATATGTCATAAGTGGTACTTATTTTCATTGGTTCCAGAGTTATAGCCCAATAAAATTCTAATTAAATAAAATATTTGGATCTTATATGGGGAAGGCACATTGGTTCGAATGCGAATTCATTTCCTTTTTTTAATTTGCATATATTTATTTATTAATAATTATTAACCTGTGATTGTAAAAACAAGTTTTACAATAAATAATAATTCAGTAATAAAAAAAAGAAAGTTTTTTAAATTAAAAATATGTAATAAATTTATAAAAAAAGGTAATTTAATAGACGAACAAGGAAGTCATGTGATATCGATATCAGAAATTTTTAACATATTGACCGGAAATATATCAAATATATTTCTCATGGAACTCCCCAGTGAAAATTAAAAAAAAAACATTTACAAAAGGATTTTGCAAATTCTTTATGAAATTATTACTGCCTTTAATCAATTTCGTAACTTTTTAAAAATACATTCCATGTGATAAAATGTAAAAAAATAATTTATCTGATTGATTAGAATAATTAAAGAAAAATCTATTATAATCTGCAGAAAATTTTTTTTACGGTAAATAAAGTAGAGTACCGTATTTATTCAAGTACCCCCACACTTTTTTTTCTTGGAATTGGAGAGAAAAAATAAGGGTGCGGGGCTTACTTGAAACATAGCCTTTAGCCAGGATAATTTAAGTAAAGTAAACGTTTTCTTAGAAGTACCTAAATTCAATCACATAAATATAGTTACATTAGGTTTTCGTTTATCAATACCGGATGCCGCTTATACAGAATACATCCTTAATTATTAACATCCTGCTCATATTATCGATAGGAACGAAGTTACGGTATTTTTCTAAAACTGAATCATTCTGTAACTGATTCTGCATCCGGTTCTAATGACACTACAGTTACAGTATCAGTTACCCATCGTCGTCTTGTCTATGCGTCATAGTCATTGTACTGTTTGTATATGTGGACGGTTATGTGCATTTTATCTGTTTAGTTTATCCTGTAAAGTTTAATACGGTGATTTATTTTAATTACGGCATTAAAATGAGTACAAAAGGACAGCGTCTACGATCTTTTACAGTAAATGAAAAACTGCGCGTTATAGAAGAGGCTGAAAAAATTGGAAATCGGGCGACAGGAAGAAAATTTGACGTAGATGAAAGCTGTATTCGAGACACATATTCGAGAAACAACTTCTGGTGAAAGGCACTGGTAATAAAAGGGTTTTTATTGGGTTAAAACCAAAATACACAGACATAGAAAAAAAATTGTATGACTTTTTTATGGAAAAAAGGAAATGCGGTTATGCTGTCACGACAGAAATGTGTCAATCATATGCTCGTGAAATCATTGAATAAAGTTGATTTTCAAGCAAGCCGTGGATGGATAACACGATTTTTTGCACGAAATGATTTGTCAATAAGACGAAAGACGACCATTTCTTAACGACTTCCAGACGCTTAAGAACAAAAAATATTACATTTTCACAAATACATAATAAATCTTAGAAAAGATAAAGGCTATTTTCCTTCTCAAATAGGAAACACTGACCAAACTCCCGTATATTTTGAAATGCCATTTGACAAAACCGTAAACAAAAAAGGTGAAAAAAGTGTTAACGATTCGCACTGGTGGTAATGAAAAACAAAGGTCTAGTGTTATGCTTTGCATTACTTCTGATGGATCAAAATTACCTCCGAACATTGTTTTTTAAAGAAAATCTCTTCTTACCGTACAGGTAAATTGAGTTATTATCAGAGCACAGGAATCAGTTTGAATGGACGGAACCTTAATTTTAGACGGGATCAGGTGTGTGTGGCAAAAGCAATCAGGAGATTTACTTAATAAAAAAAATACCGGTATGCTAGTAATGGATAGTTATCGCGGGCATACGACTGATAAAGTGAAAGACATTTTAAAAAAGGGTATGACAGACCAAGTAATAATTCCAGACGGATTGACATCTTTATTGCAACCACCAGATGTCTGCATTAATAAACCGTTCAAATCTGCATTAAAACAACTATACAGTAAATGGATGGCTGATGAAAATTTCTTTCTCACGCCTACAGGAAGAACGCCCAGATTTTAACCAGATTTGTGTTTGGATAAAAGATGCTTGGGAATGTATTTCCACGGAATTAGTAAGGAAAAGTTTTAAAAATGCGGAATATCTAATGAAATTGATGGTAGTGAAGACGATCACCTTTAGCATAGCGACGTGGAGACTACCGATAACTCTTCTACAGACATTGACAGTGACTAATTAAAAATAAAATCCCATATTAAAAAGTGCATTGAAATGATCCTTTTCAACATGATACTTTCTTTTAGTTTTACTGGCCTACTGATTCTGAACTAACCTAGTAATTACGGTAATTAATTATTAATGTAATAATATTGTAATTTAAATGAATGAATTAAATGCTTTACTTTCTGAATATTTACGTATTTTTTTATCATATCTGTTGCACTTTAAAATACCGGTATATACTCGATTTTTTCTGTTAGATTTTCTGTCCGGAAAATCGAGGTACAGGGCGTATTCGGTGGCGGGGGGTACTCGGATAAATACGGTATATATGGAAAAATGTTAAAACTAATTTGATCTTATCAGAATTCCCCTCCCCTAAAAAAAAAACTCCTAATTTTTTAATCAATCGGCCAAAATCGATGTATTTTTAATATCCAATAAAAATAAGGTGGGAATGAAAAATTTATTATAGGGAATTCAATATTCAAACATTATCATTTAAATAATAAATTAACAGTAATATTATGAAAATCTAAATAATAAATTCTGTAATTATTGAATTATTTATAATTTAAATAATCAAAACATTACTGTTAATCAGTCGAGGTTAGCGATCGAAGCGAACGTAGGTTAAGTTTGGTTGATTATTATTATCGATGATATCTAAAATTATAAGCAATAATGCTTATATTTTTAATATGTAAAATATGTTAATATGGAGTAAGTTTAAAATGACCGGTATAAAAGAGCATGTTAGTGTGTTATCGGGTTATTTCTCCAACCTGATTATTGTTAATATCAATATGAGTATTTCCTGCTATTCTTAAACACGCATATTCCCCTACCTTATTCTTATTGGACATTAAAAAACATCACTTTTGGCCCATTGGTTAAAAAATTAGGTTTTGTTTTTGGGAGGGAATTCCGAAAAAGATCCTCTAATTTAAATAAATCCATACGAAAATGGAGTCATACCTAGAGTTCATTAGTTTAGTACCAATCACATTCAAACAATCGATAAACATATTCAAATTAAACTAGAATTGCATACATATTACATATTAGATATTACGTGTATATATTAGGTACAATTGTAACTTGATATCTCTAGATAACGATTTGTTGTATTCATTATTTGTAAGTGTATTTTTATCTATCTCGTTTTTTAATTATGTAAATTTTTTTTTTGTCTTACGCAACAATATGACCAAACGTTGCGGAATTGGAAGGTGTTACAATTTTTCTTGTTTGACAAGCAGGTCAGACGTGGTATTATACTACAAAGTTATCCCCGTCAACCAGTTGCGTTAAAATAGTATTAAGTTAGTGTACTTTTTTGGTAATTGCTGAGCGATCAACACTCTTAAAGGTGTTTAAAATATAATTTAAACCAAGTTTCATAGTTTTTTCGATCTACTGCAGTATGTGAACAGTGAACTACGTTTGGTGTAATTAATTTTGGCTGCGACAATTGACAATAAAAGTTTAGACCTAAGAATGTTTTATTTGAGAACTACATATTAATCTGATTTTTCAAGTATAACATAATTAAATTCGTAGAAAACTGAATAAAGAAAGGACATTTTATGGAGTACAAAGGAATTTTTAGTGTAACTTACGATAATTTTTTTTGTGATGATGCAATCGTGTCTTACGTCTGGAAGTCTACAATGTTAATATTTTATAAAACTTTGATAAACAGTTTCCATTTATTTCAAAAGAAGGATTTGAGAAGAATTTGAGGCTTGAGAAGGATTTCAATTACCTATTCGTATTCATTTTGTTGATTTGCTCAAATTAATTGGATACTAAGGATTTAAGAAATTATAATGTTCTAATATTTTTACATTAAATAATATTATATTATTTATCTGAAAAAACCAGTAGGTTATAAAAAAGTACACAATTATGATACAAAAAAAAAAACAACTGTTAAATTCGGTTTAACAAAAAAAGAAAAACAATTTCAAAATAAATATATTTTAAAGGTTTAGAAATATATAAAAACATTACAACCCTAAGGAGTTATTAATTATTTTAAAATATGATTACTTATTAACATTATACATTATTACTAGCCCTCTAGCCAGCTGGACCCCTGCTGTATTCATTATCGTCATGGTTGTGACAATAATACTAATAAATAACAATTAAAGTGTACAGACTTAGTAAATGCCTGAAAAAGAAACTAAATTATAAAAGAGAGATTAATGATAACTATACTAACTGTAGTACATAGAGTTTTGAAGAGGAAAATTTCACAACTTAATTCCTAAGGGGACTAGGGCCTCAAACTATGGCTTAAAACCCTCACTGGGATAATACGAATGTATCCTGACAATTTGAAAGCGATCGGTCGGTTAGTTCTCGGGACAATAGATTTGTCGCTGATGAATCAGGCAGACAGAACCTGCAAAATTTTCGAATTTATATATTTAATTTTACCTTTATTATTATTGTTATTAAATAATAATAATAATAATAATAATAAGTGACAATTAATGAACACAAATATTAATATTACAACCACAATAATAATCAAACTATAATAATATTACATGCCAATAATAGCAACTTAAACAAAGTTACATAAAATTGTGCATGACATAAAACATAACATAATCAAAACAGTAAGCATGACATAAAAAAAAAAAACGTTATCAACAAAGATAACAATCAAAATATTAGACATCAAATATTGATAAATGTCAATAGAAAATAATAAATACGGATTTCACACGACAGAGTTCAAAATAAATCGTTCGGAATTTATTCCAGGTAGATAAATAGAAAACTAGAATTCAGATCATTAACAAAAAAAAAAAACCGCTGATATTAACCACTACTCTGGTATTAAAAAAAACAATCGTGTAGTGTTCAGTTGCAAATATTTTGCTATCTACATTAACAGTTTCTGAATGAAGTTTACTGCATTATTGTTTTCACTTATACACTTATAGTTTTACTGTAACTCATAGATATTATTTCTTGTTTACTGGAATTACTCGTGATCTCATCTTACTCGTATCAAACTGGATTAAAGACTCTCCTCGCTGGACTGTCATTGTAACGTCCCGCTGGACTGGTTCGCAGAACTGCCCTTCAGAGATCGACGCCGTAACGTCTGGCAGACTGATTCCAATAGAACACCTTTTTAGCTGGTCTTCCAGAGCTATTTATACTTCTAGCTTCTTTACCTGCCGTACCGGATCCAAGTCAAAGTGTTAGAACAGTCAACCGAGGCTTTTGTCCCCATGAATTACAAACCTGGTCTCTTATCACCGTACAACAGGTGTTCATTGTGTGTTAGCGAGCGGTATAACAAAAGACGATTGTAAAACAGACCTATTCTTTACAAAAAGAGTACTCCTTTTTGTAATTTTCTGGATTCTCCCATTATTAAACTTTCTATAATTTTCATAATAATTGGTAGGATTCCTTTACACAGGCCTACTATACCGGTCTTTTTACAGTATTATGTAACATGTATGTATTAAAAAACATTATATTGTTTTCATTATTGTATTTATTATGTTCATTGATTAGTTGTATTTGTACATGGGTGTCTGGTACTATTGTAAAGTTTGCTGAATTGATGCTGCTCACTGCATTGTTCATTTGATATATGTATTGTGTTTTGTTCTGATTATGTATTGACATCATGTAAACATAGTATTATTGTATTTTGCATTGTTATGCGTGTCATAATGTATGTTTTGTTATACATTATATGGTATTATGTTGTTGTATTATTGTATATATGATGTCCATTGTTTAACGGTATTTGTACATGGTGGATATCGTGCTGTTTGCTGAATATTGATTCTGTTTCTGCATTGTTCTATTGATGTGTGTATTGTAATTGTTCTATGTAATGATATCATGTAAGAATTTGTATTGTATCTGTAACTTATGATTTGTATTTGTAGTATGTTGTGGCGGATGACTGTGTGTGTGTGTGTGTGTGTGTGTTTCCTCCTTCCTGGTGGAATGCTTAATTAGCTATGCCAGGGAGGCTGGATTCACACCCAGGAACTTAAATTCACGCCCAAAAACACACACACATACACATATATTATACATATGTAATCCATATATATATATATATATATATATATAATACTGTTAGTTTGAATTGAATTATTTCGATAAGTAACAGGTCGCATGTGTAATGATTTACAAGATTACAAAGTCTATTTGTACGAGAATTTAAGAATGGTTTATTTATTACAAGTAACTTTAAAAATGAATTCTTTGATATTCATATTCTATTGTAAGCTACTGGTAATTTTACGTGGTTGACTAATCTCTACATACTTTTTAATTACCTAAAAATGTTAAACTAAAAATAAATTATTCCAGCCCTTCTTGCCTACTACTGGCTCGTTGTAATACCAACGTGATTAATTCGTATAAAGCAAAACGATATTACTTTTATCTAAAGAGATTACAAATTGATTATGATACATTTAAATTATTATAACAGTGCAAGTGACAATTTAAGTAATTACCAAACGTTAATTACATTTAGGTAATTATCCACTTTGTCAACAAATTTGGGCGTCTATGAATGTAGGTAATTGTAATAATTTATAATCGTTTTTTTATATCTTTGTAAAACAATTATGTGTATTAATTGTGCTAATACCTTTATAGCTAAATGTTGCATAGAGCTATAACACGAATAAATATTTAAAAAAATTAATTTAGTATTCATTTTCATCATTACTATTCTATAATATTTTTTGAATAACTATTTAACATGTTGATTAGAACTGTTATAATTGTTAAAAAAATTCGTTGTACAATTAATTCATTGCGCGTTGTCCGGTATTTTTAAAAATCATTAATCTTTTTTTAAATAGTCAAGTCAGTAATTTACATGTTTTGTTTATTGATTATTCATTGACGTTTAGTATTCATTTCTAATTAAATAAATATTTTACACAAACAAATACTTTTTAATTGTTCTAAGGTGATGTTATAGAAATGAAAAAAATATCTTTGAACGATAAAAAAAATATATATATTTTGGAACGAAAGAACATTTTGTTACAATGAATAACTTTATAAATACTTTTATAAAAGAAACAAAATGTTAAGCTATAAAATATTATAAAATAATAAAGAGAAAATTCATTTTATTGGGTTCTTATGTAATGTAAATCAATAATCCTTTAAGATAGAATTTCATTATACGTTACGTAAGTTGTAAAGATATATATATATATATATATATATATATATATATATATATATATATATCTTTGCATATATCTTTGATATATATATATATATATATATATTTTTTTTTGTTTCATAAATACTCTCCAAATTTTTTTTTCGTAATTAATATTAATGTAATTGAGTTGATAGATAAAAATACTAAGCAAACATCACTACATGTCAACTCGCTAACAATACCACCAATATGTTCCATATACGCTATACTCCCATAAAAGTAGTATTATTTTTATTTATTTATATATTTCGTAAATTATTTTAATTCTGAGGGAAATAAAGGAATACTAATATTTATTGAATTTTCAATAATAATATAATCTGTTACAGAATAATCAAATTTTATGGAAAACTGTTATAAAAATAAATTGGAAAATAAGATAACGCCACTAATAATCGTTTACAAAAAAAGTTACTTAAAATATAAACCTATAATATATATGGTTATTTTGATTATTAAATAATCATCATCAGAAGACACTATAGAACAAAAATATTAGAAAGCAATACTCCTAAAAGAAAAAAAAGAAAAGTAATAATAATTAAAAAATAAAACAGTACTTAACAAAAATAATTATAACTGAATACATTACTATGTAAAATAAATTATAATTTACTGAAATTCATTAAATATAATGTTTTTTCTCGATTTGGTTCACCTATGGACCGTGTGAACAATTTTACGAATGGTATGTAATCTTTTTACTTCAGTTACTTTTTCGTGTTTTATGAATAGAGATATTTTCTCACCTCAGACAACATCAAGTTGTAAACTTATTCTTTTAGTTCTTGAAACCACTGAAATTCTTTTACGGAAAATATTTTGTTTCAAAACATGTTCCGTTCTAATGTTTCTTCATCGGTGATGTTTTTAAAAAGATTCTTTCACTTTTCAAAGTGAAACTGAAATAAATCTATTTTAGATGTTTTATCAAGTAGGTAAATTGTGTGTATTATTTTCCACATATTTAATCAACTACTTACTTTTATATACTTTTCGGAAATTTTAGTTTAAAACGTAATGCAATAGAAGAAATGTTAAAATATTAATAATAATATCAGTAAATATCTTTTAATATTATTATTATTATCATAGGAACAATTTCAAGTATAATTATATAGTTAATAGTTCATATACCCCGACATTTATTAGAAAAAATATTCCTTCAAGAGCATTATTTATTGAAAACTATGATCAATAATATTATTTTATTTTTTCTAAAAAAGTCATCATAAATGTTTTGTAACATTTAATTACACTGGTGATAGTTTTTATATGACAATGACAAAGAATAAGAATTTAAAAGGCTGTTTAATTATTTATATACCGTGCAATATTTAAATTTACTTAATACTCCAGTAAGACCTTAAACCAATTATTAATTTACGAATTACTAGTGGGATTTATTTAATCGTAAACCATTTAAGCCTTAGTAGTTTAAACGAATTAATAAAAATACATAAGCCTGAAATATACATTTCATTCCGAAAATCACTGCACAATATGCTTTAAAATTATGAGGTACATTTTTTCTTTCAGCGTTAGGTTGGTTACCCTGTGGGTTCGTGTGGCTTTGCTCAGTAATAAAGCAACACATCAGTTGTTGAGTTGTGACTGAAGGTGTTTTTGTGTTCTTTAGATAATCGGTATCAATAGTTGTGAGAAACATAATGGTTCTTTGGGTAGAGGAACGCATTTTTCTCGTTGAGCACGTCTTTCACGAAGGTGACAAGTATACTATTTGGTGAAGCACAAGTTTTCTAAAAAGTTTCCAAATATTTCTGTTCCTTACCGTAATGCAGTTCAAAATCTTATCGAAAAATTTCGGGTAACAAACTCTGTTGAAGACGCTGATCGAAGTGAAAGAACACCTAAATTAAAAGAACAGAATCTGCTTGATATTTCGGATACTATGGCCGAAAGTCCATCAAAGTCAATGCGTAAGTTACCGCAGAAAAAAAGATATTGGACTTGCTACCGTACATGAAGCTGTAAGAAATGCAGTGAAACTTTTCCTCTACAAATTAATATGTGTTCATAAACTGAAACCTATAAATCATGCCAAAAGACTAACTTACTACCAATGGTTTAACCGTTTTATTGACCAAAATTGCGTGGATAACCTCGAAATTACATTTCTTTTACAGGTGAAGCGTGATTTCATCTGAGAGGGTATATTAATTTACAAAATACATAACTGCGTTCGACAGTCAGCTCCCATGAATTACACAAACAATACTTACACAAAGTGAAACTTTTAGTCTGGGTAGGTGCGAGTAGAACGCGTATTATGGGTCCAATTTTTTTTAAAAATACAGTTAATAATGATAGTTATCATGCTGTTTTAACAAACTTCATTAGTCAGTTAGGGGCACCTGGTACCTTGTATCTCGGTAATGTTATTTTTTCTAACTTTAAGACCACCCATTATCTCAGGAAGAAATAGGAATTCAGCAGGGAAATTTTACACAGTTTAAAGACCTTAAAATTTCTTTCTTTCATCACAGAATTTTTTCATACTTTTACTACAACAATTTTTTCACTTACAATTTTCATTCAATTTTTTGAAGCTAATTTTTTGCCAAAAAGAAATGTATCTTTAAAAATACAAATCATTAGGTCTTAAAAATATTCAGCAGCTGTGCCTTGCATACACAAACACATTGTAAAAATTTCATTTTCTTACTTTAAGCGGTTCATGAAATATGGGGTCTTTTATTTTAAAAAACCATAGAATTTTCGGAAAACGATTAAAAACATCGTTTACTGCAGGTCACATTGCATCCCAGCACCACATTTGGCATTGTCTGGGTCTTCTTTCTCTTTATCCTTATATTCTGGTTGAGTACTTTCTCAGTCTTTCTAAGTTCCATGTTAATAAACTATTTTTTCTTCCTTATCAGCACTTTTTATTCGATGATAATCCTTCATGTTGTTCCATGGACAAAGCCCATGTGAAGGGTTTTCATCTGTCGAGATTTTATGAAAATAAATATCCCAAATTGCACGCTTCATGTCTTTTATACTATGTGTAATTTTTCATTAGCAACACCATAGTAGCTCTGAATTTCATCGATAAGTTTATCTGTCAGTTGAACCTTATACTAAAATTTCTTTACCATTATCTAACAAAACATTCTTCAAGTCTCTGCGGAGTTTCCGTAATAGTGAGCGCATTCACTTTTAAATATAACCTACATTTTAAATTTAATGAAAATTGACAAAATTTCCCTGTATAAACACTAAATTTCCCTTTCATAATAGCTAGACAGAGCCAACAAAAACAAAAGTATTAAATAAAAAACTTCCTACTTTGGATTTTTCAGTGAATAGTGCTTAACAAAAAAAATCAATTTTTCCACTAAAATTATTCTTTTTGCTTATTTAAAAAAAAATTGAAAACAAGGCACCAGGTTCCTTTAACAGAAGTGGAGACCAATCACGGCAGTTCCAACAAGATGGCACCACAGCGCACAGAGCTAATAGGTCAATGACGTTTTAACTGAATGTCTTTAGTTAACGAATCATTTCGAGGGGTTTGTGGCCTGCACGATCGCTCGATCTCACTCCTTCAGATTACCTTCTATGGGGGCCAGCGAAACAAGCAGTGTATCCCAACAGATCACGCACGATTGACGAATTAAAAACTGCAATAACGGCATAAGTAAGAAACATTCTAGTACATCAGCTGGTTAAAGTGTTTGTAAACAAACAGAAACGTGTACAATGTTGTATTGAAGTAGAAAGAGGTCATTTTCAACACCTTTTACAAACAGTAAAATTAATGCAATATCCATTTCTATAAAATAATGAAGTAGAAATACAAAGTAATAATTAAAAAGGTTTCGTCATTAAACTTCCATAATTGCAGTGCACAGCAACTTTACGAACTTAGTGAGTAACTGTACAATATTTTTAAAATTAATATAAATATATATTAATATATATATATATATATATATATATATATATATAATAAAAGATTGAAAAGAGTTATTTAAATAAATATATATTAATATATATGTATGCATATACATATACGAAAAATGAGTAGATGAATAGAATATTTTTTAAGTACATATTTGTAACATTAAAAGAGGACAATGTTATGGAATTCTATATAGGGTACTGTGCGTAACTGAGTTAAAAGATAAAAATGCTAAGCAAACATCACTACATCAATATTATGTCCATCCGCTAACAATAAAAACAATACACTCTATATCAATATACTCCCACAACAAAAGTAAAAAGCAGTGTTTGTTTTTACACAATTTCGTCCATTTTCTAGATTCTGAGAGAAATAAAAGAATGTCTATTTTATTGAATTAAGTTGAATGTTAAATATATGAATGTATTACATTGAATGTCTATAATGAATTGAAAGAGAGAAAGCCCAACAGAAATTAAAACTCCTCTATAATCGGTTTTATTCTGGCTGGCATTCTGTAACAACTGTCGGTGAATGATAATGAAATTAATTTGTTATAGCGCGTAAAAAATGCCATGCCTAACTGGGATTCGAATTTACAACCTCCGGATGAGGTGCATAGTAGCTACCACTCCGCTAAGGAGATCTAAATACGAAATAAGTGAAAAATATTTTGTTCTAACCCGTATGTAAATAATGCATTATATAGATCACATCTGGAATGGGTACATCATGTCACGAATAAAGAAAGGGACTGCCTCAGCATTAGTCTGAAAGGATCGAGGGAAATCGTCATAAAAATTTGATAAGAGCAGCGTCGTGAAATACTTATATTTAAAAAAAAAATGAATTTGTGTGTTGTGTATACATAGAAGTACTTAAATTCCAAATTAATAATTAAAAATATAAATATAGGGAAATTATTACTTACTATTGTAAATTAAGTATGTGAAGATATTAAATAAACAAAAAATAATTAAAAATAAATATCAGTACAGAAGGTATTAATGAAAATTATTGGGCTAATATTTATGTACACAGAACGAAGATGCATTAAATTTAACACTTTTGTTATTTTTTAATAACTAATCGACAAAGTATGTTTGTGTGAATTTAAGCTTTTTAATTTTATTTAAAATAATTTTGCACGATTATTTTTTAAACGAGTAACCACCCGTTACTAAAACAAGCTGATAATAAAGTCGTAATACTTTCCTGACAATTATTTATTCTTATATAATGGGAACATACGTGAAAAGATTACCAAAGACTTTTTTTTTTGAGATGGTGGTAATTTATGATGAAGTTTTATTGAAAAATTATCATTACATGTTTAAATAAACGAAAAAAAAAATTTTCTGCTCTCTCTCAAAAATCACTTTCCAAGACATTTTTTTGTTTTTCTACGTTTCCTAGGTTAAATGGAAGAAACTAAAATATACTCCACTAAAAGATATACAACCAATAAAACGTTACCTAAGATTTCTTTTTTGAGGGATGGGAAGTGAATTACGATGAAATTTTATTGTAAATTATAATATTATAGTAAATAAATTTATAGTTTAAATAAAAAAAAGAAGTTTTGAAAAATGTTAAAAAGTTGATTTTTAAACTTTTGCTCCCTCATCACCAATATTGTCTCCAAAGAATTTTTTGGGATCACCTGCACTTCTACTAAACCTAAAAAGACGAAAATAATTTGTTTAAAAATATTCAACAAATAAAAAGGTTGCTGTTTTCACCTTTTTTGGGGAAGGGGAAATTTTGGAGCAATTTCTTTTTAAACGGTAAGATAAGCATTCACGCTTGTACTGAAATTAATATAGAATTATGTTTATGAAATTTTGAGGAAATCGATCCAAAAAACTACCTACCCCACTCCCTAGTGTATTGACTCCAAAATTTTAACAAAAAATTATCTCACATATAGGAGTCAACAAAATTTCATCAAATTCGATTTATCCAGTCAAAAGTTATTAAGCGTCAAACACGTCAACACATTTTCGTATGAACGTTTCTCGCCACATTTGTTTTGTTTTTTGGGAAACCCTGGGTCATGAAACGTCGAGAAATGAGAAAAACCCATACCCCATTTTTTGTTTATAATTTCCTTCTTCCGGCGTAGCTCTAGAGCTATGAAGCAAGAAAAGCAAAATGGCAATGTAATTATAATAAGATGATATAGTAGATGGGACTGTAATATAGTTTGTAAACTGACAATGTAGTAGGTATATAATGACGTATAACTATTTTAAATCGATACTTTATTAACACTCGAAAGGAAATTTGTTTAGTTATGTTTGTTTACATGCAATTACCTCATTCAACTAATATAGAGTTCGACTTCCAGCAATGCAGTTATTCTTTTATTCCTCATTACCATTATCAAAATAACTTAATTATAAATGTTAATTGATAATTGAGAAGTTGAATTGCATTTTTCGTAGTCAAAAACCTTTTACCGAGAATAGTTTATGACATGTTCCATGATTTTTGACAAATTTATACAGAAACGAAACACTGTATATCAGCTCAAAAATATCATTTTTACACTTTGAATCGAAGTATTTTGATCCGCTGTCAAATAGCATCAATGATTCTATTTCATATAATAGAAGTATAATAATTGAAAAGTGATCTCCAGAATGGTTTTTAATTTAATTTCAAATACCAAACTTGAAGAAGTAAAGGAACTGAGAAAAATATATTAATAATACTAGACACTAAAAAAAAAGAAGTAGTATTTTCTTCTTCTTTAGATAAAAAAACGAATCAGTCTATTTCCATTATTTCATTTTCTCGCTCATATTTTCATGGTAATTATGTTTAAAATATTAAATTTTTTATTATAGTTAAAGATATATATATATATTCCTTTAAAAATATTTTTTCATAGCGTATGTAAGTATGTGTTTTCAATATTCTTTATACATATATTTCGTGTATATTGAGAAAATATCGACTTTCTACACGAAAAAAGAGAAAATATTACAGTCATAAACTGTTTGATGCTGACTCTTAAACTTGTTTATGAGTTTGTAGTTCAGCTTTTACATCGAAGTATACTTACCTGCCTCTGTGTGTATTTTAGATGACAATGTGTGGGGAAATCGACAGCAAATGTAGTAACTTGAACAGCAATCGACTGCTCTGAAGTACAGCTGCAGTCTGGGTATTTCCCAGTTCGCCAATTGATTTAATGGGCCATACTTGTTTCTAATAACGTATTTTAGTACGATATACATAAAAAAATAAATTAGTAATATACTCCCATTATTTTTTTTTCATCGTTATTGATATTCATTCAGAGACACTAGTGTACCACAATCGAAGGGGGGTGTCACTCTTAATAGTCTATTCATATCTATTACCTACATTAATGACAAATCGATATTTGACAAGGATCATTTTGTGAAATCTGTAACAACAATACATTCATAATAAAAGTTATTCAACAGATAGGTAACTCAAAATTTAAAATAAAGATCGTCATCGGTACAGAAAGGTTTTTCCATTATAATTTCCCCCATTTCGTTTGTTTCTACATTTTGGCGAGCAAGTCTTGGTTGAAACAAATAAATCTAGACGAAAAAAAGCCGTAGTTTTTAATTCCTGAGAGTGCATCCTTCAAAGGTTTAAGGTGTAAAAAGTGGTAATACGTAGTATTTAAAAAAAATAAAAATAATGATAATAAAATAAAAGTAGAAACTTCATAAAATTTACAGTACTGAAAATTTAATCTATAAACTTTAATTTTATAATACTTAATCTTCACTTCATTATATCTTGTGTAGTTTGTAACATTCTATTATAGCTAGGAATAATTTGTTGTTACTGTTTGTGTTTCCATATTCTAGTTAGCAAATAAAATCAAATATTTAAAAACAAATTAAAAAAAAAATAAATAGTTTTCTTACCCTGTTAGTAGCATTCAAAATATCTTTTTGATCTTTTAATTTCTTGAATACATACTATATTTTAATTGATGCGTTTTACTGCAGGAGAAAAAGTAACGAAAATTATACTAATTTACAACTTACTTACATTTAAGAAGAGAAACATTTAAATTAATAGGAGAAAAAATATAAAAAGTGGTAAGATGGAACCAAATAAGTCTGTTTAATCCTTCAATGCGGATCTTCTAAATCGTATTTATTCCCCTGGATTACTTTCTCCTGCCATACAATTCAATAGATTAATAAGATACTAATGAAGACTATATCTGTTTTGGAGTAGCATTTTTTCAAGGAAACTAAATTTGTTAATTTATATAACTGTGCTGAATAACGCAGAAAAAAATTGATCAATAACTTGCAGCTACATTTAGGGAAAGGTAGTCTGATGTTCTTAAGAATTACTGATGGTATAGGAATTCATTGGCTGTCGGGATTTTGAACAAGCTTTTGAATTATTTTGTTTCGCATCCCGATATACCTTTCTTTCTCACTATTCATCGCATACTGTTATCGTACTTGATGTTCCCCAGATTTTTCTATCGGTTTTTTGGTAAACATCTGTTCTATCTATTCTAAGGATATTATGACAAACTGTAAATTTATTCCGTTCTTGCAATTTCATAGTTTTGCAAAAGATGAGCTCGGCCTCACTAAGACTTAGTTCTTCTAGTAGCTCTACAATAAGACAAAACTTGCTACTGAATTTCTTATTGGACAAAATAAGACCCTTCAATAAAATACATTTGTTTTATATATTACGTGAAAATATTAGGTTATTTTAGGGTTTTGATAACTAATCATTAACTAATGGGAAGAATTGAGCTTGATCAAAAATAGTTGGAAATATATGCTCATATATCTCCAACCATGGAGATATAATGACTATATATGGTTGGAGATATAATGACATGGGGATAATTATTTATATATATAAAATTAATATTTATCAATTAAAAAAGGTATTAGTTCCAACTAAAAATAAAGCAATTTCAGTTCATAAAATGAAAAACATAATCAAGTTTCTAATATTCTGATATATCCGGGAAAATTTTAATTCTTAAAAAACAGGTGGAGCTTGACAAAAAATATATTTAGCCAAACTGTGTCATATATCATAATCCATTAGCCTTACAATATATGTGTTTACAATTCCGTATAGTTTGGTTATGTACACAATAGGATTGTATCAGTTACTAAGCCGTACTTTGAATCTGGACAATAGCCGTCGGCTATTGTTAGAATAGTCAATATAATACTGAAGAAGGAAGTAAGAATAGAGATTTAATAAGATAATGGTAATTTCCACATAAATAATAAATATCATTAGTAAGAGCCACTAATATTTAATTAAAAAATACATTGTAATACAAGATTGTAATATAATATCATTTGTGTAAATTTTTCTCATATAAGAAAATGGAAGACAACAAATATAATAAAAATTATATGGAAATTACGAAATTTGAAGCATAAAGAAGGGATGGTATGAAGTAACAAAAAAGTAAAACAAAGCTACTTACGATTTTCAACGATATGCTTATCTGGGGAGGAATAACGAAAAAGAATCGACTTCGACTCTTCAATAAGATTTTCTCCTTAAAATAAATTTTGTATCGCATTTTAAAATACACTCGCTGATGACGTACGGCGTTCAAAATCTGGACTTCATTTTTCATTATAGCAGTTTTAACCACAAATTTTAATGGGAGAAAGAAAATAGTCTTAACTAAATTTTCTAAATTATCTAAATCTTTTATTATTGAAACAATTTATCCTATTTGTCAGTTAGGAAAACTGTACTCAGATTCAATCGTAGCAGGTCAAATAACCTTACTGTGAACTAATATCATTCATTATTTATTCCTTCGTGATAGATCGTTGATGAGTTCAATAAAATTTTATTCAGTTTAATGTTTTAAATAAATCTAAATTTTAGTTACATTTAAAAAATAGTGCATTATAATTTCAGGACTGCAAAAAATTAAAATGATATGCATTCCCTATTGATGGTTTTCATGAAATGAAAGAACCAGGCAGTGAAACAATATACATTATTTTAACTTGTTTCGATTTTCTGTAGATGAAAATGGTATTGAGGTGGTCGTGTTTTATTAATGAGACTTGGTTGCACCAAGATGAATCTATGACAGTTAAAATATGAGAGCAATGAAAATCGTCACTTTTTTCACAATTATCATTATATCTTCATAAAATTGATCTTTGGTATATGGAATCTTCTACCACCGTGAAAGCCGTCCTTTATTTATTTAGTTTATCTTTTATAAAGCTGTTGATAATGTTATTAAAGTTTAATCTAATATACAAAGAAAAAGCTATGTTAAACAGAGATTTGAAAAAATGAAAATGCAAAAAAATATCAGATAAAAAAGAAAAAAAACATATAAAATGATCCATTAAACTATCATCATCAGTAAATCGCGAGGAAATACTACCAAGAAATAGATTAATTAAAAAATAAACATTATTTATGAAACTAAAAATAAAGAGTATATTCTACTAGAGTTAAATGTATAAAAGCACGTAATACAAATAACTGATGTCGTTTTTTAACAATCCCAATCATAGTTAGCTTAAAGTAGATTAAAAAATCTAACCTACTAAAACCATTAATTTAGATCGCCTGTCATTACCTAATTTACTCATACACAGATTGAATCTTACTCATTTGTTGTTATTATTTGTATTATTAATGAAAGACAGCTAAGAAGTTAATGTTTTCTGTAGGATATTTATTGCACGTAAGTAAAGGTTTCAAAAACTATAGCTCAATCACAGGCCAAATTAAGTTATCCCTATGTTATATAAAACTGATTGTACAAAGTGATTCACTAAGAATGTAACAACTTTCAGGATAAGGTTTACTGGTAAAAAATAAGGAAGAAAGTTCGTATAGCGAGCGAGGTTCGTGTAGGTTCAGAAGTGAATATCGGCTGACGAAAGATTTTGCCATTTTTTCTGCGTCTTCGGTAAAATTAAGACAAACTGTTATTCTTTGGATCTAAATTAAGGGTAAATTTAGTAGTTTTATATGAAAATTAACCAAAAAATTTTAAAAGAGACAGGACCTAGGATTGTATTTTTAAGAATTTTTTGAAAATCTGAGGTATAAGACAAAAAATTGGGGTCGAAAAATACTTTATTAAACGGATAACAAACACATTAAATTTTTAAACAAAACTTGTAGAGAATTTAATTCTGAGTAAAATAGTATAAATAAAGTCAATAGAAAATAATTTAAACTTTATTCAAGACAAAACATATTAAAATGTTCCAGATTTTAACTAAATATTAAAGAAAACAGAATTTAAAATATTATAAAACAAAAGAATTATTTTAGAAAAATAATCAAAATAAATAAATAAAAATCAATCAGTCATTTTCACCAAACGACATGTCCTGATATTATGTTATATTCTTCGCGAATCACTCTGTATGCATAAATCATATTATCTTTTAGTATATATGTTTATTTCATACATATTCTTTTAATTCATTCTACGTACTTTATATTGCGAATATTTATACAAAATATCTTATTTTATAAATTATTTTTATATACAAAAGGTGAATAGATATCTTAATGAATAGAACCCAATTTTGGTCAATCAGACGTGCCTTGTTTTTTAATATCTATTTTGCTGTTTTTGTTCAAAATATTTATTCTTGTATTATAATGGTTAGTGTTTTTATCTAATTTCACCACGTAATCAGAAACAATCCTGTTTTGATAAAAAAAACTGCTTTGATTACAGGTTTGTACAGGTAGATACCGTGGTTTTTTTTATTGATTATTTCAGCTTACGAATTATAGGTGTGTAATTTATTATTTTTTACATTAAATACATAAAAGGTTAAAAAATGTGTAATTATCAATGAGTTCGTATTTTCAATAAAATTATATTATCGTACATTTGCAATCAAGATTATCCGAATAATCTAAAAACGTGTCGTATGTATTAGTAAATAATTGATGTACAATTTTTATTCAGAATATTTATATAAAATATTACAAGAGCATTCCTAATTCCTATAAAACTAATCTTACTAAAACGCTTAAAATACTGTAAATATCACTAATTTCTAGTTTACTTAATAAAATGTTAATTCTAATTAAATATTTTACGTGTTTTTTTTCCGTAGAGGAAGGAAAAACCTTTGCCAGCCGCCATCAGCCCGCACTGATGGCAGTGCGGGGCTCCCACCCGCTAAAAAACCTCCCTCTCTTATCATGCAGGGGCCGAATCTAAAACATATGGTATGTACACAGTCCCTGCATGATCACCCAGCCACTCTACTATCCGAATCTAGATGACCGGAAGGCGTCTCCAGAGAGCGATCGACGAGCGACAACTCCGAGGTGCCTGCGCCTCCCACCCCCAGAAGATGGTCCCTCCTTGATCACCCGTCATCGAACTCCAGGTCATCTCCCGTCATCGAACCCGTTATCTCCTCAGCCTGTCATCGCCTCTCCTTATTGGCCTTCTCTCCTATAATTGTTGCGATCGAAGTCGAGACACATTCCCATTTGTTGCTATTGCTGAGCATCACCCCGATTATATTGTTGACTCCCTCCACACCCAGATCCTCGAGCACTTCTCTTAATTCGCACCATTTAGGGCAAAGGCTCTGCTGTATCCAGCCCGCTACAATCATGACAGCGACTTGTATTGAATCTGCCCAACATGTACAGATAGTCCCGGAAACATCAATTTCCAGACAGAAACTGGGTGAATTCGTAGCCTGTGTTACCATGTTTTCGCTCAACCCAATCCTGAAATCGCTTATCAGCCCATAGGTTCACCTTCCTTTGTCCGAACCCCCCTTCTGTCACGCCAAGCCATATAGAGATTGTCAGTTGCTTCCTTTCTGTCCCGTATGGCCATTATTGAAGCTTTCATTTGCGCTTGTAAGTCTATCAGCGGCATCCCAACTATAACTGATGCCGTCTCGGTGTTGATCGTACGATACCCCGTGATGATACGTATATTTAGCCTATGTTGTTACATAACCAAACGTCTCACGTTTCTGACAACGTATGACAACGCTTCCAGTCACACAGGAACTCCATATAACACTACCGAAGAGTGCACGCTGGCCAACAGTTTCCTCTTCCCCGTCTGAGGACCGCCCTTATTCCTCACGATTTTGCTGAGCGCCTGCACCAAATTTTCGCCCTTTCTCGCCACTTCCTCAACATGTACAGTAAAGGACCGGTGTTTGTCCAACCACACGCCTATATACTTCGCGGCTGAGCTAGGGTATTTATTTTACGTTAGAATCATCTCCACCAGGATGCATTCTTGTTACAGATTTAAAACTTCCATTTTTAATATATATATATCATCAACCTTTCACAGTCATTTAAAAACTTTAATTTATCTTTAGCACATTATTTCTAAGTAAATTTTCATGTTAATTTTCCTAATTAAAATCAAAAATTAATCTAAGTTGTTTATTTAAATCCTAATAAGGATAAGGTAATATTAAGAATAGTGATTTAATATTAGAGTATTTAAAATAAATTATTGCATTAGTTGATTATTTTAATTCTAGAAGTATATGAATAATAAATTATTAAATGTAGTACTTTTTGATAACGTCTTTATCGATTTGATATATGCTCGAAAAAATTCCTTTTTTAATCGGAAAAAACAAATTTACTAAATTTTTATGCAGCTACTATTCAAATATATTAAATATTACTATTTTGATCAGCTCGTATACTTTACTTCTAAAATAGTTAGTCAATTATAAAAATTAATTATATTACTTCTGATACGTGATTTTGTAATTGTATTTTGAATACTTATTTTTATTAGTAAGTAGAAATGTTTCATTTAAAAATACAAATTTGCATGAATTTCATTCATGAATATGAGGAACTTAAGGTTTAGTTCATTTCAGGCTGCATCTGTATATAAATGGAGCAGACTAATGGAATTAAGAACTGTAGGTTAATTAAGTTATACTTTTTAAAATTCTGACTAGAAATAACATCTTTTACTGGGAAATGAGAAAAATTCGCAAAATCATTTTAATAAAAACCTTTACTCAATATCATTGTTCAGACTTAGATATCATCATTTCCTACTCATTATTTATAAATATAGAAATTAACTGCCTTCTTTTTATTCATGTAAAGCATATAAGTTGTTATAATTCATTTGGCCTGTTTACAACTGATATTTTATATAAATAATATAACAATGTATTTAGTTTTAATATTGTTCATTCCAAATTTAGCATACATACAGTAAATATGTCCATACAGTAAATGAAACATATTCTTCAACAATGTATCATTTGTGGAATCATTAAAAGGCATATTATATATTCACGTACAGTTAACATAATCTTGTATATATTCATTCAAATATTAAAGTATCATATATAACTACAAAATAATAATTGTTTATGTTTATTTCTAACTGGACCAACGGTAATTACATAGAATATTTACCATAACCTAGGTACTAAACCAAGGAGGATATTATTCGATCGTATTCAATCATGTACAATCATTTCACTAATTCCAAAAATAATACTACAGTTCTAATTAAGAAAGATAGGTCGACTGACAATCTTTAATTATAATAAAAGGAATTCAACAACAAATTGTAATATGTAAAGGATACTTTATTTACTTGTAAAGAACATATAACGATTATGTGTATGAAACGTAATTTGTATAACAAACCCTCCTAAAGAGTGTGTTACTTAAATTTAATATGGATGGGTTAATATAAAAAAAATCTGATATTTATTTATAAAGTAATTTGACTATTAAATTACCAATATTAAAAATGTGTTTACTAAATAACAAAAAATTGGGTTTACTAAATAACACTTAAATTACTAAAAACAAATGTGTTAAAATTTCAACTAATTCTATTTTCTGGAAATATTC
Organism: Lycorma delicatula; assembly: GCF_047948215.1. Taxonomy (NCBI): domain Eukaryota; kingdom Metazoa; phylum Arthropoda; class Insecta; order Hemiptera; family Fulgoridae; genus Lycorma; species Lycorma delicatula. The sequence goes on along the minus strand of NC_134457.1, from coordinate 138,590,817 downwards.
TTTTTGTTCAGTGTGTTTTTTTAAATTTTACTAAGAGAAGGAACCTCTACATATATATATATATATATTCGCTGTCACCTACGGTGATGTTTTAGGCTTACCACCTTCCCCCTTCTCTCTCTCATTTTGATGCACACCTTCCTTCCTTCCTTCATTTCCTTTGCACAACCCGAATAATTGAATTTTTTTCAATTTACAGTAAAAAATCGTTAGGCAAACACGTGCATTTATTTTCATTACTTTTTTTCGGCATTTTAATTAAGGATTAAAACCTTTTTCTAAGGACGTGTTCAAAGGATATTAATATGGAAAATGAATATTATCGACTTAAAAAATTAATTAAAAAACTAATTTAGATCGAAAAATATTCAAATATTAGTAGGTCTACTTCTCATTTACCCCGAAGTGCGTGTAATACATGTCCAGCGTGTTTAGTCGATACATACCATGAATGGAATAAAAAAAAGTATATAAACTTTATTGTTTTAATCAGATAAGTAATTATGTAAAATATATAATACAATACACAGGATATGTACGAGCACTATTTCAATTTTTTGTATTCTAATATAACCTTATAAGTTTTAAAGAATTATATCGACATAGTACGCAAAATCAATTTAACAAAACAGGCTATGTACTACTTGTTTTTTGTTAAAAAATACTTTTATCTATTCAAATTTAATCTGTTGAAAACAATTTGATCACGAATTACAGATATTTTGGAGCGTTTTAAAACTTTTTAAACGTTAAATACTTATACATATACAAACACACATACACAAATATATATAAAACTATTAAACGTATAGTTATAGTTTAATAGTTTAAAATTTTTGAAACAAATTTTACATATTTTAATATACTTATAAAATACAGTATAATAATTCGAAAAATACACAATTCACTCGTATTCAAATTAAAAATAATAGCTCGTAAAGAATATCGGTTTTTGCTGCCTTACTACATTTCTTAATTGATCATTTACTTGATTTTCATTAATTTTATTACTTGGTATCATTTTAAATGTAATAGGCTCAGTCTATTTATCGTTAATTTTTAAATGTCCAATCACATTACAGTTACTGGTTTAATTATTAAATTAGATTCGTGTTTCACACGTTTACAATTACCTAATTTTTTTTTAAACTTCTATTTTTAACTGAAAATTTCATTTTAAATTCAAATATCAAATAATCTTTATTTATTTAATATATATTTGTACTTTTTTATATTCACCTTATTTTCTAGTATTTCATCAGTAATTCAAAAACTATTTGCACTTTTTTTCCTTTGAAGAAGAACCTTTTATATTTCAAAGCTTATATCTACTTTAAGAAATTAGATATTGAGTGTAACAGTCTAAGAGGAATAATTATTTCTTCCTTGCGTATTTTAAATATCAACCCTGAATCATCTAACAAGTGATTTTGATTTCAAATCAGTACATCTACAGAGCTTATTAAAAATCACAATAAGTTTGGAGGGGAAGTGATTGACATAGGAAAAAAAGAAAGAGCAAAAGAGAAGTACTATACTAAGTACGAACTTTGATCTGAACCGCTATTTACCAAATCAAATCGAAATGTTTCAATTACTGATAACTCATCATCGCTTACATCGTTACCGCTAACACTTAAATCACAATCATCTCTTAAATCACCACTGTCGCGTTTGCATTTACTTTAATGACATTATCAATTAAAGGTTCCTGAATGACAAATATGATGCTTCTATTTTTTTTAACATGGTCGCAGCTTGATTTCAATTTGGCATTCGATATTCTCTTGACATTTCAATTTGCTCGTTATTCAATTAATGCAATAGCATCATCTAATTTAAAATTAAAATTTTTTTGCAACATACTCTTTTAATAGCCGCTCAAGTTTTTTCAATTGGTTTTAATTCAGAAGAAGGAGGCAATGAGATTGTGATTTTTATATAAGCCAATCTATCATTTCTGCTTTTTGGGTTTTCGAATTCGGATTGTGGTTCAGATGCACATTATAGTACAAAAATTTATCTATGATGGATGAGTTACAGGAAAGATTATGAAGTAACTGCTGTGTTAACCACCGCTCGTAATTTCCAAACTTTATATCGTCATGGTAATCTCCTTTTTTGGTGCCAGATTTAAATATAAGAAGCGCGTTTTTGAGAATACCATTTTTGAAAAAAACCGACATGAACAACGGAGACCTTTAGAAATCGGAGCGGCAAGGTTGCGGTCAGAGCCGTCATTTTACGATAATGATTTGGTTTAATTGGCATGTAAGCCTACGTAAGATACGTACGTGTAAATTATTGGTCGGTTTCGGTTACAGTATGTTTCGGTTATTAAGTAACGTAGCCTCAGTTCCCGATTTTTTAACTTTATTACTAAAATTTTTCTATTATCTACAGTTTTTTTCCATTTGATCCCCATATCTTTAATAATACATCATAAAGACCAAACGGTTCCTTGAAAATTGAGTTTTCTACTTTTACTACCGGTAGTAGCAATCAAGGAATAACACGGTTTCCTTTATCAACGTGAATATTATAAACCATTTCACGGATGTCAGCTTTGTCAAAGTTATCCACGTACCCTTTTTTTAATGTTACGATTTTTTTTAGGAATGCCAAAGACTTTGTAGGGATTAGTTTTTGCTTCGTTTAAAATTTTGTGAACGCTACTGAATGAAATTCCAGTTCTTGGACAACACCTTTCTGAACTTGTTTAAGAAGGATCGGTCCACCTTGTGTCTCCTTTGTCATAAAGTTAAACACATTAAACAGACTTCTTTTGCTTAGTACCTCTGTGACCACCATTAGGTATTGCTTCGGAGGATGAGATGGACGAGAAGTAGCGTGTGAAAATGCCATGCCTGACTAGGATTTGAAGTTGGGACCTCCGGATTAAAGGCCGAGACGCTACTACTCGCGCCACGGAGGCCGGCAGACTTCTTTCGCCTGGCTGTGGATAAGTTTACGCCTCCCTAATTTTTTCCTTTACCCCGCTACTTTCACCTTCTTTGATAATAAAGCGAAATTAGAATACTATTCTACGTTAAACTTCATCTGAAAACAGAAATTTTATTAACAGAAAATATTAAAATAAAAAATTTGTAACAATGCCGATAATTTTCGTAAAAAAAAACACGATATTTTCACAAAACTCACAAAGACACGTACTCATAGACACAGCAACAAACGCACTACAACTATGAATAGCACCTCAACGAATGCAAACCGCCGAAAATGTGATGCCGTTATGAAACTCTTCAAGAACAAATTTATTATGGTTTTCAACAAGCTCTACTTTTTTTGTTGAAATATCTCATTTATACTATGATTTGAATTCATAACGTTTTTAATCATTTTTATGAGTTTTTCTTTGTCATCTCTTTTCTTGTTAATAATTTTTCCTGGTATTTCTCAATTAAATGTTATCTTATACATTAATTACATAAATTAACTGAAGATTTTTTTTCAGTTTATTTAATACCGCTTAGTTTTTTTACAAAAATTTTCAGTATTCAATTTTTACTTCCTTGTACGAAGTAAAGGAAATATTGTGATCGCGAAAAATTTCGTTTATCAGATTTTAACGGAAATATCCATTTTGACCATTCCTGAATCCATTTTGACTAGTTCAGCTTGACGTCTGTACGTATATATCTCGCATAACTTCAAAAACGATTAGTTGTAGGATGTTGTACACCTTCTCTTTTAATTACAGTCTACTGAACCAAAAGTATCCAAAAAAGCCCAAAATCCGAAAAATTCTGGAATTTGGACTTTTTCTTAATTGCAGTAATAAGCCCTCATTGAGGGCTTTTCAACGATATGTTGAAAATAAGTGGTACTTATTTTCATTGGTTTATAGTTATAGCCAAATAAAATTTTAATTTATGAAATATTTGGATCTTACAAGGGAAACGCACATCGATTCGATTCCGACTTAATCTCCTTTATAATTTAAATGTATTGATTTATTAATAATTATTAATCTCTGATTGTTAAAAAAACTTTACTATAAATAATAATTCAATATAACAATAAAAAAAAATAAAAACACCAGAATTTATTAATGAAATAAAATTTTATGTATTTTTCATTTTAAAAAATATGTATGTAATTTATTAGCGTATAAGGAAGTCATGTTGTGTCCATATCAGATATTTTTATTTTTATAATTAATCTATTTTTATTTTTTATGATTACTTTTCTTTAGAAATTTTCTTTCGAAAAACTGATGTTTTCTCTATTTTAGATGCATTCTTCCAGGAAAAAAGTTTTTTTAGTGATTTAATATACGTTTTGATTTAATATATACATCACCATGACCTACTCACTTTTAATTCAAATTTTAATTGTATTGTCTGATAACCACACTTTTCAAAAAAAATTTCTTACTAGATTACAAAATACGAGATATTTTATACCCAGTGTTAGATTTACTACTAGTTACGTCTCAACTTCCTAATTTCATTAATACTTTCTTTATTTGCTAGGAAAAAATCGTTTAATAAATATTATTACTTTTTATGCATATTCCATTAAATATTTTTTTAATAGAGGTTCTAAACGGCATTTTATCTCCATAAAGATTATTTATTCTTTAACAATTGCTTTGTTAAATCGTATAATACGGATGTTATATAAAAGGGTAAGAACTTCGGTGTAACATTTCATAATAATGATTGGGATAAATTGGTAGGCAGACATAAGTGTTGTCTTGTTAAGAGATGAATTGTGTGGGTATTTGTCTAAATAAATTGTTTTATGGATAATAAATTAAAAAAACAATTAAGAAGACACACCTAACGCGATTTAGATTATTTTTAAATTAGCAATTAGGTAGTCGTTACATTAAAAAAATTTATATAAATACAGTTAAAACTTAAAAAAAGAGTTTGTTAAAAAGAGTATTTTATTTTTCTTTTGACACGCAAAAAAGATTATGAGATATAAAAAAGCCAGTATATAAAAGTATATATGCCTGAAAGAATAAATTAGCAACTTAAAAAATACAAACGAATAAAAGTCTGAAGGAAAAAGCAGCAACGACGTTGCACCTTTTCCCTGAATTTGAGTTAAACTTTAACCCTCTGAATCAATAAACAGAAAAAATGTTTTATTCTCTTATAACTTCATAAAATACAATATATTTTTAATGCTTAAGAATACCTATTTATTAACAGGTGTTACGTATCAAATTCTTTTTAATATTATGAGAATGAAATGAAAATTCTGAAGTTAATGTAAGTTTAAAAAATCAATTTAACAACTTAAATTACAATTTTAGGGGTAGCCTTACTGGGAAAAAAGAGTTTCAAATTATTTTTTTTATTTTAAGCTAAAGAATACAATGCTGCATCACAAATTCCTCGTATAATTGTTTTTTAAATTGGAAAGAAAAATAAAAACAAAAAATATGCTAAAAATTAACAAAAAAATTACTAAAAATTTGTAATTGTATTATACATTATTATTAATGTAGAATTAAAAAATAACTTAAAGATATTTGGATAAAATAAGATACCGGAAACAAAAGCTGAAAGCTACAAGCTGTGTTCTTAATTAATTTAAAAGTGACTATGTACGCGAATACAAAATAGTTATGAACTTAATCTGATCTTGTAATTTATTTTTTTTTAATTATTTAAAAACAGAAATATTAATTTAAAATTAAACCTGAAATATTATTTTAATTAAAAACTAAAAGAGTTTGTAGCTCTCAATAAATCTACCAGTGGAAAAGGAATTAAATGTGTTTGGAATAGAAATAAACGATTAAGCGTTTATAGCTAAGCTATATTTTCTGTTAACTTAATTTAGCTAAATTAACTAACACAACACATATCCATATTGGTAACTGAGGATTTAAAATATGTAAATCGTAAAAAAAATACAGTTTCAAAAGTATGTAAAAATTATAATTATAAATAAATTTTAAAATTTTAAAAAGGTTTTAAAATTATTATAAAATTATGTAGCAAGAAACAGAGATGAACAACACCAAAACATTAAATCTTAAAATTAGTGATAATTAAAAAATGTAATAAGTTTAAGCTATGGAATATCAGGAAAACTCAACAGTTGAATGACCACATGAAACAGGTATCGATCATATTTGTTAACTAATGTTTAGATGGTATCACAAAAAGAAAACTGAGGAGAATTTGAGGAGAATGATAATGGATGATAGAGGTAACGTTTGCGAATTTTAAATAAATTTATTAAGTTTTAGTTTATCATACGTATGAATATGATGACAACGACCTAAATTATTTATTTTATTTTATTGTATTTTTTATTTCAATTCTATTTAAAAAAAAATAGTTTCTCATTCATATTATGCAAAATATTAAAAAAATTTCATGAATTTTTATTTGTGTGCCAGTGTTAGTTTTTTCTTTTTAGCAGGATTTTTTTCCACCATTTTCTCTTCAACGAGATATATTAAAATGAAAAAAATTAATTAGTATCAGTTGCGAAATCAATTTTTTTATTTTCATAAATTCTTTTACCATAAATAAAACGAAAAATAGAAAGTTTGATGGCAAATCAAGAGAAATACGTGATGAAATTTCAATTAAAATTTAAAGGATAAACTGTTCTAATTCGCATCATTAGGTAGTATTATTAAAAGTAATTCAGGTGGTATATTACTTCAGTTGATGTAGCAATGATGTCAATGACGTAGCAATCGTGGTGAAACCGTGATGAACAATTATTATTCATGCGAAATATCCATTCCTCTTTTCTTCAGTTTTATTATCATTATCATCATCCCGTTTTTAAATTTTACTCCCTACATGTTATTCATGATAAACTGATGAAATATCTTCAATTTATCCATAAAAGGAGCGAATAATTATAGAAATGGCGACAAATGAAAAGACTTTGAAAATGAATCAACTTTATTTTATATAAAATATCACATAAATATACACTGAAAAATTAAATCATGTCATATTCTATTTAAAAAATAAAATCTAGATGAAATTTTGAATTTTAAACGATCATCAGTGGATGTTATTGAAAAAGTATGTATTAAAAAAACTGTAAAAAGTAAATGAAAAAAAAAGTCTAATGAAAATTAATTGACCACTAAACAGTATGTACAATATACTACGAAACAAATATTTAAACAGGGATTTTAGAATAAGAGTAGAAAATTAAACTAAAAACAAACTATAAATAATTGTTGCCATTCCAACAGAAAAAGTCTAAACAATTTAAACCTCCAATTCAGTTCGCTCGTACGACTTAGAACACACCTCTTATAGGCTTCATAGGTAACTTTTATCTTAAGAAAGATAAAGATAGCATGAATCTTAAACTGGTCAAGGAGAAATCTTCGCCAATTAACAAAATTTTAAGGAAGGCGATATCAATTAATGTTATGATTGCCGATCTCCATGGTAAAGTAGTCCTTTCATCCGGTAGTCCCAGGTTCAAATCCTGATAAGGCATGCCATTTTTCATACATTACAAAATTCCATTTCCGTATTACCACGTACAAACCTCTCTGTAAGATTTTGTGGAGGCTTAATTCATCAAGAGATTTAATTAAAATAAATTAAAATTTAAACAGGTTATTGAATATTTGTCTTCTAAAGTTGTTAAAACATTGAAGTCCTGCTTTACTACTGATAAAGTAAGTAGTCTAAGTGTACACATTAACCAACTTGGTCGATTCTACCCATCAACTTGTCAGACACAACAGATTGGAGACGAGTCTACACACTACAATATTTTGATACGATTCCTATATAAGTTGTTCAGTCTTGTGAGCAAACATTCGCTATTCCTCCGACTTAGTCTTAATTTAAAAAATGGAGTAAGATGGACTTTAAACATCCCTTAAGTTTCAAGAGACAGACGATTTGTTTGAGAAAAAATAAAATAATAAAATTGGTAGAAATACAGCCACGAAAAATTTTAGTAAGTCTTGAAAAGTATCTTTCCTTACATCTTTATTGGTGCATAGGTAAAAATGTATTCTACAGACAGGTATAGGTTTTATAATTTTCCAAAAGTTGCAAGATAGTGTCGTTATCAATTTAATATCATCTCAAATCACCAGTTTAACAACTTCTACAGTTCTCATATGATTTTAAAACTAACATTACCTAAACTAACAAATTAAAATTGAAGATTTTAATTTAAAAACAAAAAAAATTCACTAAGACCATAAGTATATTAACGTTTAAACATCGTGAGACATAGGTAGTTTGGTCCGACAACGCTACTAGCATCTTCCAATAGTAGGAACAAATAATGAGGGAATCATAAAGTTGGATGGTTTGTTCCTACCTGCTATCCTAACGTAGGGACCATTAATGCGATTATATAGCAGACATACACACAGTACAATCTGGTTGGAACTATTGGATTTTACGCCAACCTACTAATATGCAGAAGTCGTATCCAATTTGTAATTATTATCTATTTTTTTTTTAATAGACTTATTTGTGACCAGTTTCCAGGTATTGTTAGGTAATAGCTTTTTCTCTGGTTTTCTATATGCATAATAAGTCAAATAATCCTTTATTCATTATCTTCATTATCTTTCTAGTTAGCCCTATTCTAGTTATTCTAAATTGAAGTTGTTATCTTTGTAAATACATTTGTTAATGTTTGCTTGAAAGATGGGCTAGTGTTATTTTTAAACTTGAATTATAACCCACGAGCTATGAAATATCATGTATTTATTTACTGGTAAGCATTTTTTCATACCATCAATTTAACTGAATTACTGGGATATGCAAGGTTTGCTAAAATAAATAACGAAAATTAATTAATTCTGCGCACTATGTTTTTTTGACTAAATTCGCTTATATTCCAGGATTGATAACAATGACTATATATGTATCAATATTTTCACCCATACTAAACGAACAGATTAAATTAAGCAGCCGAATAATTAGGACGGATTTGGTTACAAGTGGCTATATTTAATTTGAAAATTTTAACAAAGGATTTAAATTAGATTTTTCGTTATAAATGGTATAAAGTGTAGTGAAATGGTGAAGATGTGAGAGATGTCTTTTGATAAGAATACTGTGTTGAAACCAAGGATTTATGAGCGATACAGAAGATTTCAAGAAGCTCGTAAAGACTTTGAAGAAGACAAGAAATGGACATTCTAACATAAACAACCGATAAAAATATCAACAAAATAAATAAATATCCTTTAAATATCCTAAATATCCTTTAAATATTGATAGTATTTAAGTATACTTTAAGTATACATACTCATGTATATGTATATACATGAGTATGTTTACTACATACTCATACTGTTCAGTAAATGGTTGTCCAGTAAATTCACTGATGAAACATATATATATATATGTGTGTGTGTAAACACATACTCATATATATATATACACTATATACATATATATATACACTATATATATATATATATATATATATATATATATATAGATGGAGAACATACGAAGAATATATGAATTATGGGATAACCTAATTCGTGGAAATTGTCAGGTATGGCAAGTTTTTACATGGCAGAGCTCAATCTATTCAGCAATCTCTTCGCTAAACAGAACATTTCTGAGAAGAGAGTCATATTATGTAGATTCTTTAAGCGCCCTAACTGCTATTCGGAACAAGAAGATTAAGATCTTACCGCAAACATCCTGTCCGTTCTACATGTATTAAACCGAACGACAGCGATGTGTATTTTTATGGACTTCTGAGCTCATATTTCAGGAAGTGAAAGCGCAGACGAAGCTACCGGATTGGCAGAAATTTTTCAGAACATGGATATAATTAATTTTCGCGTGGCAAATGTTAAAAATCGTATATCTACCACTACTTCAAATTTATATGAAATTTTGATGCGCTACTTCAGTATTAGGTCATTCAGACATTTAGACAGTATCAGGACATTCAGAACACTGATATCTAATTCCATCTCTTCTTCGAATTTTTTGTTGTGCACTTTTAAACCCCTCAATTCATCATCAGTTATTCATTTTGATTCTTTATTTTAGATTTGCTTCTTTTTAATTTACGTTTTTGCTTGTACTATTACCATGTTTCTTAGGATAAAATACATCGTAATATATTTTAATACCCAAATCTAATGGTAGGACAGTCTTGAACCTAATATACATTTTTTGAGTACTTAAAGCGTTCAAAAATGTTTTAACATCCAAGCAAGACTTTGTTGAATACTCAGTTTGGCAATGAAATTTTCAGAATTGGATTTTACTATTAATTAAGAAACGATCTAACCCCTACGTGAATAAGATTTGTGCTAACGAATAGGTAATTGCATGAAGTTATAACCCATAAAAACTGCCGAGATCGGACCAAAATAAAATTTGAGGCCTCTGAAAGATACACTCTTAAGTAAGCGTAATGCTTTATTTGTGTTTGGCATCTGTACAAAAAAAAAATACGAGTGTTATCAGTTCTATAACATATAATATTTGTTTTAAATAAATAACAAATACTGCACTAAACTGGAAAACTATGACAAAGTTAAGTAATTATGTCACAAAAATTATATACTGTTCATGTTTTAATCCTGACAAAAATCTGGAGTTTTTACTTTGTTCTGACGATGTGGACTAAAAAATAAGACGGTATGATTTATTTTACTGTTAGTTAACAGATTAAAACAAACTATAATCTAATGTGAATTTTTATTATCTAAAACGTTTCTCAGTAAAAACAACATAAAACTTTTATTTTTATATATTTTTAATATTAAAAACTAATGAAGCATTATTTAAACAAAATAAAATAATTTTAACAAAATTTATTCATTCACATGTTTCCTACGTAGCCGATGTAGGAAAGCAAAAGTGCAGCAGCTGATTCAAGATTACCTGATTTATATGAAAAAAATAAACTAAGTAAGCGTAAATGATGGAGCTCAATGAATGTCTAAAAAAAGTATAACGTGGAAGAGAGAAATAGAATTAAAGAGAAGAGAAAGAGAAAGAGAGGGCGGGCAGTTATATGAAATTTTACAGGAATATATATAACGTACATATTGAATCCTATCTTACCGTTCCCTAAAGTTACGACTTTTGACTGATTTATTCTCCAACTGGATGGGCAATAAAATGAGATATAATAAATTTCAGTGAACCCTACGCTGTGTTTGAAGTTGCATAATTCTACATTTTCATTCTGATGTTGATGTGACAGATGTTACGCTGAATTTTAAAATGCTCTATTCATCACCATATTACTATTTTTCTGTGCGTATACAAATATGAATCACCAGAAAATAAATCTTTAATTTAAATTCAAACTTCCTTTTTAATAAATTATTTGATTTGTCTGTTTGATATTTTTTCTGAATGTTTTCGTTTCTTACCGTAATTAAAAAATTTAAACAATGTAGAAAAATTAATGATCTATCTCACTACGTATGATTGTTTTCAGATTTAGATAATTATAATTTTGAGATATCATTCGTATGAGAAATTTTCAATAACCTTTTCTTAACGGAACTCTATTATATAAAAAAGAATATAATTCAGCCTTTTTCCTCGTTTTCGGGTGCAAAGATTTTTTTTACAACTAAAATTGTGACTGAATCATGAGCTTTTAGTTCAAAAAATCTATATTGAACAATGACATTACATTCCCCCTGTTGAGTGAATTATACAATTCACTGTTACACAACAGAAAAGTGCACATCAATTTGTTGCGTTACGCTACCTAATCCGGTATGTATTAAAGCTGTGACACGTGTAGCGCATTTGAATAACAAATTACACTAATAAGAGTTTCGTTCTTTGAGACTAACAGTGTTCATTATTCGGCCAATCCCTACGGTAAAAATATGCCTTGTTGATCTGAATATCTCGTGAATTTCAATGTACTTGGTATATTGATATGCAGCAGTACATTCGGCTAAGTGAATAAAGCAACAGAAAATCACTTTACTATTCCCTTTCTATAGAAAACCTTGAATGGGGGCTTTTTATATTTAGAACGGCTATTCCAGTTTTGGAAATGACTGTTGTCTTATATCAGATTGTCTACAACTGTTTGGTTGCGTTATTTTATAAAAATTGAAATGAAGCACAATTAACGAATAATTTTGTTTTTAAAATATATTTCTCCTAGTGTTCTGTAGTTGACCTATCTTAAAACTATGTAACATTTTATTATGTTCTGATCAACGTAGATATTTTATTTTTAAATAGCATAAGGTAAAGTCAGGGATGTTAAGAAATTAAACTAATAATTAATTAAAACTTAAAACCATAAAATCCTTTAATGCATGACAATTTAACATACAATAATAATAATAATAATAATAATAATAATAATAATAATAATAATTTTTTTTTTTTTTTTTTTTTTTTTTTTTGAGGAGGGAGGTGGAAATGCATTTACGCACGGAGTGTCGGGCTCCCGCTGTTGGTATTATCCAATCACCATCAGCGGACTACCGACTAAAACCACCCCCCTTTCTACCAGGGCTCGACCTGGAACCGTTTATCACATTACTTCCGGTCGAGTCCTCCTATACTAGCCTGTTTGGTGACTGGGAGTCGTGGCGGCTCCTGTAATCCAGCTACTTGGAAGTCGGGTATTGTGGACGAGTATGAATTGTGGTTGCTTTATTGTACGTTTCTTGTTGTTGAATATTATCCGCGTTATGTTCTCCTAATCAGCAATCGACTTTGTTGTTTACTTATGTACATTACTATATTATAATATTCCTCTGATGTAAACCTAAAAAAGGTGTTTCCAGAGTTCTTAATTTAAATAAATAGTACTGTACAAATTATTTACTAGAAATAATAATAATAATAATAATAATAATAATAATAATAATAATAATAATAATAATAATAATAATAACAATAATAATTAAATAACGAGTTTATTATTATTATTAACGAGTTTTATGTGTATGAATATGTGTGTTTGTGTGTGCAAGGACGTTTGTCCACCAACATAGTGAAGAAGTACACGGAAAAACTAGTGAAGTATAGGGATCTTGCAGAACAAGTCAGGGAGATTTGGGACCAGGAGAGCGTAACAGTGGTCCCGGTGGTTTTGGGCGCGATGGGAGAGATTCCACGTTCTCTGCATGGTTCATTAAGATCCGTTGGAGCACCAGCAAATCTGTTCCGACCAATGCAGAAGGCTGTGTTGCTGGATACATGCCGCTTGGTCCGTCGGTACATCACAAGCTCGAGCGATAAGATAACGCCTGTTCTTGAGGGGCCACCTGATCGTCATCAGATGGAACTGCAGACGGGGGACAATGGCCGTTAACATCTGGCAGTTCATAAGTTGTTATGTCTGGTATTTTATCTTTCATTCTTACATTTTACCCATAGTTTTTTTTTTTTTTTTTTCAATAGTTCATGCTACCATATACAATGCACGTCAGAACAATAGTTATAGCTCCTGCGCCTTGCCTATGGGCCGGCCAGGATGCTTTTTACTGGGCTTGCCCAAGAGAATAATAATAATAATAATAATAACAATTATTATAATAATTAATTTAATAGATTTTAATTTGAATTTAATAAATTCAAAATATTTTAATTAATGAATTTACTTTCAAGCTAACTTATTAAAAATTACAGACCAAATGTAAATAAGTTTCTAGTATAGTTAAACAGAGAAAAATTTATACGTAATGAGATAACAGAGTAAAATCACATTCATATTTTTAATCGAAAATAAAACGTCTGATGATTTTAATTTTTTTAAATATAGTACTTTTTATTTAATTTCAATAAATATAATAGTATCTCACATCAAGTAAATAAAAATCTATAACAGCAAATCATAAAAAATATATACGTTATATAAAAACCTATAATTCGTGTTTACTTTTCAACGTTCAATCATTATGTTTATTTATTTTATCATATGAAATACAGTTTTCTATCATATTGATGGATTACAAAAATAAATTAGTCTATATCCAAATTAGATGAATAACACGCCATTTTCAGTCTCAATGTAACTAACACAATCTGTTACATATATATAATAGAAGACACTTTACATAATATGCTGGTGCGTATGGTGTCTTTCTTGCACAATGTCAAATCTCTTCCGATTATGGCAGCGCATTCACAAAGACACTTTATCAGCAGTGATTTGAATTTTAATGTTTTTTGAAATTTTTTTGCCAAGGAGAAGGTGAAATAGAAATCTTATATCTGTTTTTAGTTTAATGTTTTTAGCTGTTTTATAAAAATAAACAAGCAAAATATAACAATTTATTTTCAAGTATAAGTTTTTTTACTTAGTTCTAATAAGAAGTTGAATATGCATGTAATTTTTAATTCAATGTAAATGAAACTCATAGTCTATGTTAGCCGATTTACGTTTAAAATGCAATATTTTAGTAACGAGTTTTATGTGTATGAATATGTGTGTTTGTGTGTGCAAGGACGTTTGGGTGTGTAATCACTCGCCTGTAATCATGCAACTGCAGAGAAACAAATTATTTCTCGAATAAAATGAGTACATTATCTTTGTTGCTCTACGTTATCTTATCAAACACGCTCTGTGTCTAGTCTTTCTTAAGTCTGTAAAACGTATAAACCAGTGTTACTTCCTTTGGGATATTCAATATAGCCCTGAAGGTACTTCCTGCAATGATAGAATTAAGACGTCACTTTACCTTTAATTTCACCTAAAATTTTATTCATTCTGCATGTAATTTGCAATATATATATTAATAACATATATATATATATATATATATATATATATATATATATATTTGACTAACTGAAGAATACCATGGGAAATCTCACTCATAATTTCTGTAGTAAACCTGGAAATGTCGGTAATTCTTGAGAATGACTCTGGTATTCTTGGAAATGGCCTGGGTTTAATGTACGATCACGTAATGTAACATTTTTGTTTTGACACGTAACAAACATAGATATAAAAGATTTTACACAGTTATAAAAAAAGTAGGGGTTTTTTTTACTTAGTGGATTGTTTTATTTCATGTTGACTAGTTTCCTTCTTTTTGTTATATCTTCTGTGGAACTGGAAGCTATTTTATATTATGATGCACAGATATTCTTCTCTCTTAGGAGTTGTGTTGAACTCATTGTAATTTTGCCTGATTTTAAGTGTGTCTTACGTTGTGCACATTCTTTTGAGTTTGTGTGCATGTGTTAGGTGTTGTTTTTATTGTGTTTTATGTATTTATGTCATTTAAAACGTAATTTTTTAGTAGTTTTTACATTTATTTGTTTACAACGGGTATTATTATTTTTTATGGAATGCCACAGGGGTCTATAATAGGAGGCAGTTTTGTTTCTTATATACATAAATAATTTATGAATAGGAAAATTTGAAGGTTCTCTTTAAATAATTTACTTATTATATTGCCTTTTTTTTTGGGGCGCACAATAAAGAATCTTTATAAGCGCCCGGAAGCAATAATTCTACAATAAACTAGTTAAAAAATAAGTGCTAGGTATCACAGACATATAAGCTAAACAACATTAATATAAAACCCATAAAATTAACAATCAAAACGTATAATATCACAGGCAAAATAATAAAATTCTTAAACACGTTATAAACCAATAAAAAAACATATTACGATAATTATTAAATATTCGAATATAGACGCACGGTCTTAAACTAATATTTTTCATCATAATATTTTACCGATTATTATTCATAAAAACGTTATTTCCTCTTATTCTTTTATTGCAATATAACCTTAATAAACCTTTGTCATACAAGCAATGCACTTATAATGCAGTGTATTCTCAAAGTATTTTTTTATGTATTATAAATGAATTTTGTTTTATTATTAACTACCATACTATTAGAATAAAACTAATATCACTACCAATCTAGATCACACTGGATTTTAATTTTTTACTTTCTTTATAGAGTTTTCTTCGTAACAAAAGGCTAACATGTGAAGTATTTTAGGGAACATATGACGATATTATCGAATGTCTTGTTATTTCATAATAACCAACTGAATAGCTGGTTGTAATTATTTTCCAATTCTACGTACCAGGTTTTATTTCTAAAATGATGTAGAATTCGTCAGGATCATACCTACAATATGGTATGGTATAGTCTGTGTAGTACATTTATCAATAATAGCCGGTCACGGATCGCTTCGCTCGCCATTCCGGTCTAGCCGGGGAGTCCATCCCCGGAACACCGCTATCTTCGTTATCCTCCTTGAAGGCTTATTTTTTTTTAACTTTTGGCAATACAATATCGACAGACAAAATAAAAAATCAAAACTGATAAAGTTCATTAAATGTGCTAATTACAAAAATAATAGTCGGACTAATGATCATAGCAGTTCATGGTCGTAAAACTCAAAAAAGAAAGAAAAAAATTATAATAATCTATTTATTTATTTATTTATTATAACAGAGTTATGTATACTGTAGGACTTCCAATTCACCTTTCTTTTCGTTCTTGTCCCTAGGCGATGAACAGCAGGCTGCTTCCGGTAACACCGATGACAGGAATCGGGTCACAGATTCTATATTAGCCGAACATTTTAATGGGTACGACAAGTTCATTCTCGATCCAAGTCCTATAAGACTCTGTAGTATTATAGTGTGTAGTTAGTCTGTGTGTAAGTGTTAGTGTGTTAGTGTGTATTAGTGTGTGTAAGTTAGTCTGTAGTATTATAGTGTAAAATCAAGTTTACCTCTTCCTAAATACCAACGTGCTTATTGTGAGTAGGACGGATGAATGATCAGATGTTGAGTAATAACTAATCCGTGCAGAAGCGTAAAGAGACGATATATCGGATGTTACATAAAAATGCAGTAGGTCCGGAACCTTAGTCGTTCCGACGGCCAGTTTGTGGACTGTAATCCGGAGATCAAATCCAGATGCATGTTGACTATGCAGTCCTTTAAAGCTCGACCTCTAGTTGTTATGTGTTGTAAACCCCAACGAACGTGTTTAGCAGTATAGTCCTCATCTGCGATGAAGCGCGACCTCAGTGTCCCAAAATGCTCAAAGAATAATTCATTCGATATCGTATGGCGAAGAGAAAAATCGCTGATTTTTATGGCGCTGATTAACATGAGAGGCCCGAGCCAGTTTAAAATTTCAATCGACGTCGGTTGAATACGATCACTGCTGAAATTGATATCATATTCTTTATAAGCATCGCAGTGTCCCCATATCCCTACCGTCCAGATGACGGTTATTCTATATTTATAAAGTAACCCCTAAGATGAAAATAGTTCCGATTAGTGAAGTCAGTTTCACAGAGGAGGACAATATCTAACGATTCTGTGAAGATTAACGTCTCTAATTTTTGTCTGCGGGCAGCAAGATTATTGATGTTCCAGGTTTTTTAAGAAACCTGGCCACTAACCTATTCTGGTTATCACCTTTCTGAGTAAGCCTATCAGGCTTCAAATTTTATGAACTAGAAACTCTATATTGAAAGTCAACTTCTGTAATCTGGTCATCGAGATCTTCAAAGGTATTGCGCCTCACAACTGCGGCATACGATCCGAATTTATTATTTGATTGGATCTCTAGACCTCCCTCGACCTAAAGGAAGGAAATTGTCGTTGCCTAGATTAAATAGTCGACTTTTTATCCCTAACTTCTTCTGAATTTGTACTTTCCTTGAAGTTTAGCATCTTCTGCACTGTTTTCTTTCCAAAATCTCCTTATAAACTCTCTAATCTCTATAACTAAATGGATGGTCTGAGTGAAAAATACAAAAACAACAGGATTTTTCGATCCTTTCTAGGACAGTCCGCGTCCTGTGTTCTTCTGCATAATTAACTCACCGGAAGTGCCGCATGCACTGACTCTTCGTATGTCCGTATTGTTGACATCTCATGCATTGGACTAGACCTGAAGCTATTCTGGGTGTCTCAAACGTGACGCTTCATCTAGCTATTATTATTATTATAATAACCGTATTATGTTTTGTAATATTTACACTTTTGGGTATCACACGTAATTGCTTAGGACTGAAAATTTTAACATAGTAGTCGCTTTTGGACACGACCGACTCTATTAGTTTCTAGAAAAGCAACACACTCGTGATCCCATAGAGGACAGTCGAAGGTGGTTTGACCGCCGCTTTCCCCTACGTCCCTATGTTTCAGTATTGCTTTCCGCCATCGGTAAGTCCTCATACCTGTTCGACAAAGTTATGTATTTTGTGTTGTCACTGGTAGTCTGCGTCGTCCTCGCTTACGCAGTACCGGTACCGTTTGCAATGATATAAGTGTCAATAATTATAGTGCTAGAAGTGTTGAAATGCAGACAGATAGTGTTTCAGGTCCGTCACAATATTGTCTTGAATGAGCTTACGCCGCGATAAATTCCTAGGATCTCGATCTGAAGATGACTAAGATCCACGGTTTCTAGGAAAGTTAGTTTCACCAGTCGTAATAACAATTGTGTCAAATCGATCAGTTGAGTCGATGTTTATGTTTTACTAGGTTAAGGGTGTAATCTACAAACAAAATAAAAATAGAATCCTAACAACTAACGGTTGTTAGTTGTTAACCTTTTATTTATATTAAACATAAATAAACTTTGTTAAATTTCCAGTAATGTTACAAAATTTTAACAGTAGATTCTTCACAGTCATTAGATTCTAATGACAAAAATAATAATACAGTTTAATTTTGATCAAACTGATTAAATAAAGTAAATAAGAAATAAATAAATATTAAAATTCCAGATATTATTGAAAATGTCAAACAAGTTTCACCGTTTCCCAAATTGTTTATTTAATCGTATATTTCAACATATTTTTAATTTACTAATCACCGTATTACTCAGTCACGTGACATTCAATTTTCACAGTAATTGAGAAAACGTACATACATAAATTACAAATTTTTATTGCAAATTCATTGGAAATGCACAAATTTTTCTGTATGTGAATAATTTCTTTAAAAAATACCATATCGGTATTTTTTTTACAAATAGTCTAAGATTTATTTCTTTACAGCGAGAGAAACCTTTTTAAGAAGAATATTATTTGTTTTGTATAAATTAATAGTCATGAATATAATATTATATTGTACTTTACTATTATTTTGTAAAGAAATAATTTAGTTTTTGAAAAGGAATTCTACGTGGAAGACTTAAACTGAACTAAAGAAAAAGTAATTTAATTCTCAAGAAATTACATTTTTATTCTTTCTTTTATTTCATTAAAGAATAATTGATTGAAAAATAAAAATATAATTTGTAGCTAATTTAGAATAATTTTTTCTTGATAAATAATTATTGTTCCTTTTAAAATTTATTTTAAAACATATATTTCAGTCTGAAAAAAAGAGTTGAATGAATACAGTTAAATTCTTTGAAGTAAAAATAATAATTTTACCAGAGATACGATCAGTTTTTATTTTTTCATTAAAACAAATTATTGAGTAAAATATTTATTTTTAATAAAATAACCAGAAAACTATAATTCAGTTACTAAAAAAAAAAAAAAAAAATAATAATAAGTTCTGTGAAATCGTACATAATTAATGTAAATCTTTTGAAGTTATTGCAAATTTAGACTTTTATTTACAAAATACAGTAAAGTTCATGCTGTAAAACTTTTCTTGTTTTGTAGCTCGTTTTATTTTTAGGACATTTTTATAGCTCGTTTTATAAAACGATTTTTGGTGTAATTTTACTATGCTTAAATAGGCTAATTCTTTTTGTAAACAAGTTTTTAAAACAATATGATAAGGGATTCGTCGCCCCACCACAAAAAAAAACCGATTACTCTATAAGTTGATAAAGTAAATCATAAAATAAAGAAAATAATAAAGTAATAAAACATAAAAAGCAGATTAATGATGAAATCCTGAAAGGGTGTTTGTATATAAAAATTCTTGGAGCAATAACATATTTTAACATTTTTTTAAAAATGTGAAAAGTGAAAAATACTGCGTAAATCCAGGGTATTTCAGTAGAATATTTCTTTTTCTAAAAAAATCTAAGTAATATAAAAACTTTTTTTAAACTGTTCTTAAGATTACTGTAAAGTATAGAAAACTGAAGTTCTATAAATTTTAGAACAAAACCGTTTATGAATTAAAAAATCCTATGAAAAATACAAATAATCTTTTGCAATAATATGAAAACATTTATTTTAACCATAAGGAAATAATATTTGAACAGCTTTAAAAAAATCTTAGTCAAATTCCCAGCCTGTAAATAGAAAAACAGCAACAATTTTACTTCCTTGTACGAAATAAAAAAAGTGTTATGATCGCGAAAAATTTCGGTTTTCAGATTTCAGCGGACGTATCCTTTTTGACCCTCCCTGAATTCATTTTGACTAGTTTCGGCGTGATGTCTGTACGTAAGTGTGTGCGAATGTATCTCGCAAAACTCAAAAACGATTAGCCGTAGGATGTGGAAATTTTGAATTTAGGACTATGCAATAGCTAGTTGTACACCTCCCCTTTTGATTGTAATCAACTGGACCAAAATCAAAGTGTCCAAAAAAACAAAATCCAAAAAAAATTGATTTTGGACTTTTTCTTAACTGCAGTAATAAGCCTATACTGAGAGCTATTCAACGATGCATAATAAGTGGTACTTATTTTCATTGGTTCCAGAGTTATCGCCAAATAAAATTTTAATAAATGAAATATTTGGAAACTCTGGATAACTCTCTTCTTGGAAACTCTCTCCTCTTGGAAACTCTCCATAAGGGGAAGACACATCGGTTCGAATCTGACTTCATATACACATATTTTTTTTTAATTTAAATATATTGATTGTAAAAAAAAACTTTACGATAAATAATAATTCAATAATAACAATAAAAAAATGAAAAAATACCAGAATTTATTAATGAAATAAAATTTCATGTACTTTAAAAAACGTGTATATGTAATTTAATAGGCGTATAAGGGAGTCATGTGGTGTTCACATCAGATTTGGCGAAACATCTGATTATTTAATATTAATTTAAAATTATAATTTAGAATCGTATTGTTTTTATTTATGCATTTGTTTCAGTGTACTTGATAATAAATATCGGTATACAATTTAGTAACCTTCTCCTCTTTCATTTTTGTTTTCATTTTGTTGATGGTTAAATCATAATTTGAAAAAAACATAATATTATATACATATAAGACTTACATTTATTTACAGAGTAATAAAGGGATTTTTACTCTAACTTAATATTTCAGGTAAGAATGTTAAATAAAAACTAATATTTTAGCAATTGTGCTAAAACATAAAATAAGCTAGCAGATCCTTCATCTATAAATTTCATTTTTTTTCTCTTTTTTTAACTAATATTTCAATTTGTTTTTAGCTCTTTAAACTTTATTCAAGTTGTATGCAAGATACCTTTTTTCTGCCTGTTTTCTTAAGGTTCGATCTGCTAATCCAGTATGCCATTGGTTGAGTAGAAGGAAAATTTAAGCATTCCCGGATGCCAATTTTTTTCGCATATCATCTATTATAATTTTTTTAAAAAAGTAATATGTAAATTTTACTTTTTATTATATTTTAAATATTATGTCATTGTCGAATCTATAAAATTACATAAAACAGATTATATTTATATGTATTTACATATGTATATGAGGATTATGAACTACTTGTATTATACATATTTACACGTATATTTAACCATGACACTGCATTTAACAGACACTCTTACAAAAGCCTATAATTAATTTCAGATCTATTTAATTATTTTTATTGAAAAATATTATGATTAAATCAGAAAAAAACATTGAGATAATAACAATTAAAACATCACATCTGAAAATGTTCTTTATATAAACATTCCTGACGAGCGTAAAGAGCCTGGGATAAAAGTTATTTTTCGAAAACTGTCTTAAATTCCTTTGCTGAAAGGTTTCGAATGTGTACTGGAAGCTTAGAAATACTTTACTCCATATAAACACACAAATGGTCGAAATCTTTCACACATTACATTTAAGAGTATTCAACTGTTTTCTATCGCAATAGAGATTTATTGATTCCCGTAGACTTTTCCCCACCTCTTTTAGAAACTTTAAGACACAATCATATGTAAAGTTAAATTTGTACATCGAAAAATAATGCCTTAAAATGAACATCGGTTTTGGTTCACAATACAGAATTCTAGTAGGTCTTTTTGAATCCTAAACATAACAGCAACCTTCGCCAAATTGTCCGGTAAAATATAAACTATGTAAGGATTAAATAAACATATTTCAAATATATTTTTTCTTATTACACCTTCGATTTTAGAGAAAATGGGGTTTTATATAATTATATTATCAAGTCAGTAATGGTTTACTTAATAGGTGAATGTAAACGAAAGTTGTATTATTGTTCATCTAATAACAAAATAATCTAACTTTTATAAGTTACATAATTTTTCTTCCCGGGGTGTAACCGCTATATTAAAAAATAATGTATTATTTTTATTTTCATTTATTTTATTAAATATAATTTCATTGTCGAATGTATGAAATTACATAAAATAGTCATATACTATTTACATACTTACTATAACGTATTAAACATATGTGAATTACATCTATACTTAACAACGATGTTTCATTTAACAAAAACAACATAAATAAAGAATTTATAATTTAACAAAAAAAAAATTATATATATTTGTAATAAATAAATAAATCTTACAAAATCAGATTATTCATTTAACTTTGTTTACATTCTTCCCTTTCCCTTATTACCTTGTTTACCCTTTCTTTTTATTACAAAAAAGATAATATAAATATACCCCTCCCTTATTATGGGAAGGGGTATATTTATACCATGTTAACGTTTTCTAAACAAATACATTTAGCGTCCATTAGAAAGAGTAGAAGATAGTATAAATTTCGAAGTAGTATGTAGAGTTTATCAAGGTTTGTGATCTTATGACTTTAGTTTTAGGATTTTACATAAATGAAGTTGTCGTTTAACTGTCTCTTCGTGCTTCATTCAAATTCAAGCCATCATGCGTCCTGAGAATACTTGATGTAATTACGGGTCTCTTGCGTACACTTTTATACTAAACTTGGTTAAATTTTCGTCCTACAGTGTTGCCGATATTACTGGATTTTTAATTTCTTGTCTTCATTATGTATTTGGAGCTGCTGCTGTTTAATGTAGTTTACCAGCGTTATCATGAGTTTGCCTTATATTATTCAGAATAAAGTTTCTGACCCCGGTTTATTAAGTTTTTTATTATCATCTACTGTAAGCTGGGAAAAATTGTTTTTTAATAAGATAATCAATATTTTTGAGTAATTGTAGAAATTATTTTTGTTTTTATTTTTTATGTAGTTTTAGAAACTTAAATCTAATTGTCAGGTAATATTCCAGCTTGTATTATAAATCAATTAAATTAATTTTGCAACCTGATAACTACGATTAAACATTTATACAAAAAAATATATAACCAAAGATACATAAAGATTTCTATAGAGGTCATACTGTGAATCTATATAAAAGGAATTTACTCGTTTTTGTTGCAGAAATACAGATTATAATAAAAATAAAATTCTTGAATCCTGCCCAAACACATGTAGTACTGTTTTTGTTGTATTTATCTATGTTTTTTTTAAAATATTTCTGTATGCTTCCTAATAAAAATAAATATTAAAACCCACAAATAATTAAAATTATGAATTTAATAATAATAATATAATAATAATAATAATTATCTTTCTTCAAACTTTACAGAATTATCTGACGAATTATACAATCAGATTAAACACGCAGAGAACTTTTTTGCCAGATATACTCGTACTCATAGCTTACGACTGAGAAACGTAAGTTGCGACCGTAGCTTACGAGTTTTTAAAGAAGTGGGTGGGAATAAGTAACGTCACAAACTTGCAAATTTGTGCATTTGAAAAAAGTAATTTTAGTGGTAATATAATACTTAAGAATTACATACTTAATAACAAGCTTCAGAACTTTATCTATCATCTAATCATATCCCACTATCACCTTAATAGATCAAATCTAAAGTTGTAACTCGGGACCTAGTCCCACCACAGGTGAACCCTTAACAGTCAACTATGAAAGGTCTTTAAGGTGTTACCACATATATGCCTAGCTTAATATCGGCGGACGGCAACGGTAGCAGCTCAGATGTCAATGGATGTACAGTATACGTAAGCGCTTGCACAAACGTCATTCTCACTACGTAGCTGATCTCGCTGATCTCCTACCATAGCGGTGTTGCGGCCCCACCACTCGGAAATCCAATAAAAGAATGAATTTTCAAATCATCATCGACCGTTGCCTGGAGAAGACCATGAAGAAGATGAAGACGGAAGAAGACAGAAGTTCCCTGGCCGTTTCAATGTGGGACCTCCCAGCGGATGCCAACATTCTCCGCCAGAGCAGCAGGTCTGGCCGGCCCGCTGAGCTCGGACCCTACTTTTCCGCTTCAATCACCCTAGCCGGAGGACTCAGTATCGGGAGCCGGCCCAGCGGGAGCTCGGCCACGCCGGCGAAAGACGATCGACACTGCTGGGCTCTGGGGGCCACCACTGCCACGATGTAATGGGGTCCCAACTGCCGCTGCGGGGAAGCTCTTCGCTAAGCTAACCCAAAAAGGCTCTTTTCAGGATCACCACTCCAGAAACCTCAAATAGCCCTTCTCAGAGCTACCATATGGTTTTAAGGTGCTATTTGCCGTCGAAGCCATTCGGCGACAAAGGAATACTCCACCGGCTGAACAAACCAATACCAGAGTTCAGAGAAGGAAACACTCGGTTACATTGACCTATCCATTAGAAAATAACATACGATCGGAAGCACTGGAATGCTCTAACACCGCACACCCAAAAAAGAACAATACAAAATCCAAAATCAAACCGAAGCAGATCACCTACATTTCCACACACAATGTAAACTCTCTCATGAAGACTAGTAAACTAAAACTAATAACCGACCTTATAGACCAACACAAATTTCTCATCATGGGAATGCAGGAATAAGAAACACCGGCCAGAACTTTTTATGTAAACTTACGCGGCAGGCCATACATATTCTTAGTTTTGATTTGAATTCGGACAATTTTAGATTGACTGGCCTTTATAATAAAATTCATTATTAAAAATTAAATAAATATTTTATTTGTTTAAGATATATTTTTAATAAAATATGTTTTAAATACATATATATTTTACAATATACTTTAATAAAACGGTTTAGAAAATGCACACTACATATTGTTCATACATTTTCATAAATATATGAATTATTAAATTTTATGTCAATTGAAATTTTTGTTTCGCTACAATATCTACAAAAGGAACAGATTTTTGGGTATCAAACTGCATGTTACGATGTATTTTTATTTTTATTTTTTTTTTTACTGTACATATCAGCATTAGTGTTATGATTTCTATAATGGGGTTGCTACAACCTGTAGCGAGTTTTCAAAATTTTCGTCATCGTTGCTGTTTTTTAATAGAGATAATCTTTTTGCAACTTTTTTTAATATTTTTTATTTCTTTCTTGTAGCACTTGTTATTTATATGTATCTTATAGTTAATTCCAGTAAAAAAAATTATATTTCGAGTCGAGAGTGGAAGAAAAAGAGTCCGAGAGTAGAACAGAATAGAGAAATTTAAACCATATTTGACATCTCATGAAACGGATATTCGCACTTAAAATACTACATTTTAAAATATTACTAAAATATTTAAGATAAATATTTCTACATTTATCTTTAAATGGGATAAAAATGAAAATGATGAGCGTTTAATATTCAAAGTATAGCAGAGGCACAACACACCGAAAAAGAGTAATTAAATCATGTTTTTCAAATCAGTCGTTTTTAAATCACCTCGAAATTGTTTCTATAGACTGAATCAGGCTGTCACAGAATATGCAATAATGAGCCTGTTAAAACGGCTGGAATTATTGTTCCTATTTAAATTGTTAAAAAGGTAAAAAAACTTTAGTTTTAAACTTGAGGCACACATAATGCAAAAATGAAAAAAATAAATAAATAAAAATTAGAGATGTTTCTGAATCGATTAAAAATATAATTATAGAAATTGGTTCATCGGTTTCTGTAATAAAAATTCTTTCTCTGTAAAGAAAATTCAAGAACTTCTAGAACATTTAAATATATACAAATCTTCCTTTTCCATTTATTTTTTAATACTAGTGGCTGAAATTAAATAAATTTAAGAATGTTGGAAATTTTAGGAGGTAAGTTGAAATATTATTTTAAATACATTTACTTATTGATATTTATATTACATTTCACAAACTTCTTTTTTACATAAACAGATCTATTAAATAATTTTTTAACAATAACAAACGTAAATTAACAAATTTATTAAATAATAACAGTTAATTAGATTTTTATTAATTATATTTAAAAAGAGTTAAATAATGCACTTAAATATTAAAATTATTTTTCTAAAAATTTCGTAAATAATGGGAAAAATAAATTAAAAAATATTGCACATTACACAAACTGGAATTTAATAATATGAATAGTGCTTTAAGTATTAAGCTACTATACATTCACTGCTTTAAATATTAAAGCACTATCTCTGTTATACTCTTAAAATTAAAAAAAGTGCTATTTTGTCGGCGTAAAAATTCATTTTAAGAAATTGTAATATTTATTAAATTAGTAGCAGAGATTTTATACGTCTTTGTATCTGTTAACAATTGTAATTATAATGTATTGACGTAACACCAAATGAGATCGGAGTCTTAACTTTTATTTCTCACCTCGGAAGTTGCTTATAGCAGCCTATTTAGTAATAAAAACAGAAAATGATAGAGAATCTATACGTAACAATTTTTCTGCACAGTTTACTTTTAAATATAATACAGCTACTACAGTAAAGAGTTATAGTTTTTATTAAACTGAATGAATCTTTATTTACGAACTACTAATGTATTACCGTAAACCGTTCTTAACGATAAACGACAAATTGAAATAACTGCTACAAAATTATTTTATAACAATATGTATGTGATATCAGTTTCCTCTAAAAGTAAGAGCATCTTAAAAAATAAGATATTAGTCATGAAATCTTAAATTATACGAATTTCGAAAAAAGGGTTTTTAAATTACTTCAGAAACCATCTTGGCAGAAATTTATAATATATATTATTTAAGAGTAAGTAAGATATTACGGGTATTAGATGTACACAATACAAGACTATAATTACATTTATATCTTACTTTTCTTGATAGAATATTACAAATGATTACAAAACTCATGCGTTAATATCTTCTAAAAACAAATTATTATTCATAATATCAATGACTTCATAAGATAACGTTCTTGAATCTATTTTGCATTATAAATAGTTGATTTAAAAATAAAAATATTGATTGCTGTTAATTTAAAAAAATACAAAAATTACTGCTGGTAACTAATTAAGAAAGTAAAAGAACACAAATTTTATTTTTATTTTTAAGGATTTAAGCATTTTTCATATAAATCCAGCACGTTTATATTTGTTTTGCACGTTTACAAATCCACGTTTATATTTGTTTTTCTATTTGTAGTCTTCCTGACAGCACTTTTTCATTCTAGTAGGTACACTTGCTATAATCAAGTGAATGATAAATATTAACTTTAAAACCTATTGACTCCCAAAATAGAAGTTTTTTGTTATAAAATTATACGTAGATACATGTAGACTTCAGACGTTTAAAAATTAATATGTATAAAATCTCAAATTCAATTTTTATGGTTTTTAAACCAAAATATTTACTTATTTATATACCATTTACAAAAGTACAGTAGTCGATGGCCTTAAAAATGTAACATTTTATTAAAAAAATTCTAACTATCCAAAATAATTTCAGAACAAACGTAATCCAGAAACTTTTCGACAAGGTTTCAAAGTAAATAGTTTTAAACATAAAATTCTTTTAATTCTATTTTTTTTTTTTTTTAATTAAAAGTATAATTTTATAATTTAATAAGATTAAAATAATACAGTATCATAAGTATTACTATATTAGTTTTATTGAATTCCTAATTATATTTGGACAGTTCTATCAGGTTATTATCTAAAATCCATTAACGAGCGTTTTGTTGGTGGTTAGTGAATTGTTAATAATAAACTTTTCAATTTGTTGATTACATAATACATCGAACAAATGTAAATACTGCTGAATAAATATCCTGTATTTAACGATTAACGCTTTAAAAACTGCTAGGATTTCTCCTTAAAATATATTTACATTTTAAATTTAGTCCTATTATAAAACCTTAAATACAAATTTACATGTTAATTTTAATGAGAAGAATTGAGTATTTTTATAAATGAAGTAACAATGAATAATGATGATGACGACTGAGGTAATATTGGTAACTAATGTTGTATATACTTTTATTTTTATTGTTGTTATTGTTATTATTATTAATTTAATTGATCTAAATATTGACATAATTGAAAAAAAATTATTTCTTAATTTAAACTACAGTTTTTAACAACAGTTTGTACAACGGTACTATAAAAATTAAAAAACATATTCTGATTAGTGCATAATGATAATATGCGAGTTATGTTAGGAAAGAGTGGGTATGTTACTTTATGGTTAACCAGAAGATGTCGATGCATTAACCACGGAAGAAGAATTCTTGAGGGACCTTCGTTGTGTTACCAGGGACTCCGTGCCACTGGATGTGCTATCGATGAGGTCAGCCTACGGGGCTACTCAGGTGGTCTCGCTGGCTCTGCCACCCATCCTGGTGGATAAACTGTTAAATGACGGCCGGGTGCGGATCGGATGGGTGGCCTGTCGAGTAGTGCGACGGTCGCTGGAAGAACGGCGCTTCCGCTGTTGGAGTACGGGTCATCGAGCCAAGTTCTGCGGTGGCCCAGATAGGACCGGCCAATGTTTTGCCTGCGGTGTGGTCGTCCATGTCAAGAAGAATTGTTAGAAGGAGGCCCGCTATACCTCCTGCAATACGATCGGCCACATTATGGGAGGCCGGGGCTGCAGGGCTTCGCCTGGGACATGAGGAGTGGACGCTGGTGTGTGTGTGTGTGTGTGGCCCCTACTACGGTGGCCCCGACACGGGACAGGCTCGTCCAGGAGCGTTCAATCATCGTTGATGATTCAACGGGGACTCCTTACGGCGCCACTAGGGGTAAAGTAAGATCGAAGTCCCGGTGGGGGATCCCTTCGGGGGTTACCCATTTGAGGCGAGGCAACGTACGACCGGAGTCCCGGTGGGGATCCCTTCGAGTGCTTTCATTAGAGATATGGCACGAGAAGACGAGGCCTACAGGGAAGGCAAAGCTGAGTTAATAAATCACCAATGGAAATGTCTACCGAGGCATTTACATCATTTGCATCCTAACGAAGCCAGGCTAATTACTATGAGATGTAAAAAGTCAGGGCGGTAGACGACTCCCGCTAAAGCCCAACAGGGCTAGGAACGAGGGGGGTGACGACCGGAACATCACTAGGCGGGTGTCTTCCCCTATGGGGTTGGGATGCCTGGGTAAGGACCTTAGGAACGGCATAGCCGGGATCAGGGTTACTGCCCAGGTGGTCTGAGGCAATGGCATCCCCCGGAGCTGTGTTTAGGTCCGGCTTCTAAACAGAAGGACAAAAAAGGAGCTACTTCTACATTTTCTTGAATAGATCAAAGAAAACTGAAGTAATACCTTGATCAGATCATTGTCGCAAAAATATATAATAAATAATTAAAATAGAAGAGGTTTAGGTTTGTACGAGTTGTTTTTAATTAATACTAAGTGATAAAAACAAATCAAATATGTTGAATACCAAATAAGTAAAATAGAAATGAAAAATAATAATTTACAATGCATGATTATAATTAATATAAATTCTAATCACGACCACGCTTGTGTATAAATTTAAAGAAGATGATGAAAATCCGGATTATTTTTCAGGAGTAAGTGACAATGTTTATTTAGCTAATGTATAACTTTTGTAAATGTAAGTGATCTATTGTTTTTATTTTGATAACTCATTCTGACTTTCTGAACTTAACTAAAAGAGATGATATTATGTTTCGGAAGAGAATATTACGTATAAAATTAATATATTTTATATGGAACTAATTTAAATTATTGAAGTGACTGTATAATGAAGGAGAGTAAAACATTATTAATAAGTACATAAATAAAACCAAACAAATGCCCCCGACAAACCCATTCAAAATGTATTAGGAAATCCATTAATATATATAAAGTAAATGAGTATTGATAAATTATTTTTAGGTCTTATGATTCATAAGACTTGTACAGCGATTATTCATAAGTCGAGAGTTACAGCGTTCAAGTCCTAGTAAAGCCAGTTATTTTTACACGGATTTGAATACTAGATCGTGGATACCGGTGTTCTTTGGTGGTTGGGTTTCAATTAACCACACATCTCAGGAATGGTCGAACTGAGATTGTACAAGACTACTCTTCATTTACACTCATACATATCATCCTCATTCATCCTCTGAAGAATTATCTAAACGGTAGTTACCGGAGGCTAAACAGGAAAAACAAAGAAAGAAAAGGTCTTATGATTCATAGGGAATTGTAGCCGATCACTTAGACACATTCCATCATGATATATGCATGTATCAAAATAAATAAGTAATATAGATTTTAAAAAAATAAAGATTATTCAACAGCTTTGAATAGCTGTTGAATAAAGTCGTTGACAAGCATACTTGTCAGCAGTTTTCTTCTTTCTTAATTTTGTTTCTATTTTCACTTATTAAACAATACATTTCAATAAAAATCTTTATAAAGTTCAGATAAAGTCCATATGATTAAATTCAATTTTTAATTAAATGTATTTCTTATAATATCTCTTAAGATTTTTAACGCAGTTTTACTAGGTTATTTACGTAATATAAAAATTTATTGTACAAAGATGATATTTAAACATTTATTATTTTAACACAAAATGTAGAATAATACTTAACTAATTATTCCAAAAAACCGCAAATTAAATAATATTTAATGAGTTTAAAATGTATAATAAAATTAAGAGTGATTGTAAATTAAATAAATTTGCTTGGTGTTCCTTAAATTTTTTAATCAATAATCGTTTTACTTTTAAAATTTAAGTAAATTTTAATGTGAAACAAGGTTAAGCTAAAATATTTACGAAAAGTTAGAATAAGTTGTATATTTGATTTTGTAAAATGCTAGACTGACAACCGATAAAATTAGTGCTTTATTATGATACTGAAATCAAAGAAAGACAAAATGTACCGAGTTTATTTGATAAAGAAAAGTTTTTATTAAGAAGCTTAATTAAAAAAGTAAGTCAAAGCTCAATTTTAGATAGAAGTCAGACGTGTTATCCATATAAAAACAATACGGAAGACCAAGGCAGATAAACTGGAAGTGCAATTTCCTGTAGAAAACACGTCTCAGGTGGAATTAAAATATCTTATTTCAGGACTAACTGTGCCATTTGACTTTATAAGGGATAAATTATATTTCCTGAATTTATTTTTACATATAGTAAGAAAATCTACTGAATAAATTATTATTCATTTTATAAATGAAATGGGAGTACATATTTTAGTAAAAAAAAAGGCTATTTGTGATGGTTGACTATGTTAATGTTTCCAGGTAATTTATAAAAGTCACTTCAGTAACTGAAATACATTTCTGTAGGATATACGTGTACAAACGCGCTCGCAGATATATCCCCCGGGGAGATATAAAGGTGGTATATGTATTATTCCCTTTACACACACGCGCACACGCACACACGCGCACGCACACGCACTTTATATATATATATATATAAACGAGATTTTAGATAAAAATCTCCTAAATTTTTTAATTAAAGAAATATAAATATGTAACAATCATATGTAAATAAATTGTGTTATTTTCTATCAAATGACAATAAAGTTAATTAGAACAGTAGTAATTATAATCATAAATAATTCAGTATTAAGTAAACTTCCTTTAATTACATAAATAAATAATAAAAAACAAAATAATAACAAGTACTAAAGAAATGTCTTATCCATACATTCATTACGGCTTAAATTCAAATTTTGCTTTTATCTTTTATCTTACCGTTATGTTGACGATGAAGTAAAATATATTGAAATAATATTTTTTTATTTGTTACAAAGAATATGAATCTAAAAACTAGAAATATAAAAAAGATTTTTGAAATTAATATTAAAATTTTGGTAAAGTAAACTAAATTATAATGAAACAATTATTATTAATACTACTTCAAATTAATTACTTTGTTCTTACCTTCCTCTTGGAGCGAGCCATGCGTACATCACGCGTATTTTCTGCCTCCCCAGGCGGATGTTTACCCCAAACAACAATAGCGATGCTTGTGTACGTGAATATGAGCACAGTTAATGGTATCAGGTATTGTAGCAACAGTAACGTCAATGAATACAAATTTTCGTGTGCAGCATCACTCCATTCACTCCATAATTCCTTACATAAGTATCTGCGGATAAATAAAACGATAAATTAAGTTTAAATCAAAATGAAAAATAACACTAAGTTATTTGTTGTTATTTAACAAATTAAAAACAAACAAAACAAAATAAAATGGAGGTGAAGAAAAACTAGAAAAAAATATTATAATATTTTTATTATACATGGCCCGTTGCTATGATTATATAATTAATAATTAAAAAACTTACTTACCAACAATTTTGTTTTACCTTCAAGCGCTTTCGGAATAGAATTCCATCATCAGGAACTTAAAAATGTATATTATATTCTTAATAAAACTAAAACTTCGTTTCGTATGTAAAGCTGTTTATGTAAAGTACGTAAAATATAACAGTGGTTGTCATGTATTTAAAATTGTATCGACTTAACGTCCTGTCATTAAGAATGTCTTGGTCATTATGGTAAAGTATAATGGGAACGGTACGGTCAACATACTCTAGTGAATTTTTTGTTTTTCTAAAAAATTGATGAATTAAATAATATTCATTCAAAATTTTTCGTTCTCAGGATTAAAGTTCATTGACCAATAATTTAAATGATATTTGAAATCATATGATAGGTACTTAATATTATATTGTCATGGTGCTTAATTCAGCATTTTCATTGATATGATGGGAAAGTAAACAGCCGATCTATTCTTACGAAAATGATATGAAAGATTTTATTACTTTTCCTCGAGAAGTGGATTTCTCTGTAGCCAATAAAATATTCCATAATCAAAAAAAAGTATTAACCATAACTCAAAAATACAATATGACTATACAGTTTCACAACCAATACAATTAACGTAATTGAAGGAAAAACATTTAAGAAATCTTATCTCTGGGAGAAAAGTCTAAAGGAAGTAAGAGAAAAATGATTAATTTTTTTTAAGTGTTTCAAAATACGAAACAGCAAATTAAAATACATTTTCCATGGGACTGTTTTATTGTCATCCCGGACCGTGCGAGCGGACATATACTTTATTAAATTTTGTTGAAAAATATTATTAAAATTTGATTGCTAATAAGTTAGTTAATAGAATTTAAATGAAAGAATAAAAAAAAAAAATAAATAAATGTTATTTTTGGAATAAAAAACGACACGAATTAGTTAAAAAAAAAGTGTGGAAATTTTTGTGAAAACGAAAATAAATTATGTGAACTAAATTTAAAAAAAAAACATGTTTATCTTATATACAATAATTATAAACTCCATAACTAAACTTCTTAACTGATATTCATTTGATATTAGTTAAGAAAGTTTTACTTACGACTACTTATTTATGATAATTTTATTTATGTAATCCCTAAGTGCAATATTTAACTCTACAGCTTCCAGTTCGGAAACATAATAACCAACGAAGCTTCTCTAAAATATTTTCTGCTACATATTAGCAACTACATATTATTATCTGTTATTAGAAGCTACATATTATTTTCTGTCAATTTTCTTTTCTTAAAACACTGTACTAACATACCGGTTTGGCCAGTGAAATTACACTACCGTACACTACACAAGTTGTATTAGAGTAACATAACTCTTTGTTGAATGGAAAGTTTAACAAGGTTTCCTATGAAAATATCAAGATTGTTAACAAAGTTTTATTTTATTAAAAGATTTCAATCAATCTTTTGTGTGACAAAAGAATAATAATAATAATAATAATAATAATAATAATAATAATAATAATAATAATAATATAATAATAATAATAATAATAATAATAACTTTATTAATTTTTTTTAGAGGACTTCCTTTCGCCCCTTATAGCTATTCCAACCAACTTCAAATTAAAAAATCTAAACAGGTGTTAGGTAGCGGAGAAGTCCTATCTAATGGAAGAGAAGAAATGCAGGAGAATAGTACATGAAAATCAATATTATGTTGCCCAGAATTATAAGGACACATTTAAAAATATGGTTCCTAGCAATACTAGCAACTCTACTCTAGCTTAAAATTTAAAACAACATACATACGAATGTATGTAGTCAATACTTAGCGGTTCATACAAAAAGTACCTTGTTAAATAAATTAAATCTATATAAAGCTTTTCTATGTTTATCTTAAATCTAATGCCAAGTGCGAAACGATAACTTCAAATAATACAATATAAAATACGTCTTATATATATATATATATATATATATATATATATAAGACAGTATATATATATATATATATACTCGTACATATATATATATATATATATGTACGAGTATACATAAATACCATATGTCCGGAAAGGCGATCACACACTTTTAATGCAATTCAAATGAATCAAATGTTAAAGTCTCTAACCGTTTTCTTAATAAAATAAAGATTCTCTTTGAACACATCTATTCCACTTTTATTAATTTAATTAAGGCTATTTACAACTCTACTTATTGAAGACAGTACATTAGGTTGACAATATTTGAATAATTTATGCCTTTTATTATTTATAAAAGGAATTCTGATATCTGTACTAAAAATATAAACATCGACAAGTCGATGCGTTGCTTTATAATGAAAATAATCTTCTGTACATTTCTTCTAGTTTCTGATGAAGCAATTTCCAAGAGACTACATTCAACTTCATGAAGTGTTTGGTGTGCATTCATCCTCTATGCGTAACTCTCAAAGGAATTTTCTCTGCACAGCTTCTATCTCCAAACTTAGTAATCTCTCTCTCTCACAATTAGAAATCTCAGAACAGTACTCCAAGACCGATCTGACAAGTATTTTGTAGAGGAAAACGTGATAATGTTAATTTGCTTGAAGTACCTAGACACCCAAAAAAGTTGTCCAATATTCCTTTGTGCTTTTGATGATGATATCAGCATGTTGCTTAAATAATAATAATAATAACTTCATTGCCAGTATCGCTAAGATTGAAATAATTACAAATATTAGATTATTTTACAGTTGTTTTGCGATGGAAAGGAAACCAAAGCAAATATCTATCAAATGTTTATATACATTCCGGTGGGATATGATAAATTATATGGTAAACCGTACTTGATAAAGTCATTTTTATTAAAAACGTACATTATGTGTTGCTTTAATTTATTAGGAGTAAGTGTAAGATATAATTTTAATATTTATTTTATCTAATATATTTAAGAAATATGCTTTACATATTAAATTTGAGTGCCAGTAATAATAATTATATTAATTACTAAAAATTGAAGACGGTATTTTACTAATACGTTAGAATCATAAGGAAATTAATAATTAATCTTCAGTCTTAATGTAGCTTTATTAAATCATCTTTGTTACGTTTATTGGTTTAGAAGTACTGATAAGACTAATTTAACTAACGATAAATGTGTATTTCCTATAATTACATTAAGTTGCAAGGTAATATATTAAACTTTGTTACTTTATACCAAAATTAATATATTCACTAACTTTTAGTGGATTAGTTAACAAAACTCAGTACTTTGCTCTTCCTAGAGAGAAAATGATTAAATATAAATAATTACTGTAGTGTTTATGAAGAAGCAATTGGATTTATATTAAAATTGTTTATCCTTCAAAAAAAATATTATTTGAAGAATTGAGAAATGGACTCATTTTGTTACACTACTGGTTATAATTCAAGTGCTAGTAAATCTACTTGATGTCTCTACACAGTACCAAGAAGAAATCTTTGGGTTTTAAAATGATGAATCCAGTATAACTTTATTCAGTATAAAAGAAGGACGGCTTTGTAATGAGACAACTAAATACTCAAATTTAACCAACCTTGCAAGAAACCTTTGACACTTATTTGTCACTTATCTTTATATTTAGTTGGATGTAACTTTAGTGCTGTAAATCAACTGGTATTGAAGAAAATAAATCGACAGGATATTGCCATACGAGGAGAACGTTTGAAGTAACTAAACTGATGCTCATCATAACATTTCTGTGGCAGGTATGAAGCAAAAGGAGCTCATAACTTTTCGGCTACTTATCTTTACGTGAATTTAAATTGTATTGCGAATTCGTTAGTTTCCTTTATTTTATTGTACAGTAATTGAAATGATCAAAATATAAAGTGCCTTATAAAACATTTTACCACTAATCTTTACACAATCCTACCTAAACTATACATATTAAATTACATATACAAATATTTATTAATATGGCGTGAATGTAGCCTAGCAAATTTGCAAAAAAGTTGCTTGTGGAAGATAAAACCATAAAAGAATTTATGTATTATGCTAGTAATAAATAATAAGATAAGATTATTAATAAAAAAATATATAAAAGATTGTATTAAGAAAAGATGTTAAAATAAACAAGATAAAAAGTAAGTACTAAATAAAAACAAATCCAGTCAACATTTATAAATTATTTTAGCACACATTCAAAGAACAAAAATAAATGATATATCTGTTATGAAAAATGACGAAAGAAGAATCTTATATGTGATGGCAGGACTCGATAGATTATAAGTGGCTACATTTCAGATTTTAGTTATTTATATTTTTTAATTGTAATACACCAAATGTCACTTATATGATTGCGACGAAGAATTTGATGCAAAATTGATGTATTAGTTTCAGATTTATAATTACATAGAAAGTAAGGATTATCAAACATATCTTTTTAATTTCTCCTTCTGGTAAAAATTCTAACCATCAGGAACTAATGTTTGATAATCATATAATTAAATATATTTGTAAATGACTAAATTATATAAATAAAAGCCATCCTTATTAATGAAAACAAAAGTAAGACATTTTCCATTGAGTGAATTGAAAAAATGTAAGTGGTTTCATACAAAAATGTTTCTTAAGAGTAAATAAAAAAATTAGTATTGAATTCAGCAGAATGTATTTAATATACATACTATAAGAAATAATTTTTAGAAATTAATCTTCCTATTATAAAACCGTAAAAAACCGAGATTACTTTAAAATATAAGAATTCAATTGATTTTTACTAATTTTTTTAACTTTACGTTTAAAAGAAAAATTAAAATTAATAGAATTAAATTTTAACTAAGTTTAATGCTGAATTTTTGTTTTTTCGACTTACTGAAATCTATTTTAAAAATCTTTAAATAATTTGAATTAAATATTTGTTTGCACCATTATTCTACATTAAGACTTGGTATTCTGCTGCATATTAAGAACAAATTTCAATTCCTAGATTAATTTTAGCATGGTTTCATTGTATATTCGTAGAAGGAAAAATAGTATTCTCTAATTAAAGAAATAAGTCAATTGTTTTTATAAAAATACAATCTGATTAGATTTGATGAAGAACTGAATAATCAATTTTACTAGCAAAGAATAAAGAAGATTTCAGTCTTTAATTGGTCACTGCTTTTGACTTAAAGGAATAAAATCTATTGCATTCCCTATAGAAAAAATGTCTATATATTGTAAAACTTTTCTAATTTTTATAAAAAATTGTTGGATTTTTTTTTTACGTAGGAATGGTAATGCTGTAATAAGGTAATAGTATAAAACGTCTAAGAAAAATTATTGAAACATTAAGAGTATAATTATTTAAAAAAGCCGGCAATGAATTGCATAACTTTTTTATTCTGTTAATAAAATTTTTATTTTAATTTTAGTTAGTTGTCTGGTGTATTGGGATATCCCACAGTGGGTTTGCATTGGGAGAAGTATAAATTATTTTAGTGACTTTATTGTTTAACGAAATAGATTTTCATCATTAAAAATTTGAATTTACGAATACCTCTTTATCATTTTTGAGGGCACTCATATTCAAGAAGATATAGGGAAATATGAGTGATTCCCCACTCATATTTTTAGGGGTACTTATATTCGAGTAAAATTAATATTTTAAAAATAATCCCTAAGTAGTGATAATAAATTTAAAAAAAGAACTTCATAAAATATTTTTTTCTTTTTTTGTTTAACCTCTGTTAGGAGGTATTATTAGCCATTGTTTAACCTCCGGGATCACCATTTTTTCTTGCTTCAGAGTATGAGATGAATGATTTGTAGCGTGTGTAAAAC
Source organism: Lycorma delicatula (assembly GCF_047948215.1). Lineage (NCBI taxonomy): Eukaryota > Metazoa > Arthropoda > Insecta > Hemiptera > Fulgoridae > Lycorma > Lycorma delicatula. The sequence goes on along the minus strand of NC_134457.1, from coordinate 138,552,469 downwards.
TGCCATGCTTGATCGGGATTCGAACCCGGAACCTCCGGATGAAAGGCCGAGACGCTACCACTCGCGCCACAGAAGCCGGCCATGGTTTTTTTCTTAGATAGTTAAAAATCTACAATGATACAGCCATTTAAAACAATGTTGTAATTTTCTAAGAACGAAATGAACATTTTTGGTTAAATTTCTTTTTTTTTCAAGAAATAATAAAGAATAAGGCCTACTAAAAAATTAAGATTTTTACATCTGCAAATTAAGATTTACAGGAACTGCAAATATTCAATTTCAGTACTTAATAGACTTAATTTAGTTATTATATAAAATTAAAATTGGAATATTTCCTTCTTACTGGTTGTCCTTTAAATTATATTATGGTATACATAACTAATACACTTATTAATCTAGGCAGGCTTTCGGCGCGGCTTTATTCAGTAGAAGGGACTTAATATGAAAAAGTAACTTCTCACAGTGATGCAGAGATTTATATTTTTATCCTTTTAAAAACTTAGAGTTAATATTCAAAGATTTCGGCAAACTTTAATTCACTATTATGAAATTATTATTTAATAAAGTTTTATTAATAGATTAGAGCCCACTGTGTTCATTATCTTTATGTTAGTAAGAATAATATTGATAAATAAATATTAAAGCTTGTTCAATTTATAAATACTATTAGTTAATTTCTTTAGAGTAACAGTTTGATCAGCACAGGACTGGAAACTTTGTGTGATCTGAGTATGCGGGTATAGTCGGCCACCGTCTTAAAAATAGTAGTTATTAGATGGTTACCCGTAAAGGACAACTAAAAAAGTCGAGTTTTGCGCGATTATTGGCGTTTCCCGAGAAACGCCACAAGGAAATGGTAGTACTTCGTTTCTAATTTTTTATTTTTATTTTATGTTTTTTAGTCAAGTAATCGGAGGCAGACATAGCCAGTCACAATGCAATCACAGTAACAGTGGCAGCAGCTGTGTTGGTTGAGCCACTGTACCGTACACCATTGCACATTTAAAGGTAATTTTTTCGAGAGACATTTAAAAAGACAAAGGAGACTTTTTTTTGTAAAAAGGTTAATTTCAAATATTACAAGTTGTGTCTGAATTCGATTTGACAAACTATGTTTAGCCATAGTAAAGTTGAATATCAGTAAGGAACATAATCCGGTTGTTAACGCAAGCCATTAAAACGGACACTATCTTGAAACGGTGAAAAATTTCGTAACGACAATATTTCTATCTTATTTCCTGGTATAAAATCTATGTTAATGCAAAAATTCAGCTCAAATCGGATGAAAAGGTTTTGCATGAAAGAGTAACAGACTTACAGAAACGACTAGATTTATATTTATATATTGAAAATGATTTTCTTTAAAAATATTGTATTGTTGTAATAATAAAAACTATTAACTTATAATATTATTACCGAAATTAAAACATTACTAAAAAACTTAACTGCAAAAGTAAAATAAAATGTAAAACAGGTTTAAAATTTATTGGTGAAACTGATACATGTAGTTTTACATAATTATTCATCACTTATCATTTTTATTCATATCCTTTTTAACCTACATGAAGAATAATTGTTTTCATGAAATCATCTAGAAATAAAATAAGTAATATAAATTAAATAGATACTAATATCAAATCATTTTATAATGTGAAAATTGAACGATGTAATTTAAGAAATAATGACACTGATTTAGATTTTATAGAATACTACCTGCCACGCTTCGCCGTGGCACATTGTGGTTGCATGGATGAGAAATGAGAAACAAAACAAAGCATACGTTTCATAGAAGTTTAATTTTGCAATACTTGTGGATATACAATATTTTTTTTGTTTTTCCACTGTCTGCGTAGATATAAAGGCTATCTGGTTTGCCGACTCGGGAACACGCAACATACAGTTGCCCATGTGAGAAGCAATCCGCATCTAAATCTAAACCACACAATTCTAAAGATTGACCTTGAGCTTTATTAATTGTGATTGCAAATGCCAATCGAATTGGGAATTGCAATCTTTTAAATTAAATGGTGTATCGGTCGGGATTATGGGTATTCGAGGAATGAGGACATCTTCACTTTGAAACGCCCCGTTAAAATCATTGCTTCCACTACGTTATTCATCAATTTCTTAACTGCAAGTCGCGTGCTGTTGCAGAGTTTTGGCTGATTAATATTCCGCAACAGGGTAATTGTAATTTTTTGATCGAACCGTTGCTAGAATCAATCTAATGAGGAATGTTTTCCCAGTTCCTCCTGGCGCATCCAACAAGAAGGTTATAATGAACTCCGTCATTATGCATTATGCGATCATAAATGCCATTCTGTTCACGCGTTAATTTGGGAATGTTTGATTAGACATATGACTGAAGTTCACCAATGTTGTAACTCTGTTGACGGCGTAAATCCACATCAAATGAAGCAATCGCAGCTCGGGTGGGTGCTGGCATTCCCAATTGAATAAGAACTTTATTTGCAATAGCTAAGCACTTGTCTTCAATATTTATCAATGCTTCGTTGTAAATGCCTTCTGTAAATTCCATGGTCATATTGGTATTTTCTAGGCGTACTCTATGCAAAATATCTTCAGCCATATGCGATCGATATCTTTCCCATAACTCTGTGGGAGATGAAGGGAAGCAAGCGGTCAATATAATTGCGAATAATGCGCGAATTTGGTTTTGATGTGCAGTGTTGCACGCGTCATTAATACATATATCCCACTGTTGGTCGTTTTCTAATAAATTCAGAGCTTGGTGAAAGGCGCAGCTCAATCACGACACGATCACACAATAGTACCTCGATTAAAGTGAATACTTAATTCAGATTGTATAATAATCTGAATCAGATGCAAGTGTATACGTTTTTTTTTTTTTTTTGTTGATAAACAATGTAATTGGGAACAGGTATTGTTTCATATGTGACTGCGGTTGTCAGCTGGTATGGCGAGTGTTCCCATCGCTTCCGGCAGATGGCGCGGTCACTGGTACACAACTGACCGTTAAAAAAACTGTTTTCTCGTGGTCGCGGGTATGTGACTGATGCGAAAAATAGATAAAAACAATCTTTGATGCTGGTTATATATCGTGCTAAAATGTGAGCTCAATCGGTGCAGAACATTTTGAGTTTTTGAAGCGTACACAAACGAGCTTAACATTTTTATATATAAAGATTTGTGGGCTGCGAAAAAAAGCCCTTATGTCGTGCGAAAAAACACATCATTTTAAATGCTTACAAAAGAAGAGTAATGCTTACAAATTACAGAATAATCAAACGGCGTTGATTTCAGATGTTAATAAAGTGCTAACGTAAGTAGAAGTTGTGCTGCTTCAGTTTACAACGTGATTCTCGAGTATGAATCTACTAATGAATTAGGTCTCCAAAGAAAACAAAATCCCGCAGGTCAATTGAGAAAAAGGTGAGATTTTGATAAAAATACGATTCGTAAAAAAATTACACGAATTTGAATTATTTAGAAATAGTTTAGCGGTGTATTATGTCCTTTGGAAGAGAATTCGGTTATTGTCTTCGACAACGCTTTTTATCATTAAACGAAAAGAATTCCAGCCGTGTTATAGAAAAACAATGATATCAAAATGTGCCTTAGTTCAAAAGGAAAATTTTTGAAGAGGTTAAGTTAATGTTCAATCATTGCAAAGGGTTTTGCGTATTAAAAGTAATTATAGTCCGTATAAAATTGGTTTGACACACAACGCCATATTGGTAAGTCGTGTTTTTATTCGGCTCCTAACGAATATGTTTGCCGGCCTCCGTGGCGCGTGTGGTAACGTCTCGGACTTTAATTCGGTGGTTCCGAGTTGGAATCCCGGCATGGCATTTTCATACGCTATAAATCATTCATATCATCACCAACTGCGGTTGTCCTTCTTGGTGGTTTTTCTTTTTGTTTTGATGTTTTTTTTTTTAATAAAATGCAGATGTTTTAGCTGTTAAATATAATTCAAAGAAATTTGGTCGTTGTGTTTGACAACGGCCATCTTCCATTGATCTGATTGGTTTTCCTTTGTTTACATTTCCAAATTAAAAATGTACAAATTAAAAATAGATAGATAGATTTATTAAAATTAAATGAAAACAATCTTTGATGTGGGTTATATATCGTGCTAACATTTGAGCTCAATCGGTGCAGAACATTTTGAGTTTTTGAAGCCGTACACAAACGAACTTAACATTTTTATATAAATAGATTTTCAAGTATAGAACAAATAAATAATTTTTGTAATTAAATAATGACTGAATAGATAGCATTTCGGCATTTGTGCAGTGTTTCCGGGTTCAAATCCCGATTAGGCATGGCTTTATTTTTCATATGCTACCAATTTCTACCGGGCTAATGACCACAGCTGTTGATGCCCGCTCTTTCATAAAAAAAAAGTATTGAATCAAAGATTATTTTTATTACATAAAAAGAACCGTTTTAACGATAATTTCAATAATTATCCTTCATGAAAAGAAATAATTTTTGTTTATATATTTGGTACAGTTTACAAAATTGTAAAAATCATGCCCTTTTATTATAAAAATAAACTTAATTATTTTTTATTAAAAGAATAAAAATAATCAGCCGGTGATTATTTGTTATATGATTAAATTAGTTTTTTTATATTTTTTCCCCCCTAAGTATTAAAATGCTATATAAACAGGTATTTATATAAGAACAGTATTTCCGATACTTATTTCTCTCAAAAAATGTGATTCTTTATATTTTGAATCGTATTATTATATAACTAATACAGCTTTCAGTAATAAATATAGTATCAGTTTACAATTAATATTACTGAACTGCATTGGTATTTACTAATCCAGTTCAATATGCATTAAAATACGAATGCCATGTTAACATTAGTGTAATACAAGTAGTATTAAGTATTAATTTTGTAGTCTTATGAAAATAATATTATATTAATGCAATACTAACTATAATTATTCAATTATAATAAGTGAACTTCACATTAGATGTAACTCGTTAAAACGGATGTTATTAGAATAATATTCTAATACCCTAACACTGAACTCGGAATACAAATAGATTTTTTAAATTCAGTTCATTGTATATAATATATAATTTTTAATATATAATATATTAATATAGACAGTTATTAGTTTTTTCGATTTTTAGTTTATTCTTTAATTTCTTAATGGATAATATTCAACCCATAAGATTTAAAAAAAAAAAATATTTTATTTATTTTTTTGTACTGGACCATAAAATCTATTACTTTTACTCGCGGTGATTTATATTTTATTTATTTACATATATTTTTAAAAAACTTATTTTTATAATACCAATTTAGTTTCTAAGGCTTTATTTCTATCAATAAAAAAATAAACTTGTTTCTGATATTCATAAGTTACAATTTTCTCATTTTAACGATAAAGTAAAGTATTCTAATCTATGCCGTAGGGTGCAATCAAAAGAGACATAGATCATAAAAGAGCTTTGAAAGTAAAGCATAAAATAAAACAGACGCCGGTCGAATTGAAAACTTCCTACGATTTTGAATTCGATTAAAAAAGAAAATATAAAACCTCAAACTCCTAAATATGGAATTGAAAAATATATTCACATGGAGAGAATTTAAATAAAGCAATGAAAAAATTTAATATAAAATAAATTGGAGTTTTACTCAGTTCTCTCTCTTTTTCTCTTTAGCCTCCGGAACCACCGTAAGGCATTACCTCAGAGAATGAATGATGAATATAAATGAAGTGCAAGTCTTGTACAGAATCAGGTCGACCGTTTCTGAGAAGTGCGGTTAATTAAAACCCAACCACCAAAGAACACCGGTATCCATATCTAGTATTCAAATCCGTATAAAAGTAACTGTCTTTACTAGAATTTGAACCTTAGAACTCTCGACTACAAAATCAGCTGATTTACGATGACGAGATTTACGACTAGACCAGCCCGGTAGGCTGAATTTTTAGTCAGTTGTCCATCTTTTTACGTCTTGAATTTGTTATCCACTTGAATCTGTTATAACAAGACCAAATTTGAGTAAAATACAAACATGATATAATGTTAATTATTTGACTCAACCAAATAAATATAGTAAAAAAAAGAAGTTAAAATATGATATTTTTAAAGAAACAAAAATGGTACAAATTTCAAGTAATTTCAAACCAGAATGGTATCTTAGCTCTATAATATATAAAATAATTTTATACTTTATACTATAGAATTGTAAGCGTACTTTTATTTTTATTTTTTTTAATCTGTGCAGTCATAATTCTTTATTGTGTCAAAAAAAATCTAAACTTTGGTGTAATTTTAGATTGATCTGAAGCGTATATTGAATTATAATGATTTTTTTATTATTGCTGTACAACTTTTTAGAAAATTTATCTCATTCCTAATGGTTTTGTAATAAATTTAATTTGTATTTAATGTGAATATGAGTTAATGGTACATCTAGTTTGGAAATTTGACTCATAAAATTCCGTAATCTGTACTTAATAATATATCATAAGTAATTTTTTATCCTCTTATATTCATGTATTATACGTTAAAATAACTATGTAAAACATATTACAATAGAATTATAACAGTTTAATAATCTTGTCTTTTGTAATATAAACAAATCCATCTTAAAAAAAACTTCGTAGTTATTTAATTTTGCATCTGATGCTTGGATATATTAAAATCATGGTCATCTAGATCATGCCTACACGATTTCACTGCTTATCATTATTTTTTCTACTGTTCTATCTTTATTTCGAAGTAAGAGATACTTTTTCTAATCATTATTCTCTTACATTTATAAAAATAAGTTTTTTATTCACAAAAAATCGATTAATACTGTTTAAAAAATTATATTAATATAAAAATGATTATTTAAATTAATACAAAATCCGAAAGCTTTATGACAATATAAATCTGTTTTGTGATAATCCTTGGCCCAATTGTAACAGCACGAATTGTTTTCGTTCATGGAAATAATATAGATACGTATAAATAGGAAGTTTGTAAGTATAATTTAAAAGTTTGTATAATGCGATTTTTTTACTTTAGTAATAATTCGTACAATCCCATAACCATATAAATTTTATATTAATATGCTTTATGTAACACATTTCAACACAAACTAATTTACTTAAATTTATTTTTATAGAAACTACCCTAAAAAATAAACATTAAAATTAAAACGTTCTTATATCTCTTTTTAATAAAGGGAACAGAATATAAAGGAATATAAAATAATAAAAAATAATACATCTTTAGAAACTTGAAATTGATTTTTCATTTCTAACTATTCTTTAACTAAAATGTAGTGCAAATGACATACATCGTTTCGAATGCTTTGAATATTTAATTAGGTAAAACCGGTTGTATTATTTTGAATTTAATTTTATATATTTCTGTTAATTAGGAATAGAAACATATGTAAATTACAACATAATGCTATAATTATTATTAGCTTATTTTTAGTAGTACACACACACACACTTATATAAAGTTACCTGTCGCACTGTTTGTATCGTATATCCTCGATCTCCAGCGGCTGATAAAGTCCTGATACCAATAAGCTAGGGAAAGCTGTAACGACCGCAATTAGCCAAACTATCATGATGACAAGTTTGGCTTGTCGCTTACTTAAGCGCGGTTTCAGCGGCCACATTATTGCCATATAACGATCCATACTGATAGCTACTAATGTATACGCGCTCACCTGAAAAAAGAGCAATGTAAAATTATCGTATGTAATACAACCATTTTATTCAAGTAAATATAATTCTTAATTAGTTTTTTAAGTCATGCTTACTACTTTACATAGAGAATGTACGAATATAGACCTTGGGTACAGTAGAGTAGAAATAATTTTTTTTCTTCGCTATCTACCATGACTTTTACTCGAAAGTAATATTACAGAAAAGTACTGTATTTTGTAGTAGAAAATTAAGTTATTTTTACATAACAGGTTTTATTAGCTTTGCCTAAGGTAAGATTACTTTCATAAATTAATTGATAATTAAAATTCTCTACAATTAATTTTGATAATGAACTTAATAAATTTGTGTTACTTATTTTTATTATTACATATTGGACAAAATTACAATCAGAATGATGTTGAAATCTAATCCAAATGAGGTTAATGTTTATTGCGTGGACTTATGATCCGATCCAATCGTTAAACTGTTTTATTTCACTCACGCGAAATTTTCTTTTAATCCTTACTCGAATAAAAACCATTAAATAATGAGGTAATTATAATGAATAATGTGGTATCATAAAATTCTTAATTTCATGTTAGATATTTATAAAAGTATTAAAATTGTTTTCTAAAGGCTACGTTTTTTTTGTGAAAAATACTATTACAAATGTATATTTATTATACAAGTATAGAAATATTAATATAGGTTGAACATTAAATAAAAAAAACTATCGAAAATTTTCTTCCTTATATTACACATACAAAATAATTATCAAATATCGATTACCACTTCCCAACAAAAAAGAAAAAAAAAATCGATCTCACTTTCCAAAAAATCGATAGTCACTTAAAATGAATTTTAATGATTCACATCTTTTCCATCGATTTCATCATTTACAACTTCCAAAATTACTAACTGTAAAAAAGTCGAATATTTGTATTTTTAATTAAGTGAAGAAAAAACTGTTTCACTAAGTTTTTTTCTGTATTATGTAAAGAACCGAAACTCGGCTTGCAGCTATTAGAAATAAAAAAAAATTAATTCGTATAAAAAATAGAAAACTTTCAAAATAATAAAACTATTTTAGAAAAACTTCTATAAAAAAATAAATACTTCCTAATTTTCGATTTTTTGTGGGCAACATACTAAATAGATAAAATATTAAAAATTTTAATTTCGTTCCTACATTTGACTAAAAAAATAAAAATAAAATTTTAAGTCAAATTGAATAGTGTAATTTTTTCATTTACGTCTTTTAAAGTCTGTTTTATAGTTTTTAAATAGTTTTTGTTTCATTAAATAACAGGCCTACAATAAGCGCCGTGTGTAAGAAAAGCAATACAAAATAAACGAAAAAAAAAAATGAAATCAAACTTGACAAAAGTAAGAAAAGGAATACAAAAAAAATTATTTAAACGACTACTATCAAGCTTGAGGCAAGGCTCTGAAATGAGAATTATGAATTGTTTTTAACCTAATTATTCAAGCTATTTCGTTTTAACCCTGTCTCAGAAACGTTCATTATTAAAACCATACCAGGCTTCTATAATTACGCTGTAACAATCCATACTCAAGAATTTCCTAAAAAGATTTAAGATTTTTTGTAGACGAGTGAAATTTTTTTTCTTCAAAATAGCTTCCACTTGTTATATTTGGTGAAGAGTAAAGCTTGAACAAGTATAAAAAAGTATGTAAATTTAAATGTTAAACTTTCTTCTTTTTTATGGTCAGTTAAAAAAATTAACTGTTATTTAATATTTCCTTTTCTTTTTTTTTCTGAAGCCGGTTAAAAACCATGGTATAAATTAAAAAAGTGATAATAAAAAAAAGTAATAATTAGAAAAAAATTAAAAATATAATTTTCATAAATAAATAAAATTTTGGCTATCTTTTTATATTTGCATTTATACAATGTACGAATTTGAAATTATTTTGTAAAATAAAGTAAATTTGTAACACGTAAATTGTGTACGAATTTCTATTTTATTTTGCATACGTTTTTATTTTTTCTATCAGCTTTATTTTATGCAAAAAAAAAGTAAAGTAATGAAAGAATTTTTTAATACGAGCATATAATATAAAATGAGAAAAATGATAATATGTAAAAAAAAAAGATACAGATATAGGTTACATGGTTGAATATTATTGTTTTATACAACGTGCCACAAGTTATTATCTCTGTCCGTATAAAAGTGATTTTACTGTAAGTTGATATATATATATATATATATATATATATATATATAGGTGTAAATTACAAGTACAATCAACATTTTTACCCGGTACTATGCTAAACCCATCCATTTCCTAGGTTTGTATAGCAGTTGAAATTTGTTTATCTTTATTTACATTTTTATTTTGCCTTTCTGAGTTATCTTCTGTGTTATTTTAACAACAAATTCAATTTTTTCCCTTTCCTCGGTCTTGGAAATTAAACATGTAAAATGAAGGAAGAAGGAGGCTTACACTGTCTCAGTTGATTGGCAGACTAATTTGTTTCAAGAATTAATCCTTTCATTTTGTGATTATTAAAATATGAACTCCAATTTTTTGGTAAGCCTTGCTTTTTCATTTTTTATTGGTTTTTTTGACACTATCAGTAAACGACCATTTTAATCTTCTTTTCGTAACGTCTTCTTTTATTATTCACTTAGACAAGGCGGTGAACCACCATGAATTCCAAAATAGAACTCATTCTTCTACGTGGTGTTTGAATCAATGACCTCTTTTCACTCTCAAGATAGAGTTCTCTTTAGCTTCATATCTTAAAAATCTTCTTCTTTACCCTCAAGGATTTTTGAGAGTCCACAATTACCAAAGTAACAAAAATAATGTTAGGAAGTAGAGATATTTTATAGAAATTTGTGACAAAATATTTTCTCGTTTCTACAGCACTACTCATTATCATGAAACGTGTCTTCTTCTAAAATGCTTCCTTACCTTTAATCATTTTAACTTTTATACATACTATATATATATATATATATATATATATATATATATATATATATATATACCTCCTATCTGATTATTTATCACTACTTAGATATTTTAAATTAGTAACTGTCGTTAGTTGAAAATTTTTCTTTTTCTAACGAACACCAGCCAGTTCTTTCCATCTCCCGCAACCTTCCTAACTTCTTTTCCTATTAATTTTCAGTTTATGTTTATAATTTAAAGTCCTATTATATAGAATTCATATGTTCTATCTATCTCTAAAAGCACATGTTCAGAAAGAAACTGTGTAACATGCCTATTGAAGGGAATCCACTTAACAAGCTGCATACTTCTCACATCAGGAAAAATACCATGTGTGTAACAACTAGCGGACGACTCAGTCCACCGGAACTGCCATGAATAAGAATCCTTGGTCGTCTATTTCTTTTATGCGCACATCTGTAAGTTGACTTACCTTCTTGGTATTATAAGGTAATTGGCGCTTAGTCGCAAATATATCAATGGGCTTAATACCAGAAATAACAAGGACCGCCTCTCCAGAAACAGTCCTATAGGCACCAATTACAGAATAATTACTCCAAAATATCACCTTATGTGCCTTGAAGAACGATGTTTTGATTGCTGAAATAACTACATAACATATTCAGCTCATTCTGCGTACAATCACGCTTCTGCAGCTGAAACAGAGTATAGAGCAAACAACATTTTTTGAAAGCTTCGTTCAAAAAGATTCCTAAGGCATACTCAGACTCACTGAAAAAACAATATTCATAACCTTAAAAATAGTATCTTCCGTGTCCCTGCCCCTGAGCGAAAACCATGCTGATCATCCATCAACAACTTTCTAGAATTCAACCTATCATTATTAAGAAAATACTTCTCAAAAACCTTTCCAATAATTGACAGGATCGTTAAAAGCCGTAAGCGCTGACGGTGGGGTCCTTATCACCATCTTTAAAAAAAATTCAACACCTTTTTTCCAACAAACAGGGAAATAGTCATAAAAAATTTTAGTAAAATTACCAACAAAGCGGACAAGGAGTTCCACCGTAATTCCTTCGAAACCGAGTTGTTTATTCCTACCAGAACTACAAATAACCTGACGTACGTGTGCCTCTGTAATTTCCACAGATAAAACATCAGAGCGAAAAGCAGCAACTTCCAGATGAACTCGCAGATGATACGAGGTTTCATTAGTCACAATATCATTTGATAATAAATTATTCAATAAAATATTAAAATTTCAGGTTTATCAGAAACATCTTATTGGGTTGAGAGAGCCAACAAAAGAGCATTTTCCTTGCACTTATGCTCTAGGATTTTACACACTACACCCCAAGGATCCTATAAAAGATCTACAAAATCCTTTTTAGATTTTGTACAGCTGAAGAATAAATCTTTAATCTCTAAAATCCATTTGTATAGTTCTGAGTATTTTTAGTATCATAAATCAGTTAACATTATCAAAGACCTTCTTAGGATCAGTAAGAGCTGTCATGAACTATTTAATCCCAATAAATTGTACGAAAGAAAATATAGAGATTAGAAGGTGATAAATTTGGAATATTTACTACAGAATAACTTGGTTATTCGATTCCGTATATTTTTAAGATTACGCCTGTCTACAACTTGTGAGCAACTTGCATTTGCTGATAACGTATTGAAACCGATTGGAGGTTATTCCAGCAAATGAGATTTGCAAGACTACAAAGGAAGTTAATCAAATAAATTTACGTTCAACACCATAAAATTTACAATGATATGAATAAATAAATACTGTTATGGGATGTTTTGACCAATTCAAGGCATTCATAAGCTAGGTTTTATAATTAGAACAAAATATACAAGGGTTGTCCCAAAAGTAATGCACTGTACGCATGCGCGCAAAAATTAAGACACGGAAAGACTCGTGGCAACCGGAAATACGTAGCCGTAAGTTTCTGAAACAGACCGTTTAAGTTGCTCGGGGTTACTCAGTGGTTAACTATGTCAGTGTAGTCCAAAAACGTGGCAGAAATGAACATACATAATGAAATACGACTTACAAACAATTGCTCTAGATACGTGATTTTGAACTGAAATCACAAACTAGTGTTTGGAGGATTCAACACTTTCCAAGACCAAAGAAATATTGTTGCATGCAGTCAAATGTGAAGCAAATGATGATTTTCGCTTAGAATAAAGAGTGTATTATTACTACGGACAGAGTTCTAAACGGTGCTGTTGTAAGTTTTACTTACTACAGAAAATTCATTCGGATGGTTTTCAGATCGGAAGTTATGATCTGATTCCAGAAAATATCGACAGTGGTGTGTCTATTTTTCATGACAATGCGCGCCCAGATATTGCGAGTTCTGTCGTTGATATTTTCGTAGATTACGCTTGGAAAACGAGTCATCATCCACCATACAACCCTGATTTGAGTCTGCCGAACTTCTATCTCTTTCTAAAGCTGAATGATACTCCAAACAATTCGTTTTAGCAGTTTGAAAGAGTTATCAGCTTCTATGACCCAGGAATTCGAAACCTCATCAAAGATCGTCTCCTGATAGAAATCCAAAAACTGCAAGATCGTTGGCGAACGTGTATTGCACAGAATATATTATAATCTTGTATAAAATTATTTATTGAAGATATTCTGAAGAACTCTATACTTGATTTGATGTAAAAATAAATTTTCTTTGAATCCTGATGAATTGTGCATTATTTTTGTGAAAACATTTGTATGTACAGCAGAAAAACTATTTGGATATAATTTTGTACAAAAAGTGATATTTAAATTACATTTGCAGGTAATTTTCACTTGAGTGATATATTTGTACAGGTAATTATTAGAGCCCATTATTAAGGCAGAAGAGAGTAGGGTTTAAATTTTTTACGTTGAGTACACTACCGTGTACTCAACCTGGTCTTGAACCAGAAGCGATTATGGTATAACCAATTCTGATAGGGTAATTTTCATTAGTTACAGTAGGATTTTATGTTATTTATTACACGTATTTCGAATTTAAATTAAGAATAGAGGAGAAATAAAGGAGCTTGAAACGTAATTTAAATCGTCCGGAAGTAATGTATTCGAATACAAGATTACGTTTGAAAAACAGTTTAAAAAAATTTTTATTGAAAATCTAAACACTAAAATGCCCATTTCGATTTGTAAACAGTCATCATTAATAGATTACACAAAAAAATTAAAATATGAATATAAATGAAAAATTAAAAAATTAAGAAAAATCGAGAAATAATAATCATAATAAACAAAATTGATTGAAAAGTAAGCAGTACTTATAAAACATTGTAAAATATGTTTTTAGGGGCTTTCGACTCATACACAAAACAAAAAGTAAAAAAAAAGTACAAATAGCTGTTGCCGTTCTGGGCAATCTCAATATAAAGTGAAAATTTAGTTTAAAACCAGCTGTAATTTAATTCAGACTGCCCACCATAGCTTATATACTTATACACGTCTCTTGTATAGATTGAATTAATAAAACTTGTCTTAAGAAATATAAAGACGGTACAAACCGTAAACCAATGAACAAAATTTTAAGAGAAAAGATAACAATTTAATGTTAATGATGAAAAACAAAGAGATTTTAAATTCAAAAAAGCCATTGGATATTGCCCCCTACCATAGCCCAACAAAGAAGCTACCGTATAACTACTGATGAAGTATGTTTCCCAACTATCCGATTCCTACTTACGTGTACATTTATTAAAGCTATCGTTTCTGATAAATTAATTTTTTCACCGCTTTCCAGACAGTGTCAGATTACTGCCGATTTCTCTGGAGTTCCTTATTTATAATAAGCCAAGTGCTCTTTAATTATAGTTTCAATATTTTTTTTCTGGCTAATGACCATAGCTGTTGAAGCCCGCTCTTTCGTAATAAATCTTCCTTTTAGTTTGCTCGATGTGTCCAAAATTGCAATCATTGTCTTTCCAAACCAGTTTATCAATATTCTTGCTCTTTAACGTGTTTACTTTTATCTTTAGCGTTTTCTAGGACAGGAGGTAATTTCGTAGGCTTAGCTACAGTAATGTAAAGGTTAAGATTTTTTAAATTCTTTTTTACTTTGTAATTATTCGGTGAACAATACGCGACTAGAATCTAAATCAAACGTCATCCGTTTTGCTCTATAAACCATCGCAATTCATATTCTAGAAAGTAATATATCTGTAAAATGTTGAAAATGTAATTAAAGCTCCCTCTGGATTTATTCATATTTTTTTGTTTATGTAACGAATTTTAGATTTTTTTTGGTTACAGGCTGATGGATTTATCAATAAAAAGCTTAAATGGCTTATTATTTCTAGGATAAAAATTTTTCAACAACGAGATATTTATGGTATACTACACGCGAGAGAGGTCTTGCAATTAGCATCTCCCCCTATAGCAATAGCCCCCCCCCCCAATTTCAATAGCTGAAGCTACCACGTTATGTGAGAATTTCCTAATCTAGTTTACTTGTAGATATAAAATTTTAATCAAATTTTACTGGATATAAAAGTTGTAATCGAAAGATTTATTGATGGATTGCATTTATTATGAAAGTGTAATTTTAACATAATAAAAAATAAGCACTAAATGTTTGTATAGTAGACAAGTTATTAGTATTAGATGAAAGAATTAAAAAAATTATTTTTTTTAAATTCCATTAATATGAAAACCTACGTTTTTATATTAATGGAAATACATTTTGAGAATTTGAAAGCTCAATAATTTTACACTTTTGAGAATAAATGTTCTTAAATGTTAGTTCGTGTAAATATTAACACGGATGAAAGACGTTGCCAAGGGTTTTCTACAGAGGAGACGACAAAATTGTTTCTTTCTGCTTGAATTATAAGTAATAGAGTCCCTTTTCTATCGTAAGAGTAAGTAAAAGGAACTGTTAAGCAGGTTTCACACTTATCTTTAATCAATAACAAGAGACTTTTCTTGTTAAAAGGAACAAGTTTAAAATAATAAATACTCTTTGTGAGATCATGAATTAAATTCAGCTGGTATTTTACATTTCCTGCAGTTTAAAAAACACCAACCAACATACTTTGAAAATTTTTTTTTGTTGTAGTTCAGGAGTTAATGAACAGGATTTTCAGCATTTAAATTATTTCAGATTGGGAGTTTTATATGATTAAAAATATTTTTAAGATATAATTACATCGAGGATCAATCTCCCTTATGTAACATGACTTTTATTTTTTATTAAAGAAAAGAAACAAAAATTCTTTAAACCAAACATATTAAATAGTATTCAGAATAAGATTAATACAAACACAGAAATAAATTAACATTTAAATGAGATTGATAAAGATATTTTAATTTTTTTTAAGATTACAAAATGTCTGATGATTATTTCTAATGATGTTCCTAAGTAAATGTTATCGTAATATTTAAAATAATATTCCGACCAGACACGGCATTATTTTATACGGTAGCAAGTCAATTCCACCGTGGTAATGATCATACCTGTTAATGCTCGCTCTATCATAAAAAAGAAAAACTAAAAAAATAGCTAATAAAACTATTCAGTCAAAATTTTATATACCGTTATTTTTAAGCTAGTTGTACAAAAGTAACTTGTAATAATTAAAAAAGTAAATAACTTACAAAAATCTTTGATATAACATTAAATACAGCATAATTTCAAGTTTCATTTACAAATGTTCAATTTAGCTAGATGTCTGTACCTCCTAGCTATAGTTATGCTATCTTTTGTAAACGGTAGATGTCCCATCTTTAATCAATTACCTTTCAAATCCTATGAAGCAGTCTTCATGCTATAGGTAGCAAATGTTTGTTATCCAGCTCGTCGAAATTTCCTGAAAGGGGAGGAACAAACACTCTGTCTCTAACGTAACCCCATACAGAGAAGTCCATTGGAGTTAAATTAGGCGATCGTGGTTGCCAGAATATTGTACCACCGCGTATAATCCAAGTCGGCAATTTGTTATTGAGGTATGCGACAGCTGCACAACGGTATTGTGGTGGCGCGTCATCTTGCTGGAAAATTAATTCTGCGCATATCCTGTTGTAATTTCAGGCATATCCAGGTACGATATGCCAATTAAGGTTGATTCGGCAAAGAAGAAAAGATTGTGAATTTTGTGACTGCTTACATCTCAAAAAAACATTTACCTTAGGCGAGTCTCGTGCATATTCGATAGTGTGACGTGGATTTCGTCCACGTTGAATTCACGAACATTATGTCGATTCACCTTACTGCTCGTATGGAAGGTTGCTGCGAAACTGAACACAATTTTATTACGATAATTACTTCAATCTCAATTTTGTTTAACATGTTTACACAAGTCTCAGTTTGTTTTTTTTGTCATCTTTATTCAAAGCTGTATCGGTTGTAATCTGTAGAGTTTAAATGACAGTATATTACGCAATATCCTTCATACTGTAACCCTAGCAATATTCCATTTTAAGCGCGTCCCGTTGATTTACTTGGACTACAAATGAATGTCTGCCGTACTTGTCCGATTACCACTTCAGAAACAGAACGACTACCCTGACCAGGCGTTCTATGTGATATACTTTTTTTTTCGTTTAACCTCCGAGTCCACAGTTAAGCATTACTTCAGAGGATGAGATGAATGATATACATAGATTCAATAAACATAACCCAATACATAATCTGTTATTGTAGCATGTAGTAAGAGACTGCCTTTGAGGAGGTTGCTTGTGATATTTAGTCCTGAATTGTCTCCTAATGGTAGTAGCTGATTAGGATTCATGAAATCATAACCAACACTGAGCACACTCTGCACCGGTATACGACTCATGATGCTGATGAAATTACTCATTCCCGCGTGCCACCTAGTGAGAATGTCAAAAACTAATGGTGTTAGGTGGGGATTAAACTTGAAAATATTCACTATTCAGTGATGTATCAAACAATTATACAAGTTATTTACTTCTTCATTATTAAGGTTACTTTTATAACTGACTAGAAATACTATATATATATATATATATATATATATATATATATATATATAGAGCAGTATTGTTTTGCTGTCGCTGTTAAATCGCTGATTTTATCATTTTCATAATTTTCACTCAACCCTAATTACCACAGGATCAAAAAAAAAAACATTTGATAATTAAAGAAAACAAAGTTTTCTCAACTTTTTCTAACCTAAGATCTGGTTTCATCTTTATTTTGATTTTTTATATTATTTTCACATCTATTCTGTTATCTCTCAGAATCTTTACAGGAAGAAAAATTATAAAAGTATTTCTCTAACTAAGCTTTTCCAATCTTTCTTTAAAACAGCTGTGAAATCTTGACTCAGGCCTCTTTATCTCAAAGACGTTGTTTTTTATTATTACAAAAGAACTGAATGTAGAATCAATAACTTTTGCGAGTATTTTTCTCTAGTGTTGGTAAATTTTTTCCTTGCCTATGTTCATTTAAATGTGTAGTGTTTAGGGTGAAAAAATAAACTTCAATGCAATTTTAATCGGTAGCAAAGAAAACTACAGCTGCTTTTTTTCCAAGAAAATGTGGCTCCCTGCATTTTCATATAGCAATGATGGAGGCGCCTTCCTTGGTAAAATATTCCGGAGGTAAACTAGTACCCCGTTCGGATCTCCGGGTGGGGACTACTAAAAAAGGGGTCACCAGAAATTTAAAAAATAACATTCTACGAGTCGGAGCGTGGAATGTTAGAAGTTTAAAAATGGTTGGTAGGCTAGAAAATTTAAAAAGGGAAATGGATAGGATAAATGTGGATGTAGTAGGAAATAGTGAGGTTCGGTGAGAAGAGGAAGGCGACTTTTGGTCAGGTGATTTCAGAATAATTAACTCAGCTTCAAATAATGGGCAGGCAGGAGTAGGTTTAATAATGAACAAGAAGATAGGGAAGAGAGTAGAGTATTTCAAAACGCATAGCGATAGAATCATTGTAATAAGGATAAAATCAAAACCTAAATCGACAACGATTGTTAACGTCTATATGCCTACAAGCGCTCATGATGATGATGAGGTAGAGTGTGTATATGAAGAGATTGATGAAGCAATTAAACACGTAAAAGGAGATGAAAATTTAATAATAGTTGGAGATTGGAATGCAAGCATTGGAAAAGGCAAGGAAGGAAATATAGTGGGTGAATACGGGCTGGGCAAAAGGAATGAAAGAAGGGACCGACTTATAGAGTTTTGCAAGAAGTATAATTTAGTAATTGTCAACACCCAATTTAAAAATCATAATAGAAGAATATACACTTGGAAAAAGCCAGGCGATACTGCAAGGTATCAGATAGATCATGGTTAAGCAAAGATTTAGAAATCAACTCGTTGACTGCAAAACTTACCCTGGAGCAGACATTGATAGCGACCATAATTTAGTGATAATGAAATGTAGATTGGGGTTTAAAAACCTGAAGAAAAAGTGTCAGATGAATCGGTGGAATTTAGAGAAGCTTGAGGAAAAGGAGGTAAAGAAGATTTTTGAGGAGGACATCGCAAGAGGTCTGAGTAAAAAAGATAAGGTAGAAAATGTAGAAGAAGAATGCGAGAATGTTAAAAAGGAAATTCTTAAATCAGCAGAAGCTAACTTAGGCGGAATAAAGAGAACTGGTAGAAAACCTTGGGTTTCAGACGATATATTGCAGCTGATGGATGAACGTAGAAAATATAAGAGTGCTAGTGATGAAGAAAGTAAAAGGAACTATCGGCAATTAAGAAATGCTATAAACAGGAAGTGCAAACTGGCGAAAGAAGAGTGGATTAAAGAAAAGTGTGGGGCAGAAAAATGTGAAGAATACAGAACAATTAGTTTAACTAGTCATGCATCAAAAATCTTAACTTGAATTTTATACAGAAGAATTGAGAGGAGAGTGGAAGAAGTGTTAGGAGAAGACCAATTTGGTTTCAGGAAAAGTATAGGGACAAGGGAAGCAATTTTAGGCCTCAGATTAATAGTAGAAGGAAGATTAAACACTGAACGGCATAGATGAAGTCCTACGCAAGAACTGTCGTATGAAAATAAACAAGAACAAAACAAAAGTAATGAAATGTAGTAGAAATAACAAAGATGGACCACTGAATGTGAAAATAGGAGGAGAAAATATTATGGAGGTAGAAGAATTTTGTTATTTGGGAAGTAGAATTACTACAGATGGACGAAGCAGGAGCGATATAAAATGCCGAATAGCACAAGTGAACGAGCCTTCAGTAAGAAATATTATTTGTTTACATCAAAAGTTAATTTAAACGTCAGGAAAAGATTTTTGAAAGTATATGTTTGGAGTGTCGCTTTATATGGAAGTGAAACTTGGGCAATCGGAGTACCTGAGAAGAAAAGATTAGAAGCTTTTGAAATGTGGTGCTATAGGAGAATGTTAAAAATCAGATGGGTGGATAAAGTGACAAATGAAGAGGTATTGCGGCAAATAGATGAAGAAAGAAGCATTTGGAAAAATATAGTTAAAAGAAGAGACAGACTTATAGGCCACATATTAAGGCTGCGTCATGGAATAGTTGCTTTAATATTGGAGAGACAGGAAGAAGGAAAAAATTGTGCAGGCAGGCAACGTTTGGAATATGTAAAACAAATTGTTAGGGATGTAGGATGTAGAGAGTATACTGAAATGAAACGACTAGATAGGGAATCTTGGAGAGCTGCATCAAACCAATCAAATGACTGAAGACAAAAAAAAAACCAATGAAAAAAAATTATAGAAAGAATATTGTTTCAAGCACTTTTTCGTTTCTTTATGATGATCACAGGGGGTTTGAGAGCTATTTTGACTCATAGCTCGTAATCAACTGCATCCATTAATATTGAGAATCCGTTAGCGTTGTTCGTTAGCTGCTGGTTTGGTCACGCTTTGAACTATATCAACCACAAGCATGCTAAAAATGCTTAATAATGAAATTAAACAATATATAAATATATTACACACATATATATGTATATATATAATATATATATAATAAAAATTGTTTTTATGTAAATAAAATAACGCCCAAAAATTATTTTTAATAAAATAGAAACTAAGAAAAATATACCTATAAAATTATACTAAATATATTTATTTTTAATTATATAAATAATTACTATATGTAAAAATAATTTAAAAAAAATTATATTTAAGAAAAAATATCAATAAAATATATTTAAATATACCATTTGAAAAAAGTAATTCCTGAATATAGTTGTATTAAATATAAAATCTGCAATTATATTGTAGGTGTATATATGTATAAATATTTATAAAAGAACATGACCTGACTGACTGACTGATTCATCCACGCCCAGACAAAACTACTGAAGATAAATTGATAAAGATTTGTTTACATATATTTCTTACGGAGTAAATGTACACTAAGAAAGAATTTTTTTTTTGAAATTCCGAATGTAAAGTGTTAAAATGAAGTAACAATGAGATTTACTAATTTTATCATTTTTTTGCAGTGAAATGAAGATATCAACTTAATTTTTGGTTTGTCTTATTTTCATGTGAATATTTCAAAATTAATTTCTAGTTTTTTCATAATTCGACCTTGAAAAGAACGAAGTAAGGTAAATCAATTTTGAACAATTATTGTAAATTTTTCCCATCTTCGACTAAACTAAATGAGATATTCAGCAGATGGAAACTTGCAAATTCTCTTTTTTGAAATCCCAACTTTAAAGAGTTAAACTGGGTTTTTTAATTTTTTTGAATCCCGACAATTTTTTGAATTTTTTGGTAACAAATGAAGATAATAACTTGATGTTTGTAGTGTGTGTGATCTTAATGTGAATACCCAAAAACCAGTTTCTAGATTTTTCATAATTCGACCTTGAAAAGGGCGAAGAAAGGTAACAAATTTTGAACAATAATTACAAATTTTTCCCGTTTTCGACTAAACTAAATGAAATATTCAGTAGATGGAGACTTGCAAATAGTCTTCAGATAAATATATAAAAACCATTTTCGGGTATTTTTGAATTTCGGTTTTTAAGGAATGCAACGGTGTACGGCGCGGCGGCCTAATCAACATAGCCACAGTTACTGTATGTACGACGTGACTGGCTGCATCTGTCTCCGGTTACTTGACTAAAATAAATAAAATAAAATAATTACAAAATAAATGAGATCGAAGTACGGTGATTCCTAGTGATGTTTGTTGAGTAACGATAAGATCCAGGCAAAATACATTTTTACATTTTTATAGGGTAACCTGCTATAAATAGTATTTTTAAGGTGGAGACCGGTTGCTTTGAAACCCGTATTCATAGGTCACTCAAAGATAAGACCTGTAGTGACCAAACTGTTGTTGTAAAGATATTACAATACAGTGACAGTTTTTACAAATGGAATAAATTTAATTTTTATTTATTATTATTATTCTCACAAGACGAGTTCAATGAACAAAGAGGGGTCCAGAGCAGAGCCGCCTTGGGTAGACGGGAAGGGGGACTAAAGCAAGCCCTAAACGGCTAATCATCGCCTGGTCAAAATGGGAAACAGAAGTAACCCTGTAGCAAAGCCGCGATGGGTCTGTTAGTATATAAATATATAATATATATATAAATATATAATATATATATATATATATTTATATATATATATATATATATATATTTATATATATATATATAAATATATATTTTATTTTAAAGCAGTCATGTTTGTAAAAACAATCGACATTATTAAACCTGTGAAATAATAAAACAAAGTGAGGCAATAAAAACAATTAAATTACTTTTATTTATTGAAAATAAAAGGTTTAACAAAATGTTTGTTAGAAAACACACATACACACACACACACACATACACACACACATGTAATTAAATAAATTAAATCACATATTTCTATTAGAGTAAAAAAAACGTTTGTTACATCTTTTAGCAGATCCGTTTATCACTAGTACTTCTTGCAATAAAAGATCTTTAAACAGTTTAAAAACATGTCTATTTATCAATTAAGTTGTAATTATTACAATAATAGACAGTTTTAAATTATGATTATAAGATAGATTTATAAACTGTAATTATTTACAAGTTTTATTAAACATGACACAAAATTAAATTCTATTACACTAACAAACAATTTATGACTACTTCAGTACAGTTTTTATACTACGATTTAGTTTATTATTACCAAATTAAATCTATAAAAATCATTTACTTTTTTATTTTATTTTATTGAAGAACTAATTATCTTTTCGGTTTGATTTTGGAATTTAAGAAAAACGTTTATTATTTTGAGAAAATAGTACTGATTGCATTGAAAGCCTTTATTAGGTTAAGGGTAACAAACTAATGTTTGCACTTAAAGTTAATCCTCAGCATTACCACCAGTCCTTTTCCTAATCTTTCTTCCATTAAAACCCCATTTCCCAGGAACATAATCTCTGAAAACCTCAAACCTTTTACTAATTTCTGTATACACATTTATTAAGATTAATCACTAACCGAGTACTTAAATATCTAGTTAAGTTAGAAAACTTTTCCTATGAACTTTTTATCCTTCAGCGTAATAAATTGAAAAGTACATCCTCTTCTTAATTAAAAAAGAAAAACTAATGGAAAAAATTTTTTCAAGAGTTATTAAAAAAAAAAATACCATAATCGTTCATCATCACGACGTCACTTAATTTAAAGTTGAAATCATTGTCTTTTTTTTTACTGTTTTTCTACATTTTTATATATTTCTTAATAAAGGCAGAATTTTTATCTTTTTCAGTGGCTAATTACCTTCTTTTTTTAACTAACTTATTGTTTGCTAACAAACCAATAATATAATTTATCATTAACCATTACTAACTAGTAACGAAAGTACAACTATTTTAAAAATCTATAAAATATATTATTTAGATACTTCCAAATAAAACAATTATTAAAAATATTTTAACACATTGTACATTGAATATACATAGTTTATAATATTTAGGTGAATGAAATTATAAGTCCTTCATTCCTTAATTACAAGGATCTGAGTGATTATCTTGTCTGTGTATAAATATTTGCAACCTTATCACAGCGAATGCACATTTGAGAAAAATCATCTTACAGTAGAAATTTTATAACTATGTTGAACCGCATTTATAATACCTTTCCTACCCTATAATATCTCTCAGTTTTGAAATATGAAGCCGTTTCCATACTTTACTTACATGTATATTTACCTAATAAAAAAAAATGTATATAATATTTTATAGGATAAAATATTATTTAATAAATGATTTAGAGTTTTTATAAGTTTTATTTTCATTATAAGCAAGCGCACATTGGGTACATTTTCTTACTCTAAGTTCTTTTCCCGACTCATAATAAAAAAAATTTTTTTATTTAACCTAAACTAATAACTTATTAAATCCATCGTTACTGGGTTCATTTAAGCTGATGGTACAAAATTAAACATTCGTGAAGGTTTGAAACTAACATTCATCGTGTGTAAATTATACTAGTTCTTTCTGCAGTCTGGAATAATGGTCAACACACTTAACATGTTATGTCCTTCTCAGATATCATTATATCTCTTCTGTTCCAATAATGCTTCTGCCAGGGATTAAGGTTTAAGACTGCTGAGATCAGATTATCTCAGTAATATTTCATCTTTTGCTAAGCCATCATGTTTCAGCATTCTAACCCATAAAACAGATCTAACCAAATTTTTATAAAATTTCATAACTACTTCACATTTTATTTCAAAATACTTTCCTTAATAAACAAATATGTTACTAAAATCTTTTAAGTTTAATATTAAAATTCTACGTTGAATCTAAAGCTCATAGTGTCTAAATTATGTAAATAGTGAAATTCGTACAGTACTGTCTAATTCTATTCTTAAGATTCCTCAAAATCCATTTTTTTCACTTGAAATATAAATGTAGGTCACCAAGTAAACTAAAAGTAAATACAAATCTCTAAATCTCTGAATCTGCAAATCTTTCTTTTTTAAAATTTTTATTAAAATAATTTTTTTATTAGTATCTAAACAGGTTGCATCAAGTAATAATATAATTACAGACCCAACTAATTTCAATATAGTCGAATAATGGAATCGCAGTTAAGAATGACTAATGTTAAACGGTTCAGGAAAAGCTCGAAACAGCACTAATTTTATAGAGATGCATTACAGCAACTCTTCTGAGTACCTAATACAAACTAGCTGCACAAAAATAAGAAACCACTCTCAGCGACGAGGGTAGTTTTTTATAACACATAGTAAAGTATATTATTGACAAAATAAGATCCTATAAAAAGTTTTTATTGGTTTTTACTTCCTTGAACGAAGTGAAGAAAGTATTGTGATCGTGAAAAATTTCGGTTTTCAGATTTCAATGGAAATATTCATTTTGACAATCCTTGAATCCATTTTGACTAGTTTCGGCATAACGTCTGTACGTACGTATGTGTGTATGTACGTAACTTGCTTCCATAACTCAAAAAAGGTTAGCCGCAGGATGTTGAAATTTTGGATTTAGGACTGTTGTATCATCTAGTTGTGCATTTCTCCCTTTTGATTGCAAACGACTAAAGTAAAAGTGTCCAAAAAAGTACAAAATCCCCAAAAAATTGGATTTTGGACTTTTTCATAACTTCAGAAATAGGCCCTCATGGAGAGCTTTTCAACGATGTATCATAAGTGGTAATTATTTTCACTGGTTTCACAGTTATAGCCAAATAAAATTTTAATTAATGATATATTTGGATCTATAAGGGGAAGGTACATCGGTTTGAATCAGACATCTCCTTTTTAAATTTAGAAAAATCTTTTTTTAAAATTAAATATAGATTTATTAATAATTATTAACCCGTGATTATGAAAAAAGAGTTTTACAATAAATAATTATCCAATAATAACAATAGAAATAAAAATTTGAAAAAAAAAACAGATGTTATTAATGAAATAAAATTTTATGTACATTTAATAATGTATACGTGTAATTTAATAGGCATTATTACATATGTGTATATGTAATAGATTTGGTGAAATATCTGATTATATAATATTAATTGAAAATTATAATTTAGAATCGTATTTTATTTGGATTTAATAGTTTAATTTTATCTACATTAAAGTTAACTACAGAGTGACTGAAAAATAGACCCTCACAAGAATAACATATACGCTGAGGCATATATGCCCGATCTTTAATCAATTGCAAAATCTTTTAGTTCTTTTCTCTGATATTGTCGGACAATATTCTCCTTAAGTTGGAGTTGATCATCATTTCGTTTATTTTTTTTTTGTTGCCAATAATTTAATCGCTCTTTGGTTTGATATAATTCTTCTAATCTTAATTTGTGTACACTTTCTCTAGTCTTCAAATTTTCTCTTCCTTTATATTCATCATCCTCTCTTAAACTTTTTATTCTTTCCTTGGTCTTAACGTTTTCTTCCTCTTTATATTTATCATCTTGTCTTAATAGTTTTATTCTTTCTTTGGTTTTAACATTTTCTTCCTCTTCATATTTATCTTCTTGTTCTTTTTTTGGAATATATTACTTCATGTTATCTTTCTTTTTCCTGTATGAATTTTTCTTTTTCATTTTTGATTATTCCCCAAATAATCCAATAATAAAAACTGAATATTTTACATCGTATGGACGAAATTAACATTTATAACCAGTATACAAGAGTTCACTAAACGGAATAGTTTAATTCTTATTACATTTTGTTTATACGACACACCAGAAATCTGAAACTTTCGTTAATCAACAGCTCAGGAAGATATGAATAATACTGATATTAATACGAATAATAAAGGAACTTTTAGTCTATTATAATATTTCATAGTCTATTATATTAATATATATATTATATATATATATATATATTATTATATATAATAATATTACGATTGTCGAATTAATAATTGTATAAATATTTGATGTTCTATAATTTCAGTAATTGTGTAATTGTTCCTTTATTAAAGAATTGGAGGATCGTGTCTCCGTTTCAAATGAAATAAGTTTAAATGAAGTGCAGCAAAAAATATATATATGTAATTTAATAGGCGTACAAGGAAGTCGTGTGACATCCAAATCAGATTTTTTCTCTTTCAGAGAAGATATTTTAATCATGGAAATTCGCAATTTTAACTTTTGAAATAATTTATTTCCGTTACCGAGTTGAAGTAATATGTATAACCCCTTTTTTACTACAGAAAAATGTACGTGTATTAGTTTGTTACTTTACACTATCTGTACTCGTCTTTCTTACTGCTGTAATACATGTAAATCATCTGAGATACAAGATGACTTACAAGTATTACACATGTAATACATGTCTGGTGCCAGTTACACTAGACAGTAATGTGTAATACACATTACTGTCTGGTGCCAGTAATTCTATCTGGCACCAGACAGAATTACTTTTTTTAGAGAAATGATGTTTATTAAATAACCACCGTGGTGAACAGAATGTTGGTGTAACTTTTGGTAAATTTCAGTAGGGCGATTCTAAAAACCGTATATTTTGGCTCAGTGAAGACAACAGGAAACCAAAGCTTGACAAGAGATGATTATTAATAAATCTAAGGCGTACTAAACTTAACAACTCATTTGTTACGAAATCTATGTTTATGAAAGATCGAGCAGATATATATGATATTTCGATTTTATTATAATTTTCATTATTAGGAAAATGTTTATTTATAAAATCCCTTTAATATAATAACAGAAAACATTTAATTCTAGCTTTGTGTCCAGGTGTGTTTAAAGTAATTTGTGTTATATCAGAAATGAACGTGTGCAAGAGAATTGATTTAAAAATTGCACAAGTTACAGCAATTATGAAAGAATCACAATCTTGAATGTTGTAAATACATATTTTTGATTTATCTACTGTTAAATTTTGAATTACACATAAATATTTTTTAATGCTAAACTCAAATTTTGGCCAAGTAAAATAATACTGATACAAATATTGATGGAATGAAAATAACTAATAAAATGCAGTGATTAGATTATTACATTTTGATAAAATTGAAAGTAGACCGAGTAAATATATAAGATCAGTAAGCCTAGTAAGTAGTAATTTTATTAATCTGTAAATCTGGCTTATCATGAAATTGATAAGCCGTTTTTTTAGTGTAGTGCTCAATCATCCTATCTGTGAATCAGTTATAACGTTTTTTTTTCAGATGGAATGCGCCAATAGGTTGGAAAAATTAGTTCGCGATAAAAACGACAATTTTGTTTGTTATTATTTGAAAGAAGAGTACTGTGAGCGTGTAAGTAAAATTTAATTATATTCATTTAAGGCCTATGTTTATTGTTATTAATTTTTCCAATGTACCTTTATCCTAGGACATTACATAAAAAATTACGTTAAATACATCATTATACTAATAATGCCGAAAAAGATTCGAGACGTTATTGGAAATAGTAATTAATTTACTACTAAGGTAATTGTGAAGTTTTTATGTTCTTTATAAATATTTTTAATACAATTAAATGGTTTATTTTTAATTTTACTTATCACAGAGTCGTTCCAAACCAATTCAAGCTATTGATTAAAAATCAATAGGTTTATTTAAGAGTACATTTAACTTCAACATATTAATATATGATAATAATTTTAAAATAAGAAATATAATTTTTATTATTAATTTAATAACGCCACTAAGCGTTATTACATTCACTTCGAATTATTTTAATTCGTCCCCTAAATAATTCTGCATTATCCTTATTTTACTTGTAGTAAGTAACAGTAATAAAAATCAATGTTATTATTAGAGAACGGTTTGATATTATAATTTATTTAACTTAATCCATCATAACGAATGAAATATGAACTAGTTGCCGACAGTTTCATCCTTTCCTATTGATAATGTAATTATTCTTCTGACTGTATGGGACGGATGTAAAAATACAATGGAAAATTTTATAGAATTATCTGTATCGGAAGAATAGTTGATGTTATACTGCTGATGATGTTATATCAAGATATAACTTAAAAAAATGAAGAAATATCTGGATAATAAATATGTTAGCATCATTTGTTACACATCACACACCCTAATTTTTGCTACAACAAAACTTTTTTCACAGAATAAATGACTAGCTTTTATTTTCAAACGAGTAATACATAACACAAATTTAACTTTCGCTTAAAATAATATCTTACATTAAGAATTGATTTCAGCTTTATAGAAGACAAGTATTTGTAAAAAATATAATAAAATGTTACTAAAGAGTATAATTTTTTTCTATTTTAGATTAACTCATAATCAACAACATTTCGATGTTTGAAAGTTAATAGGGATAAATATAAAATAATTTAATAGACAAAAATAATAACAATTCAATAATAACAATAAAAAATAAATAAAATATAATAGGAATAAATATAAAACCAAACAATATCTGTCAATTTCAGATAACAAATAGAAAAGGTTATGTCGGAAATTACTAAAAATATTCACTAATAAACCAGTCTCTGATTTACAATCTTTGAAAATCAAAGGAAACTTGCATAGTGCAGAGCAGTATAAAAGAACAGTGCAAGATACAGGAAAATTAAGATATATATTGGAAGCATAGTTAACATTTCAAATTAGAGTACTGTGTGACATGAATATCTAAGTAAATACTAACAGTACAAAAGATTACCAACGTAACGGGGTTTGGATATAAAAAATTGAATGTTGTGTATGGTAAGTGTACTCGTATTTATATGTATTTATTTGAAGTGGGTATCATATTCTATACAATATGCAAACTATCGGTCAAACATAACAAAAAAATATATTAACAATAAATTGAAAATTCTATGGAGAATAAATGGGACAATCTTAAAATTTGTTAAGCAGAATAACATTCAAATGTGGAGAATTAACTTTAAGAAAAAAAGTATTTGTTGTAACCAACTTCAAAGAAAATTGCTTTTTCTCAGTTTAATCTACTCATGGTTATTTTTTTCTATGGCAGCAAATCTTATATAGATTTGCTGCCGTAGAGAAAATTTCCCCTTTTCTTATAGAGAAAAGGGGAAAACGGGAAAGGGTAAAAAGGGAACTGGGAGAGGGGCGAGTTTGAAGGGTGAGAGGGAGAAGTTGAAAAGGGAAAAGGGGAAGGAGAATAAGTGAAAGGTAAAATTTGTGCAGTTCAGTTTTTTAATTTTTTCATCAAATTTTAAATTGTGTTCATTTATACTCTCTCTCTCCCACTCTTCGGCAATAGCGAATATTGCCGGGTCTGCTAGTATATACGTATATAAAAATGAATGTCTGTTTGTTTGTTTGTCTCGTATGCGTTCCTTCCTATACCATTCGTCCGATTGCAATAAAATTCGGCGAGTTGTTATGCGCACGCTCGCGAAGGTTTCTGAATTAGTTTTGACCCGCTAGGTGGCGCCGGTGTCGAGATATCTACGAAACAAATATACAAACAGACTTTCTTCTTCTGTATGTTCGTATATGTGTCCGTTATAGACTAAAAAACTACTCGACCTATTTACGCGCAGGAAAAAGGGGAAAAAGGAGGGAAATACAAACTGCAAATAGAAATTAAAATTATATAAGTTGAGTGAAATGGAATGTGTATGTAGTGTTAGGGAAGGTAGGTACAATGATGAAGAAAGAAAAAATATGGGGAGGAGAAAAGATATATTTAGAAAAATATTTAGACTTAGTGTAATCCTTTTTTTTAATCAGTGTAATTGATATTGTTATCTATAATGTTGCACGCCACACTTCATGACTGATAACCGGAAAGCCTGTTCTAACTCATAAACTAAAACTATTGGATTACCCGGAAATGAAAATATTTTTCATACATAAATTTATTAAAGCATTGTAATCATTGGTAAGGAAACAAAAATATCCCTCCCAAATGTAGTTTTTACTACTAATTTATAACCCATTTTATCAACGATATGTACTTAGAGGAGTTAAGGCTGCTTCTTTCAGACTAAACTTTAAAGATTTTCATACAGTGTTAACCTAAGTAGAACTGAATTAATTAAAGTGAAAAGTAAAAATGCTTATCAACAAATTAATAAATATAAGATAAACTTCTATTTCAAAACGACGGCAAAGTAAATTTATAAACAAGATCTTCGATAAATGAATTTTATTTTTAATTTTAATTTTATTTTTAAGCGAAGAAATAATCTATAGTCACAGATATTATATACTGAAAAAAATAAATGAAGTACAATCTTAAAACAATTAATTGAAATGAAAGAAATAATTTTTATCAAGATCAGCAAAAAAACAATTAAAGATTTTCGTCCATCATCTTAAAAAACTTTCAGGAATGAATAAAAGAAACTTTTTGTTGGAAAAATTACTAAAAAATAAATAAAAACAAGTATAACCTGAGTACTGAATTAAATAGGAGATCTCTAAAACAAAAACCTTGATAATTCTCCCCCTGTTGGGAATTTATAAAATGTTCTATCTAATTTACCGATTATACGTGACCTATTTTTTAGTCCTTGTTTTAAATTTAGAGTTTTGGGAATATTTTTAATGTTAAATGATTATAAGCCCACCGGGCTGGTCTAGTGGTAAACTTGTCGTCGCAAATCACTTATTTAATAGCTGATTTTCAAAGTCTAAATTTCTGCGGTTCAAATCCTAGTAAAGATTAGTTATTTTATACGCATTTGAATACTAGACATTGGATACCGATGTACTTTAGTGGTTTTTGGTTCAATTAACCTCACATCTCTGAAATGGTTGGCCTAAATCTGTACAAGACTACATACACCTCATTTACACGTCATAGATATCATCATCTCACTGGGCAATAAGGGGATGCTTATTGTTCACTAGTAAACAAATTGCAGTGTACGGATTAGGAATAATAATAATAATTTCCTGTACGTAACAGGAAAATTTATATCGTATAAATGATCATAAATTTCCTCTTACACGAATATAGTTAAATATTTATTCTGCATTTTATTCATATTACACATCTATAATAAATATCTTTTAACATTATATTTATTAGTTCTTTAATGGTTTTTTTTCTTCTTTTGAAGATTATCATTAATTTAATTCCAATAAATAAGAAAATTTAATTGCAAAGGGCATTAAAAACGGTACTTAATGTAAGAGCATTTTCTAAATGAAAAGAATTTCAGCAGAAAAGCATTAGAACATTATTACCGTTACTAAAAGAGAATATAACCGTATATAAACAAATAAAAGAAAAAAGAGAGTTAAAGAGTACTGTAATAAAATGTAACTATGAATTTTAACAAAGTATACAATTATACTTAGAGAAGATTTTATCGCTTGCTAATGACGAGTTATGTAATCAACATGTCACTTTAAATCGAAATGGATAAAAGTTACCTTATTTTTTAAGAATACGATGATTAAACCCACCGGGTTGGTCTAGTGGTGAACGCGTCTTCCCAAATCAGCTGATTTGGAAGTCGAAAGTTCCAGCGTTCAAGTCCTAATAAAGCTAGTTACTTTTATACGGATTTGGATACTAAATCATGGATACCGATGTACTTAAGTGGTTGGGTTTCGTTTAACCACACATTTCAGGAATGGTCGAACTGAGACTGTACAATACTACACTTCATTTACACTCATACATATCATCCTCTGAAGTATTATCTGAAAGGTAATTACCGGAGGCTAAATAGGAAAAAGAAAGAAGATGTGTTAGATGGTTAGAAAGTTAGTCAGTTAATTGTTAGATGGCGTCACCGAAAGGAAAAAATAAATTAAAGTTGTAATCTAACTTTATATCATAAATAAATATAATTAATTTTTATCAGACGTCATAGTGTTAATTTAAGATAATAAATCATTATAATTATCCCTGAAAGAATATAAATTTTCTCTAATTTTATAGAATTACATTACAAACGTTTGGTACCGTCTTACCGAATTACATTAAAAAGGTTTAATACCGTCTTACATCATATCTGATATGCCATCTTATTTATTGTTCACCTGTATTTTAAAAAGGATTTTTGTGAAATAATAATTTGCATCCAAAATGAAAAATTAAAAATGTTACAAAAATCTTAAGATTTCATTTATTTCAATAAATTAAAAAATTCTATTCTCATTCACATTTACTTTCATTTTCGGTTTTCGAGCCACCATCAGAATCACTATCAGAATAATACGATAGAATGGAATTCGTTTGCGTTACTATAATCCCAAATAATACTAAATATTTCTAAATAAAAGAACTTCAGCTGAAGAGCATTAGAACATTATTACCGTAACTAAAATAAAATATAACCGTATACAAAAAATAAAAGAAAAAAAGGGAGTTAAAAGTACTGTAATAAAAAGTAATATTTGCATACTTTAACAAAGTATGCAATCATACTTAGAGAAGATTTTATAGCTTACACATGTCGATATGCACATGTCATTAATTAATAAAGAGAAATAATACCATCTTCCGCATGAAATAAACATAATTTTTAAAATAAATTAAGTTGTGGAGGGAATACTACCCATGATCTACATTCTAGAACTTTGGTACTGATGCTTTTTTATTTTGCCACTAGGTATAAACAGAAGATTCTTATTACAAAACCGAATGAAATTTTTAAAATATTCGTTTACCTTGCAATATAAAGGTTGAAATTGGCCGGTCGTGTCTCCAGGAATTTTGACCAAGTCCCAACTAATAACTGACAAAGTAATAACTATTTCTTTAATGAAGTCCACCAGGTCTTCGTTCCAACACTTATGTCAACTGTAAGGTAGGATAATTAAATCATCACAGACGTTTTCTTTTGAAATTTCTTTCTACTTAAAATTTCATAAGGTAATCTCTTACCATTGGCAGTTACAGTTATCATTATTCGAATATTCAAGCAATAAATTATTTTAAATTTAACTTGATTTTTACTTTCCTGGCAACACAACTTTAGAACTACACTGCAAGATATAAAGAATATTTAAGATATAAATATCAATCAAAAAATGGGGTATGGGTATTTTCTGCATACCTCGACGTTTTATGATCGAGTAATCCCAAAAAAACAAAGTAAATGGGGGGGGGGGGTAATATTCGTATGTACTATGTATGTATGTACATGCGTTGGCGTGTTTGAAGTTTAATATCTTTTGACTGGATAAACCGATTTTGATGAAATTTATACAAGCACTTGTGCATATGGAGCAACATGTTGGTAAGATTTTGGGATCAATATCTTCACTGGGTGGGGAGTTCTTTTGGGGACAATATTCTCAAAATTTTGCAAATATAACCCCACTTTATATTAATCTCAATACGTGGTGCATGCTTATCTTCATGCCATTTAAAAAAAAAAAAAAAAATCTTTTTAATAACTTCATTTATTTCAAACTTTTTAACCGAATTTTTTTTTAACGTTTCCTAGGCATATTAATAGTGCAAGCGGATAACAAAAAAAAGGTGCTTGAGTGGCAATGTTGGGAGAGAGGGGCGATAAAATTGAAAAATATCGATTTTTTTTTTAATCTTTCAAAACACTTTTTGGGGTTCATTTATCCTCTTCTTCATCGTGTAATTGGAAACATGTTAAAATAAATAGTGATTCGTCAGAATTATCTATGTGATTTATAAAGAAACTTTTCTGCCTAAGTAGGTTAACTGGATAACGTTGACATTAATTTATCTCAAGGTTATTTTTAAATATCATCATTCTATTTCAAAATGACTGCCGTATCGTTTCATAAATTTGTAACACCATCAACAGCTGCCCTTTAATAAAATACCATTATTTCTTTCCTTTTAAAAAAAACTATTTTTTATGATGGGGTAGTCATTTCTGTTGAATTACTTTAAACGTAAAAATTTGATGTGAACACCACATGAGTTCCTTGTACACCTATTAAATTACATATACACATTTTTTTCTGCACTTCATTTAAACGTATTTCATTTGAAAGTGAGAACCTACAATTCTTAATTTTTATTTTTACAATCAGAGGTTAATAATTATTATTAATAAATGAATATATTTAAATTAAAAAAAAGGAAATGAAGTCGCATTCGAACCGATGTATCATACCCTTGTAACATCCAAATATTTCATTAATTAAAATTTTATTTGGTTATATCTCTGGAACCAATGAAAATAAGTACCACTAATGATATATCGTTGAAAAACCCTCAATGGGGCTGATTACTGCACTAAGAAAGAATCCAAAATTCAATTTGTTTTTTGAGGAAAAATTCGTTGTTAAAAGTACGTTTTAAACTAACTCGATCATATACGGTGTTTGTTTTAAAATTCTTATTATTACAAAAATTAAACTGATACTGTTTTTGAAAAAAAAAACAATATCAATTTTTATTGAAAATGAAAGATGCTAGGGAATAAGCAACGAATTTTCTCGTTCTTTACTTTTCTTTCAATTGATTTATATTTTTTTTAAGTTTTGTTATTATTCTCCAACCAAAATTGTGGAGATAAAACATATTTTGAAATCTTACTCTCAAGTATTTTTAAGTTCCTCTGCTGATTTTGGTTTTCTGATTTAAATGCTACACTAATCGTTTAAATGGTATCCACTACTTCGTTTTTTTTTTCAAATAGCAACTGTCAAATACTCAACTTCAATCCAATAATCAAATTAGATGCTTATTTCATGAAATTCATTGCGAATTAAGGAAATAAATAAGCATATTATCCGACTCACCACTACCTGCTACTATAAACGTATAGACTGATAGATTTTAAGTTTTATATCTTTAAGGGAAAAATTAATTAGTCTGAACCGTGTAAGATTGTTTACTAACAATATGTTTTCTTAAAATATATATAAATTAAAATAGAATAAAATTCCTAGAAATGAAGTAGTTACATTTAAAAAGTAATAATTAAGGACTTATTTATTGATTATTTATGTGACAATAATGGTTGTCAGAGAAGTATAATTTTTTGATATGTGGAAAAATATTATTTATTTACACTTAGTTTTATTTAATTGCACTATTTTTAGAAGATAAGTGGATAAGAAGGTTTAAATTTAGGTATGAACAAGTTAAAAGATCTTTTTAAAGGTCATTTTTGGAAGCGGATTTTTCACAGAAAGTATTATTATTTTTAAATTTTATTCCAAATCATTCTGTTTTTGCTTACGTACTGAAATGAAATTAGAAAAAAGGTTAATCACATAAAAAGAATGAATAAAGTAATCAGATTAATTTATGTTTATTTAGGTTTCAATTCTCACCATAACTTACATAAACAGTTTATCTTCAAATATGTTATAATATGTACCTTCGTATTCATATAATGACCATGCGCTCGCGTGTGCGCGTGTGATATGGGGGATGTTGTGAATTAGTAAGTAATTTTTTTTTTTGAAGGTGAATTCAAAGAAACATATTCATATAGTCACTTCTCTCTCTCTCTTTTTCTGTTTAGCCTCCGTAAGGTATTAGTTCAGAGGATGAATGAGGATGATATGTATGAATGTAGATGAAGTTTAGTTTTGTATAGTCTCAGGTCAACCATTCCTGAGATGTGTGGTTAATTGAAACCTAACCACAAAAGAACACCGGTATCCGCTTAATATCAGCATTCCTTCTGATAATACATGTGTTGCAGAATATAACCACTTTGTTAAAATTAGTCAAAATTCTTTCCAATTATTGCTTTTCGTATTTTTTAATCATGAGTCAGTACTTTCGTTGAGATCTCTGATTCTTCAGAACCGGTTTTTTTAATTAAAAATGAATTTTATTCTGACTCATAATTTTATGATTTTAATTACTTTTCGTAAAAAATCTGTTCTGAAGAACCATAAATCCCTGCTTAAGTACTAAACGGAGAGTATAAAAAAAAGTATTAATATATCTTATAATTAATTTTAATAAAACAAAACACAAACACACGCGCGCGCACAACACAAATACATGAAAAAAACAGTATAATAAAAAAAAAAGAATCGTACCGCATAAACCGCCAAAAAAACAAGACAAAAAACATTTTCCTAAAAAAACCATCAGATTCAACTGAACTGATTACTAAATTTACAGAATCAGAGAAAATCCAAATTTGGATGTAAATAAATACCGTAAGTTGTGATTTAATTTTAATTCTTTTTTACTGTATGCAGTAATTTGGCTGTGCTAAGGTAGCATAATATAATTAGTCTTAATTGTTACAATTAGTCTTAATGAATGCTTTTATGAGAAATATTTATTTTAGTTGTTATTATTATTTTTTTAAATTTTATATTTAAGTTAAAAAGCTTAGTTGTTAAAGTGGGAAGGTAACACCCTACAGATCTTTTTTTCATTCAAATTTTTTTTAGTTTATTTAGAAATTTTTTCTTAATCTTTTCGTTGGGCTGGCGGTTGTTTATTTTTTATTTTGATTTATAAATTTGATATATATATATATATATATATATATATATATATATAGGTTGTATAAATGTTCTAAGCAGATAATAAAAAGAAGCTTAATAATATAAGTAAATAAGAACTTATTTATTTATTTAAATAATATTATTTCAATAGGGATTTATATTTATTTTATTCATTGCATGCGCTTATTTTTGTTATTTATCTTTCTTTTTCGTTTTTATGATGTTTTTATTTTTTATCATGTTACTAACATTCTACTGAATTCAAATGAACATGAATATTGTCTTGTATGAACAAATCTCTCTTGTACTGCATGTGATTTGTATTCAATAAACACGATTATTATTGTTATTATTATTATTATTATAAAGTTTATGTATGATCATAAAGAGACTCGATCAGTCCTATTTTTGGGTGAATAAGTATTTCAATTAAATATTAAAACCTCATTAATTTTTATAGAACTAATTATTTATTATTTTTTAATAATTTTATATACATATATTTATATAAACATTATAAAAGAGATGTTTAATGCATCTCGTTTTTGTATTTTCATTGTCTTAAGTGTAGCATGCACTCATTGGACAAAAATAATAATATTCATATAAATATAAAATGTTACTTCAAGGCAGAATGTTTTTTTTCTTTTTTAGTTTTTAATATTATGAGTTATTAGCATTAGTTTTAAGTTAGTAATTCGCAAAATACAGACAGAATACAAAGGTTATTATTAAAATTATTCTGCTGTTAAAATATATCTCACAGCCTTGCCCTTCTACCAGCTGAGGGTACTATAGGTTCACTGTAAAAGTGTGTGATGCAGGTGAGTGATATAAGCCGGCCTCCGAGGTGGAAGTGGTAGGTAGGTGGACCTTTCATCTGGAGGTCTCGGGTTCGAATCCCGGTCAGGTGTGGCATTTTCACACGCTACAAAAATTGTCATTCATCTTATCCTCTCTTAAGTAATACCTAACGGTGGCTGCGAAGGTAAAAGAAATAAATAAAAGGGGAGTCATATAAACCAATTATTATTATAAAAAATTATAAAATAATTAAGATTATTCATAAACTCCTAACTTCAAACCGAAATAAAACGGGAAAATTTTTCGGTGATATTGAATATTAATTTATGTGTGAATATCGTACAACTCCTTAGTGCACAATGTCGATGAGAAATTCATATAAACAACCAAAGGGTGTAGTTAAAGGAAGAATTTTCATAGGTGATTACATTCGATAATAATGCATAACAGGCGAAATAACGCTCTGAAATAAGTAAAGATTTTATTCAGTAGATAATGTAGGTGTAAGGTATGTATATAATCAGTTTGATAACGATTCATTAACT
The DNA here is from genome assembly GCF_047948215.1 of Lycorma delicatula. Lineage (NCBI taxonomy): Eukaryota > Metazoa > Arthropoda > Insecta > Hemiptera > Fulgoridae > Lycorma > Lycorma delicatula. Next base: position 138,514,228 of record NC_134457.1, on the reverse strand, counting down.
AACTTAGGACATTTTAAACTGTAATTTTCCTGTACCTACTGTGGTTTTATTTACAATTGGGTTGAAAATATTTTCTTTAATTCTGTGTACTTTCATGATAAGGAAATGTAAGAATGTTCACTGAACTGTAAAATCTAGCTGTAAATTTTACAAACGTTTAACATGCATAATTAGGCTTGTAACAGATAAAATACAATTCTTTAAAAAATTAAACCAACAATAAAACCAGCTCTAAATACCAAAATATAATTTTTTTATCTATTCTGAGATTAGGAAATTAGTCCATATTAAAAACAACCCCCAAAAAATTACTATTCCTCAATTTGAAACAGATTTCAAAACAGTCAAATTAAAAGAAGAATTGTAAAAACATTATGTTTTCAGCCTCAAAGTATTTTTTAAATAGGTTTCATTATTAGTTCTTTTATTAATCCACCTCAATTTTTTTTTTTTTTGTAAAATATTGATACGCCAAGGAAAATAATCAATATGAGAAAAGAAGCCGCTCGCGAATATTGAAAAACAAAACAAAATTATTTTTGATTACAAACGAAATATGTGTGATTAGAAAACATAGGCCGAAATATTTTAATGAGTTTTGGGTAAGGTTCTTTGGAATGCGGAAGAATGAAATTCTTTTTTACCGTAAGTTTCAAAATTATTATTTTTTTTTTTTTTATAATTTTGTTCAAAAAATCTTTTATTAAGTATGTATCTTAATGTTCAACAAAAAAGTCTTATTTCCTAAAATCAGTTTCGATTTATCAACAAACACACAGTTAAATAGAATATTGTATCGTTATCAAGTTGCATGGTGCGATGGCTTGTTTTCTACATGTACTCACATTTTTATTTTGAATAAAGCACTACCATCTAGCGGAAAAAATGAACTAATATATGTACAATAAACTGTATTGTGTACTACTATATAAGCAGTACGTTGTTTTCATTAACATTTATTATACTTATTATTTTTTCATATGTTAAAAAAAACTATTGTATACATAATTTTTTTTATATTTTATAAAAATAGAGCAACACCATTCTTCTTGATGCAAACGATGTACATATATGTATTAATCCTTTTACTTCATTATATTTCTGTCACAATGGCAACAGAAATATAATTAAGTAAAATTACAAATCTTTTTTCTTTAATGAATAAGTGTAAAATACTTCATATTCTCACAAACATGAGGATACGAACGCGTCAAGGGTAAAGGGGCGGACGGGTCCTGGCTAGGCAGTTGGCTGAGCGAAGCGAGCTCTGACCGGCTAGTAACATAACAGACCTAATCTTAAAGTAGAAACGTATTGTTTTAATTAATATAAAAGACAGATCAACAGGAAAACTTGTTGTTTTAATTAGTTTCATTAATTGATTTCTTACCTAACCTATTAATGGGTCTAATAGCTACAATTCATTAAATTATTCATTCAATTTTTTTTTTTATTTTGATATATAATATGTATATATATATTTGCAATTTTAATGAATTCAATTTTTAATCTTTTTATTTTAAATTATTGTAAATAAAATAAATATGATTTCAATTACTGAAGAATGTAAAAACAAGTAGAATATTTTCAAATCACAGTATTTTTTTTAAGCGTATATAGATGAATAACCTTAACAATGTTTGTTACAACTGTTAATTGATAGCCATGTTAAGAATCATTTTTAACATTTTATCTAATCTTACTATTATTTAAAGAGAAGTCTTTTCGTTTGTTCACTGAGCTGTAAAATCGCGAAAACTATTGAATCAATCATTACGAAATTTTAACAGTAGCTTTCCTACTAATTGTGGGATTTTTCCACTATTCAACCCTCACCAATATCACTACCAAATAAAAAAGAAGTACAAATAAATAACCTAGAACTTCATTTACTAAATTTAATGTCACTGCCTATATCGATAGATATTGTCTATGCCAATATCGACTTCTTCAGACAGTTATTATGTAATTTACTGAAAGTAATGTCATTTTGTAATCTGGCGGCGACCAAAAACTCATCCATAGTAGTGTAAAAATGCCGGTTCTGGACAAGCATCATCAATGACGTCACACCCCCTCTGACGTCACGCCACCCTCTGACGATAACCCCCTCTGACGTCATCGCCCCTACCCCCTGTGACGTCATCACACAAAAATTGGGGGGGAAATTTGGGAGAAAAAATGGCGGCTAAAAAAAGTGCCAGCAAGGATGCCCCACTCGGGGTGTCCCCGTTAGAGGTATTGGCATAAAGACCGAGTCCCGGCTCCCGAAGTGGGGCCTCAGGGCGGCATAGCCAGGTCTGGTGAATCCTACTCTTTGAGGCGGGCTCAAAATGAGATCCTACCGGCGGGCCGAGACGGCCCGTTGAGCAAAGGACACTCCCCCAGGCTGTGTACTTAAATGCAGGATCTGGCTCGGAGGAAAAGAATAAATAAAAAATATTAAGGAAATCATAGAGAAATTCTGCCATATATTGATTTTTTTTATCATAAAAATATAAAACGTTTGTTTTCCAGTAACAAAACTATAAATTGAAATATTTAAGATTTTATCAATTAAAAATTTATGCATTAAAAAAATTCTAACCTGTACTGATTTGAAATTAATTGTATCATCATTAATGATAGTAAAATTGTTCCCGGGGCTGAACAAAAAAAATTTTTTTTATTTGCCTCTATTTCTTTACAGTGTTTTCATAATTAAAACCAAATTACTAACATAAATAGCATATTAACTAGGTACAATAATTTCTGTCTGTTTAATTGTTCTTGTTTCAAGGATAGTTATTACTTCATTTCATAAGTGTTCAAAATTTCAGTTCCAATTGTATTAACAATAATGAACAATTCACTTGTGTGAAATAGTAATAATTTGAAAATAATAACTGGTTTCTCGTATTATAATTTTTTTGCATCTTTTTAATAGTTAAATGTGCATATATAGTAGGCAGAAACGTTAAATTGTTTTTAACCTCAACATAAACACAACCCTCCCCACATACGCGCGCGCGCTCACACACACACACACACACACAACACAAAGTCATATATCATGTTACTGAAAAAAAATCTAAGGGCAAAAACTTTCATAAGATGGAAAGAATTCGTGACAAAGAGCATTTCTAAGTAAGGATTAGGCACATGCAATGTCCTTCTGGTTTCTGTAACGTGAAACATAATACGGACGCGGACTCAGCACTCTACACAAATAAGAATTTCTTCTTGACCATTCTTCTTCTTCAGCTTCTTGTTCAGCCCCGAGAACAATTTTACTCCATTAATGATGATACAATTAATTTAAAATTAGTACAGGTTAGAAAATTTTTATTTTAACATGATGGATATTATGGACACTTTATTGTATGATAATTGACAAATAATTTTTTTTTTTACTTGAGTAATGAATAAATTTTTAATTGATAATATTTTAAATATTTCAATTTATAGTCTTATTACTGGAAAACAAACGTTTTCTTAAATATTTTTATGATAAAAAAAAAATCAAATAATTTTTGTATTTCTTTAATAATATAAAGATGTAAAATGCTTTTAACTACAACTGTACAATCAAATAAATTGAGTTACTTTCTTAAAAGGCAAATTCTATTCGTCTAAATTTCAGATATTATTAACACATATTCAAGATTTATTTTATCTATATGGCAGAGTTTCTCTATGATTTCCTTAATATTTTTTATTTATTCTTTTCCCCCGAGCCAGATCCTGCATTTAAGTACGCAGCCTGAGGGAGTGTCCTTTGCTCAGCGGGCCGCCTCGGCCCGCCGGTCGGATCTCACTTTGAGCCCGCCTCAAAGAGTAGGATCCACCAGACCTGGGTATGCCGCCCTGAGGCCCCACTTCGGGAGCCAGGACTCGGTCTTTATGCCAATACCTCTAACGGGGACACCCCGAGTGGGGCATCCCTGCTGGGACTCGATCTTACGATTTCCTTAATTAAATAAGAGTAAAATATCTTCACAACATTCATATACATAAAACTTAATTTAGGCGGCACGTGTCAGAGCATTGTGTAAAAAGAGCAGGGATAGTTCAGTTTCTGAAAACTTTTTAAGAAACAAAAGAATGAATTAATTCATTGATCACGCTATTCGTACGTAAATTTAAAAAAATAAATTATTTAAAAACAAATATTTTTACATTTTTTTCCTTTCTGAATACTATACATCGTAATCACAATTAATTGTAAGTATATCGCATTACATGTGTTAATATATCATGGATATTTTTTTTATAAGTTCGCTTGTACAACTTGCTAAATTTGAAAACTATAGTTTAAAAAAAATTCTTTATGTTACAGAGAAATTCTACCAAAACAACACAAAAATTAGAAAGCTGTCGGGAAAAATATAAGTTTTTAATAAGAAAAAATAGAGGGAATACACGAAAAACTTAAATAATTAAGTTTTATCGTATTTGACGAGTATGATAACTGAAATCGATTAAAAAGACTTTTACTGTTTACAATACCTTATCTTTACATAAATCCAGTCAAATTGAAATAGGCTGATTGCTGAGCTCAATGACTGAATATTGAATAACATTGTTGACTGTTAATGTTTAATTCTGTAGAAGTGCACAGTGCAGTGCACAGGAAAATCCTATAAGAGTTTTTGAAGAAAATTAAATCATTCTATTTTTATTGGAGCTTCATGTACACGTAAATTGTATACTGCACTTATACACGAATAGTTTTGAACATATTAAGATCGAATATACTATTCTTACTGTAAATATGAATGAACAAGCAATCACAAACAATCGACACGTCTAAAGACGAGAAAAATATTTTAATATTTATTAAACTTCTAGGCACAATAATTTATCTATTCAAGAAATAAAAATGTTTATGTTAATTGCGACTTTTAAAAAATGGGAATTTTAATCTACAATGATGTATTTTCCAAACATGACTGGAAACTCTACTTTAATAATTAATGTTTTGTAGTAGTGCTGTACCGCCTAAGAAAAGAAAAATCTCAAATTTTACTGAATATATAAGTTATATGATCGTGAAACGGTCCCTTACGGGGGAGGAAGAATAATAAAGGTAAAACCGAAGTAGGAGATTATACAAATCTGAAAAAAATTCATTCCAATCTAATATATAATATTTAAAGTTAAGAATTAAATATTTCAAAACATCTAGTGTATTTTCTAAATTTGCTGAATTAAATTTAATTAGGTTATGAATAGTCCTATGTAAAAAATACCTACAAGTTTTGCGATAGCCTCTATTTTTTTGTGCATAAATATTCATTTTTCTTCGCTTCAGGGAGTAAGTAAAATTTGTTATTCTGAAAACCATATCTTTGGAGATCAATCTGGAGATCAATATGATCAGTAAGTCTGTAGTACATTCCGGGGAAATATGAACTAATTTACCGATATCAATTCTTTCTAAATGTTTACATGAATTAATTTTACGTTTCAAACTGAAAATTTTCAAATCTTTACGGATAACTTCATCTCTTATTCTTTCTTATAATGTGCGTGTACTCAAATCACTTTTTTAAAAATCACATTTCTGCCAGTATTATTCTTTTGTTTTCGTTTTTTTTATAAGTACTTCTTTAGATAACACCATCGTTTTATAAAATGTTTTTTAATAAAGTTTTTTTTTAAGGTCTATGAATTGCCTCATAAATAGGTGTATATGTAAATTTGTTTAGTTTATTTGTAAAATCATAAAAACCCAATATTTAAAATTTTGATATCTGTTCCACGATTTTTCTGTGTATTAAATTTTAGATCTCACAAGGTAAATTCCTCTAAAAGCCATTTTTCTTTGCCGATATCTTTTATTTATAATATAAATTTATTGAGATTTATACATTTTTCTATGCTATTTAGAGAGATTTATTTCTTAGAAGATCTTCATTTTCTTGAATTCTTACACAACATCGGCTTACAAAGTACTTCGATATTGCAGTTTAGCTATATTCCCGAGTCAAATACTAATTTCAACTTGCATATAGCATCGTTCAAACGTAAATTAAAAAACGTTGGAGAGGTGCATTAGACCTATCTAAAAATTTAATTTATTTCCTTAAGTTGTTTATATCTTATGACTTATCACAATTGATGTATTTCATACAAACATGTGAAGGCTGTAAGAGCAAAGGGAGAACTCTGCTAACTAAACCGTTATATAACCTTTCCCTGCTACAATATCAAAGGCTTTTTCAAAGTCTATGAATTCTAAATGAGTTTATAAATTTAATTCACTTCGTTTTAGTATAATTTATTTTATTTTAAAATAGCACCTTAAGTTGAATGAACATTCCTAAAAATTGTTTATTCCTGTTCAAGAAAATACATTCAGCGATCGCCTCAGTCTATTATTAAAATACTGGAATATAAATTAAGAATTAAGTGTACTCTATGTAACGAACTAATGCCTGTATGATTTATCAAAATTTAAATAAAAACTATTTTTATCATTCATTTAAAAAAATATTTATGACTTTAACCGGAAGTCGATTCTTAATAAGAGTTTCTAACAATTATTAGAAAGATGCAGGAATCTCAGATAAAAAACAAAATGTTTCAGACATTAAATATTTACCCCAACCAGTCTTGCACTATTTCGTTTTTTCAACCCTTTCACTACATCAACTATTGTTAGCAATATTATATCTTTAAATTCTGTAGCATTAAGGTGTAACTTGTTTTAGAGCTTTCTCACCCTTACAAACTCTTATAATTATCTCTCAAGTTTGTTTTACAAATGCATTAATTCTTACTCATTATTCATTATTTCTTCTTTATTATGTAGATTTTTCAAAGCCTTATATTCACATTGCATCTCATGCACATTATTTTCAAAAGTTCAAATAAATTTATCCCACGACTATTGGTGTCATCGTTAAAATTAATTATTTTTTATTTCACTTAACGCGATAGAAGTTCTTTATTTTAGAGTAAAGAATTGTTTAGTATTTAAATGAATCGTTATTTTTTATCAGTTTTCTCAATGATTTCTATCTTTATTTTCACTCTTTCTCCTAAATACATTTTTTCATCCCAGAACCTTATTCAAATGCTTAACAGTTTCCAGGAACCTCTTTCAGTTTTATTCATTTTTTTTGTTTTGTTTAGTTTCCTTTTCTCAAAACTCTCCATTTAAGTGTTTTTGGCACAAGTATCTAATTCTCTTCGCTTGTAATAACATTTTTTATATTCATTTCTGACCTTAGTTCCTTTAAATCTTGACTGTTCTTTTATCCATCTTGAAATTTTATTAATCTTGGAAAGTAAAAAAAAAAAAAGATTAACGCCAACATCACTGAGTAAATATAGAATGTTTTTTTTGCTTCTTTCATTTTTCTGCCGAAAGAAAATTATTTCTCGTTTGAAAGTTATGAATAATAATTTCATTACATCCACTAAAGTTTTCTGTTAAAGACCAGCAAGTCATTTATTCTCTTAGTTAATTTTTGAATTTTTGCTGCTGCTTTTGCTAATTTGTTTAGTTTCAAAGATTTTTATACTTTGCGTCGAATTTTCATCCACATTTCATGTCCTCCTTTCATTCAAAGATCTCGCATTCGAATCCCATACAGGCATGGAATTTTTCATACGTTACAAACTTCGATTTTCATATTCTCAAGTAGAAGTTTCAAAGCTTCTTTGGTCAAACAAAAAACTAATTCATTAAGACAAAAAAATAATAAAAAATGGACGAGATTTACATAGTTTTTAATTGTTTTGTAATGATTCAAACCTAAAAAAAATCAATTTATTTTTATTTTGTATATCAGTCAATTTTATATTTAGAGTGTAATACTTCAGCGCTTTTTGGAACTAGTGCCAACTTGATATATCTAGTTTCAAAACGCAGAGTAGCCATGTAACAGAGCTACCAAATAACTGGAGCGGAACAAAAAGTGTATGAAGAATTTTAATGATTATAATGTATGCGATGACATTTATTGACAGGTTATTTCTACTTCATTTATTTTTGAGTTTTGACATTCTTTTAATTTTTATTTTATTATTAAAAATGAAATTCTGTTTAATAAAATAATTATGGCTATAAAATAATAATGGTCTTACTTACATTATAACGCAACTAGCCATAACACGTCATATGTTGTTAATAATTAATTAGTGTTTAATAATATTTAATTAATGTTATAATGATAAACTAATTACAACATAATATTAATTTTGCATTATAAAAATGTCATTTGCAATGGAACTGAATAAAATTATTAACAATACAATTAACGTAATATATTACTATGTATAATAAAGTTTACATATTTTTAATTATTTTGCAGTGTTATTAACCTCATAAGCAGTGAGAATCTTGCTTTATTTTAAATATGATTTATAATCAATCATATTTATAAATATGAAATATAATCAAACCATCCTACAACAGTATTTTGTAGTTTTTTACGTATGAAAATTATAGAATCTTATAATGGCGCAAAAAATTATAAATTTACTACTATAGTTCATGACTTTGAAAACCTTGTAAACAGAACGGCCAAGGGCAGCCAACCCCCATGACAGAGTAGTTGCGTATCAGCATTTCTTCTGAAATGTCCTGGGATCAAAACCCGGTTAGGCTTGCTGTTTTTTGCTAAGTAATTTTCACATCATAATATTCTCACACAAAAACTTCGAAGAGCTTGTATGGTGAATTCATTACCAATAAAAAAATTGAACAAAAATAGTTTTTTGCGCTATTTATCGAATAATTAGGGGGTTTTCAACCGAAGTAAAAATAACTATAGATATAATTGTTTAAGTTATATCATAATAAACTTAAAAAAAAAAAACCTTCATATTACAAAGAGAAGACAAATTATACAGATTTTTTTTTTTAGTTTACCACTTTATCACCGAGTATGCTTTCAAAGAAATTATTTAAATACCATTTAAATTATCAAGAAATTATCATATCATTTTGAATCAATTCAATTTTTATTTATTTCTTTCGATATGCAATAAAGCAGAAGTTATTTTTTTAAAGCAAATAGCATTTTTTTAACCTCCAAGACATCGTTAGGCATTACTTTAGCGGATGAGATGAAACTGCAATTTCGTAGCGTGTGAAAATGCCATGCTGACCGGGATTCAAACTCGCGACCTTCGGATGACGCTATCACTCGCACTACAGAGGCCGGAAGCATAATTTTAATTAAATGAACCGAATACCTAAGTAGGATATAAGAATGCTTTATTTATTTATGGACTACAACTTTTAGAGAATTGTGGAGAAAAGATCTTCTTAATTTCATCATTAACTGGAATTACTCACTCTCGCTTTGCTTCATTTTTTGGTAATTAAGATAAATTTTTCAAAAATTGCTAATAAATAAATATTTTAAGAAATTAAAAATTATTATATTAAAAATTAACTTTTTTTTTTAAATGTGTTTTTATAATGAAGAACAAATAATTTTTGTACTCAAAACTTTTACATTTTTGTAAACGTTAAAGTGTTTAAATTCATGTCACGTTTAGGTGATTTTTTCCAAATGTATCTTGTAATTGTAAACTTTTGCTTTTAGAAAACTTGTCTAACTTTTTTAAGAAGAGAAATAAAAAAATAAAAAAACGAGAAAAATATAAATAATGAAATATTTTAGTGTTACAATCATCAGATATACTGTAATGAATTTTATATGAACAGCAGCAAAATTCACCTTAAATATTTCATTTGTTCATTTTAAACTTCATAACATTCAGAGTTTTGGGATTTTTTATATTACCAACTAGTGTGAGAGTTATAAGTGTTTTGATAAATTATGATTCTACCAGAGGTATGGAAGAAAGATAAATGATTTTTTTTTTTACAATTATAGAAAACGTAAAGGAACGTCTTTTTATATTTTATCACCTTATACTATTTAACTGTTTTTTATGTAGTCCAAAACACATGTAATGGTATGAGTTTACCATAATTTTTCAACTTTTTTTAAAAATTATTTGTACGGATATAAATAAATATCAAATAGCATATTTATATTTTAATTATTTTTCTTATTATAAGAAGTTCTAATAAATCCTTATTAGATGATTTTATTAATTTATGCCTTATATTACATCAATTTTTAAAGTTAGAGATACTGACTAAAATTAATGTATACAAAAAACAAAATATTTCGTGAAAAAAAGAATCGTGGTCTAGGTACATTAGCGTGAAGATTTCATAGAAATTACGATGAATTATAAAGAATTTGTCAACAAAACACTTAATAAAATTATTTTTTAATAAAATATGAAATTTTCTTTCAGTGGTACAATACATTTGTATATAAACATCTTCTTCTTCTTTTTCTTCTTCTTTTTCTTCTTCTTTTTTTTGTATAAATAAATTCAAAAAACTACTTAACCACCAACACAGTAACAAATAATCTAATACCACTGGTTGACTTCCGTGGGATCCAGCATCATCATTCGGTGCATAATTCTGTAATTACATAAAAAAATAACTAAAAATAAATAAAAAAATAAATTTAGAAAACACAACACTCTAACCACAAAATTTGTAGCAACACAACTGCCGCCCTCCGTGGCGCGATGGTTAGCGTCTCAGCCTTTTAACCGGAGATTCTGGGTTCGAATCCCGGTCAGGCATGGCATTTTTCATACGTTAAAAATTTCCATTCGGGTTAACTGATCACAGCAGTCGATGCTCGCCCATCTCATTAAAAGAAAACACACACCATATTGAACAACATTATTGGAATCAGCATACATATATATTGTTTTTATTTGAAATGATGGGCATTGTCTTATAAGTATGGAAATTTGTAGCGTATGAAAAATGCCATACCTGACCAGGATTTGAACCCGGGACTTCTGAATCAAGGCTGAGATGCTCCCACTCCACAACAGAGATCAGCAATATATATATATATATATATATATATATACTATATTGTTACTTTATCTATCTAATATATAAATGTAAAATTTTTGTAGTGGTTCTGTCTGTTTGCAACAGCATTAGGCAAAAACCAACCGACAGATTGCTTTCAAATTTTCAGGATTCATTCGTGTTATCCCAGGGAAGTTTGTAAGCTATAGGCTGAGGCCCTAGCCCCTTGGAGGTGAAGTTGTGATTTTTTTTTTCTTGAACAACGACCTAATTCAGTTATTGATTTCGTTTTTCGATGTAAAAATAATAAACACTGAGTTTTATAACATATCCAACTTTCAGCTTTCTACCTTGACCTCTTCCCGAGATATAGGGTATTCAACTCTATAATGGAAAGGAAAACAAAAAAGATATGTTCATTTACAACAGAAGTATATCAGAGCTTTTATGTCAAGAATGAGAGTAAAATAAATTTTTAGGGTTTAATTGTTATTTATCAGTATTCTCATAACCATGATGATTACGAATACTTCGACCTGACCGGCTACTTATTAAATAAAGATATATTAAGCAATACAACTACTAAACAGGCTTATTTATCTTCAATCTACATTCTTCAAAAATCTAAATCTTGAATCTGGTCAAAAAATACTGTTTTTGAACAGGTACAAGATACTATTTTTTAAACAGTAGGCTTATTTAGTTTTTTTTTTTAAGAAACTTATTTAGGTGTTTTTGTCTGAACATTATTAGTAGTTACAACAGGCTTTCTTCAAATATATCTGGTATATCTTTTTGGGTGTCTATTTTAACATGAAATGAATAAAAATAAACAAGTATCGAAAATTGGGAAGGGATATAAGGAAAAGAATGGAAAGTGGAGCCACAATACATTAAAATTTTTGTTATTTTCAATTGAAATAAATAAATAGTAACTTTATATTATTGACAAAGATTTGTTCTTGTGTATCAGAGTTCTGTGTAATGTTAAATTTTACAAAAATATGTGTAGTAATGAGGAAAGACGTGAAAGAATCTCACAGAAACCCCAAAATTGTAAAAAAATTTAAACAAATTAGATTTATAGAAAAACATTATTTAGTAACGATCATTTTAGTTGATTATTCTCCATACTTTTCTATTTTGTATTAATATTCGAATTTTCTTGTTCTTAACGTATTGTAAATCTATAATAATTTTTTTATATATTCAAATATCTATTTCTGTTTTCCGTCTGAATTTTTCACCTTCTATCTTTTCTTCTATTATTAAATTAATTTTCCAAATGTGTACAATCATAACCTACATCAATACAACAAATTATTTTCACATCAAACCATGTGTTTTCAGGAATTTAAAATTTATATTAATAAAACCATGTGAATTTATATTAATAAAACCATCAAACCATGTGTTTTCAGGAATTTAAAATTTATATTAATAAAACCATGTGAATTTATATTAATAAAACCATCAAACCATGTGTTTTCAGGAATTTAAAATTTATATTAATAAAAAAGTGTTATTAATAATAATATTATAAATTTAAAAATGTAATGAAATATAATGTCTCACTTACCAAAACAGCAGCAACTTGAGAAAAGCTGAATGTTTTACATAAAGTTGCACCAAACGGCCAGTACTGTAGAAGTAATGTTGGTACAAATGAAAACGGAACACAAAACAATGTCATTAAAATATCACCAACAGCAAGATTCACAATAAAGAGGTTAGTAACTGTTCTCATTCGAGGAGAAGAATGAACGACGTAACACACTAGACCGTTACCAAGAAGTGCAGCTAAAAATATTCCTGAGTACATTAAATATATTATTGCTTGAAGATATGGAGAATTTAACACACCACCTGGTCCAGAAATACAATTTGTATCATTAGTTTCCGTTCCTATAATCGGAGTTGTATTTATATATCTCTCCATTGTAAAAAATTCATATAATTATTCGCAAATTAACACTAAACAAAAATTTACTCACTTTAATAAATACTACAATTATTAAAATAAACTACACAACACTAAAACTTATAAACTTCAGGAAAAATGAATAAGTAGAAAATCTTTCATAACTTAATGATAATTAAGTTTAAGATGATTTATGTTGCCAAGAAAATATATTTATGCAAGGGTAAATATTATTAATAGTTTCTATCGTTTTTATTTTTTTAAATAGCAAAGTAATAAACTTTTTTCACGACTGTCGTAAAAAAAATAATATCAAAACATTAACTAGAAGAAATTAATTATTAAGAATAAAATTATTTATTTTTTAATAAATCATAGCAAGAAACTTTTCATATTATAATACAAATTTCATCCATCCTTACAAGTATTTTTTTAATATAAGTAAAATCCTTTCTAAATTTTTTAGAACTACGAAGCAGTTATTCAGCAGTGAATGCATAATCTTAGCACTGTTCCTATATTATCTCTGAAACTTATAGTACGACATTTGTAGCTATCGTTTATTTTTTAAATAATTTTTTATTGCCACAGGAATAACCTGCAGTCACAAGTAATTTGAAGATATAAATGTTAATCCAAATAACGTCAAATCAAACGTAACGTCAAACCTGTAACAAACAAAATTAAGGAAATAAATTATTTTTCGTAAAAAAAAAAATGTAATTAAAACTGCAGAACTTGATTAAAAAATTATTTTAATTAACTATTTTATAATAATATTAATAGTATAAAATCTAGAAAGGAATAAAAATCATATATATATATATATATATATATATATATATATATATATATATTCTGAGGTTGAGATTTTATCTTAAGGAAATATTAAATGTTTTGTGTTCGGTACCCAAACACAACTAAAAAATAAAGTAGTTTCTTATTTTTTTATGTTACTGATGTAATGTAACTTTGATTTTTATTTCTATTGAAATCATAAGATATGTAGGTCTACATACATGTAAACCTGTTTTAAACAAATACCAAACAATATTAGTACAGTCAAACCTCTCTAAATTGAAACTCCTTAATTCGAAAATCTATCTAATTCAAGTTTAACCTTGTCCCTTAAAAAGATTCTCCTTAATATGAATTAAATCAGAAGGTACTAATTTTAAATATTTCGAATCCTCATGAAGAAATTTGTTTTTCTTTGAAATCAACATTATTAAGTGTTAGTTTCTTTGGAAATGCGGAAACAATGACACACAATCGTGTGATAAAAAAGTTGCCTTTGAAGAAACTCAATTATACTAAGAAAACAAGTACTTGCTCAAAATAATCCTAACCTCCCTACGGGAAGACACCCCCCTAATGACGAACCCGGTTGCCACACCACCCTACTCCATTCCTAGCCTTGATGGACTTTACCGGAGGTCGTCTTTTAGACCCTTTAAACCTGATAACACATCATAATCATCATTTTGGGCTCTGTCAGTATGCTACCGATGCATATGCCTCGGCAGACATTTGAATCTGTATATTTACTCAACTTACTATTGCTTCGTATGGTTTCTTCCGTCCTTGACCATCTACCACAACTTACAACTTTCAACTACCAAATTAACCGATTCGTGAGAGCGCGATCCCTGCGCATTCTTGTAACACCGAAAATTTCACACAGAAACTATTCCTACATCTAACTTCGATTAGACTGTGCACTTAGATCATTACTTGACTGAATCTTTAAACACCAAAAATACTATAGTCATATCAACAAAACAAGTGCTGATCTCAACAACGTCAACTTTGTCCTACAACTCAATTTACTCAAAGTCATCTTGATTTACTTAAAAATCAAGAAACAGATTCAAATTTAATAAGCCACTAATAAAAACATACGCTATCTCTCTCTATTTTGGTCCGCTTTCGGGAGGGAGAGAGATCAATTCTTACACCCTTACACCGCAGATCCATCACAGTTGCTCAAAACAATACTAATTTAAAGAAACAAATGTTACAGTGGGCGCATACAGTCAAATTTACAAATAATTTCTGGAAACATGGGAAAATAACGTAGAGCCTTGCTGTACAGAAATCAACTGGTCTACGACGGCGGTTCACAAAACTATGTCGTACATATTGTGTCAAAGGCACTGAACATGTTGAATGTACGTTCTTTTTACTATACTCTTTCTGACTAATAAATATCCAGCATTCCAATTTAACGTATTGAATAATGAAAATATTCGTTCTGCCAACAAACAAGTTTCTTCTCTTACAAGTAACAAACAATTTTTTAAATAAGATAAAACATTAGGTTACCTATCCCAGTAATTTTTAAGAAATACGTATTCTATGAATTTAGCTTAAATGTTCCAGTTCCATTAATAATGTGATTAATTTTTTGAGATTTATTTACCTCACATTAAACGTATAAGATTTAAATTAATTTTAATTTGTTTATACAGTAATTTGTTTTTCAATAATTAACTGTATTTTAGTTTACATAATGCGGTGTTAATTTTACTTCGCTATTTCTGTTTTGTTATTGTCATTATTTTTGTATTTTAAGAGTAATTTTGGATTGCAAATTATATATATTTACTATATCTTTCTGTTTATATGTATTACTCAAATATTAATACGTTATGGCTGTCGAAAAAGCTCTGTAAACTTATTTTTAACTGATGTATCTTAGTAAAATTCATATTAAAGAATAAAAAATATGCAATTTATTAAATATTGTATATATTTCAGTAAAAACGTCAATTTTACATTACATTTATAAAACAAACTTTCATGATTCAAAAATCTATTTGTTCCTTGAAGTTCAATTCAGAGAAGATAAACTGTACAACGATGAATAAGAACAGAACTTTCAACTTATTAAATTAAAAGCACTATTCATAAAGAAAATTTGTTTCTGATGGGTTTCATTTAAGGGAAGGTATTAATGACTAAAGAAAAGATGCATTTTGTAATATTTCTCGAAACTTTCTGATAATGGTCTAACAAAATCTGAAATCGAAGAGTATGCGTGAAAGGAAATTTGAAAACAGTTTACCAGAAATATGACAAAAGAGAAAGTTTAAATAACAACACCTAAGTTTAATAAAAGCCTTTTGTGAAATATCTCTTTAGTCAGCGTAACTACTGTACTAAACGTTTCTCGTAAGATTTATTTTCCTTTTTTCTAAAGAAATCTTAAACTATATTTATTTATTTTTTAATACGGAATTCTTTCATTAACGAGTTAGCCATATTATGTCATAATTTTAATACCTGGAAATATGGTTGTAACTAGTTGATATTTCACACGATAAACATTCAATTTAATGGGTTTAATCTCTTTTAATTTTGGCTGATTTAGATTTTTTCTCAAAAATCATATCTCTGCGAATTGGTAAGATATTTTTTTTACATGTGTAAAAAACCTTAAAAATTAGAAGAAACAAAATATTTCTTAAAGTTAATAACCATGTCGTCTTGGTTCTTGGAATCTATGTTGATTCAAAACTGTTAATAGAATTCGAATTATAGATATTTTCTTTTCTTAAATAAGCTATCAAAGAGTCTTAAAAATTCAATTTTTATTAACATTTTTACTAATAAGCGGTTAAATAAAAACCATTTTTTTTCCATCTCAAAAGTGATAAAATATATAAATGTTTATATATATGATTTATTTATGAAATACTATGATAAAATGAATAAATTTAAACATAAATTGGCTTTGAAATTGAATTTTTCTAGAGTAATTCGTTTATTGGAAACAGCATTCGTCGCTTCGTTTTTTAATGCTAAAAAGATAATACTCAATTTCATTAAAAAAAAAGTATAAAATAGTAACAGAAAGAAAATAAATATTTTTTATGACTTATTTAGAGTATTTTAAATTAATTCTGTTTGTTTAAGTTTTGAAAAATACTATATTTAAATTGCATCTCTGGATGTAAAAAACAGTAAAAGAAACAATGTAAAGTAAGATGTAAAAAATGGATATATGCCAGATAAATAAAAAAAACCACTAAAGAGTGCTAAACATTGTGAAAGGAAACTACATTAATTCAGTGGAATTGAAAACCTCCGTTAGAGAGGATTATTAAACAGAAAACGACAGGTTACAGTGAAAAAAAGATTAAAGGTTTGCTATAAGCAGTCTTGCTAAACAACCACTGATGATAAATTATTATTAGTTTATAAAAAATAATATTTTTTTTAAGAGAATACCACTAAAAAAGATTAAATATTCGGGGGGAAAATTAATATCGGTAGATGTAAAATTCTTTTTTTCATTAATTAAGAATGAAAGGAAAAATAGGTCGGTACCTAAAACAAGTAAAAGCAAAAAAGAGTAGTTTCTTGTGTTACGTTTCTCCAATACTGTAACTTTGATTTTTTACATTTATTGTAACATCAATGTCACACATATATATATATATATATATATATATATATATATATATATATGTGACATTGATGTTACAATGTAGGCCTACATGCAGGTAAGCATTACTTAAACAAAAAAAAAAAAAATTTAATATTTTATTAAATTATTAAATATCTAATTATATTTATTTAATAAATAAATTTTTCAAATATATATGTTTAATTATATTATTTCTATATTTATTTTAATTAATATAATATTTAATAATATTAAAATTAATTAATTTAATACTAAATATTAATGTATATTTTATTTGAATATATATTTTTTTTAATAAAAATATTTAAACACATAATTAAAAAAAATACTAAACTTAATGTTAGTACAGTCAAACCTCTCTAAATTGATCCCTCTTGGAGCCTTATTAGTTTTGATCTTTATTATGGATTGTTGTTTTCGTGATTGTGTGTGTCTTTCTTTCCACTGCCAGAGTGGAAAAAAAACCATCCGAAACGTGGCGACGTGTAGGGCCAGGTAGGGAGCCCCCTTGCCTAGGATATCCTGGCGCCTGGATGCAAGAGCGGGGGAGTTGGGGTTCGTCTAATGATGGCATGGGAAACCCTAGCGGTGTAAGAGGGTGCAAGTAAGAAGGGCATGCGTTATGCATGTCTGGATTCTAATAGCATAAGAACGGAAACAGGTAGCCATCCTGTGGAGGGGGGGGGGGTCTTGGCTGCCCAGAAAAGGGAGTCGGAGCGCCTTGCGATCTAGGAGGGATCCCGGTGGGTGGCCTCTGAGTTGGGCCAAGCTAGGGGGGCAGGCTGCGGCCACGGCACCCTGAGGCAACCGAGTTATGTCAAACCGGCGGGAACCGGTTTCCTTGATGGGGGGGGGGGTGTTAAAATAAAAAAAAGTTGATCCCCCTTAATTCAAATAACTATGTAATTCAAATTTTAATCTCGTCCCTTAAATAGTATGAAAATAAGAGTAAATATTAATGTTAATAAGAATACATATTAAAGAGTGGGTGTTAACAGCTATGGTCATTAGCTCGGTGGAAACTGGTAGCGTATGAAAAGATGCCATTCCTAATTACGATTCAAACCCGGGATCTACGCACGAAATACTAAGACGCTTCCTACCTCAGCCTTTCATCTGGAGGTCACGATTCGAATACCGGACAGGCATAGCACTTTGATACGCATCATATTTCCATTCTGATAGGACAAACTGACAAAAGCAGTAATGTACACACAGTATATTGTTCAAATATATTTAAAGTTCTGCCGCAATAAACTTAATACGAAAACATTCTTTATTTCTTGTAATTCTCCTGTTTACTCTGAAGTTATCAAAACAGTTTACGGAACAGTCGATTAATAATGAACGTTAAAACTTCTTTTAAGGTCTGGATTTCTTATACTCTCATAATACGCTCATTAACTGGTAAGAAATCGTAGAAAGAAATGAAGAAGGAATTTTTTGTTAGTTTATTTTAAGAAACATAGAACAAAGATATCCATTTATTAAATTTTTTTTTGGTTATTTTATTTTATCAATCCACGCTACGCCATTATTAATATCAATCCACAACGCTTTGGATTATATTGTAGAATATAATCCACACTGTTCATAAAACAATAAATACATGTATTGAAAGTTAAAGTTACACTTACTGACTTAGGTATAGCCACTTACTAGGGAAATATAATGATTTAAAACTAACACAAGAATTTTCTGTTAGCATATGCTACTACTACATAAATTTATAGAAATTTTGTACGAAATTTTTTTTGGAAAAGTATAGTTTTTCTATCTTTCTGAATAAATATTAATATACATATTAACAATACACATAAATAAACAAAAATTGGTAAGATACATGTATACTATGAACAAAAATAAATAAAAGTTTTTGATATAATATCATCTAATTATTAAACCTTCATTTTAAAAAGTAAATAATGTAGACTTACTAAGTAAAAGATATTCTTTCATTTAGTCTCTGATATTTTCAACCTTTATGTCGAATAATAATTTATATTTGGAAATATTTACATAAAAATATTTTCATGTAAATATTTCCAAATATTTACAGAGAATGTAAAGATATAGAAATCTAATTCAAATGTCCTATATAAAAGTTTATACAAAAAACTTAATGATATAATATAAAATACAAAGAAGTTATTACTGTATAAAGAAAACGTTTATTTTCTTTTACGTAATAATTCACTTTCCTTGAAAGAAATATTCGAAAAAAAAGAAACTGAGAGCTTTATGTTATTAAAGTTGAAATTTTATCCTTGTACAAAGAAAAATATAAAGCTAAAAAAACATTAAAAACATATTACAATATAAAACACTAGATATTTTGAACACAGAATAAAAATAATATTTAAACCTATTTCATGCGCTAAAGTTTTTACATACGCAATAATGACCAAAAAGCGTACATCAAACAATAGCCTTAGTTTCTCTGAAATATACCTTAATAATTCCGTGCGATTTTAATTATATATCTCTCCTCCATTAATCAAAGTACAATTTCTCTCATTAAGAAATTCATTTTTTTTAGAATTTTAAATCTCTTAAAAAATTTATCTTAATCATAAAAGTTCAGTTTTTAATATTGTTCTTTTTTTAAGTTTTATTAGAATTGGATCGCCAGGATAGAAGTTAAACATCAATTTTATTAAAAGTAAATTAATTAAAGTTTTAGCTTTCAAAAAGTTTTCTATTAACAAAGATTATCTTTGCAAATTGAAGCAAATTACTTCATAGAAGACAGTTGTTTACGATTTTTTGATTTTAGATGGATTTTTTATTACTTTTCATTTAAATAATAATAAAAAAATAAATAAGACAGAATAGAAATATTCTCATTAAAGCAACATAACAGTTGTAATAATTATCAATTCAAATGATCTACAAGTAAAAAACAATAAGAAATAAAAATCATACAAGAAGTTTTCCTCACGACCATAGAAGCTCCAATCTATTCATTTATTCTCAAAGGGTATATATAGTTAAAAACAGTTGAAATGTTTCAACTGATATTAAAATAATAATAATAATAAAAGCAATATTAATTTTAAAATTACATTAAGAATAAATTTCAAAAAACCTTTTTTTTATGGATCCTAAATCATATTTACAATCCATTTCGCAGGTAGAAACCATAAGTAAATTTCATCATAATATGAAAGTGTAAATGAGTTTCTTTGATACTTCCTAATTAAATACATTCTAAAATCATCAATAGTAAATCAAAGATAGAAAATGCAATGATAAAGTCAACACAACTAGGTACTAGAATCCATAAAATAAAGTCCGGAATACGAATAAAACCACAAGGTTAAAAAGAAATAACATAAGAAAAAATGACACCAGAAACATAAACAATCCTAAACATTAACATAATAAATATTTAGATGATGCACAACTAAACTATAGAAGTCACTTCCTGATTATCATTATTAGGTTCATAAGGCCTAATACAATATTAGGACTTACCGTCCTAATATTTTCACCATTGTCCAAGAGATTAACAGCTAGATGGTTCACGAGATCATTAAGCTTTATATTGTACTTGGTTGCCAATCGATTGACTTCATCCCGAAAGGTAAACCTAAGTAATCATAGATTTCGGGGTTCCGAATGAACCATGCTGCCTGCGTTATACATCTCGCATATTTGTTTCGGAAGCGCTGAATAGTCTCTATAATGCTGGTACTTACCGTATCCCTTAGTTGGATTCCGTAAGTCCAGATCAGTTTTTCGATCAATTTGTATAGTAGCAGCTTGAACATACTATTAACCAATACAGCACCTTAAATTTGGTATCTACCTACTTCCTTTTTTAATGAACCTTTCATGTTAGGCGACGATCTTGGTGAATACCAAAATATTCTACACTTTCAGCTCGTGGGATTTAACCTCATCTAAATGGATTCTTGGGCAGTCACCGTTTCTCATCAAGAAGGTCGTATGAGGCGACTTTGCTTAATTCAGCTGAATTTTCCATTTCTTCAACCACTCGGCTACAAGGTCTGATTCCGACTGCAATCTAGCTGAGCTTGACTTGAATTATCATCGATGGCCATGATTGCCGTTTCATTGACAAATGAATTGTGGTATCGTCCACAACAGGAATGTTTGCAGGGAAGACGGAGTAGAAAACAGGCCCAATCACTGATCCCTGGGAAACACCTAAGTTAATGTCAAAAAATCAAATTTATTTAATCTGGGAAAAGTAACCCTCCAAGTAACTATGCAATATCAGATAGAATGATCAAAGTAGACTCGTTTTTTGTTTCTTTAGAATATCAGGTAGCCAGATCTTTTTGTTATTTATAGAGGGGAGGAATACTATTTATATACAGTGTCAGACTAACTAACAGGTTCCGCAAGATGTTATTGAGTGCGTATGTGTGCTTTCCCTTTCTGAAAATTGCTGTGTAGCATTACTTCAGATAGGAGGAGCATACCTTCCTGCACTGGTCATCAGAGTGACCACGGGTTCACCGCATCCAGGCGATCCTCACAGCTTTGGAAGGCCCCCTGGACACACGTGCTGCCCTGTCCTTCGCACCAGAGCTCTCAGGCGCCCGTCTGCTTTCTGCTTTCTTGCTTCTTCCTCCGTCCGGAGCATCTCCATATTGATTAAGCCATATTAACCACAGCAAGCCTTTGGTTAGCGTGGAATCCATAAGTCCCTCGGGCGGGAACATAATCTTCGTACCCAGGAATACTTCAAGTTTTTTTTTTACATTAGCTCCAGAAAGCGTAGCTTACCTTCCTGCACCGGGCATCAGAGTAACCATGGTTTCACCGTATCCAGGCGATACCCACATGATCGGGAGGCCCTCTAGGCATTCGCCCGCGGTTCTGTCCTCCACACCAGAGCTCTCGGCATCTGTCTGCTTTCCTTGTTCTTCTGCCATCCTAAGCCTTTCCATGACTGTTCTGGAATACTTGGCCACAGCAACCCGTGCTCTTCTTTGGCCAGCATGAAGTCCATAAGCCCTTCAGGCGGGAAAAAAACCGGTGCACCCAGATTCAAGTGTAGTATATGGGAGTTCAGACCTTATCGAATGCTTGCTGAATATCTAGAAAGGCAGCAAAAAAAAAATGTTTTTCTCCTCAACGCATTTGGTGACAACACGAATGAGTCTGTGTATCTGTTCAATGATAGAGTGATCACTTCGGGAAAAGAACTGATGGTCAGGAGTAACTTATCCCTGCTTTAGAATTGGCCACAATTTCCGAAGAAATACCCTTTCGTATACCTTGGACATAATAGGTAACAGGCTTATTGGCCAGTACGAGGATTTCTCATGCACGACATGCCCGGCTTAGGGACCATCACTGCTTGGGATATCTTTCATTCTGACTGATAGCCAGTCGTTTGAAGGGTACTGATAAACAGATGAATCATATAAATTACGGTCTTAGATAAGAGCATGACGAGCATTTCGTTGGTAAACAACCAAACAAAAAGCACCTGGTCAAACCAGGTGCTTTATGTGAGTTTCACTCCTTCTCAATCACCTTTATCACCACCCTAGACGAGAAGTGTTTAATCTGAGGATTCAACGGAATTGGGTTCTCTAAGAAGTTCATAATATCCTCTTCCCCGGCGTCGTGGATGTGGTTTAAAGACCGAAAAGCATGTGCCTATCAAACAAGCTGGCCTTCTCAATAACACTTCTTTCCCATGATCCGTATGATTTCTTAAGTGGAGCAAATTGAGGAAAAGATTGTTAAAATTTTCTTATCGCCTTAAATTTAATCAGGGAAAATTCTTTAAAAAAAAATTAAACAGGACCTGAGAAAAGGTTAATGAAGTAACTTGTTAAAATACGTTATATAACATGTTGTTATAATGTAATTAATTAAATAAAGAAGAAGGTTTGAAAAAGTCGTATTTAAACAAAATTAGAAATAAATCAGGGAAATACAGTATTTATCAAAAAATATTTTGTATAATAAAAATTGAACATATCTTTTTGAAGAAAAAATAGGCTATTAATTAATTACTAAATTAACATTCCAGTGAGAAAATGGCAAAAGATCGTATCTGACTAGAGCCAAAGGGACCTGACATTAACCTCCCCTTGCATTGATTCAAGATGAAGTGTTTATAAATCAATGTCAATTTTTTGCTGCATAAACGTGGCAAGTATGAAACAAATTGTTTACTAAATACAGTTTAAGAAGATTGTAATTCGCAAGTAAACTAATATAACACTTTTAGGAGATATTAACCATAGCGTATACGGAGTATGAGATAATATATTACGACATATACGATATTTTCCTACCAGAACCTCTCATTTCCTCCCCCTAAACTGCCCTAATCTTATATAGTAAGTAGTTCATTGATATCTCGAGAGGCCAGTTAGATCATTGCTACTCTCCCTTCTTTTTAACCGACTTACCATATTTCTCTTAACGTTTCGATATATTACATCAAAACCTAATATCACGCTCTATCTTTCTAAGTAGCTGAACTAGCAGCTGGGCGATGCTTGTATCTAATACTTAATCCACTCACATTTACTTCCAAAAAAATACCTTTTTCAGTTATTACAAGTAAAAGAATTTTATGTTTCAAATAACATTAATGTTCTATGTTTGAGACACGTTTGACATTTAAACTTGTACTACATACGATGAATATTTACACCATAAATATATAGGAAAGCCAAGTAATTTTAAGATATTATTTTTTATATTCCTATATTTATCTCTACTCGAAAATATAGACTACATTATATTACAAAACCTCCCTTTGTAAATCATAAGACCTTGCCGATGGTGAAGGGGGCTTAAGTGCTCGGTGATATACAGATCACCTGGACCGGAGGTGCAACCACATCGGAGAGATAATGTGTTAAACAAAGGTGGTACACCGATTTATAATACGAAGGAAGGGTCGATAGGTGGATTATCTTTGTATAATTAATCTTGTATACTCTATATATTTAAAAATTGAGGTTCAAGTACAAAGATAGAAGAACAACTGCTAACATTTACAGGAACCAAACTGCAACTGTAATAATTGAAGAACATAAGAAAGAAGCCGTAATAAAAAAGGAAGTCCGACAAGGATGTTCCCTATCCCCTTTATATCTTAATCTTTACATAGAACTAGCAGTTAATGATGTTAAAGAACAATTTAGATCTGGAGTAACAGTACAAGGTGAAAAGATAAAAATACTACGATTTGCTGGTGATATAGTTTCTAGCTGAGAGTAAAAATGATTTAGAAGAAACAACGAACGACATGGATGAAGTCCTACCAAGAACTACCGCATGTAAATAAACAAGAAAAAAACAAAAGTAATGAAATATAGTACTCGTAAAAATAATGTAGGTGAATATAAAAATAGGAAAAGAAAATATTACGGAGGTAGAAGAATTTTTTTATTTGGGAAGTAGAATTACTAAAGATGGACGAAACAGGAGCGATATAAAATGCCGAATAGCACAGGCGAAACGAGCCTTAGGTCAGAAATATAATTTGTTTACATCAAAAATTAATTTATACATCAGGAAAACATTTTTGAATGTATATATTTGAAGCGTAACTTTATTTGGAAGTGAAACTTGGACGATCGGTGTACCTAAGAAGAAAAGATTAGAAGCTTTTGAAATGTGATGTCGTAGGAGAATTTAAAAAATCAGATGGGTTGATAAAGTGACAAATGAAAAGTTGTTGCAGCAAATTGATGAAGAAAGAAGCATTTGGAAAAATATAGTTGACAGAAGAGACAGACTTATAGGCCACATATTAAGGCATTCTGGAATAGTCGCTTTAATATTTGATGGACAGGTAGAAGGGAAAACTTTTGCAGGTAGGCAACGTTTGGAATATGTGAAACAAATTGTTAGGGATGTAGGATGTAGGGGGTATACCGAAATGAAACGACTGGCATTAGACAGGGAATCTTGGAGAGCTGCATCAAACCTGTTAAATGACTGAACACAAAAAAAAAATATTATAAAACATTTTTTATAATAATTTATTTAATAATAATTATTATTAGCATAATTAATTTAGAAAAAGAAATGTTTTTTGTTTCTCTTTCATTCATATATCACCTCGAAATATTTTTTTACAACCAGAAATAAAATTTTGGACAGACTGTGTAGAACAATAATAAATCTGTTTAAAAGGTATTGTTTCCATTTAAATTATTAGACGTAAATATATATTCATTTTTACGCTAATGTACACTATATAATTGAATAGAAAAGGAATATTGGAAGTAGATGTTCTGAATCGATTGAAAGAAGAATTGTGGAAATCAGTTCACCAATTCCTGAGGTACAAGCGAAACTTGGAAAATGTTCTTGGGCGTAAAAATAAACAATACTACATATATCTTTTATTCTGCTAAAAAATGCAAGAATATTATATTAATCATTTAACTTTTTAATCATTTAATCATTGTTTTTCTTTACATACACCATGAATGTTGTTTGTCAACAGATTGCTACGGTTATGACCGTTATCCTGTCTGTATTTTCTCAGTTATAATAGTGAGCGACTATTTAAATAACACAAAAACTTTTTTTTTGAACTGTTATATTAAATCGTACCGGTAGTGACCGTAGTTAAATATTTGAAAATGAATTCATTTTTAATGATATTTAGTTAGGTTGGCCTCTTAATGAAATTTATTTAATTTAGCACAAAGGTTTGAGAAAGGGTCTTCAAGGATCAAATATGAAGAAAAAAAAGGGAACGGGACATCTCAAGGCTCCCGGTAGAGGTTTTAAGAGACTTTTTAAGACAAAGGGTATGTTTCAAAACCATCGAAAGGGAAACATTGTATGAGAAGTTAAGAAGAAATAAGGATAAGTTAAGTTAAGAAATAAGTGATAATATGTCTCCCATATTATCTTTTTCGTATCTTCACGATGTCCTTAGATGGTGGAAATTGGATATAATTTTAATAACATGACGTCTTAAAAGATGATTTTATTTTATCTCTGTATTTTACTGATGATCCTACGAATTTAATTGGGAAGAAGATATTCTTCAAAAATCTCTATTTAAATTACAAAAGGCAAAAGAGTCCGAATGATTTGAGAATTTCGTGTCCTAAGTAAGAACACTTTCACTAAAAGATGCTAGTTAATTCTAAATAAAAGATCTATAGATCAGGTAAACGAATGTAACTTTGCTGAATTTTTAATTTATTACTTTGGAGAACAGGACGTTGATTTTAAAATAACAAATTTGAACTAGTTTAAAACCCTAAAGAAAGGACACAATCCTTAAATTAAAATAAAATTGAAACTTAACTAATAATTAAAGCTAAAGGTTGCTCCAGCTTCATTACACGGAAGTAAGCCTGAATTCCAGCAACTGGGATATAAACAAAGTAGAGGCTGCCCATGGAAATGCACTATGTAAGAAGAATTTTTGGTTTAATTAGAAAATGAAATAAAATTACTTTTGAATATATACATATAAACTCAACGAAAAAATACTCGAAAACGAAAAGAAATGAGTAGACCATATTTTAATATTTGAAGATAACGTTAGAACTCGAAAAACTAAAACTTACGAGGTCTGTAAATAAAGTAATGAGACTAGTTTTTTGCCAGCCAAAGTGGCAACACTGTAAAGTTACTAGTAAACATGAACAGCTGATTTATTAAAATTATAACAGCGACTTAAAAAAACACCTCAAAGGACACTATTTTGGAGCAGTAGCAAGCATTTAAAAAAAATGTAACCGACTATCTGACGGACATTCCGGTTTCTGAATTCCAATACTGCTATGAAGAATGGGGTAAACCGTTTGAAGCGTTGCGAGGCTTTCCAAGGGAACTATTTCGAAGGTGATAGAGTCCATGAATAATTGGACTGTAAAGAAAAGGTTTTTCTGAACCAGTCTCATTACTTTATTTACAGACCTTCTATTTACTTAGACGATTTTGCGGTATCCTCTAAAAAAAGTAGGTAACTTTAAAAAGTGATGTTTTAATCAGTTCTCAGCCGTAACAGACTATTAAGTCTTAAGCCTGAAAATGAAGACAAATAAATAGATAAAACAATTAATTAGTTAATAAGTTGTTTTGTAACAGATTATATTTATTATAAAAAAATAATTATCCCATAATTCTGTTATATTAAATAAATTGAGAATAACGCTAGCATTATTATACCAAAATTTAAAATATTCCTCACCGTAAATCACACAACTACACGTAAGATTAGACGAAACGTAAATAAGAAAGAAAACAAGAATATCATTTATTTCAATATGGTTCTGTGAAATAATATTTATTGAAAAAGTAATTAGAAATGAAAATAAAAGATAATGTCAGTTTTCAGCTATTTCGGACGTAATACAGTGGATCAACAAAAAGAAGTACATTGTTAAATAACATTCTAATGAGTAAATTGTATTTTAGATGTAAAGACTGTGTATATATTCATTGAAAATATTCTATTAATACTTTAAACAAAGACCGTCAGAAATATTAGACAGTTTTTAAATACCGACTGACAGTTTGAAAAATCAACAGTCTATCTGTATTTTTATTTGTACAGTATTAAGAATCACAGAGAATAAACTAGTCATCCACATACATTAGTACTATTATTACAAGATTATAGATTTAAAATACAAAAATGACAGACAGGTTTTGCTTTGTATTATAATTTGGGTTCCTACAGATTTTAAAATAAAATCAATTTGTTTTAGCTCACCCTAGTCAAAGGAAAACGTTTTGTCACATCAGTATTTAAACAAGTCATTCTTCATTAAATTTACTGTAATAAAACATTATTACAGTACTGTAAAAAATCAATTTTAGAATGAAAAGATTTCCGAACGGAGAACGTTGGTCTAATAAAGTACATATATTCCGCATGATTTGAGAGTGATGAGAAATGAGAAAACTTGTTTACATGCATTTATCTATTAAACAGCAAACAAATCAACCAAGTTTTAAATTATGTGTGTACTAGTAATTATTTTTAATAATATGGCTTTTAGTAGTATTGAATATTTTTTTAATTTCTTCATAAATTTTATAATTTAATAATCGACAAAAGGATCAAACGGTATTTACAAACAATTTAACGTATAATTATCGACATAAATATAAGTTTTTAAAAATGCAAGGAGTCATAAAAAAATTGACATTACTCATAAGCTGGAATACATAAAATTAGTAATAATTTCACTTAAGACAGAATATACGACTGAATTTACACCAGAAAAGAGCACAAACTGTTCACTTACTGTCTGTTACAATAATAATTAACATTATAATAATAAGCCAGTAAGCTGTCATCCTCACACATTTCACAATGACTTCACTGAGTTTATATAATTTATAAAAAGACTAAGCAGAAACAGACAGTCTGGTAGAGATGCAACAAGTTATAGAGATACTACTTTTAAATAAAGAATAGTTTTTTGATTTTTATGTCTTATTAAAGGTTATGGTATGATTTTAACCAAACATGTAAGGAAATCGATAGTCTAAAGCTAAAACTACATTAATTAATTTACAAAGTTGTTTGTAAATCTACGTTATTCCAAACGTACAAATTACATGTGTCAAGTCAGTAATGCTCGTGGTTCATTATTATAGAACTTGTAAACATTAACTTGATATAAACATCTTATAATGTTATTATTAATTACTAATAGCTTTTAAAACATTGTTTATTTTACAATGAAAATAATTCACTTTTTAATAAAAACCATACAAACAATAAACCAAAACAAACAATTTCAAAATGCTTAAAAATGTTTTAATGTTTAAAAATAATTTTTTTAAAATACATTTTATTGTTAAATTAAATGAAGCGTCTTAAATCCATTTGTTATTTTTGTAATATTGCAGTACGTGTATGGAGTAAAGTTTTTGTACTTTATTTTTAATATTGCACAGAATGTACTGCAGACTGCGAGTCATACAGACTTTTAGAAACAATACGCATGCCCTAGCCATCACTCTTATTAATCCAGTTGACTTATACGTAGATAATTTTGGTGTTAGCAATGATTTGTCGGGTTCTTTATGTATGTTCTAATTGGTATGTGTTAATCTCGTATTTTCGTATATTTCGTATTAATTCGTTTTTTTTTTTTATTTCGAATCGCTGTTATAATTTTACCTCTTGTATTACTGAAAGGTTTCAACAAATAATATTTTTATATTTATTTATACAATAAAATAAAATGACCAGTGCCTTTGTGTTTTATATAATTTACAAAGAAACAAAAAAATTAATATAAATCATAATGCAACTGCAATATAACGTAAAATCTATAGAAATAGTCGAAAAATAGAGTTACCAGACCGTAGAAATATATGAAAATTAAAAAAAATATGACAGATAATATAACAGAATTAATTACTGCATGTAATTTAAAGTTTTTTTTCAAGGTTGCTTTAAAAGCTTGTTACACTTGTATTAAATTTTATTTTTATTTTTTATTTTTTTGAGGTTTTATAGGGATATCGAATACTGTCGTCATTAGCCTCTTTCTTAAATTATTATTATAACATTAGTTACTGACAGAGATTGCAATTAATATTTATTAACCAAGGCTCAAGCTGTTCTGTTGAACTAAATAAAGAAATACATAAATAATAATAATTATACTAATAATAAATAACATATAATTATTATTAATTAAACTTTACAAAATTAATATACTAAAAGTAAAACTATGAATAAATTAGCGTAAACGGAAACTGAAGTTTGCCAAAAATTATAATTTTCTTTCGTTGTTAATTACATAATATCTTTATTTCTTTGACTGATGTATTACCTTATTAAATTATAAATATTAAAAAATGTATTATCGATTTTTTTATAAAAAATCTAGTATTAGAAAAAGGAATCGATTAACAAAATTTTATTTCATAATTTTAAATTATGAAAAATTATTTCTCAATTTACGAAGTATACAGGTTCTTAATGGCAGAGTTACCGATTTCTAAACTTATAACTTTGTGTTAATCTTATATTATTACTTATTCGCAGATTAATTCAACTCGTCGCGTATTTAGACACCCTTAAGAACATCACTTTCAAACATATTTCACTCTCGCAAAGTTGTATATGAGTAGATATTACATTTAATTAATATTGTACAAAAACAAAAATTGATAAAAATCAGTTGATCAATAGTAGATTTATTTTAGCGATATATAAAATTATAAAATATAAATTTATATAATTATTATACAAACTGAATCGTGTTATTTTAATGAAGTACTTGATATACTCGGTAGTGGTAATACCATCAGCAATGACTGTTACTTCAACAGTCGACCAGTTTCTGAATATAGTATTGTAAAATCTAAACGGCTGGTTGGACGATCAGCATTTCGTGGTTAATAAAGGGTATAACAGGAATAACACTGACCTTACCTTAATGGTTTGCTTAAACTTACACTGTATCCCGCTTTATCGCCTTCCCTCTTTACACTTATTGGAGGTTGAAACCACACTATAAGTTTGGATTACATTTTAAGTTGTTAGCTATCTTCAGATGTTATTTGCGGTCAACCTGAATGAGATCGTAAAACGTGAGTATGTATTTCATTGTCAACAAAAAAATACTTCTGGTAAATTAAAAAAAAATCAACAAATAAAAAATCAATTTTAAAAATAATAAATATTAATTGTTTAATTAAAACAAAGAGTAATTAAAAAAATACATTAGAACAAGTAACTAAAAAGGTTTTTATTTTTTTATATACTCCTTGTTATGTACTTTCTTTTTATTCCGTAATTAAGTTTTAATTAAAAGGATCGTATAGAAAATTTTAAGCACAACATTTTCTGAACAACTTTTAAATCACCAATAGTATAATTTATAAAAGACGATATTAATAAAGAACAGTGTTACAAACATAAATAATTGACTGTCTAATTCTTTTTAGTAAAATAATACATTAAAGCCAATTTTTGTTTAATAATTATTTTTAAAAGTGCATAATTAGATACTTTAAAAAAAAGTCTTACATCATGGGTAATATCCCTAATAAATATCACTTAACACTTCAAACCGTATTTTTTTAAACCATTATTACACTTATTAAGTTAGCTGTAGCAACCACCAAACTAATGGGATTTTTTTTTTGACGAGTGGAAGAAAGAGAAATATGGAAGTATTGAATCCAAAATAAAGTGGATTGGGTGACATAACATTAAATTTTCGTAAAATCGTTTTTCATATTACGAGTACAATTTAATTAAATAATCCTTTAGTTTCTTATAGAGATACAAATTGAACTAAATTTAACCTAAATTCAAAATAATAATAATAATAACTAATTAAAAAATAAAGAAGTTAGAGTTTAACAAAGTACGCACTTCATTCAAATTATTTCACAATAAAAGTTAAAACTTAGTGACTTAGTAGACCTGAGAGTGTACAAGACTACACTTCACTTACACTCATACATATCATCCTCATTCATCCTCTGAAGTAATACCTGATGATGATTCCCGGAGGCTAAACAGGAAAAAAAGGTAAAACTTGTTGCATGTAATTTAATCCCACCTATCGGGTGGATGATCAGGGTATTAGCTGATATGGTATTTTGCGATGCTTTGGAATCTACATTACATTCAGTTGGAATCTTATTAATCTTATTTAAACGAGAATTCCTTCGTTACCGGTGTTAATTAGTGATTGAGGTGTACTAAAGAAGAAAACACATGTGGAATCATAGTCGTAGTCTAGGTTTGATAAGGATAGATAAAAAACCAGAAATCATAAACTAAATCATGGAGCTACGATAATTAGGTTACGTTACGCATGATGAGAAATACAATATATTACAGCTCGGGAAAATTCAGGGATAGAAGAAATCTCGGAAGAAGAAGAATATCTTGGTTCAGTAGGCTTGGTTCAACAGAATGGTTTGGATATAGTTCCAAAGAATTGTTTAAAATAGCCGAGTTAAACGTTATCTTGGCTATAAAATATACCCATTGTGATGTTATATTTTGTAGCGGAGACGGCACCTAATAAAAGAAAACTACAACTTTAAAACTGTGACTGGAAAAAACAGGAAGTTTGAAGTTACTGTAAATAAAATTTATAAATGAAATATTTATTTCCAAAAGAATACATGAAATAATAATTTTATTATGATTAATATTTCAAAATTACAATCGATTCAACTCTGAATAATATGTAAACATAATAAAAATGTAATGCCATCTATGAGCTTATAGCATTACTATCATGATACGTATGACTGAAGATGAATAATTACAACACATAACATTCCAGTGGATTTACGGTAATAACCTATCATTAACTGATATTTTAATAATTAAAAACTGCATAAGAATAAAACAAAATACTTAGATGAAGTCGAATTTGTTAATTTGTAAGTAAATAAAATTTTTATTTTTAAATTGTAATTCCCAAATTTAAACTTTAATTTACGAGTAAATAAAATTATAGGGCAATTTTTTTTTAACTATAAAATAAAGGAAAAAGAAAAGACTTGATTTATTGTCCAATAAATTAAATGCTAAAAATGTTGGTTGTTCTTTAAATGTTTAACGTCAATTTGATTTATAAATCAAAATTTATTTTAGAGTCTTGGTTATTATTAATCTGATTTAATGAATAAATCAATATGTTAAGTTCATCTACCCAATAGCCTACCCGCATTTTCTTGATTAATGGTTAGTTCCACGTTAATTCTTAATATTCTGACAATATTTACGGAAAAATTCTACTTATTATATTAAGGAAAAATTAAAATTGTATTTAGGAGATTGTTGGCCAATTTCACAGTAGTCTACCAAAGTGTAAATTAAGTTTTAATTTTGTAGTTCCACGTTAGTTCTCAACAATTCTGAAATATGTTCATTTGTTCCGTAACTTAGTTTTAGATGAACTTAAATTTTGGAGAGCGGGTAGACCAACTATAGATTCAATTAATCTATTAATACTATCAAGGATGAGTAGTCTGATAAAGTCTTATTAAGCCTCTTATATTTATTTCCTTTAATAAAACACAACTCAAATTCAATAAAAAAACTAACCTACGATAAATGAATTCTTTGCAGTAATAAATCTGAATATTTATTCATAGATCTATACACATTTTTTTTAATATAATGTTATTTAAATATTAGTTGTTTTACTGCCATTTAGAAAAGGCAAGTAGTAAAAATACAATGGCTTTTAAGGTATTACTTCAACCTACATTTATATTAGTTGCCATTTCTAAAATGGTTGTAGGTGACCTCACATGAGATATAAATAACTCCTAAAATTGTTAAACCATTTTCTTGGTAAAACGCACCCCTTTAGGCTTACTGAAAATGAGGAGTGAAATGGTTTCTTGTTACTTTCTTCAGCGAGTCAAAAATATAATTACACAATGTTATACCAAACCCGTTGAGATGTAGGAGATATTCAGTTGTACAAATTACACCTTCCCAAAGTTTATCGCAAGGATTGACTGCAGAGTTTAAATCATCACGCTCAGAGAAAGTACACCTCCTCACTATATTATTCTTTCTCCACCATTTTCATTATCTTTCAACCATGTTTATTGTTATTAATATTATTTTTTAGCTAATCAATTTTTTGTTGTCTTTCACGTTATTTTCTTTCTGTCTTTTTGTCAT
Source organism: Lycorma delicatula (assembly GCF_047948215.1). Classification (NCBI taxonomy): domain Eukaryota; kingdom Metazoa; phylum Arthropoda; class Insecta; order Hemiptera; family Fulgoridae; genus Lycorma; species Lycorma delicatula. The sequence continues at coordinate 138,480,399 of NC_134457.1, read as the reverse complement.
TGTAACTCCTGTTTTCTTGCTGTTGGCTGGTGAAGTTCTGTTTTAGTTTTATTTTTTTTAGATTCTGTACGTCTTTGTTTTTAGTCATTAAATTAGTCTTCATTATGAGTAGGCTATCGTAAAGTTGACCACCCGCTAACCAAAATTTATATTTACCTAAAACTAACGTCTTGCGGAACTAATAAAAATATTTCGGAACTTATCTAGAACTAACAGATGGTTACAAAATAAAGCCCAATTTACACATTGGGTAGCCTAGTTTGACGTTGGTCATTTCTTAAAAATAGGTAGAATTTCGAAAATAAAGAAAATATTGAATTGTACTGATACACGTAATTTTTGTTTCCTAACGTGCAAAACATGATTTTAATCTGTTTTTTGATGCTAAAAACGAATATGGAATCTGAATCTTTTTATAACCCACCATTTTTGAAGATTTTTTTCATTTTTTAACATACGAGGTGTGTGAGAAAATTAATTGGTAACACTGCGAGCGATCTGGCAACGCTATGTCTCTACTGGTCTGTGCTAGACCGGTTTGTTCATCCCTTCCACGTGCTCAGTACGAGTTTCAACTCCGTTCAGGCAACACATTATTTTTGACAGCGCCATCAGTGAAGTTGTGTGTTACAGAAATGGAGCATCGGAATTTAGAGCAACGTTATGCAATCAAGTTTTGTGTTAAACTTGTGGAATCCGCGAGTGTGACCTTTGAAAAGTTGAAATAGGCCTATGGGGAACATTGCTTATCAAGAGCACAAGTTTTCCGCTGGCTCAAATCATTTTTGGAAGGCCGAGAACCGTTGAAGATCAAACTCGCTCAGGGAGACCTTCAACTTCAAAATCTGACGAAAAAGTTGAGCGTGTGAGGCTTCTTGTGAGATCAGACCGTCGTTTAACAATAAGGATGATGAGTGAACAGTTAAATGTAACACTTTCACCGTACATCAAATTTTGACAGACGATTTGGATATGCGAAAGGTTTATGCGAAATTGGTGTCGACAAACCTCACAACGAAACAGAAGACAATCGAAGAAATGTGTGCGTTGATCTTCTTGAGAGGATTGACAATGACCAAGAATTCTTCAATCGTGTGATCACAGGTGATGAATTCTGGATATTTGAGTACGATCCTGAAACAAAGCGGCAAAGCGATGAGTGGCACACTCCGTCATCTCCTCGACCGAAAAAATGTCGAATGAGCAAATCAAAGATCAAAACCATGCTGATTTGCTTTTTTGACAGTAGGGGTATCGTGCATAAAGAATTTGTTTCTCTAGAACAAACTGTCAACCAAGTGTTTTACAAAAGTTTCCTTGAAAGGCTCAGGAAAAGAGTGATTCGCGTGAGACCAGACATTGCAGACAAGTGGATGCTTCATCATGACAATGCCCCGTGTCACACGGCCATTTCCATCAGGGAATTTTTGACCTGAAAATGCATTCTTACGGTTCGTCAACCCCCCTATTCCCCTGATTTGAGTCCTTGTGATTTTTTCCTTTTCCCGAAATTGAAATATGTCTTAAAAGGACGTCATTTTGGAACTCTGGAGAGCATTCAAAAGACTGTGACCGACCAGTTAAAAGCCCTACACCAATTGAAGCCTTCCAGCGCTGCTACCAGGAGTGGGAATAACGACTTCGCCGGTGTATAGCTGCCCAAGGGAAATACTTTGAAGGAGATAATATTGTTGTTTGAAAAAGATAAAAACTTTGATAAGTAAAAATTCAGCCTCATTACGTTTCTCACACACCTCGTATAGTTAGTATTTTAAGCTTTTATATTGTATTTTGTTAGCTCATTTTTTATTGTTTAACTTTGTTAACATAATTTTTAAGCTACAATAAATAATACTTGATAAAGAATTAAATCAAATCATAGTCACATATTATGACATCATATCTAATACTGAAGAGTGAGCCTTCATGGACAAGATTAATCATATCTGTGCAGGTCAAAACATGTAGCTGAAAACACAGCTGTATTGTTTGTATTAAGCACTGGATTTAGGAATGAATTAAGTTTGTTCAGTCTTATTGCTGTTTTAAGTTTGCTAACAGTGCAGTTTTATAATGCCTCGAAATTGTGTAAATGATGTGGATGCCTTTCGTTATGTTGTGGTAGTTTGCCGTAAAATCAAATAGAAAAAAATATTATCCCTTTAATTAAAAAAGCATGTCATTTGTACTTTCAGTGTAAAATTGGTGATCAGGGTGACGTGGGCTCCTCATATAGCATGCACTAATTTTTCTGTTTATTTAAGAGGATGGCTGAAAAGTACACGGAAGGCTTTGCCATTTGGTGTACGTATGCTTTGGCGTGAAACAAAGGATCATGTAACCGATGGTTGCTTTTCTTTAACAAGTGTGTTTGGAATTTATAAAAAATCTAAACACAGTGTAAAATGTCCTTCATTGCAATCTGCAATCAGACCTTTACCACACAGTGAAATTATTCCAGTTCCCGAGCCACCTATGAATGTATGTTTCGAAAGCAGCGATGAAGAATCAGGTAGTACTGAAGAAGACAACAATGATTTTAATTTTGAATTATCCTCCAATAAGCCATATCTTATATCACAAGGTGAATTAAATGACTTGATTAGAGATTTAAATTTATCAAAAAATCAAGCTTAACTGTTAGGATTAAGACTGTAAGATTGGAATTTGCTTTAAAAAAATACAAAAGTTTCAGACTTTCGAAGTCGGCAAAAAGACCATTCTCAGTACTTTATTAATGAAAATAATTTGGTTTATTGCACAAATATTGATAAGCTTATGTTGCAATTAGGACAAGTTCATAAACCTGAGGACTGACACCTTTTCATACATTCATTCAAGTATAGTTGAGAAGTGGTTCTACTACACAACGGTAATAAATATCCTTCAAAACCAATCGCTTATGGTATTAATTTGAAAGTGATATACGATATGATGAAAGACATTGTCGAAAAAATAAATTATAAAAAACATAGCTGTTACATATGTGGTGATTTGAAAGTTATAGCTATTTTGTTAGACATGCCGTTAGGCTATACTAAGTACATGTGTTTTCTTTGCGAATGAAATAGCCGAGCTAGGAATAAACATTATTTTACCAAAGAGTGGAAGAAATGATACAACTTAACTCCAAATGGAAATATAATTCATGAGCCCTTAGTTGAACCCCAAAAAATATTTTTACTCCCTCTGCATGTCAAGCTAGGACTAATGAAAAATTTTGAAAAAGCAATGAAGAAGAATAGTCCCGGATTTTTGTACATCAAGCAAAATTGTCCGAATGTAAGTAAAGGAAAAATTAAAGAAGGAATATTTGATGGTCCAAAAATAAGAGTTGATCAAAGATGATGTATTTAACTCAATGTTAAATAATATAGAAAGTGCAGCTTGGGCTTCATTTAAACACGTTTGCAAAAATCTTATCGGCAAACAAAAATCTGAAAATTACCACGATATTGTCAATTAACTTTTTACTTCATACAAAGCTATGTGATGTAATATGTCGTTAAAAATAGATTTCCTCCACTCACATCTGGATTTTTTCCGGGACAACCTCGGAGACGTAAGAGAAGAACACGGTGAACGTTTCCACCATGACAATTCGGTGATGAAGAGCCGGTTTAAAGGGAAATGGAATACTAACATGCTAGCCGATTACTGTTGGATATTGATTTGTGATGTGCCTGAGTCTATAAAAAAAGCATCAGCGAAATCATAACACAGGTATGGCCATGCAAAATTATAAATTTTGTAGATTTTAACTACATTTTCCCTTCATTTTTTTTTTTGATTTAAAACTAAGGGTGATAGAAAAATTGTATTTACATATCTGAAATGTACGCAAAAAATCAATTCAAAAATGATATCATACTTACAGAAACATTGAAAAAATCTTTTTTTGCCTACCAGTGTTATCGAACGTGGAACTAACATTTGAAACAAGGAAATGCGGGTAGGTTGTTATGGGTTTTTTTTCTATGAGTCTGAGGAATCCTATTTACGGGCGGAGTGGATTGTCGGACTCGCTATCAGGTTCTGCTAGATGTTAAGAGAACGTATGTGTGTGAGCACCCTACCGACAAACCTCATATCTCACCGATCTTCCCCTCCCGGAGCCGGTTCACAATTAAGCAATGCACGTCCGCGGGAGATGCCTTTGACCCAGAGGGATCCAGAATCTCCGTGCTTCATCACCGACGTCCATCCATGCAAGCGCAGACGAACAACGGTTCTGCAGAGAGCGTTCACGTTCCGCAAAACGATAGTTTTAGGTAAATATAAATTTTGGTTAGTGGGTGGTCAACTTTACGATAGACTACTCATAACGAAGATTGATTTAAAGACTAAAACATGCACAGAATCTAAAAAAGAGAAAAAAAATTATTATGGTTAGGTGAGCACTAAACAAACCTTTCCTTTTTCAGGATGTGAAAAAGTATTACTCTAGTAATACTTATAAGAAATACTTAATATTATTCTAGTGTAGTAATATTATTAATATAAAAATCAGTTTAACCCACGACGTTCATCATTCTGATTATAAGATGAAAAATGATATATTTAAAGTATCATCAAAATTTATAAGTTCAACAGATGTAACTAAACAGTGATAAAAACAAGTATGAGGTCTTTATTCTATATGATTACCTTCCGGACGATCGCAATTCACAGCAGTTTTAATAGAGTTAACATTTTTAATAGAAACGTTTCTACTTTATAATATTTTTCATCCCATTCTTAATTAAAATTAATAAAACAACACACGTTCTAAAATTGTACTGTTAAAACATATTATTCCATATGTTTTAACAGTAGAGTATGGTACCATATGTTTTAACAGTATAGTATAGTATGGAATCAGTTTATGTTTCCATAAAAATAAATCTCCTTCCTTTACTGACGGCAGAAGTATCAATTTTTCTTATTATAAATGGCGCCATGTTGAAACCAACCGTTAATTAAAATATATATATAAAAGTTCCGTGATTACTACACGCGTATTACTAAGCTGAAAGTCACAACAGAAAGGTAAAAATAACAAGTTTTAATATAGTGTAAAAATGAAGTAGATTTGTATAAGGATTTCGAAAGAATTAGTAAGTAATGTGTAATAAGAAAGTTGGCAGTACTTATAAAATTAAATTTTCAATCTCCTCTAGACACAATTATTAAAATTTTTGTTAGTAGCCAAACTACTTACAAATTTCTTATTATATAAAAATCTTGGCTAATAATCTAAGTACGTATAGAATTTATCTTATATTCAAAGTTGTGCGAGTAAATCAATGTGTTTTTTTCTCGTTATGGTACACAAATAATATTATTTGTTTAATACTAAGATTGTACAGTGTAGTTGTTTAGTATGGGAAAAATATTATCGAACAATTTATACAGTTTTCTATGGACCTATTCTGTTCTCTTCAATTTTCATTTCAAGTTTTGAAGATCAGTATATGCGCCTTGTTACTAGCGCGTAAGTATCAGATAATAATGATGATATTCCGGATATTCGAATAAATATATCATGCAAATTAAATTTTATACAGCAATACATTTTCTGTTTTAATATTTGAAATTTACTTTTAGACATTAAAATTATAAAAAAGATTTTATGTAATTGAAACTCCTTTTTCAATCACAAATATCTGTCTGAGTTTTATGTAATTATACATAATGATATTGCTACCGACATTATTTTTAACCCATCCCATTGAACCTTTCCTTATAGAAATAATGCATTAATTAAATTGTCTCTACTGTCTTACTCTATTGACTGTTATTTTATCGAAGAATATTTTACTTTTATTTTTATTAATTTTTATGATTCTATTTAAAAATTTAAGTAAAAAGCTTAATGTAAGAAAATTTAATTTGTGTCTGCGATATTTTTCATATACAGAATAAATAAAATTATTTAATACATTTAAAGTAAATACAAGGTGGGCTTATTTTAAGTAATTTATTTATAAGTTAAAAAAATACGTTAAAAAATATAAAAGTTGGCAAGATAGCGTAATTTAGGTTTATAATATACTTCATAAATTATATTAAAAGTTTACTTAGCTTATAAAACAAATCAGTTTTTCTATATTTTAATATTACATTTTATTTACCAATGACAATTTTTTTTTTAAAGTAGCCTACTGTGATTGGTATTATTAAAAATGAACGTAAAGGACTACGAACGGCTACCATCAGGCCTAATATTAAAGTAGGAACCTTTGAAGATAATGATATAATTCAACCTTTGTATTGTTAATTCATGGATTTCTTCCTTTGAACCGTATTAATTCATGAGTACATATTTTACCTGACCTTTATAATTTAACGTTATGGCTTAAAACAGGAATAAAATAAATTCTTAAGTTAATTAAAATGGAAATCAAAACTGTTTAGATAGTTGTTTAATAACTTTAGAATATAAAACCCAAGTTAATAATATATTACCAAATAAACTGTGTAATATGGGCTACAAAGAACCATGCTACTTTAAAATTCACAACTTTTAATTTAATCACTTGACCTTTTCTTTTAGTAGGTCTACACTACTCTTTCAATTATAATTAAGCATTTATTGATTATAAATGTTTAGATTAATTACAAACTTCAGATATAAGATATTTAGGTTTTCTGTAAATAAAATCCTGTTAATAGCACGTATTTATCAATTCAACTGACGGTATGAATTAAAAAGGAATACGTATAAATTATTTACCTTTATTAAATAGATTTACAAATGTTTTATGAATAACACTATCCAGTGAACAGCTAGTAAACTTAATTTTTGAGGGCTTATTAATGAATGCAAATAATTTTTTAGTATTATAAAAAATATTAGACGATTTGTTCGGAGTTCATAAGGAAGGTATCGTAATTACAACTTGTAAAGAAACCCTGAGTCATAATTTAAAAAGGATGTATTGTGTAAGGAAAGCAAAAGTTTATTTACTTTAATTTTTCTCACCCGAAGTGCTCTACTAAGATTCATCAACAACGTTTAAAATCATAAAAAATTTGGGTGTATAAAACATCACAGTTTTCTTCGCAAGTTGAAATAACCACGTTTGAAACCTCAAAAAACTATTTTTAGAAAGCTGTGTACTTTTGTTTTAACTTTAATTATCATCCTTCGAAATTTTTTTAGAACGCGTCCTTAATGTCTAAACTAGTAAAAAATTCTAACCAAAAGAGAAGCTTGTTTAGATTATTTTATTACTAATTTTTACCTGGAAAGTTAATTTTGAGAAAGTAGACCTCTAATATAATTTTCCTCAAGAAGGGGGTCACAAAAAAATAAATATCTTAAGTTTAGAAATAGATACTTAGAATATTTCAATAATTTAAACCGTTATGTCTGATTAAAATAAGAAAATTCTTTAAGTTTCTTGAAGCAGGTTACGCGTTCATGCGTAATCTCACACAAAGACTAAATCAGACACAAATCAAGATAATGGGCAAAAATTGTAATAAATGAAGCCCTTTAGCTTTAGTCTGTATGAAATTCAAAGAAAATATAAAAATAAAACGACATTTACTGACGTAACTTTTAATTATGTGTACTGTACGTAGCTAGTACTCGCTAAGAAAATATCATGATTCCCTAACTTGGAAATTGTGGTTCAAAAATATTTTCTATTGAATGAGTATATAAAGAATGGTTTTCCTTATTTTTATAAATAAAACGACAAAATAAGTATCAATCTTTTTTCTAAATTTCCCTTTTGTGAACCACGTAACTATTTCTTACAGAACGTAATTTTATTCAATTAAACAAACTATTATTAAACGAAAAATGATGCTGTAAAATATCTATCTTACGTTCTTGTTACTGGTTTTACTGCTGACCCAATAATGGAACTATCTAATAAATTGACATCCAAATCCACTATCAAAGTTCTGTGAAAATATTTATAAAAGAATCATTCAAACCGGCCCCGCAGATTTTGAGTGACCTTAAATACAAACAAACGAACACTCAAATATGACATTCTAATCTACAAATAAAGATTAAGGATAAAAAGGCGTAGGCGTAAAACAGAAGAGTAAATTAAAAAGTTTTATATGAAAGCTATATCAGGATTTATAATATAATAAGGAAATAAAAATGAAACTTTACTGTAATAGTAAACCAGGTTAATGCCTTTAACCTAAAAACTAAGACACTTACAAAAGTCTTTGCTTAGACGTCGTACTATATAAAACAGGAACGTGGACGTCAGAAAAAATATTATAAAAAACCCAAGCAGATTAATGAATAGATATAATGAAAGATGAGGAGTGCAAAAGGTACTTGGGATTAAAAAAAATAACAATCTTTTTGTTTTTTAATGTAAATTTCTCCCAGATTTTCTGAGCTTAGGTAAGAGGATTTGGCAGGATTTCTACACCCTCATTTTCTCTTCCTGATTTCAACCTACTAAAAAGAAAGAACTATAAATTTTTAGATGACGTGCTATGCCTGACCGGGTTTCAAACGCGAAACACCATATGAAAGATAAAGACGAACAGACAAATAAGCAAACACTAAAATTATTAATAGAAAATAAACTGGGAAGATATTGTATATCTTCACTTTCTATTAAGGAAAGTTTTTTCCAAAGGCTTCACAAGACAGAAGTAGAAGGAAAAAAATGAGAGGCAACGTACCATTGATTTGAATCAGGTTTGAAAGGAAATGTGACCGAACCAAGAGATTCAAAAGATTTATTCAAAAGAACTGAAAAAGATCAATTGTTAGGCGAGATTTTTTTACATAGCACGTAATTCATCAGCATTTACTTATAGCCGACGTAATAGAGTTAAGAGCGATTTTCATTTAATTTTTTTTCAAAACACAGATATGTCTCTGCATGAATTTTAACGAGGAAGATGGAATATTAGACTAAGTACCAAACCTTTACCGTTAATCGAACCTTTTTTTTTCTTTTTTTTTTCTGTTTAGCCTCCGATAACTACCGTTTAGATAATTCTTCAGAGGATGAATGAGGATGATATGTATGAGTGTAAATGAAGTGTAGTCTTGTACATTCTCAGTTCGATCATTCCTGAGATGTGTGGTTAATTAAAACCCAACCACCAAAGAACACCGGTACCCACGATCTAGTATTCAAATCCTTGTAAAAATAACTGGCTTTACTAGGACTTGAACGGTGTAACTCTCGACTTCCAAATCAGCTGATTTGGGAAGACGCGTTAACCACTAGACCAACCCGGTGGGTCACCGTTAATCGAACCTGGGATCAGCTAATCTAACAGCCTCATACTAACCATTCGGAAAGATTAAACCAAATTGGTAGGATTTTTTTTTTCAGAGCTAGTATTTATTTATTCGCTGAACTCAAAAATAAATCTTCATGTTTATTATTTACCTTTAAAGGTTTAAAATTAAGCTACATGAGACTAAACAACTAAACATGATACTCAATAAGAAACAGCTAAACAACTTAAATCTAAATTTGTTTTGAAATTTCATTTATTATACGGATTATTCTACGCAACCATAGTAACAATGTGTTAATAGAAGTATTTTTGATACGGTATATAAGTTTAAAACTATAGTCAAAAGATTAAAATCAAATCATTATATTGCAAGTAGTCTTTAGGAAATACTATTATGGTTATAATAAACATTTTTGTGGATAAGAGAATTTCTATAAATGATTTTTTTAATCATTACAGTTATTACCACAAACCTTTTTACTATTTACAACAAATAAATTGTATTTTTTTAACACCAATAATTGTATGTTATCAATACCTTTCTAGTAAATATTTGAATTTTTTATGATTTCTGAGGCAGACAAATACAATTAAATTTTCAAATTATCCTATTTACTCGAATAATTCAAGCACATTTATTTAGGTTAAGAAACCGGAAACATACAAACCTTTAATTGATATCTTGAGAACAAAATTGTAATGATTAAATATTTAAATCGTAACTTAAAGCATTAATCAAAAGTATTTGATTCCAACATCTTCTATTTTAATATGAAATAAAGTTACAGGTTTAGAATAATTAAATATTTTTCCTTGGGAAAATATTCTTTTAAATTCCCAGAAATTTGTTTGATAAGCAAGTTGAAAAGTTAAAAATTGATTTAAATTCATATGATTGTTATCACTCTTTTTTACACAACATTTATGACTTTCTCCTTGATATATATCGTAACTGTTATATAAAGAATCGATTTTTTTTCTTAATTACCCCATATTTTTACAATTTAACCGCATAACTCATATTAAAAAGTCACAACGGTTTCTTGATTTTATTCCAATTTAATAAAGTTTATATTTAATTTTTACCCGACTCCGTCCATAATATATTTTACTGTTAAGGGTGTTTCTTTTTTTGTTCCCTTCTGTAGCTTTATTAATCTAACAAATTACAACCAACCTTTGGGTAGTAACAGATCTTCGTTGTAAAATAACATAAGCTATCTTAAATTGTTTTATCTAAGGTAGAGGGCAAAAGACCTTACTAGGGGAGCAAGATTTAAAAATTATGCTATTTTCAAATTTTAATGATGATTTTCCACAAAACAATAAAAAATAAAACACTTTTTGTTCTTGTGGTTTTTTTGAAAACTCATCGTTCTTAAAATATAAGCAAAAAACGTGCTCAGCAAAAGAAAGTAGAAACTCATCCATGCCCATGGTGCCCATGATGGAGTAAGACAGATCAGAACCTGTGCACGATAGATCTACCGGTTATTATTATACGGCAAGTTAGAAGCTTTGCGATATCCCTATCTCTCGTCAAATACGGAATGTAGTTAAAATAATAATTTTAATGAACACACACATATATTTTTCACGCTGATACATTATTATCATTTGTTAACATTCAAATTTCTATTTAAATAACACATCGTATCTAGATAACTATTATTATTGAACGGTAAAGTTATGAAAACAACAAAAAAGTATTAAATAAAATAATTATTAAAAAAAAAACAAATACTAATTGCATACATCTACCAAGAATAATTATGAAAAACCCAACAACAAATCGTTAAACAAGTTTTTCTTTCTTTTCTTACAGGCATTTTTTTCAGAATTCAGTTAGTCTGCAATGTACATTTAATTATTTCTACATTTTATGTTGTACTCGGTTGCCTGCGCAAGTTATATGAGATGGGGACTTTAATGGTCTTCACTTCGTTAAAACTAACAGGCACCCGAAAACAACATAAAATGTAGAAGTAATACTAATTTTCACATCGCTAACTAACTTACTGTTACAAATGAAGAGGTTGTCGGGAGGGGATTGAAGATGTTTCTGTTTTCTCCGTTGACGAAAGCCAAGCTAGTCAGGCAGGAATTTCTATCCGCTAAAAGCTAATTAGTGAGCTAATTAGTAATTGAAGAGGAATTTCAGACTACCCTTTAGGACAAAGGTCAAGGATGAAAATTAGGAATATAAATGATACTATAAAAGGCCGGTTGTCTTACTTCATAAGATAAAGTTGTGGTAGGTAGTCGTGGTTGAGAGACGCGGTATGAAGGCGATAAGAAGTTAAATTGTGTGTATACGCTGATGGAAATGTCTGTCCAGGCACTTGCATCGGTAGCCTTCTGACAGAGGCCGAACTGATGACTGTGATACATTATGAGGTTTAGAGTGTCTAAAAGACGACATCCAGTAAAGCCAAACTGTGCTATGAACGGAGGGGGTTGTGTGGTCATCGGTATCGTCACAAGGCGGTTGTCTTCCCTTACGGGGGTCAGGATGTATCCTGAAGAATAGACTGTAAGAAATGAAATGAAGTTGTTTAACGATTTGTTCATTCTAGATAATTGTGTACAATTAGAAGTAGGGTTTTTTGTTTATTAATAATTATTTTATCTCCATTCATTTCTTATAATGATTCTTAATTTTGGTTTTAATTTGTTTTATTACACTTGCATATATTACATGTTGACTGTTACGCCTACGTCATGCCCTCGGGAATGATGTATTAGTTAAATTTTTCAAAAACGTATCTTCTTTTTAACGGTTTTGACAAATGATTCCGAAAATTATCCATAAATAAAACACATTTTTTTCAATAATTATTCAGATTTCTACTTGTAGACATGTTTTCCCGAATTCTAAACCAAATGCTTACCGTCCAACTTATATACGTTCTTTAGAGGGAAATATTATTATTATATTTCCCTCATAATAATACTTTATTATATTATATTCTGAAATAAAGGTCTTTCTTTTAAATATAACATAGGTATATTCCATTTACAAAAATTGTTGATTCAACAGAACATCTTTGCTGTTGCGCAGATTAAAAAGAAATTCATTTTTTTTTTTAATTTTTGTATAACGCTTACCCAATTTTAATTTTAACCAACAAGAAAAAGCTGGATAAAGGGTATAAATACAAACACGGTATTTATTACAACAGGATGAAGCTATAAAAACAAAAAAAAAAACACAAACATTAAATATATATAAAACAAGATGTTGTGAGTGATTATAAGCAAAATAACATGTCGTAAGTTACAAACGTAACTAAGAAAAATAGTTTAATAAAGTACACAAGGGAGGAATATATTACAAAAATAGATTTAAAAAAGTTTACAATAAAAGTTTTGTTGAAAGTGTCATAGCAAAAAAAGAAAATATATATATATATAAAAAGTAACTATGATTAAATTACTTTCACAAGCATACTATTTTTTATGGTTTTTACCTTCATTTATCTTTGTGTTCCTCTTTTTTTTTGTATAAAAGAAAAACTTTTTGTTGGAAGAGACTACAAAATTAAAATAAACATAAAATAATAGGAATTAAACTTAAAAACATTAACATTTTCAGCAATATACATTTAAAGTTTTTATGTTGCATTCCGGTTTTATAAGTAATTTACAAAGTAATTTTTTTTTCGGTACAATATAAAGAAAATCTGTCACTATAAGAAAAATAAAAATGCTACCGTTACTGCTGTAATTGATAACTTCAAGTAGAAACAATGAAGAGAAATGGCTTAATTCAGCCAAAATATTTTTAAACTTCAAATTATTTTTTTGGAAATTTTAATTTCAAGCTGTTTTTAGTTACTGAAAACTTCACCAAAATCTCGATCAGCTTTATTGATTATCTTTTTAAGAGACTTTGTCTAAGATTATAAAAATAGAAAGAAGAAAAATGCCATAATAAATAAAATTATACAAAATCTTTTCTTAGAATTTAAAGTTAATCTCTGATCAGTCCATCATTCTACCAATTCAAAAACTATTTCAAAAATTAACATAGACAATTTTATGTCAATGACATATGACATTATGACATTGTTATGACAAGTTATAACAAACATAATTTTTTTAATTAGATTACAAAATATATTACGTAGTGACTCACCTCCACGGGCCTCTCCTCAGAGGTCTCAGAGATCTCCTCCTTTTTCGCGGTAACCCTCCTCAGAAGAGGGTTTTGTATTTAATGTTACATATCTTAGATATCTAAAAGATTTTTAAACTTTATTTTAAGACAACGTAAATTTATAAATTAAGAAAAGACCGTGGAATTATTGTTGAAGCGAATTAAGCTTTTGAATGTCCTTAGAAATTTAACACAAGTTTACAGTTTATCGGAGAGTCGCGTAAAGACTTCAGTAGTTAAGTAATCCAATTTGTAAAATGACGGACTGATAAGAGCTTATCTTTTCAAATTTCAAGAACAGATTTTAAATAATTTTGTTTATTGTAGGATTTATCATTTTTTTTGGAGGAGGAATACCAGTTATTTACGCCCCATAAGGCGCAGTGTCGGACTCGCCACAGGTTCCACAAGGTGTTAATTGAGGTGCGTATGTATTCCTGCGCCCTACCGACTAAACCTAAACCCCCTCACCAACTCCCCCGTCCGGAGCCAGACCGGCATTGGCCCCGGCGGGAGCCTTCGAATTCAGGGGATTCAGAGTCTCCGTGCGTCATCATCGTCGCCGATCCACGCAAGCGCGAACCAGCGGACAGCTCAGCAGGGAGCTGTACTTTACCCCTTCGTCATCCGGTCGTGCTCTTCTGCCTCTCTCAGAGGACATTTCCCAAAAACTATCATTCCGCTGGCAGCAATGTAGAAATCCTACGGAGTACCCAGCTCGTCAGCCAGTATTCCAGGTCTCTGGAATTTTATATTTTATAATTTTCATTATATTTTTATAAAATCATGATAAAGGCCACTTGAAAAGAAAATTAATAAAGATACAAAGATGTTGGTGAATTTTTTCAGTACTAGAACTTGAAATTTAAACTCTCACCTGTGATAAAGCTGAATATTTTTAAACTGTTCTTTACCTACAACATATACGCATATATGCATAACATATGCACAAATGCATTCATTTATGCATGTACATAAATACGTTTTTAATTTTAGAATTTTTTACGAAAGACGCATCTAAACGGTAAGAAATTAAAAAATTAGAAGGTGACGGTATTAATTTTCACCGATTGCAATACTTTTCCTTGGTTTTAGTTGTAAAATTATTAAAAGATGTATTTATTTATAACATACAGTTAGGAAGAAAGGTATTCTGTATTTTTTAATAAAATTAATTAATCTGAATTTTTTAAAACTAATATTAATCATAATAACTCGTGATTAACTAGAAAATATTGTGTAATTAATGACGTATAAATTAAAATATTTCAGATTACTAAATATTCTGTAGCAAAATTAAACTGAAAATATCATTTTGTTAGTTAGCTAAATAGGAATATTACATGTTTGTTTTCCGATATGAATAACAAATCTGATATTTTAACTAACTACTAATTAATACGTTAAGCTGGTATTAAATTAGATATGGTTGAATGGCTGGGAAGGACCCTAAATACTGATTTGTTTGATTACATTCACTGAAGTATCTGTTATTTTGGATACAAATGAGCCAACATTTGTGCGGCTTCTCTTGCCTACACCAACTAATTATCTAAATTACCAATCTTATCTCTGTCCTCCAGCTACAGTAAATGAGAAGATATTTCACGCCATTAAAAATTCATTTTAATTAATATTATTCGATGTACTGAACTATAATAAATCATGACTAATTATTATTTATAAAACTTAAAAATTTCAATCATAATGAAGCTGTTGAGAAAAAAATTATTGCAATTGATTCGTTATAGTTTATGGAATTCAAAGAAATAAGGAAACAAATTTAAAAAGTACAAAATAGGTTAGTTTCATTAATGAACAGAATGATTATAGATTTTTTTTTAAACAAAACTGGATTTGTTTTTTGTCATAAACTTCAAAATAACCGTTTAAAGATAAATTCACGTTAAAATATTACTGGATAAAAAGGTGCCCTACTAGTAATAGAAAATTAGATAATCTTGGTTGACTTTAAAATAAATAAAAAATTTCAGCAGCTTTTTTATGTGGAACAGAAGTTACCTGCAGTGGGCATTAAGCCATAAGATCCCGTTTCCATTCTCCTTATTCTCATTGTTTAATAAAATTCCCTACTTCAATTACTCTCCACCATACGAATAATTTAACTTTCTTCATTTCGCAGTCCAATGGTATTTGAAAGCATCATTTTTTTATCCTTCTTAATTAACACAAAAAAAATCGTTATATAAACACGTTTTAGATTAATAATAATAATTAATAATTACACAAAATTGTCAAGGTATTAAACAAATTTAATTAAAGTTACTTGGTTTTACTAATCAAAATTTAACACAGCTGCGTTTCTTAATTACGTAACTCAGAAAATTAAATTCCTTACTACTGTATTTTTTTTATAATTTAGTATAATTATAAATTCTTCTTGCTTTCCAGCTTATGTCTATACTTATTTGAATTACTTAAATTCAAATAAGTGTATAAAAAAAAGAACCATGATTATTATAACAGCCTTACGTATTCTACCAACGATAGTATATTGATACCCTCCTGATACATTGGGAATCAACAGATAAATTTCCTGCATGAATACGCATTCTTTCTTAATAAGTAACATTTAAAAAAAAATTGCTGAAATGTAAATTAATAAAGTAATTATTAAAGAAAAATATATTTGTTAGCTTATTTTATTTAAAGTTTTTATTAAAAATTTTACATATTGGTATGTATTGCCTGATACATACCATGATTAATATATATTAAATATTATTTTGTAATAGTTGATATTTGCCTTAAGCAAATATTAACTATTACAAAATAATATTTTTTAAAGAAAATTCTAAATTAATAACAGATTTTGATAATAGAAATGTCTTACCTTTTTTGATATCAGAAAAGTTTTGTTAAAAACATTTTTATTTATATTACAGAAATTTTTGTTTTTGGAGCGGAAGAATTGATATCTGCGAGTCTCTTACCGTACGGTATACAATTTCATTGTAATTTTTTTGGATACTACTATACATAATTTTAATAAGCTTTTAATAATTTTTGAAATATTATGTTTTCTTGCTACAGTAATATTTTTAACGAACATTCGCTTGACAGCTTTTACTTAAAATTCGTTTGGTGTTGGGTTCCATTTCTTTAAAAAATCACACTTCCGAGATTCTCTTTTAAATGTAAAAATTAAACTTGAATTTTATTATTCAATACATGCTTACTAGTAAATGAATGAAGTCCAATTTTTTACATTTCATATAATGAAATGATCATATAATAAAATCCATAAGTACGATAGCGTTGGTTATCAGGCATTACCCCATTTATCCCACCAAACTAGCACATTTTCCCTATTGCGGGCGATCAGTGTTATTGATATAACTATTAAACGCATATCTACCAACACATACATTTATATAATCTTATTGGAAAATGGTTTTATCATTTGATTATTAAAACCTACAGATTTACTTTTATTATAGGATTTATGAAATCCTATAAACCACCTCCGTCTGAATTGAAAATTGTTAATAATTGAAAGCTTAAAAATTGTTATTAATTCTGTTCTTATAAACTATCATAAATGTATTGGACTCGTCTGATCGATAAAAATACAGATGAAATTTTTCATAACATAGGAAAAAAGGGAATAACGTGATCAAATTAGTTTATAACAGTAAACGATTTGTACTCTTCCAGCATTCAAAAACAAAATTAAATCATACAAATGGGAAGAAAATAAAATAAAATTTGTAATAAACTAGTTGAAACGCTTGAAAAGTTAACTTAGTGCTAACTAATTATTAAATTGATAACCTCATTTTACATATTTTCAGTATTGGATTGAAATTTATAATAATATATAGACAAAACCACTTAATTGTTAGCATTTATAAACTAAATTAATATAAAATCATATTCGTTATGACATAAACAAAATTCTGCATTTTAATTATTATCACAAAATAAAATCGTTTTCTCCCGAAAATTTATTTTCTATATTATATTATGAAAATATTTTAGGATCGTAAGCCATGTAATTAAATTACTAAAATTTCTTTTATTACGACCAAAAAGATCAATGCGATCTACAAACTCGTTTGAGATCACAATATATCTTTCTACAGGAGCTATCATCTAATTATATACTGTCGATAACTGTCTATAGCACCAAGAATTTCCATAAAGTGCTTTAAACCCAGTGAGGTAGACGAATTCTTCTTTCTACATGCGAGTGGAAAAACTCGTATAAGAAAGGTTATGCGGATTTTTGCAGTGTTCGTGTAATGAATCTAATCTTAATTCACGAGATAGTTCAATATAAGAAACAGAAGCAATAAAACCTCCAATGACAAGAATATAAGAGGATTTTTTTTTTAATAGCTTCTATCTTGTCAAAAGTATAAGCCCTGTCATAACACCATTTAACGGAGCAATACTCCAAGAACAGGTCGGGAAATAGTAATAAATTGCCTTATCAAAAGAATTTGTCTTAAAAAATTACTTCCAACCCACTGAATTAGACTTATTTTCTTTCTCGCCCGGAAAACAACTACAATAATTGTAAATAGATTAAGTTCTTAATCCATTTTGCGTTAACTTAACTTGTTTTCAGACTCATTATCTCCTTTCAATGAACTAAATTGGTATGAATTTTTTTATCAAATATTGTTGTTCCAGTCTATCAAGTACAAAAAATAATTTTAATTTCTTATTGAACTATAAAATGTGCTGAAGTATGGATGTAATTCAAGTAGAACAACTTTATAATAAATAATGACTATAATTGAAGTTTATTGATTTGTTGATGGTGCTTCTTTTGTGGCTATTAGTATTTATTTGAATAGATAATTACGTATTTCACAGTAAGTCAACAAACGAATAACCAAAAGTAATTTATTTATTCCAGGAATTAATATTTGTTTCTCTTTGGAAGACGTCTTTAATCTCTTTAGTTTATTTTTAACGATTTTTAATTTAAAATTAAAGTTGATAATAGTTTGAAAAATGTATTGTCTTATTAAAATAATATTAATAATAATAAAATAATATAATTATACGTAAGTATACACACACACATATATACATATTTATATAAATAATAAACATTTACATCTGTATGTAAATACTTATTGGGCTAAGGGGAAATCAAGTTACTCGTAATAAGCTGAGGAAAATTATAAACCTAAAACTAGTATAGTACAATGGTTAATGATAGTGCTTTTAAACAAGCAAACCATGAAGCCGAAGGAAATCATGACACAGAAATGATGATAATACGATATTCGATCTGAAGAGAAAACAGTTCTTCAAACAAGAATATAATTACAATGATTTATTCTTACTTATTTCTGGTGTGGTGAAAGACAGACCAAAAATCTACATTGAGAAACCTCTAAAACCCCTAAAAAATGGTGTGTTTATTCATTTCTACAATCGTTAAACGTACCTTGCTTCTAGTAGAGGCTACTCTAAAATTGCTATAACTGTATATTATTGTTAAGCCAGGAGAAATAATATATCAAGTCACTGGTACACATAGCTAAAAAGGCAGTGTAATGAATGCCGGCAAACAAGTATCATAATTCTCATGTTTAATGGCTCTCTTTTCCTGAGTGAGATCTGATAAGTCATCATTAATCTCACGGATTTACCGCTCGAAGTTCAAATTAGTGGCAGAACCGAATAATGATATTTCACTTTTGGTACAGAAAAAATCTCTTGTATATTTTACAAATGCCTTCAAGATAAATTTTTTAAATTAGGTAATCATGCTGGACGGAATTTATGCTATTTTAAGACGAGTTAATCAACGTAGAAGAGGGTAGGCAAAAGTCATCTTCAGTAATAATTATGTAACCGTTATAATCTCGTATAACGTTAATTTTGAACCGATAACAGAATTCTACAATGTCTTGCTTACTTTGTCACCAATTTTAAGGATTAGTGGGTGTCGCGCTGGAAAGCGAGAGTATAAGTAACTGAATAAATAAACTCGGACAAAATCTGGAGTAAACGCTAATTCCGAACTCCTATAAACACCTAACATTATTTCAAATTTAGTACGGGTAACTATGTTTGAGAAGGATTCTATTTTAATTTTGGAAGCTGGAATATCCTTTCAATTTATTTATATAACCTCACTTCTAACAATAGAAAAACTTCACAAGAAAAGTTACGATTTTAATGTAGGCGATATTTCTAGAATTTTTAACATTTGCTCAAAAATTAAATCAATGCCAATGGCATCCTTAAAATAACAACGTTCTGCTGAATTATAATTGTCCAACAAAAAATAAGCTCAAATAACCTGAAAAAATACAACTAATCAATACCTCCTGAATTAATATTCCCAATTTCAACTTACAAGAAAGTTTAAATATTACGTCAATTCTTTTTTTTTATTATGAAAACAATGAGTAAAGTAATATTTAAAATAAAAAACCTGTTATTACGATTATTACTTTTACTGTATAACATTAAGCTTCTTATGAATAAAATACGAAAAATAATCAATTAAGTTTTTTTACATTTAAAATTAATTAGTCGTTCATCTACTGTATTTGTTCTCAATGGAGATTTTTTTGATAAAAATTATTTGGGGCTTACTTACTTATAACAAAATGATTTATTTAATTATTCAACGAATATAAAAAAATTCTTGATTTTGTTAATTGTAGAATAAAAATAACTGATTTTAAAAAAAATATTGACTTTTTAATTAACAGAAATATTCAAGTTTACCTCAGTACTTAATTAAATGGCAAAGATAGGAAAGTATTATTCAGATTTTATAAAAATATCTAAACTAAAAAAAATATTCTACATGGATAAATTTTAATTGCTTTTGGAAAATAAAAAGATGTAACATTTCGTAATTAAAATAAAATAAGTATTAAGCAATAAGAAATATAGTAAGTAGGAAATAAAACGTTGGAAGGTAAATAATAATTGCATTTTTTTAAAATTATTTCAGTAAAAGCATTTTCTCATGAAAATACAATCACTCTAAAAATGTATTTTTCAGTAAAAGAAAAAAATTAAAATAATGCAAAACGAGTTAAAAATATGTATTTTTTTAAAATTAAAGTAACGTAATTTATATAAAAATATGGGCTCAAGAAAATATAAATAAAATTAGAATCTGCATAACATAAATATGCAAGATTCTGGGCTCAGTATAATATTTAAACAAGATTTTAGGTAATGGGATATAATTAAAAGACAACTACTCTAGTTAAAAGCTGATAAACTTGATTTTGAATGAAATTAAACACTCGCTAAAGTTGGTTGTAGTTAACTTGAAGTTATGGTAATTTGGTAAACTCCTGCATATAGTAAAAGTCACCCAAGTAATTTAATAAAGTACAAATGTGAGAGTTTCACGTAAATTTAACCTAGCTCGAGAGCTTGTGGTTATATTATCCAAGCGTTCGTTTAAATCATTTAAATAATAAAAATAAAAAAAGAAACACTGACTTGTCTACAATTTTAGTATAATTGTACCACTGATATTTATTTTATTAAACATGCAAAAGACATTTATACACATACGATCGATCCCATAAATTTACGTCCGTGTGTGCGTGTTTCTTAATGAAACCGCTTAAACTTATAATACTGTATATTCGATATCAAATCTCCACTACTTTCCCTCAATAAAGCGACTAAAAAATACAATTAGAAAAAATATTAACATTTTTTAAAAAAATAATTAATATTTAAGAACTTAAATATTTTCTGTAAAAAAAAGAAATCTGAAGAGAAATTATCTTTTAAACAGGAGTAGATAATTTATTATAGTAAAATAAGAAGTTAAAACCTAGGTTGCAATTTAAAAAAAAAAAAAAATTATAATTTTCACCTTTAAAATAAAACAACTAATTGCTAATAGAAAGCAAAAATAATGTTGTGTGTTTAATTTAAAATCAGGTAACTTGCTGTTGGCACGTTTTTCTTCTACATCAGTGGTTATTTGTAGGTATTTACAGAAAAATTATAAATATTATGTAACCACACAACCTACGCTCGCTAGTCAATTTAAAATTATAAGCAGTAATGTTTATTACCTCTTTTTCTCTTTAGCAAGCAAATAACTGCACATTTTCTAATTAGCTTAAAGTTGTATGGGCTCATTACAATAGCCTGAAAAAATATCCAGGCTGATTAGAAATTGCCGGTTAATTTTCCAGTTTGCCGGGCGCATTGCAAAATGACGATTTCTTAACAATAAGCCTGATTTTTCAATTCGCTAATGACATATGTTTATATAAAATTATCTAAAACTTTAAATACTAATATGAAGAAACATAAATCTAGCATACAATTTCAGAAATGGTCTTTAAATATGATCTTATTTTAAAATTTATTTAAATAACCATTTAGCATATCTCTTTATTTATATTATTTTAATGATGATCTTTTTCTTTCAAATATAAAAAAAAGAAACAATATTCAATCAATTGTAGAAGAGGCTGTATTAGATTTGTTGCAGATACCGTTGTGATCAACTTTTATTAATAATTCAAATAACAGAAAGTTTTATTATAAATTTTGATGAATTTAGTAAGCAATCGGAAAAATTTACCATTTTTAATGAAAGAAGAATACTACCTTAACAAATCTATGAAGCGTATCAAGGAAAGTCTCTAACGGTAAGTGGATTCTTTGATGGAAATTCATTTTTTGTCTTCCACTTGAGAGAAAAATATAAATCCTTCATTACAATATTTCAGTGTATTTAATATAATTAATAAATCAAATGTATTTTTACGAGTATAATACTCAAGTTTTGTCTGTAAATTACACATACAGTGATTACAAATGAACTAGACATAACTTTTAGATTATACAATCCTTATGATTTAAAAAACAAAGAAACAAAAAGGCTACAAATATTATTTTCAGAGCCGTTAGAGTGTAAATGTGCATTGCTACATGAAAAATTATTTTAAATAATCCCAATGGGCTGGAGGTTAAGTATCATGTGACACATACTTTTATTTCAAACATTAGTTTTCCCGTTCAGATTAATATATGTAACAAAAAATAATAAAATTGTTTAACACTTCTTAAATCGTAAATTACATCACCTCTTACTTTTCTAACAAATAAAAATGTAATGTCATCATATCTGATTAATTACTAATATCACGCAATCAAACTGAAAATGAGTTCTCACTTTTATTTCGAATTAGATTTTTACAGGTTATTTCAATACGCTTCGTTATCCACTAATTTACGTTTATAATAGAATTAATAAATTTATTCTGTACAAAAAGGCGAGCTCCTTCTGTTTAGTCAGAGTTTTACTTTATCTCATGAATAAAGTAAAGCTTGAAATACCAACCAACGAAGGTAGAATTTGCCACCGAAACTTAAGTTCACACGATCTAATTCCCATTTTACTTGAATCATTAAAAAAAAAGATATCTAAAATACAGTGGAATAGTCTGAAACAATTCATTATTTTCAAAATTAAGTTCTAGATGTATATTTATATTAATCTGAACTATATATATATATATAAAACTACTATATTTTACTAATGCTGTAAAATATTTTATTTTAAATTTATACATATTTATTCCCTTAAATATACACCCCCCTCCACAATCCCTACAATGCTCCATGCGAATTTTCCATTGCTCGAAACAGTGCTGGAAGTTTTTTCTGTGAGCTCTTTCATGACGCATAACACTTCTTCTTTCACAGCTTCAGCGGCCTGAAATCTTGTTCCTTTTAATACAAATTTGACCTTGGGGAGCAGTAAAGGTCACGTGGTACCAGTCAGGCGAATAAGGCGGATGGTTTAACACTGTGATGTTATACTTGGCTAGAAACGTCTTGACAGACAATGCTGTGTGAGCCGGTACGTTATCCTGATGAAGAAACCATGACTTGTTCTTCCAAAATTCGGGTCGTTTTTCTTTCTTTTTTTTCGCGGAGTTGAGCAAGGACCTCAAGGTAATAATGTTAATTAATAGTTTGACCGTCAGGAATCCAGTGAAGGTACACAATCCCTTAAAAAAAACAAAAAAAAACAAGAACTGGGCGAACATCATCTTCAACGACTTCTTAAACGCTTAAACCACTCAAAAACCCGCGCACGTGATAAACATTCATTGCCATATACTTTTTTTTAAAATAAAAGGTAAGTTTCAGTAGCGGTTTTTCCAAATTGCAAATGAAATTTCACAACAATTCTTTGCTCTAATAGAACACTTCTCACTTTTTCGGAAAAACAAAAAAGCGGATGTTATCCAAACAAAGGCTACGACTAATATGTCTACAGAACCTGGAGTGGCACCAATCAAAAGAAAAGGCTTCACGTTAACACAGCTGTCAATCGTACGAATTTGGAGCATGTGCAGTTCTTCTGTAGCACCATTAGTCTCTTTATTTAATGAAAATTAAAACTACGGCCTTTAAATGGAAATGACCAAGATGTAAAAAGGTAGTGATTGAGGGAATGGTGACTGAGCAAGTTAAGAATATTAAATATTTGGGCGCTGATGAGAAATACGAGTTCAATAATGATACATTTTAGAAGTTTAACAAATTTCAGAAAATTTCTAGAAACATACACCGGCATTTGAAAAATAAATCACGGGAAGATACACGTATTAAATTTTATAACATAATAGCCGTTCCCAATTTATTATACTGCAGTGAATGTGGGTACACACTAAAAAGGTGAACAGCAGAATTCAGGCGGATATGAGGTTTTTATTTAGTACGTGCGGTAGCACACGAAGGAATAGGATTAGGAATGAGAATACATGAAGAGAGCTTTCAGTACAACCTTTATACAACCGAATAAAACAAAATAGATAAACGTAGTGCAACCACTTTAGTATAACGAGAAAGAGGGTACTAGCAACTATTTTAGTTTATCAACCTGTGAGAAGAAGAGGTGTGGAGACCTAGGAAACTATGGGTATCGCAACAGGTCTAGACAGCCTAATCCCTGTAATAAAGAAGATAATTATATATATATATATATATATATATATATATATATATATATATATTTATTTTATTTTATTTATTTATTTTTTATTTTTTGCCAGATATAGGAATATCCATCTGCACCTAAGTTATCTGATAAAAATTCGGCTCTACCCAAGAACTTTAAGTACTGTAGCAGAATATAAAACCAAAAATTATCTAAGCATATGTCTTATAACGTAAAATTTGTAGTATTTCGGCATTTGTATTTTGATAGGCTAGATGAATCCAGTTAAAGGACAATCAGCAAATAACCGAGTATGAAAATCATACATCTACTAAATAAAATTCTTTTTAACGTAAAACCAGTAAACAATAAATAATAAGCAAATATATTCCTAAAAGGTTGATCTTCAGACTGACGTTGATCTCTTTGATTATGTAGATGTTTGACACGTATCACGTTGTTTAAATACATACAAATTACAAGTATTGAAATCATTCACGAAATTTCACTTGCTTTTTACGTTAATCAAAAAATTACAAACAATTTTTTAAATATTGCACCAGTAAATTATCTAGATAACAAAATAGAGTGATAATAAATAAAATAGTACCTATAAAAAAAATAATAATAATTTTTTTTGTAAAGACAATACCTTACATGGTTTTACGGAGAATATTTTTATGTTGGTACAACTCCTATGTTAATATCAATATTGATTTTTGGATAGCAAATATTTTCTGGTAAAATGGCCTCTATTCATATAGATAAAGGTTTTTTGGTACTTGAATTAGCCAAAATAAACTCCGTTATTATCGAGCAGCAAAGTTTCAGAACAAAATACGGTAAACGACCACCCAGGAGACAAACCGTCTACGGCTTTTAAGTAGAAAATACAGGATGTCTGTGTAAAAGGTAAAGCTTCGAAAGACTTCCTGTATCAGAAAAGTCGATTACACTCGAGCTGTGAATCAACGTAAATGAAACTGTTAAAAATGACGCGTTATAAGTTACAGTTATTACAAATTTTAAATGACAATGGTAGTCTTACTTAAAGATTTCTGAGTGGACATTCAGTAATCTGTTGATTAAAAGGAGGGTTTCTTTCATCGCATAAATTTTGGTAACGAGTGTATATTTCGCATTTGTAGAAAAATCAATAGATACGACGTAGGCGTATGGGAAATAGAAAATCATTGAGAAACTGTCAATATATACATAATTCGCCTCAAGTTTTGTGCCGTTCTTTTTATCACAAACCCACAGTAATTGAAAGAAATTGCCTCTCATGTTGAGTGTTAAGTGCCTAATGCTTCAACTAAAGAAAGTTCAAGAACTTCGTGCCTCCTTGGCACATAGTTGTTTGAAATTATCTGGATAAACTAGTTTCAGGAGGTTGAGTAAACCCAGCAACTAACGGAAACAAAGCGTTTACACGTTGGTTGTTAACCAAAAAATTCAGACTTAACGCTTAGTGATTACTTTTCGTGAGATTTTATAAAATCCTTACCCCTTCCTGTTGATTTGGATGATTTAAAACAAGGTATCATGCACGTTTTTGCTAGTAAACAGCATACGCTTTCCCGTTTTTGGGATGAATTGGTCTATAGTGTTGACGTCTGCCGGCATTTCATGGTGTGTACAGGAAATACTTAGAGATACAAACTTTAAAAAATTTTCTGTAAAATCATTACTCCTCAAATTTTAAAAATAACACAAATTAAGTGTTTTGTCTTATTTATAATCACGCTATATAATTAGAAAAACTGATGTAAGGAAATTATTTTATTAAAATTTTGTTTTTTTACAATATCAAGTTAATTTGGTTTTCCCTCGTTTTTTTATGGATAATAAATTTGATTCCTTGTAAGACAAATATAAAGAACTTCATTAAATTTTTTTTAGAAATTAAAAATAAAAATTGCATAGAATAATTTGTTTATTTCTCGTTAACTGTGGAGTATTGTAATTGTTACTTTGTTTTTATTTTTATAACTTTGTTCACTAGGTATGAAAAGTTTTAAAAATCAAGTCACTTTCCATTAATTCGACGATAGTCGAATTAATTTGTCATCTATGTAGTATTGTCAATTATAATTCCCGCTATTTCATGCTCTATTCTACATTAAATTTAAATAATATGGCTGTATTTTTACGTGTGTAGTCACTAAGAACACACGTAAAAATAACAAAACTATAGGCAGTTCAGATATTAACTATTTTCCTACCTACATTCTTAAGAATAGAAGATAAAATGTTATTTTATTTTGAATAGACTTACAATTTAATGGGAGTATACTGGCTTCTAGAATTACTTATCTATATGAATAAAATGTAAATTTTTGTTGGTTCAAAATCTTAAATCTTCGAAAGTTCTTCACCGATTGCTTTGGAATTTTGACACAACGTTGCATTCGAATATGCGCATGTTTTTATATACCTATTGTTTATACACGTAAGATGTCACACCTGTGACAGATAGAAACATGCTTTTTTTTAAAACAGCGCTATCTGTTGGACGTAAAAGCAACACACGCTATACTAAATATTTTACGATTCCATTTTAGTGTTTCTGATATGTGTCCACTATAGACTAAAAAACTACTGGACTGATTTATGCGCGCGGAAAAGGGATATAGAGAAAAGTCGGAAAAGGAAAATAGGGAAAAATCGGAAAAGGTAAAGGGAAAAATAAAAAATTAAAGGGGAAAACGGGGGAAACGGGAAAGGAGAGGGAAAGCGAAAAAGAGGAACAGGAAATGGAAATAAGGGAAGGAGGAACTGTGCAGGGGAAGGGGGAAGGGGTGTGTTGGAAAGGGAACGGGGAAATTGGGGAAAGGAAAAGATAGTACAGCACACTATACTAAATATTTTACGATTCCATTTCAATGTTTCCGATAAAGCATTGCCGGATCTGCTAGTATTGAAATAAATAAATAAAACACTATCAGTAACAAAATTTTCCAACTATCAAAAATAATATTTTGTGTTTGTAATGTATAAATTGTATTTTCTTGTAGAAGTATTATATGTACCGTGAGAAGGAAAATACAAAAAAGAATTTCGGTAAAAAGAACGATTCCCAAGAAAGTTATCAATAACGTTCTAAAATATTTAGTCATTGAAATTTGACTTATACATTGAAACGGTGTAACTTATTCATTAAAATTTCATACACATTACCGATACATCATATGCTTTCCGATGCATCTATGAAGAGAAGTTTACCATATTTTATGAAAAAATATAACAGTAAGTGTCATTACTTTTTTTTATTTTTTTATTTATTTTTTTTTTTATTATGTACACTGTTCCTCCAGACATTTTGAATTTCAAAAAAAGTTGTTTTTATTCTAAGAAGTTTTTATTCTAAGAAGTTTTTATTCGAATAAATGCCAAATAATATTTTTTAATCAGTTTGTTAGTAAAATTAGAAAGAGAAAACGACAGAAGATATAATTAAAAGAAATGAATCGAAATCTATATATAACACTTATCGCGTGAAACATTAATAAAATATAATTTCATTTGTCATACAGTAATAAAATATTCACTTCTAATCGTGTTTTACACAAAACACACACACAGAAGTGCATACATACATACCTATATACTCGTATATATCAATATACTTATGAAGACGTTTCCAGTATTATAATCAGTTTGTTGTCTTTTAACGTCAATATTTATCGTCTGAAATAAATTTTTAATACGAATTAACGGATTAGATATTGATTTATACTTCATATATGTTTGAAGTAACCTAATTACATTATATTTTTTTTTTAATTTTGTAATGATCATAATATTTAAAAAATTAATTTTGCTGAAATATGACCGTTAATGCATATTTGAAGTTCATATTTATGCATATAAATATCGGCTATTTACTGTAGAGAAACTCTAAATAGACTAAATTAATTTGTCCTAGTTTTGCAATATTTTTTAAAAAGTTTATAATAGTTTGGCAAATAAAAGAGGTTTCACAAAGCATACTGTCGCAGTCTATCTTTCTTTTTCATACAACGTGATTTCTTAGCGAATTAAAATTTAACTAACATGATCTTTATATGTCAAATATTTTCATAAAATGTATTTCTTTCATAGAAATTTATTTCTTGCGTTTGTTATTTTTATTACTCGACTGCTCAAAACAGAGTGTAATGTATTTAAGGTGTATGTATGTATGTTTATTACATCGTAGCATCTCAACGGCTGAATAAATTTATATGTTAGACTCCGCATTAGAATCCTTACGTTACCGGAAGTGTCAGAGTCTATATACATATATGTTTACGTATACGTATATATACGTATAAAGAAATATATATAAAAGATCATATGATTTTTTGACGGGCAGTATGTTGGAGCATGTATCATGTAAGCATATTATTTCTTCTTGTACTTATTTGTTGATATTGCTACTTCTTACTTATTATATAATTTTGATTACAAACATAATAAAAAATATTTTCGTAAATTTGATGTTTTCCATTCCAAAGTTAATTTCATGTAAAGTTATTATTGCACATACTTTCTTTGAAAAGTAATTTAATCTTCAATACACAATATTTATGAAATTATTTTTTAATATAAACTTTATATCTATAATGTTTAATAAAGTATGTCAAATATTTTATTTACCGTATAAATCAAATTATTTTCGTTAAAAAAAACCTACATTACCACACACAGTTAATTAAAGGAGATTTATTTACACGAATGCCCAAAAAGGAGTGTAATGAATTTAGGGTATATGTATGTATGTTTGTTTCACAGTGCAAATCAACAGGTGAACCGATTTAGAAGTATGACGCCGTGTTGGAATCCTTACGTTACCGTGGGGATCATAGGCTTCATAAATATGTGTGTGCAAGTATATATATATATATATATATATATATATATATATATATATATGATGAAATAAATTTGAAAAAAAATTATACTTTATATAAATACTGTATACAAAATTGTCACCCGCACGCTCTTTAATTATGCTATTTTAAAGAGCAATGTTTATCAGTAATTTTTTTTTTGGCAGTCGTGTATTTTAACTTTTAATATTTATCTCTTTTCACATTACTACTTCGAAAATTATACTTAACACGTTCCTTAATTCTACTAATGTTTTAATCCAATAGATTTCCGGATTTATTTTCCAAGTCTTTTACATCACTGTAAAATTTTCAGTGACTTTAGTCTGTAAATAAAACTCATTCTTCATTTGTGAAATTAAATGATATATTTTTTGAGATACTATTTTTTCAGAACTTTTTTCTTAGTTAGTAAATCACTAACAATAGCAATCTTTTCATCTTTCGATACAACTTTTTTTATTACGACAGAAAAACTTTTGTAATTTCAAAACAGAATTATAATATTCACATTTAGAAAGACTGAATTTCTTGTACGCAACCCTTCAGAATTTCTCTTTTTTCTCTGAATGTTTGTTGAAGTAGGCAATTTCCGTCTACTTGAACTAACTTGTATAACTACTTGAAAATTTTCAGTTTTACAGGTAATTACAAGCCCTTCACTACATGAAGCTTGAGAATGAACTATCCTACTAGGATTAATGACTGTTATACAGCTGTATCTTAGAAGATCCCCACTGGTTATAATATCAGAGGTTGTGGGAGTTGAGGTATTTATAACAACTGCTGATAAACGGACTATTTGACAAAAATTTGATTCATTATATTATATAACATGCAGATGAAAAATTTAATTGTTTAGAGTTACTAAAAGTTACTAATAATTGTAATAATTATTTCTAAAAAAATAAATGTAATAAATATTATTAAGAAAATAATTGTCTATTTTCAACTATATATACACATACTGTATAACATATTTTCAGGTAATTTTTAGTTTTAAGATAGTAATAGATTCGTTGTACATAAATTTTACTAATAGATTTTTAAAATTAGTTATGACGTTCTGATAGTTAAAATATCCTAGTTGTTATTAAAAAAATTAATATGATTCTTTTTAATTTTGGTGAAAAACATATGTTTCATAACTCCTTTTAAAACTTATTTCAATAAATGTATTAAAAAGATTAAATTATAAATTAAAATTAGGTACTAATAAATAAAAATAAAGCGTTCTTTCAGTGTATGATTATTTACACCGACGAAATATACACCTAACCACGCTCCTCCCTCACACACACACGCGCGCGCGCATATATATATATATATACATATAAAGGAAACGCCCTCTATGAATCATGAGACCTCGCCGATGGTGAGGGGGCTTGAGTTCTCAGCGATACAGAGTAGCTGAACCGAAGGTGCAATCATATCGGAGAGATGTTTGTTGAGAGCCAGACTAACGAATGATTCCTGAAAGAGGGCAGTAGCTCTTTCAGTAATGTTTAAGGACGTAGGTTAGGAGGACTTAAACGGCCATATCAACATCATTCAATCTTCTGAGTACTACACAACTGAAAGCAATGGGGAACTACGGCTGTTTTTTTTTTCAAGAAAATGTAGCTCTCTACATTTTCATTTAACAAAGATGGCGGCACCTTCCTTACTAAAATATTCCGGAGATAAACTAGTCCCCCGTGTGGATCTCCGAGTGTGGACTACTAAGGAAACGGTCACCAGAAA
Organism: Lycorma delicatula; assembly: GCF_047948215.1. Classification (NCBI taxonomy): domain Eukaryota; kingdom Metazoa; phylum Arthropoda; class Insecta; order Hemiptera; family Fulgoridae; genus Lycorma; species Lycorma delicatula. The sequence continues at coordinate 138,449,468 of NC_134457.1, read as the reverse complement.
ATTACAAAAATAACATTCTACGAGTCGAGGCGTGGAATGTTAGAAGCCTAAAAAAAGGTTGGTAGGTTAGAAAATTTAAGAGGGAATTGGGTAGGTAAAATGTAGATGTAGTAGGAATTAGCGAGGTACGTTGGAAAAAAGAAAACTACTTTTGGTCAGGCGATATAATAATTAATAACCGAATAATTAACTCACCGTCAAATAAAGAGTAGGCAGGAGTAGGTTTCGTAATGAACAAGAAGATAGGAAAGAGAGTAGAGTATTTCAAAAAGCTTAGTAATAGAATCATTGTAATGAAAATAAAATCAAAACCTAAGCCGACAACAATTGTTAACATCTCTATGCCTACAAGTGCCCATGATGATGATGATGAGGTAGTGTGTGTACAAAAAAATTGACGCAACAATTAAACACATAATAGAGGATGAAAATTTAATAACAGTTGGAGATTGGAATGCAAGCATTGAAAAAGGCAAAGGGTGAATAAGATTTAATAGAATTAACAGGTCAAGACCAGTTATAGAACAATTATTAAATTCCATTAAAGGAATAAAATTTTGAGCAAAAGGAATGAAAGAGGTGGGGGTGACTTATAGAGTTTTACACAAAGCATAATTTAGTAATTGTCACCACCCAGTTTAAAAACCATAATAAAAGAATATACACATGGAAAAAGCCAGATGATACTGCAAGGTATCAGGTAGATTGTATCAGGGTTAAACAAATATTTAGAAATCAACTTCTTGGCTGCTAAGCATATCCTGGAGCAAACATAGATGGCGGCCATAATTTAGTGATAATGAAATGTAAATTGGGATTTAAAAACCTGAAGAAAAGGTGTCAAATGAATCGGTGGAATTTAAAGAAACTTGAGGAAGAGGAGATAAACAAGGTTTTTGAGGAGGACATCGCAAGAGATCTGAGTAAAAACGTTAAGGTAGAAAATATAGAAGAAAATGGGAAAATGTTAAAAAGGAAATTCTTAAATCAGCAGAAGCGAACTTAGGCGGAACAAAGAGAACTGGTAGATAACCTTGGATATCAAAGGATATATTGAAGCTGATAGATTAACGTAGAAAGTAGTATAAGAATGCTAGTGATGAAGAAGGTAAAAGGTACTATCTACAATTAAGAAATACTATAAACAGGAAGTTCAAATTAGCGAAAAAAGAGTGGATTAAAGAAAAGTGTTCTGAAGTGGAAAGAGAAATGATCATTGGTAAAATAGACGGAGCATACAGGAAAGTTAAGGAAAATTTTGTGGTTCACAAATTAAAATCTAATGTGTTAAACAAAGCTGGTACACCAATTTATAAGAAAAAGTCGATAGGTGGGTGGAACATATTGAAGAGTTATACGGAAGAGTTGAATTAGAAACTGGTGTTATATAGGAAGAAGAAGAAGAAGAAGATAAGAAGAGAGATACAATACTGAGATCTGAATTTAATATAGCATTAAATGATTTGAATGGCAGAAAGGCTCGTGGGATAGACGAAATACCTGCAGAATTACTGCGCAGTGCAGGTGAGGAAGCAACAGATAGAAACCAAAAATTACACAAACTAGTGTGTAATATTTGGGAAAAGGGGATATTCTGTCAGACTTCGAAAAGAGTATTATTGCCATGATACCAAAGAAAGCAGGAGCAGATAAATGTGAAGAATACAGAACAATTAGATTAACTAATCATGCATCAAAAATTTTAACTAGAATTCTGCACAGAAGAATTGAGAGGAGAGCGGAAGAAGAGTTAGGAGAAGACCAATTTGGTTTCAGGAAAAGTATAGGCACAAGGGAAGCAATTTTAGCGCTCAGATTAATAGTAGAAGGAAGATTAAAGAAAAACAAACCAACATGCATGGTATTTATAGACTTAGAGAAGACATTTGATAAGGTAGTTCGGAATAAAATGTTCAGCATTTTTAAAAATTTAGAGTTCCAGTTTAGAGATAGAAGAACAATTGTTAACATTTACAGGAACCAAACTGCAACTGCAATAATCAAAGAACATAAAAAAGAAGTCGTAAAAAAAGGGAGGCCGACAGGGATGTTCCCTATCCCCGTTACTTTTTAATCTTTACATAGAAATAGCAGTTAATGATATTAAAGAACAGTTTAGGTTCGGTGTAACAGTACAAGGTGAAAATATAAAGATGCTTCAATTTGCTGATGATATAGTAATTCTACTTGAGAGTAAAAAATTTAGAAAAAACAATGAATGGCATGGATGAAGTCCTACGCATAAACTACCGCATGCAAATATACAAGAAAAAACGAAAGTAATGAAATACAGTAGAAATAATGTAGATGGATCACTGAATACGAAAATAGGAAGAGAAAAGATTATGGAGGTAGAATAATTTTGTTATTTGGGAGTAGAACTACTAAACATGGACGAAGCAGAAGCGATATAAAATCCCAAAGAGCACAGGCGAAACGAGCTTTCAGTCAGAAAAATATAATTTGCTTACATCAAAAATTAATTTAAACGTCAGGAAAACCTTTTTGAGTCTATTTTTGGAGCGCAGCTTTATATGGAAGTGAAACTTGGACGATCGGAATTCCTGAGAAGAAAAGATTAGAAGCTTTTGAAATGTTGTACTATAGAAAAATGATAAAAATCAGATGGGTGGATAAAGTGACAAATGAAGAGATGTTGCGGTAGATTGATGAAGAAAGAAGCATTTGGAAAAAATATAGTTAAAAGAAGAGACAGAGTTATAAGCCACATATTACGGCATCCTGGAATAGTTGCTTTAATATGGGAGGGACAGGTAGAAGAGAAAAATTGTGCAGGTAGACAGCATTTGGAATACGTAAAACAAATTGTTAGGGATGTAGGATGTAGGAGGTATACGAAATGAAATGACTGGCACAAGATAGGGACTCTTGGAAAGCTGCATCAAACCAGTCAAATGACTGAAGACAAAAAAAAAAATAAAATTTTTTTTTTTACATTCTTTTCTTTCTTATAATCATGTAATTTATACCTTTGAGTGAACATAATTAATTAATTATAAAGATAAAGATTAATTCATAAAGAGACCGATTAAAAACCATTTATAAACGCAATTCTGAAAATAAATGCTGATTCGGTTGTTAAACCGTGTACATCAGCAAATACAGAAAATTTTTATTTAAAAATATAAATAAAGATAATATATAAGAGACACAAGAAATTAAATAAACAAAATCCTTATTAAATAGGTAAATCACAATAAAAGAAATAATAATAGATGAATGATGCCTTTACTTGAAGAAAATCAATAATTACAAAATTGGAAAAAGAAAAAATTATATTTTTTCTTTGATTTTCCCTAGTTTTATTTAAACACGATAGCTGTTTCAATACACAGTACCTTCTTAAGATGTTAAAACATCACATATCAACGTCTTCGGATATGTATCAAACAGCTGTTTAAATAAAACTAGTAAAAATAAAAACATATACCGTTTTCATTTTCCAGTTTTAAATAATAAGTTATCAATATTCACGAAACACCACAATAATAGTAATGTAAAATATTAATTAAAATAATAGTTGAGAAATATTCTGCAGTAACCTGTAAGATAATTAAAGTAAAAAAAAATATATATATATATATATATAGTTTATTTCTTCTTTTTGTTTTAATTTATAATTTATATTTCCTTTTTTAGTTATTTCATTAAATATTTTTAACCTTTGCTAATTCCTTATGCCATCGAATGATGATGACTATTTGATAATCAAAAAGAGCATTTAGTTTATGATTTTCACTTGTTTGTTAATTCTGAATGTTTATTTATATTAATTTGTGTTATATTTTGATACGAAATTTTGTAGCATTCCTTAAAATAAACGTTTTTCTTTACATAATAATTTTATATAAATAATTATACACGTGAGTTAAGTAAGTTTATTATTCTTTGTGCATACCATGAGAGGAGAAGGATTAATTTAAGTAATGCTAGAAAGTTCAATAGGATATAAAAAGAAGCTGGAAAAATAAAAATTTTAGACTATCTAAAAGGCAACACAAACAATTGTGGTTTCAAATTTAGCTGGGAATAGAGGAGATTGAAGACTGGCTTGTCCAAGACAGATAACTCATCATCACGCGTTGTTCTGCTTGTTGGTAGGTCCTTGACACCCCTGTTGTCTTCATTTGTTCTGTCGCACGCTTTTCTTTTCGTCTTATCATAATCTTCATTATTCTTTATTTAATTTTTTAACTTTAGCCTCTTCCTTCCTCTTTTTTTCACCTTTAACGGAGCATTCAAGAACTCTATTTATTTATTTATTATTCCTTTTCCCCTAATTATATGACCAATCCCGTTTCTGATAGTTGCCGGTAATATTGTTTTTCCTTCATTTATTCTTCTAAATATTTCTGCTTACTATATGATGATAGTTATTTATTATTATATATGAATATTATTTATTATAATTATTTACGTCTAAAATGATATGATATAATAATTAGTCTATATGGTATGCTTCTTTTGAGAATGAAAAAAATAATTTAATAATTTAAAACTATTATACTTTTAATTGCAATTATTCTTACTGATTGTAGTTGGTTTACACAATAGAATACTCCAGTTTAATATAAATTACTAATAAACTAGTTTTTTTAATTAATTAAGAACTAATAAAATCCATACCATTATTTTTCTCGTTAAAAAAAGCAGGTCATAAATAAAAAAGCAAAAATATTGAAGTTATTAGAGAATTGTTTAGGTATGTTGTTTAACAAAATTTGAACAAAATTGCTAAACTTTTGAAAACTTTTCTAATGAAGAAACAATTTAATAATATTTTTTTCCTAGACTTTGAATGGATAGCACTTGAGAGGTCAAAGAGCCTCATTGTATAAAGCTGAGCATAATTTTATATACATACGTATATATTTTTTAATGAGTAGTAAATTTTTATTTTTATTGAAATCTTGACGATTCTGTATAATATATTTACCTCCGGCTCCACCGTTAGGTATTGCTTCAGAAGATGACATGAATGATTTGTAGCGTGTGTGAAAATGCCATGCCTGAAAGGGATTTGAACGCGACCTTACTTAAAAACAATGTTTTTAGTTAATTTCCTACAATTTTTTAAAAAGAAAAATAGTTTTTAAATTTACAAAGGTAAAGTTCATTAACTTTAATAAGTTTTCATAAAAAATATTCCTTTCTGCTGAGAGATCCGGTCTTTTATTGGAAAGAAGTTTTATTGATTTATTTGCTGAGAAGTTATCACCAAAGTTACCAACAAAGCAGATCAACGACCTATTTCAATGAAATTAATTTACAGAAAATGAGTAGCAGAAATTTAATTTAATTTAATTTATTAGCGAAGTCCGATTAACTTTATTTTGTTACAGGTAACACAAAGGAAGAATTAAACCTACTCTATCATTTAATTCATTTGTCGTACATTCACATAATGTTATGTCGTACATTCACTTATTGGGTAAAAGTTATATCAAAGAGGTTAAATCTCCTATTCAACCATTCATCCTCAAGATATTTTTTCATTTTACTTTTCGTTTATGGTTCTCATAAACGTTTATGGTTCTCATTTCTTCCTTCATTCTGTTTAACCGTAGTTTTAAAGAGACGATTGTCTCTTTACTTCCCATTCCATTATTACTTTTGCCATTCTTCTTTTGCTCATTCGTTAGACCAGAAGGTATCCAGCCGTAAAAACAACGTTAGTAATTATTAATAGGTATTACAAAGAGTAATATGAAAATTATTAAGAAAGTGGCATATTATATGTTTTTCTCTATATATCAATATTTAAAACATCCCATTCATCGCAAAATAAAACAATCTTTATTTGATTAAAACCTTTTGAAAAATTAAGTAAACTTTTAGTTAAAAATTTATATTATATTAATTTTGAAGGGCGTGGAGTGTGTCTTTTTAGACTTTTCGTACGGTGAGAAGGCTAGGGGTAAAAAACTCTGTCGCAGTAAGTGCGTCAGAAAAGTGGATTTTAGCTAACCTTGAAAACGCTGCTAAAAACCCAGTTTTTCCTCTATCTCTGGTTCCTGTGGACCAATTCGCTTGAAAACCAATAGTTTCTATTTCTACTTTACATCATCCTACCAAGTTTCATCAAAATCGTTAAAAATTACGCCCAGTAGAACGAAAAAAGCTGAAAATGTATCGAAAAACCCCGTTTTTTGGCTTTAACTCCGGTTCCTGGGAACCCGTTTGCTTGTATATCAATAAGGTTCTATTCCCAATAAGTGTACATCACTCCACCAAGTTTTTTCAAAATCGGTTAAGATTTGCGTCCAGTCGAGTAGACGAAAAAATCCTATACATACATACAGAGGAGCTGGCAATTTATGCCCCGCATATACGGGTGGTTAGTGATGGAACGAGACAGTGCAGCAGAAGACAGTCAGTCTAGTAGCAATAATGACTAAAGTTCGCTTATCGTAAAGATGTGCACAAGAAAAGATCAGGCCGACCACGAAGAGCTACAAGTACAGCGTCCAGTGCTGCAGTGTTGCAACATTTCACCCAATGACCGCAAAAATCAGTGAACCAGGGAGCGCGTGAAAGCGAAGTGAGCTTGTCAAGTGTAAGACGCATTCTGAAGAGTGCAAAGTGGAAAGTGTACATTCCAAGACTGCTACAGGCGATGAATGTGGGCGACGCTGATCGAAGGATGGAGTACAATGAATGGTTACAGCACATGGTTGGCGAGGATGAGGAATTTGCAGGGAAGTTTGCGTGGATTGACGAGGCGCAATTCAAACTTAATGATACTGCGAACTACTACAATTGTGTCTAATCGCTCCTGAAAATCCTCACGCACATGTGGACAAGGGAGTGAATACACCGAGTGCTGCTGTATGGTGTAGTCTATCAGTGCGTGTTTGATAGGTCCCTTCTTCTTTTTTGAGGGTACCGTAACTGGAAAGGCGTATCTTGATATGCTTCAGACAAGGAGTTTTCCTGCCATCCAAAGCCTGTATGCTGATGAACGTTTTTACGTGCAACAAGACGGAGCCCCGCCTCACTACCATCGAGATGTCAGGTTATACCTCGATAAAACTCTACCCGACAATGGGTGGGTCAAAGAGGTGCTGTTGAGTATCCACCTCGGTCTCCTGACTTGATACCTCTGGAATTCTACCTCTTGTGCACCGCCAAGAAAAACGTGTATCGACAAAAACCAGCAACAATCGACGAGCTACATGAAAAAATCGTAGAGTCATGTGCTGCCATTACGCCAGATACACTAACAGCCGTAGTTTGGTGTGCATTTCGGTACCATGGGCGTTATATAAAAGTTGCTGGTGGTCATTTTGAACATATACCATAAATCTCTCTCGGTGCCAAAAATTGTCACGTCAAGTCAAATTATCTCGCGATATGGACTAGCAAACAGTGAGTACATTTTTTGGATTCCTTTGAACTCTACATACTGTATCCATGTTTATGTGCGATAAACATGGTAGAAAAGTGTTCAAGAGACTCCAAAAATATAAAGAAAAGTTGATGTCTCTTCCCCCGATACCTCTTTAAAACCTGACCGGGCAGAGCAGCGATTTTTACGAATTATTTTAAAATCCACTAAAAAATTGACTATTTCTTATGGCATTTAATAATTTAAAAAATAGTTATCATTAACTATCTTTTTTATTGTATAAAATAAGTAGTATTTTCTAAGTATAAGAAAATATAATAAAAAATATAATGCATACATTCTTGATATTTTCTGGTTTATTCGTTTTAAATGTGCTACATCTTTTACCGGTTAGCTTCCGGAACCACTGTAAGGCATTACTTCAGAGGATGAATGAGCATGGTATGTATGAATGTAGAATAGAAGTGAAGTGTAGTTTTGTAAAGTCTCAGGTCGACCATTCCTAAAATGTGTGTTAATTGAGCCCAACCACCAAAGAACGGCCGTATTTATATGGATGAGAAGAAATAATGAGACAGGTGGACTCTGAAGCCCCTGAGCCAATCCCGATGGCAAGGAAGACAAGCTGGAAACCAAAAGGCTGTAGAGCAAGCGCGTGATGAACAGCTTCGTGTCGTGGTGCCGTCGTTCATCGCGCTTGCTTGGATGGATAACGGTGATGTTACACGGAGAATCTAGTTTCCCCGAGCTCGAAGGAACCTCCCGGGGCTGCGTTATGCTTAATTGCGTGTCCGGGAGGGGAGTTGTGGAGGTGGAGATTTAGTTGGTAGGGCGCAGTATAATACGCACTTTAACAACACCTTGGGGAACCTGTTAGCGAGCCCAACATTTCTTCTCTAATGAAGATTCCTCCTCTCCTTAGATTTCCTAAATGAAATGTACTCTTGTACAGTCTCAGATCGACCATTCCTGAGATATGTGGCTAATTGAAACCCAACCACCAAAGAACACTGGTATCCACGATCTAGTATTCAAATCCTTATAAAAGTAACTGCCTGTACTAGGATCTGAACCTTAGAAATCTTGACTTCGAAATCAGCTGATTTGCGATTTTTGCGCGATAAAAGACGCACCGCCCCAGAACACTGTTAACAGTATATATCATATTTGATCTTCAAACTTTGCATTTCATCATACACAAAGACAAAACCGTACAGAATACAATTAATATTGACCATACCAATGAGAGAGATTATCATCATAATTACTTTAATCTGGTAATCAAACAAAAACTATTTTTAACCAATCCAAATTAATTTATGATTCAATTATGATTTGTGATTTTAAATGTGCAAAAACATTATTTTTATTTTTTTAATATCTGAACAAAAACATTGTTTTAGCGTGAGGTTTATGTGTTTTTTTTTGTTTTTAAATGTACTAAAAACACATAAACCTCACGCTAAAAAATGTTCTCGAGATATAAAAAAAAATCCTGACATTTGACAAAAGAAGTTCTACGTTCAACTTCACTTCTTTTTTAGATGGTGGTGTTTTTTAAAAATATATCGTGGCTGGGATCAGACTAACTGGACAAAGATTCACATATTTATATTTCATACACAAAAAAATAATAAACAAGTTGTTTAATTTTTAAAACTCACAAGAATTATTTTATCTGTTTTCTACAACAGATCAGAACAGTTAGACGTATTTTTGGGTTTTCAATTACAGAAAGATTTGATAAAAAAAAAATTATCAGATTCAATTTTGCAACTTTTTTATACATATAGAATTTATCCATGCTTAAATAAAACTTTATGATGTGGGTTTGCAGTGTGTAACGTGAGCGTAAATATTAATGATACTTAAAATAAACTCGTGGATTTTTAGTTATAACGTAAAAAAGAAATTAAATTACGATATATTTATAGGATATTAGTAAGCTTCTTCTTAAACAGATTTTTCACATTTTATTTTCGATAATTTATGGACTCCCTGTCATAAAATTATAAATATATCGATTTTACCAAGAATAAATCTACAAATTGCTAGTTATTTTAATTTTTACATACGGAGATGATCGTCCGTCTCCAACAGACGATAGAATTTTGAGTCCATATATCGTAAGGTTTTTGTAATTAATTCATGAAACGAAAAAACGGAGAACTTCATTTCCTAAACAATAAACTAATACAATTAAGCTTATTTAAAAAAAAAAATTAATTTGTTTTACACCTGAGGTTCAAATAGAAAAATGATAAATAATAAACTATACGAAATTACATACAGAAATGGGGGAGGATTTATTTTATATACGCTCCTCTGTACACGGGAAGAACTGAAATTTAATGAATTATCTATTTCTTTCTATGGTACAAAAATAATTGAAGGCCCTGAAAAATCACAAATTACAAATTTTAACCGGGTAATGGACAAGTACATTGTCCTAAGTAAATAATTTACCTTATAAAAAAAAGTAAATTTGGATTTTGAATAATCCATCTACGGGTTCCAGAGTTACAAGTATTTTTAAATTTTAATAGACACAAAGAAATAATTATTTAATTTAAATTGTAGGAAAAATATCTATACTTCTTGCCGAAGGTAATATTGTTGATATAAAATAAAAATAAGATTAAAATTATAAAAATTAATAAGGGAGAAGGCCATCCAAAATGATACGCTATAAGTTATTCTTTGTAGTTTTTTTATGACTATAATTAAATATTGTTGAAATTATATGTGAAAAGAATCGTATTTCACAACCTGTAAATGGTGACTCCAATATAGAAAAAAGATTAATTCATTAGAATAAAATGCATAAAACATCAATTTAGTTTTTTTATTTATTATTTTTAATTCATCTCCATAATGTTTCTTTTTTAAAATGTAAATGAAAGAACTCACTTAACAGAAAGATATTTTATTCAGCATCCGATTACGGTATATTAAAAAGAGATAAAAAACGTAAATCTATTCAATTGAAAACAGGGTTGTGTTATAATGCCAGTCGAGTGGTCAGAAAAAAGATGTGTCCATTAAATTTTGATTTTTTTCATCAGGAATACGCATGCAAGACAAAAATTGTACAGTACATGTGTAGATACACAAAGCATTCTCTGCCTTGTATCTCCTTTGTTATTTATTACTGTCTGCTTTATTTTTTACTAAATTTTTTCTTTGCATCACATTCTCTACTTTAAGAAATTTGTACAGATGCAACATTTTACACGTTTTATTTCTTTTTATTTTGTAGGTTTTTTTTTATAAAGAAATGTTCTCTTTCATATTATAAGTTATCCCTTTTTACCGTAAAATTTTATTAAAATATATTATTTTCTTTCTTAAAGTAATTATATTTCAATAAGCTAAAATGTATCCATAAAACACTGTATTTTTATTAATAGAGTTCAATCTTGTTTAATCGTATAGAAAATTAGCCAATTGAACGATAATTTAAATAACTCGGAAAAAGTTATTATATAATATCATTAAGTTATAACAGAAAGTAAATAGCATTCGATAAAGAACATATCACTCTAGATGGTGACGTTTTAAATAGTAACTGATCACTCAATTTTGGAGATAGAGAGATAAACTGCTGAAGTAAATGATAATGTACAAAGTATCCCAGATGTAAGGAAAACGAAGAAAGAAATCACAAATCACTCAGGATAAAAGGAGTACTATACCTTAAAGAAAGGAAATATAGGTTGAGAATACCAAAGGATCTCTAGAGATTTGCCTGGTAGAAGAATAACACCGGTCTGAAGGAAGAACAATAAGGATTATAAAGCGAACTACTCGTACGTTATATTATTATAATATAATACGTGTGTACTAAATTGGTGTTGTTAGTCTTCTGATTACAAGGCTACAAATATTTCAGTGAAAGTCTAAAGCTCTCCTCCTTGCTTCTTAAAAGAAATCTCAAAAAAGTTGGAGTTCTAAAAATTATTTTTTTTAAATTAACTTTATATTTTATGACTGGAATGATGACTCAATTTAATAATTTACACCTTAACTCAGTTAATTGTTGATCATATTTACAAAGGTTATTACATAAGGTTTTACTTAAACAAAACTTTTTCACGTATTAACATGGCCAGTTTTTAACCTATAACGTGATTTTAATATTTTATTTATTTCATAAAATATATTGGTTTAAACATAAATACCAAATTTTATATTATTTTGCTCCATTCTTAAATTATGAATTTCTATTAATGCAGAAAAAAATAGATGGTACCTAAAAGATTTATGCAACTTACAACAAATTTTCATTTCTAATATTCATATACTGAACACATTACCAAAATTCATGGTGTAGGCAACTTCAGTTATTATATATTAATTTACATTTTTTTTTATTCTAAAATTACACATAATGAATGAACTTCAATGCTTATGCTTGGAAGATATATTTATTAGACTAATTTAATACCCGTCGTTCATATCGCCCTACTCCCAACGACATGAAAACGTCGCGTACTAAAAAAATTACGGGTGAAAACTGTTGCCTTATTTGGCTGAGAGGTGCGGTAATTTTAGTCACAAACATTCTCACATTCATGATCGATCCACGCATTATCCAGGTTGCCTATCTTTCCATATATTTCTTATATTCTTACACATATATTTTTGATGTCGGATTGAATGTTAATTGAAGAAATAAAAAAAACAGATATTGTCAAATGATACTGTGGTGACTTACTAGTTGAGGTTATGAAAAAGAAAGACTGGCTTGCTTCTTTTTAATCGGTGACACAAAATGCCATGTCTACCACATCTACATAAACAATATGGTGTGTACAAGTATTATATCATAATCATAATCATAATGGTATGATATAATATAATATGGTATAATTTACAGAATAGTTTACTTGCAAGATGTCAAGCCCGGAGTCCCTAGAACACAACGTTTTGTTGTTCAAAACACAGCAATACTGATTATGTTTGCGTAAAAAAGAAATAAAATTGAAATTGCTAAGTATTTATTAAACAGTAATTTTTATTTCATCAGGCGTAGGAAAATATGAAACCCAAGCATAAAATTTGTTTTAAGTTAAAACGAAATATAAAATAAAGCAATGCGAATTCAAATTTGATTATTCAAAACACAACATTGCATCACAATTATTTGATGAATCTGTGATGCTGTGCTCATGGTGAAAACTGGACAGAAGAGTTACGCATTTATTTCGTTTTGGTATGTGTGATGTTATTATTAATTCTTTTTTGAATAAAAAAAACTGAGGAAAATACTGCTCAATCTTTTAATTTCAAAGGTATTTTTAGTAAATTCTTCCGATTTTGCTTCATAGTGCCAACCAATGTCAATTTATCCATCAAAAGTTCTGCAGCCAAATATCCGTGAAAAAGTTGTCCTTTGTGATATTTCTTCCTGAACCTTTCCACTCTTCAGTAAGCTGCTTTACTAGACGTTGGGCTTGTTTTTTATCAGGACGATCCCCAATTTTTCCAGTATAAATCTCAAAGTTAATACAACAAAATATTTTGGCATCTGGAAGTGTCCATTCTTGTATAGCATACTTTAATCGGTTTCTTGGGAATGAATACTTTGAACAAGCAACGCCATTGAAAGACAACAAGTTGTTATCCACACTACCAACATCAGATGGTTCATAACACTCCCAACAGTTCAGTTCCTAACAAAAATATCATTCACTTCTCTAATCGGTGCAAGCTTGTCTACCCATCTTCTCTCTGCACTGGTTTCTAAATTGTCAAAACGAAGGAATGTTAGTAACTATCTAAATCGTGAGCGATTCGTAGCAGCTGAGTAAATGCATCTAGAAAATGAGGGATTTGTATTCCATAGACTCTTTAAAGTATGAAAAGTTTCGTGAAATCTATCAGTCAGAAAAACAGCCCAAGACATGCTTTTATTTCACAGGAATCAGTGTTTTTCCAAGTTTTATCTTCTTCCGAACTTGTTCCAGTACATTCTTGGAATTTTTCGCATGATTTTTTATTCTTATATTTCATAATAATCTCTACTATATCATCAGTGAAAAATAATGAAAAACAATCGAGTATAGCCTGTAAATTTTTGGATTTGTAATTCAGGCCACAATCAACTCTGGTTATATTTTCTGAAAGCATTTTACTTGGCTTAGAACTTGAATGTCTCCATACGGGATTCTCTTCTCTAACATCTCTGGTCAATAATTTCTGTTAATCTTCATTTTCACTCTCATCTTCTGCATTACTTATTTCAGAATCAGTTCTTTCCATAATCTCACAGTCACCATCACTAAAAATACTAATACCGTCAAAATCTCGATCACTACCCAAAGGTTCTTCAGTTTCTTGTCTTTCAAATTCACGTAACACATCTTGTATATTTTGAATTCACTCATCTTAAATTAGGTACTATTGACACATGAAATGCTCACTACTCTGATAACTGATAACCTAAAAACAAGCTAAGTTCAAGCTAAATTCATAAGTTAAAAACAAATTTACTTTCTTATTATCCTAAAAGAACCTAGATTCCTCAAGGTTAGATTTTAGTTACCTAAATTAGTACTAGGTTGCCGGCCTCCGTGGCGCGAGTGGTGGCATCTCGACTTTTCGTCCGGAGGTCTCGGGTTCGAATCCTAGTCAGGCATGGCATATTCACACGCTACAAAAATTGTCATTAATCCCGTCCTCTGAAGTAATACCTTACGATGGTCCCCGGAGGTTAAAAAAAATAAAAAATAAAAGTTAGCAGTAGGTACTACTAACTGATAGAGAATAAAGAGGTTAACATCTTGTTGAAGCAGATAAACTTTAACTGTCACTTAGGTTACTGACCTGGGTCCTTCGGAACCCAGGTAAGAAATCTATCTCTTCAAATTGTTTATTACAAAAATATAACTAACCAATACAAATAACATATATTTCAATAACTAACCAGTCAGATTACCGCATTTTCCAATCCAAACTAATCACTAGTATGGATACGATAAAATAATCAAAAAGATAGTACTACTCACCAATGACAGTTGTAAAAGGAACTGACCAATGAAGAGTCAGTAAATTCCGAACAATCATAATCTTTTTTTTTAACCAATCTTAAGGTGTGAATAAAACTTATCATTTAGAATACAATAAATTTTGCGCGATAAAAGACGCACCGCCTCTGAACGCTATTAACGTATATATCATATACGATTTTCAAACTTTACATTTCATCATACACAAAGGCAGACAACTGTACAGAATACAATTAATATTGACCTTACCAAGAGAGAGATTTATCATCACAATTACTTTACCTGATAATCAAACAACAAATATTTTTAATCAATCCAAATCACTTTATGATTCAATTATATAGGCATACACAATCGACTGTATACATATATTGAATGATTTTAATTAAACAAGTGAAACAATGTACAGAGTGATTCAAAGAAACGGAAAATTTTGAAAGTTGTGTTGGTAGCCTTGGAAGATTGGTACCACTTGATAAGTGGCGCCAGCCTCTCTAACCTAACCTGCCATTTAGTTGTCATGGATCCTTGAAGTGGTGTGCAACGTGCATTTGCTATCAAAGAGTTTTACAAAAACAATGACAGTCTGGAGGGAGCGCGTAGAGAATTTCGCCCTCATTTTAATCTGGGACGGCACGACCGTGTTCCATCAGCCCATGCAATTAAAACATGGATATCTAATTTTGAGGAAACTGGTTCGGCAATGAAAAAGAAACCTCCAGGCCGTGAACGAATCGTCCGTACACCACAGAATGTTCAAGCTTTACAAGATGCTGTCACACGAAGAGTCCACATCGGTCAATCCGTCGTCTCTCAGCATCTTTACAATTGCATAGTTCAAGTGTTCGAAGAATGTTAGTGAAGGACTTGCAATTCCATCCATATAAGTTGCAGATCGTTCAGGAACTGAAGCCGAACGATGCAGTTGTGCGAGCACAATTATGTAATGTTATGCTTCGGAAGATAAATGATAACAAAGAGTTTGTTCACGAACTGTGGATGTCAGACGAAGCGCATTTCCACCTCAGTGGATTTGTTAACAAGCAAAATTTCAGATATTGGGCAAAAGAAAATCCTACGCAGCTACACCAGCGACCGTTGCACAGACAGAAAGTGACCGTGTGGTGTGCTATGTCATCTTACGGTGTTATAGGCCCTTATTTTTCTTTTTTGAGGATGACAACGGTCTTGCGATTACAGTGACATCGGCTCGTTACGTAGCCATGCTTGAAACCTTTGTTGTGGAACAACAAAAGAGATTTTCACCAATTCTTAACACAGCCTGGTTTCAACAAGACGGAGCAACGTCACATACTGCACGAATATCGATGGCAGCTGTACGCCGATTGTTTAGACGACGTGTCATTTCACGAAATGGTGACATTATATGGCTTCCCAGATCGCCTGATCTCTCAGCTTGCGATTACTTTTTGTGGGGTCACCTTAAAAGCAAAGTGTTCCACAGTAGACCTGCTACAACGGAAGAACTGAAGGCAGAGATCCGAGAAGCAATTGCGGAAATTCCAGTTGAGATGTTAGTCAAACCATGAACAATTTAACGAAGAGACTTCGTAAGTGTTTACGTAGAATAGGAGGTCTCCTGAAAAACCCACCGGGTTGGTCTAGTGGTGAGCGCGTCTTCCCAAATCAGCTGATTTGGAAGCCGAGAGTTCCAGCGTTCAAGTCCTAGTAAAGCCAGTTATTTTTACATGGATTTGAATGCTAGATCGTGGATACCGGTGTTCTTTGGTGGTTGGGTTTCAATTAACCACACATCTCAGGATTGGTCGAACTGAGAATGTACAAGACTTACACTTCATTTACACTCATACATATCATCCTCATTCATCCTCTGAAGTATTATCTAAACGGTAGTTACCGGAGGCTAAACAGGAAAAAGAAGATATGTAAGATAAGAGGAGGTCTCCTGAAAATGTCATCTTTAAAAATAAACTAAAATGTATGTATCCTAAAATGGCAACATTTGCACAATTACATGAAATAAAATTCATTTTCTAAAAAAAATTTTTCATTAACGTTATTAATTTTTTTAAATTTCCCGTTTCTTTGAATCACCCTGTGTTACTGTAGATCTAGTACGTTTAGACAAACGAAAACATAAAACTATTTGTAGGCGAAAAATATATGTAAAAGCAATTAAATTTTCATGTACTTTTATATGCAACATCGTTATATTTACCAATTTCGGGAATGCGATATGTTGTTTTAGGAATTTAGAAATAATTTTACAAATTTATATTACATTCCACATATTCGTATTAGGAGTCGAAAAAATAAAACGGCATATACAAGTAATAAACATTTATTGTTCATCTGATAGGAAAGTTTGTCGACATACACAAGGTAAATTCTTAAAAAGTAAATGTTGTAGATTTTACGCAACGATACATCAATGAAACTAAATTCATTTTAGCTTTGGCACAACAATCGCAAGAGGTCTGAAACAAAACTAGAAAACTTAACATTTTTGCCGTAAACAAAGCCCGACTTACTGATCGCTAGTTTCGGTACGTTTATAAAACAGGTTCACCAGAATTGGGATTCATAGTCTTATTTGGTGATTGGTAGGTAATAATACAAACATGATAACGAAACAAATGATTATATTCGAAAATTGCATTATAAGATTTTAAAAATAGTTTCGGACTTTCGTTTTTCTAGTATATGAAATTTACTATACGAACATGAATAGAAATATGTGAATGACAATCGGAATTAAAATAAAATCTTTTTTTAAATAAGTTAAATTTTAAATTAAAATAAGTTTTCTCGGATGGCTAGTTGGAAATATAACGTATGTTTAGAAGGAATATTTTCACATTGTCATAAATCAATTTTTAATATTAAACTTTTTTACGGCAATAACGACCGGTAAGTACCAGTTTCTTAGATTAACAAATTTTTAGATTTCATAATTTGTAATTTATAATTTTTTAAATTCATTAAATTCATACCAATTATAGTTCAACCAGAAATCTGAATAATTTATTGCTGTAACGCATCTAAAATTGTCAATGGTGATTTTCATGAATGAATTAGTCTCATCACCAGAATATTCAAGCCGACATCTCTGGATGCGCATACGCACTAGAATAGAAATGTTTGATTTATTTATGTATTATGATGATTAATAAAATAGTTTTATAATTAAAACAGATCTGTATAAACAATGACATACAGCTACATAAATCTGCATTTTAAACCAACAAATCACTTTGGTATGTTATTGATATTTTTATTCAAAATCATTGCGATAACAAAACCAAGGGTATAATTTGAAAATCAAAATCTGCTAAATTTGTAATTATTGTTATGAAATTATATAAATGATAGAAATTCTATAGTAAATTTTGAAAATTTCCTACTAGGTAATTTTCACGTATGATATATCACTTTACTTTTGAAGCGCAAATATAATTTAACTGGTAATCTAAAGAATGTAAAAAGTAAAGAATATATAATTTTAAATATTATCACAAGACAAATAGTTTTAATTATTATTATTACAAGATTTATAAAATACATAATTTTAAAGACTAAATATATTTGATCTTATTGAAACAAGATAGTGCTTTCTAAATGACACCTCTATAAGTATATCTAAAACAGTACCTGCATGTTTTTTCTTAAAATATATTTTTTTTATAAGCGATATATAAATTTAAACGGCGGACGAGTCACCTGAGCGTAAAGCCATACCAACTGATGGTAATCGCTCGGAAAGCAGGGTCAGATCGCATTATGCTTATTTCAAGCTCTCGCAACACCGTCCTTTATGCAAACTTTTGTAATAAAGGTTTTTCTTCCGAATTCATAACTGAAAAATATTTTATTACAAAATTAAAATTAATACAGTTATACTTATGTTTATTTAAAATACTATTAATTACAAAGTAGTAGACTACAAAATTCTACACAATTAACAATCCATGAGAGTAGATGACGTGTGGATGTACTAACACCGCATTCGAAATTATTTATAAACTACCAGTATTATTTGTAAAATATTTTTCTATGCGTATCACTTGCTAAATAATCAAACCACTCGTTTGAATTAATACTAATGAAATATATTTTAACCGAATTTAAATGCCTTCGGTTAACTAAAATGGATAAAATATTAACAAATATTTCGTTCGAAAACAGCTTAAATAAAGTATTGTCTTCCTCGGCGAATAGATGTTTTTTCAATGGGTTCATGCAGACATCACCATTTACCACGTTTTTAATGATAAAATTGAAAAATATCTTTTAAAGCAACTGAAACATCTAGAAGGATCAGGATCCTTTCTAAATTCATATCTGTATGCGCGTTAACTCTGTAACGCAATTTACTATGATCTAATATTAACAGATGTTTAATTCGTCATCTAATAATATTTTCAATTTAATTTTCACTACTGCAAAGCACTAGTAATAAGCAAAACACTAATAATAAGTAGCAAAACACTAGTGATAAGGGCTTCTTGTAGCCGATAAGATGGTATTTCGATTTAAAATAAACCATAGTAGACTGAAAGGAAAGAAATAGGCGCTGTTCAAATTTTACGTTTAATAATTCTTCAAAAATAATATAATTTTTATACCATGGCACTTTCAAATAGATTGCTTAATTCCAAAATCGTGACTTTATGCCCGTACGCAATCGTATTAATTTCAGATTGCTATTCTTTTATCGTAATAATTACATATTGTCAATTTATAAATCGTAACTGTCAGAATAATACGTTTTCTAGATCGAAAAATGTTCATCTTATGATAAAACGTAGACGCGATTTCTTCTAAACAGGCTTTATAATCCGCTCAGTAAATTCGATTTTTACATCATTTTCTTAACGCCTTTTGCTTTTTTTCAGTTTTCAAGTTTCTGTCCTAAATGTGTTAAGTTTAGCTCTTAAACCGATAAATTCTACAATCGGCACGCTTTTACCTTCATCCTTGAATTTATCAAGAACCTTTTTATTTTTGAGCAAATGACAAGACTGATTTATCGCGAAATCTGATGTGTAAAGATATCGAATAAAATTTTCGTTTTGTATATGGCGATAAAAATCAAAATTTTCAATTTCAAAGAAGCCTTGTCTGTATCCATGTATAATAATTTTACGTGCGAGTTATATTTAGTTTTCATAGCGTCGTAGTAAAACTGATAAATTTTTTTTTAGCTTAAATCTAAACCGGCTAGGCCTAGGTAAATTGGTTTATAAAAATATATTTTCTCTTTAGAGCACTGTACAGTGCGTAAAGATTCATCATAAATTATCCTGCCTACGATCGCAGGTTACATATAAAAGTATGGAAAGACGGTATGGGCATGAAACCAATTGTAAGTTGGTTAGTTTTCTTACATTTTCCTTGCATTTTTCAAACTCTGCATCATTTTCATTAATTTATAAAGAATCTTTTTCAAACTCGTTCGAAGCAGCTTGCCTGTTAGCCGTATTTAGATCCATATAGGGTTTCAGCCATCGCGCTTGTTCAAAGTGGAGAATTCTGAGAATTTTAATGATTATACACCGTGGCCTGTTTCAAATCTTCATGACAGATATAATTTTTCTTCATCTCTAACGTAGATAGTAACTTGCATTGTTTGGAAAAGGTTGTGGTTTATTTTCTAGGAGAAACGGCAACTCGTAGTGGTCTAAATAGTGGACTCTCCGGATATTCAACATCGACCTCGAAGATGAACGCTATCTGGGATTCGATAGGAATACTACACACGTCTTTTAGATTATCTTTTATATCATGACAGACCTACATAAAATTTTTGAACGGTAAATACCTAGTTATAGCCCAGCCGTATAAGTTGTTGGCGTATGGTACATCCGAGGAGAGAGAGTTAAAACCGCCTTGATAAGAAAGACTTGTTTCTCATCGTCTAAAGCGATCGTTTACAGAAACGTCATTTTTCTTTTCAAAACGAGTTAGTTCGCGTAATAATGAAGAAAAATTCAACATACTAAAAAGGTACTGGTACTGGTACAGGTACTGGATTGTCCTACATCTTTTATCTACGGACAATATTAGTAAATATTATCAGAATACCATCGATAAACATCAATGTCCACCTGCTCCCTTTATCTTCAAAAGCGTCTTCCTCATAAAGGATACGCCAAACAGCGTCATAAACAAAATTCGACTTCGGTATCTACGTTGAACGCTTCTACATTGTTTTAAAACAGATATCTTTGGTCTAATTCAGTAACTCCTTACTGTATTAGGATATTAAATTTAATCAAGCCTACCACTGTTATCGCTTCGAATAGTAATTCAATCATTTCACTTTTTAAATTCTTTAAAAAATTCGAAATATCTTTTGTATTACTTTTACTGTTTTTATAATAAGTTTGGAAATTACATGCAAACGGGGATTTCTATCAATTAAAATCGGTCCGTTCTTCTTACTTGAGAAAATCGGATACACTTACATGTATTTGAATTTGCCATGTCTAAAAACCGAAAAGAATTTAAATTGATCATATTACTATTACTATTACTATTATATTTGTCTACTAAGACAACCAGAAGCGGATTACTCAGAAAATGGCTTCACTCTTGCTATCTTCCTACGACTCTTTTGGAGCCTTCATCATTTTTTACTTTTTCGATGGCCTTTAGTATCAGGTCATCGATTATAACAAGAGCTGCACTTCCTTTAATAACGACGAAGACGGAACGGTTGAGATCCTTTCCATACCGTTCTTTACAATTTTTACTTCACAATTTTAAGTAATTCTACTTTCATTAAGTAATCACTAACGGTTTGGGGCGTTGTTAGATCAACCTGGGTTTCTTCTAACTAATGCCGTATGTACTACTCATATGATAGAGGAATATATTTTTCGTTATCGTCGTCAAGTACGAACTCTTTCGAGGTCCGTTTGCGTTTACATTATTGACCACAGTCTTTCTAAATCGTCTTCGTCGAATTTTTTATCACCGCAAACGGGATGTGTATTACGTTATCTATGAGGAATGATATTGAGCTTTCATTGATAATCCCCATCTGGTTGTCATCTAGCGGAGTAGAAAAAAGCCAGTTCGAATTAATCGTTTTGAAAGCCGACCTTAGCAAATTAAGAACCAAATTCATATTATAAGATATATTTCTTTTGTCGACCCTTGCAAACGCTTCTTCCAACTCGTTCATGCAAAGTAGCCCCAGGGACTTGAATTTTATTAGGATGTCAATCAAGTTAAATTTGTTGCTCTCGTCAACGACAACTGACCTGGCCGTTAACGGAGCCTCTTCAATAAATTTATGACGTGAAGCTACTACTGCAGACTGATGGCTAGGACTGATCCACGAGGTCGAAGGAATTTGACCACTATCAACGAACACAGTGTGAGGTGGTGCCTCTACCGAAGAATTGGTGGCGGTCGCCGTAACGTCTTCAAAAATTTTCATCGACATGTAAATCAAAAAGCTGTTGCTGGGCCACCTGCAACAGATAGGGTTTTATTATTTCAATAATATTTTTTTAATTTTTTTTTAGAAATAAGAATAATAAATCCTATTTCTGCAAAGGTTTTTCCTGTCGTTAATTCAAAATTGCAGAATTTATTGCCCTCACGATACACGCCGCAATAATAGTAGTATCAATAAACCGGTTACTTGGTGATACGGCATAACTACTATTTAGCAATTTATTTATCAATTTGTGAGCTCTATGCACGATTTCCTCCAGTCTATGAGTTATAATCTGCATCTGAGACGCAATACGATAAACAAACTCGTGCGGCGTAATAGACGCTACTCGCCAGTGCAGTGCATCTAGCACTCGCACCTCCAGCTTGCGAATTTTTTCGCTGTAATATGCGTCTATCGTATATTCGACTAGTTCTTTGATCGGTGTAGGATAACTTAAAAATATTTAGAGGAAATTAACAAACAAATATATACTAACAGCTATAATTGATAGTCTCTAATATTTTTTGTAAATCTTACACGATCAAAATTTATCATCGGTAATAAAATACCGAATGGTGTTGCCATTCAAGAATTTACATTTGAAGCATCCACCACGCTATTAATTTACGTTTCTCATCATAAATAATTTCTGGTAGAACTTTGTATCCTAACTAGGCAGTCTTTTTAATAATAATACCCTATCACTAATTAAATTTTTATCAGCTAACCCCTTGGCTTGTTCCACCTTTAAAAGCAATATTTTTTAAAGTTATGTACTGTTTAACTTATATTTTAAACGCAATTTTACTTGGTAAATAACACATTGAATAATTCTTTTAATTATGCGATTAAATAACAAAACTTATAAATATGCAATAACAACAGCGATCTTTTGTATCGCTTTTAAAATATAAATTGAGATCTAATATGTATTGAAATAAACTAAATTATTAGTATTATTATTTTTTTTTTAAATATTTATCAGATATTTACTTTTGATCAGATATATAAATGTAATAGCACCCGATTTAAAATCAGTAGGGTATATATTTTTAATAAATATCCTGGAAAAGAAAAATAATATTTAGCTCTCTAGTACTTAATAATCTTTTAAAATACATAACAATAAATAAACGAATAAAAATATATATTTAAATCTAATAATATAGTGTGTTAGTATTCGTATTTAAAAAAATAATTTTTAAACAAATACTCACTTATAATCAGATATATTTTCTCAAAGACTGCTATTAACTGACTAATATTTTACTGGCATGGATATTCCTGAAAAAAGAACAATAATATTTATTTTATTATTTCTTACATTTAATAATTAACTAGAATTAAAAAATAAAAACAGTTCATATTTAACTATTAATAATGGCAAATATTCATTCAGTTTCATTTTATTTTTTGTAACTATTAAAGTAAGAATTAAGAAATGCACACAGCGCATATATGATTTTAATACAAGTTTATTTACTAATATGTTATTTTTTAAACGAAACAGAATTAAATGAACACAAATAATTTATTATGTTTAAAACATAAGCTATACAAATATAATTTAAACAGATCTCAATTTAACTATATGGATATAAATTTAAAATAGAAAATTAAATAAATATACATACGTAAGCGTGCGTGAAATTTGGAACATGTCGCATTTCGCCCAGCGACGACGGATGATCTAAAATTTGTCCTACTCTTTCATATAATATTACCGCATTTTTCTATAAACATAAAAACTATTATGGCTGTAATACACATTTAAACGAATCCATTTCCTCTTCTATCAATATTAGTTTTATTCTCTAATATAATAAACTAGACTTAAACAAAAACGATATTATTCCGTAAATTCTACAACTGTATATAATAATTGCAGGAATTAAAAAAAAAAGAAGAATGTTATTTTAAAGTGAGTAAATATTTATATATTTTAGAAGTACATATTATTATTATTGCTGGAATTAAAGAAAACACGAAATTATTTAATTATTCTAAATCTTATGTTTAATGTATATCTTTTGGGAATATTACAATTACACATATAATTATCGCTAGAATTACACAAACACAATATTATTTTATATTTAGTTAAAAAAAAATTGTTTCGCTCACCTGTATAATGAAGACGAAGATAACGATGAGAAAGATAAAGGAGCAGCGAGTAACACAGTATACGCTGGCACAGTAAGAACGCAATAACTACGTGGGAAAATTTGGCGGACTTTTATATAAAACCGTTGACCTTGTCATTGAGATAACTTTCAAATGAGCTAGTTAAAAAGTATGACGCAAATGAATTAATTATCTGCAGATAACTTTCACACTGTTAAAAAGTATGACGCAAATGAATTAATTATCTGCAGGTAACTTTCACAGTGGTAAACAAAGTTTACGGAAAGTCGGCAAACATGAGACAATTTTTTGTCATGTCAGAGGAGGGGAATTTATTATTTTTTGAACGTAAAGGGAGGGAGAAGTTTTCTTTTTGACGTCAGAAGAGGGGGATATTTTTATGTCAGAGGATGGGGAATTTTTTGTGACGTCAGAGGTGGGTCAATTTTTTTGTGTGACGTTAGAGGAGTGTAAATTGTTTTGTGACGTTAGAGGAGGGGTGTGACGTCATAATTATTTTTACCTTTGACCTTCTCCCAGAATCGGTGTGACCTTTTGACCTTGTACCAGAGTCGGTATAAGTATTCTACTAGTAATATAATGTTTATTTTTATTATTTATAGTAATAATATGCCTATTGCACTATTTATATAAAAGATTATTGTTTGTGCCTGTTTAATATTTGAACATAATAGTTAAAATACTGCTTGGTTCATAGGTTTTAGTTCAAAGAGAATCACTCTATTATACATGACTCTAGCGGTTATTATTAAACTTCTGTAGACTAAATTATAGTACAATAAGCTACCAACTACAATACAATGACAAACCAAATTTTATGTCCAGCATTATGTCAGCTACTTTGAATAAATTTCTTCCATTCTTAATTATGAGGTAATGCTGCGTTTTTCTTTGAATACCGACAAATCCTATGTTTATAAATTATACATTAATCATCTATTATAATATTTATAATATAATGTTATGTTACATTCATTAAAATTTCTTTACTTTTTAACTCTTAATTTTTTAAAACTTATTCATATTCTACCGTATTTCATATCAGTTGATAACACTCAGAACACTCAAATTAGAACATTTAAATTAATGAGAACAGCCGATTGCTATTACCAGTGCTTTAGTATCAAGGAACTTAAGCATACATTTAATCCTATATAATTATACATGTCCCAGTTAAGTTGTAAACGTAATTTATTTAGTATTTATAACTTGGAATATTTTTATTAAAATTTTTATTTTTAATTTTGTAACTTACTGTTTTTTTTATAATTCTGTGTGAAAACAAAAACATTTTTAATTATTTTACCATATACTTCTACGTCTTTTCGTGAAGATTATACTTTAATCTAAACGATGTATATACATATATAATTGATTTTAATGTGATTTTTATCAGTTTATTAATTAACTGTTGTATTTATTTTTTCTGTTGCAGAATTGTTGAAATAAAAAATGTTGTATTTCTTATTTTGCAGAATAAGAAAAGTTTTCTGTATTATTTATTAATTAGTAATTTTGGTGATATTTATGTAAGTTATTATGGTTGAAATTTTATTTATTTTTATTTTTACTGAACTGTGATTTTTTTTGATTTTTTCCATCTTGAACAATTAATTTTTATCTATCTTTTGTATTACATAATTGTTACTAATACGGGCCATAGCGTCTGCGTTATATATTTCTTCGATTATATTATAATAATTTTTTTAATTTTTTTTTCCATTTTGACTATAAAATATTTCCTCTGAAGGACTTTGTATGAATTTTCCTTTCTTTTTCTCTGCTATATTATCTTCGTGTAAATGTTATATTCTTTAATAATTTCATAATCTGGTTTAATTTGAATGATTATGACTGATTGAAATGAATGATTTAATAAATAATAAAATTCTAGACATTTGGATTTTATTGAAACATTTTTATTATATGCTGTTACTTTTAGGTCATTATTTACTTTAATTTTATCCATTCTTTTCAATACCGATCAGTTGAAATCTATTTTTAAAACCATTTCTATTTTATAATTTAAATAATGAATAACAAAAAAAAAATCAATCACTAATCTAGAAATTTTTACGATTATAATGATATCAAATTATTATTTATTATAATGAATAGCTTTAAAATTCTATTACGTAAACTCTTTATATTCTTCTCTAATAAGCAAAGTTCAACTTGAAGGGGATAACCGCCCACTGTACCTTACAACTTACTGTTTGAGAACAAATACATAAATTTCTAACAGATTAGTTAAATATATTTTATAAAAACGGCCTGACGTACATGAGCCATTCAAACTACTTACCATAAAATATAAAAAAAACACTCAATGGAATGACTTTTAAAAAGAGAGAAAAATTTTGTAGTAAATCAATAGATTATTTGTTATACATTTATAACGTTAAAAAATATACCGTTAAAAAATAATCAATGTAACCGTATTTTTACATTATGTTTATATTATGCTGAAAAAAATTAATTTTATAAAGAGTGGTATACTCGCATTTACTACAATTAACAATTAGGTTACGTCTTAAACACTACTATGTTTTACAAAATCATTGCGTTGACAAAGGTTTGTTATGGACAAAAAAAAATTATAACTTATAACTTCGTTATAAGTTAGATTTATATTCTATATTCAAGTGTTATTTTTCATTAATTGAAAATTAATAAATTGAAATCATATATTATTTTATAATAAAATTAAAAATTATGTGAAATTTAAAACAATATGAAAACATGGAATTTATCATGAACGAAAGAAATTAAATAATAAGTAATATTATATTTAAAACTTAGTGTTTTTAATAATATTAAAATAAATTTTGCACAATACATAATTAAATAACAAGTAACAAAATAGTATTTATTTTATGACGTCGGTGGAAAATCTAGTAATTTATTTATCAAGATATTGTTTTAAGGACGGCGAATTCATATAAACACTTTGATTTACCAAACGCCGGCTTGACAGTTGGCTTTATAGAAAAAACTTTGAAATGTATGCACTAGTAAGTGCATACATTTCATACGCACATGTACAATTCTTATCGGTTATTACAAAATAAATACAAATACATATTCATTCGTATGTGAATTATACAAATTGAACAAAGGAGTGAATGTAAGCAAAAACAACCTAAGCCGTTCCTGAATGTGATATAATAGTAAAATGAAGCTATATAAAGAAGAGTTATTTCAAATACATTCATTTTCGTATGTCTACTATGAACGTTACATTAAAACAGAATTACAAATTTTCTTTTGTGTCAGTGATTTCAAAGATAATTAAGATCACTTAAAATTAAAATTTTTAAACAATTATGTCAACAACTGACCAAACTATGTTTTGTTTTGTTTTTCATTAAATACTATTAAAATCAGCAAACATAAAGCTGTACTTGACAACATATTATTTACGTCAGAGTTTGTATAGATACAAATTATGTTTTTTTTTGATAGTTTTAATGTTAGTTTTGAATGCTGAATTAATATATAATTTGCTCGTGTAATAATTTAATATGCTTACACGACATATTATATTTAAACTAGGAAATTAATAATTAAAATGTACAGATAAGCAGAGCACAAATAATATATCTCAATATTTATGGATTAATGAATGCAGATGAGTTAATAATACTGCTTGCAAATGTATGGAAAAACGAATACCCAAACTCAATTCATTTTTCGAGGACAATAGAGTGGACGGAATTCTTTAACAATCATCAAATAATGAAAATTGAAAATAATTATTAATTAACTTAGGATTGATCTGTTAAATAAATAAACATGTAACTATATTATTTATTCTCAAAATGGTATTAATTTAGTAGGCGACTACCGCTATAGTTAGTTAGTTCTTAGATGGTGCCACTGAAACGCTATATTGAAATAAGAAAATAAATAATTTTTTTTCTCAACAACCAGTATATTTACAATTGCCTCCTTAAGTGAAACCATCAGCAAGTTGCTTGACAAGAAGCACATGATAAGGGGTTCTTAAGGAACTCCCATAATAAGTAGTTCATAATAATAGTTATCAGTAATCTTAAAGTCTATTAGAAAAAAATATTTCTGCCAACACTTCATAGTCCACAAAAACAAAATTTATTAATAAATAAAAAATAAAGATAAACAAAAATAATATCACTAGATTTGGCGTTGTCATTCAACAAATTGTCATACAGCAGCCTCCTCCTAAGTCAAACACATGGGGACGTTTCAACCTTCGGACGTACCTTCTGTTATCAAGCAGACTGATTGCTAAGTGGTTGACGTGATTTTCAAGTCGTTGCTGGTACTTAATACTGCGCTGTCTCACAACCTCGCGAACCGTCGGAAGCTCTAGATATTCGTGAATTTCATCAATCCGTGTGTACCATGGTGCAATTGTTCTCGTTACTTTGTTTTAGAATCGTTGTATGATATCTATATTACTATTACTTGCTGTTCCCCACAATTCTACACCATAATTTATTTATAAGGATAACCTTATAAATCAGTACTTTATTGGATAGCGTGAGGCGTGAGTTTCTCCGTAGCAGCCAATACAGTTCCCTATACTTCGTGTTTAGTTATTTTCTTTTCATCCTCACGTGATACTTCCGGTCAAACGCCAATCTAGGTGAAGTCCTTGGTACCGCACACTCTCTGTTTGAGGATCAAGATACCATCCAAGTACACACTGGGGCAGTCACCCTTTCGCCTGGCGAATGTGACATGTTTTGATTTATCCTGACTAACTTTAATCCTCCATTTTTACTGCCATGCGCAGACAAGGTCTAATGCCATTTGTAGTTCCCGCAAGGCTAGTTCAGCTTCTTCGTTAACGGCTAGGATAGCAGTGTCATCGTAAAACGTGGCTACGATGCAATCTTCCAAGGCTGGAAGGTCCGATATGAATATGAAATATAAAACAGGAGCTAGTACAGAGCCTGAGGGACACCCGACCTAATTTAAAAAAAATTTCATAACATCTTACATTATCCATTACATGTTATCCGAGAGAAACGTCCCTAAACATAATCCCTTAAGACAAGGTAATAGGGTTGAGGAAGTTTGGATTTTAATTTAAAAAGCAAACCAGGCAACCATACCTTACCAAAGGCC
This sequence comes from Lycorma delicatula, assembly GCF_047948215.1. Taxonomy (NCBI): domain Eukaryota; kingdom Metazoa; phylum Arthropoda; class Insecta; order Hemiptera; family Fulgoridae; genus Lycorma; species Lycorma delicatula. Next base: position 138,420,397 of record NC_134457.1, on the reverse strand, counting down.
TACTGGATGTCTAAGAATGCCGCCGAGCAGAATTTCATTTCCTCCAGACATCCACTGATAACCCTGATGACTCTATGGAATTGTTTGATGATAGAGTGGCCGTGCCTGAACCCAAAATAAATAAAATTGTAAATATAATCTAACCAAATTTAACCTACAATCGCTTCACTCGCTAGTCAACATTAGCGACCGTAGGTTAAATTTGGTTAGATTACATTCATAATTTTATTTATTTATTTTCTTATTTAAATATATCGTATCAGTGGCGCCATCAAGAACTACAGCGGTAGATCGCCTACTGCAATTCCATAATATATATATATTATGGAATTAATAGAAATAAGAGAGAATAAAAAAAGTTATTCTGCACTTTATAAATCTTAACTGTAAATTCACGTATTATACTTAAAAGTACAGCAGGTGTTAGAGAGATTGAGCGTAATAAAAAAATCTATTACGCTCTTATTAATTCATTAGTGTCAAATATTACTATTTGTAATATTTTATTAAAAACGGAAGAAAATGTAGAACCATGTAAAAATTATTAGTTCAGTGGCATCTACAAATTCCAAATTGAATTTTAACCTAAATTTTTTAAATAAAATATTTAATCAAGTTCCAGAAAAAGAAAATATTTCATTCTAAGACTTATGATCAAATAACATATATGAATTAACAAAAAAAAATCATTACTATAATTCTAACTAACTTTAAACTTTAAAATAACTTTTAAATTCTAACTTTTAAATAAACTGTAACTTTAAATAAAATGATAATTTACTGTTAAATGATTGTCAGTTTCTGGCATTCTTCAAGCTTTGGGTAGTCATTGTGAATACGTTAAGTAAATAGCCTATTATTATAGGACTATTGTGCTACTTTTAAAATAATTTTATTTTTTAATTGATTTTCTTGTCAGTGATTTTATTTTACAGCAAGTGTAGATTAAGAAGTGTAAATTAAGTTTAATTTTAATTTTTAAATTTTTCTTCCTTATTTTCCTCAATGGAAGGAAAAATAAGGCCTCCTCCACCCCGTTCTCCCACCACGGAACTGTCCGACGGTGGAGAGGAAAGCGGGTCTGGCGCTAGGAAGCGCCAGAAACGCCGGGACTCCGCGCCTCCTATGGAGGCGGAGCCCGTAGCGGGCTGTAGCAAGGCTGCAGCAGCCGCCAACTCGCAGGCTGATGATGGGGCCCCATCACAGCCTGCTACCGTCAGGCGGGAGAAAATCCCGCCGATAATGCTGGACTGCCCGAAAGAGTGGCCAGCATTGGCGAGGGACATAAAGTCGAGGATTGGGGGGCGCCTGGTGGCTAAAAGCACCGGGCTCTCGATAAGGCTGCAGCTGGGCAGCGAGGCGGATTACCGGGCGGTGCAGAGTTTTCTGCACTCGAAGGGAATCGCCTTTCACTCCTTTCAGCTCCCGAAGGACAGGGAGCTGAAGGTGGTTATACGGGGGATCCCCTATGGGGCTGCCCCGGAGGAAGTAAGGGAGGAACTGACCTCCCTTGGCTATGAGGTGGTTTCGGTTAAGAAGCTCCTCACAAGGGACGGTCGGGAAACCCCGACCTGCCTAGTGGCCCTTAAGAGGACCCCTTTGGCCCGGGCCATTTATGACCTTGACAGTATTTTTTACTGCAAGGTCGCAGTGACTGCATTTGTGTCACGAGGGGGGCCACCCCAGTGCCACAGATGCCAGAAATTTGGACACTCGTCCAATTACTGCCAGAGGGCCCAGCAATGCGTAAAGTGTGGTGGAAACCACGACACTTCTGCCTGCGTCAAGCCGCGTGAGGAACCAGCCTCATGCGTCAACTGTAAGGGGCCACATCCGGCCAATTACAGGGGCTGCCCCTATTATAAGGAGCAGACAAACAAAGTCAAGGGACTTAAAAAGCCCGCGACTTTGGACGGCCGCAGCTGGGCCCGTGTTGCCGGTGGGGGAAAAACAGTCCCCAAACCGGAGGTGCCGGCACCCGTGGCCAAAGCGGTCGTGAAAAAAGGGGAGGTAACCTCCCCAACACCCGCCAAGCCAAAACCGGCGGCAACCACCAAGAAGGTGGTAAAACAAAAGGCGGCGACAAAGCCGGCCCCGGCGAAGAAGGCCAAGCCTTCCTCGACGGGAAAGGCAAAGCCGGCCCCGGCGAAGAAGGCCAAGCCTTCCTCGACGGGAAAGGCAAAGCCTGCTCCGGCTGGGAAGGCCAAGCAGGCTGTTAAAAACACCGCGGCCCCTGTGGCCCCGCGCCCCACCAAAAGGGCGGCCGCGCCAAAAGGCACCCCCAGCGGCAATCCGAAACCGGCTACCCCGTTGGAGACCACTGGCATGGACTTCCTGTCGCAGATGACAGTGAAGGATATCCTGCCAGATATCATGATGGTTTTGCCACGCCTGCTCCAGGCAAAATCTCTCAAGGACTGTATTCAGTCCTTAATAGAGTGCCTCATGGCTGTACTGTCAAGGTATGGTTAGGCCCACCCTCAGACTCTTGCAGTGGAACGCCAACTCAGTAGTAGGCCGGACGGAGGAACTATGCCGTCTGGCCGAGGATCTACTGATAGACGTGATACTGTTGTCTGAGACGTGCTTGAACCCAAACAAGCAACTGACCCTTCGGAACTATTTTACATATAGGACGGATAGGCCAGTTCGACCCGGATCTCGCACCTCTGGTGGAACTGCGGTTTTAGTCCACAGACGCCACATGCATACGCGCGTTGTTCTTCATACAAACGTGATGGAGCAAACGTGTGTGCATGTGGAGCATCTGGGCACGGTGTATCGGCTGGTTTCGGCTTATAGCAAGCCGAACGACGCGGTAACCGGCGCAGATCTGGATGCCGTGCTGGAAAATTGGGATGGGCCCGTGATACTCATGGGCGACCTCAATGCCAAACACGTGTCATGGAACAGCATTCTGACAAATCCGAATGGCAGATTGCTGTACGAAAGGGCGAGAGCCCGCCGCTTGGTCGTCGTAGGCCCTGAGGTGCCCACGTTCGTGCATCGCTCAGGCAGATCTAGGCCTGACGTGCTGGATATCACAGTCATGAAGGGGGGTACCCTCCCATTCATGATTGAAACGATAGAAGACCTCAGCTCGGACCATTCCCCTGTCCTGTTGGAACTAGGTCAGGCAGGGGGTGGCCGAGATCCCCCGCCTATACCCCGAAGGTCAGTCAACTGGAAAAGGTTCTACGAGACCCTCCAGCGGGAGTACAGGCCGGTAAATCCTGAGCTCCTGAACACCCCGGAGGAAATCGACGACACTGTCGGGCGCGTCACGTCGTCAATGACCGAGGCCCTGGCAGGCAGCTCATCGGCCAAAACTCGAGCAGTTGTTCGAAACGACCTCCCTCCTCATATCTCCGAAGCCATAACGGAGAAACGACGACTGAGGAGGAGATATCGAATCACCCTGTCCCCCGCTGATAAGCGGGCCTTTTATAATCAAACGGACAGGGTAAAACAACTGCTGACAAGCCATCGAGAGGATTCGTGGAACGAATACCTCGCCTCGGTCTCTGACGACATCTCCTCGGTGTTCAGGTTGAACAGGAGACTGCGAGAAGGGAAGAAGCCTCGCCATCCGGTTGTGGGGCAGCGAGGTTTTCTTGCATACTCGGAGGCGGAGAGGGCCGAGGTATTCGCCGATACCTTGGAGGAGCAGTTCACTCCAAACCCCCCTCCCTCCCCGAACGACGAGCACACAACCGAGGTGGAATCCTTTCTTGTAGATTATTTCTCACAGGTGGAGGACGCCCCTCTAGAGATTGACCAAGTCACTGAAGCGGAAGTTTCCGCAGCCATTAAGGCCACAAGCCCCGACAAGGCCCCGGGTGTCGACGGGATCAGCGCCCGTGCATTCCGGAACATACCGGCCTCCGTGATTACAGCAATTTCGGTGATATTCACGTCCATTTTGTACGTTGGATATTTCCCGAATTGTTGGAAAACGGCCAAAGTCGTATGTTTACCCAAACCGGGGAAAAGTTTACTTTTCCCACGGAATTATAGGCCAATCTCCCTGTTACCGGTATTGTCTAAGTTGTTCGAGAGGATTTTTCTCGAAAAACTGAGGCGATACATGGAGGGAGAAGTGCGGCCCGAGCAATTTGGGTTCAGGGAGGGTCACTCAACCACCCTCCAACTGGTAAAAATAATAGACGACCTTGTCGGAGGCCTGAACAGAAAACGGGTGACTGCAGCCGTTTTTCTGGATGTGGCCAAGGCCTTTGACAAAGTTTGGCATAGCGGGCTGCTTTATAAGCTAGCGCGATCGGCGATCCCGTACCGCTATGTCAGACTGATGCGGTCATATCTGCTAGACCGACATTTTGTCGTGCGCGTAGGGGAAACGATTTCCTCTACCAGAGAAATAGCCGCTGGGGTTCCCCAAGGAGCAGTACTTTCCCCGTTCTTGTACACTTTGTACGTGAACGATATGCCGCTGTCGGAAGGGGTCAAAACGGCCCTTTACGCAGACGACACGGCATATTTCTACGAATCCGCAAATGTGGATTACGCGGTCCGGAGGCTCCAAAGGCAGCTGGACTTAGTGGAACCGTGGCTCGACATGTGGAGAATCAGGGTCAACGGTGAAAAATCGGTGGCCGTGATGTTCACATGCAAGACACGTAAACCGACCAGAGAGCTGGAAATCTCAGGGGAGAAAATCCCTTTTGAGAAAACAGTTAAGTACCTGGGGGTGGTGTTGGACAGGCGGCTTACCTTCGGCGAACATGTAAATTATGCGACCCGGAGGGCTAAGGCCGCCAGAGCCTCGCTATACCCAGTGCTGAACAGTGCCAGCCCGTACCCACTGGCAACTAAGCTCCTCATTTTTCGGCTGTACGTACTGCCGATTCTAACATATGCTTACCCGGCATGGGGGGCAGTGTTGAGCTCCTCGCTTCAAAAGAAGATCGAGGCCGTCCAAAACATCGCGTTGCGGACGATCTTTGGAGCTCCGTGGTTCGTCAGGAACGCCACTCTCCGATCTGATGCGAGATTTCAATCCGTGTCCGAGGTGGGGGTGGCGCAGGCGCGCAGACTGTTCGGGAGAGCGGCTGTGTCCGAACACAGTCATCTTCGGGACATCTGCCGAGAGGACCCAACTCCGACAGTTGTAAGGAAGCGGCCTCACGCCGTACTGGACGAACCACCGTGATGGTGCGGTGCGGTAGCCGAAAATCGACAAACCAGGCTTAGGGGCCTCCATATCGCATGAGCCATAAACGGAATAGTGCGTCAGACGCGTTTCCGGGGTCGCGAGTGAAAAGTTTTCGCAAGTTATATAGTTTGAAGACGTCAAACACGGTAAGTCGCGCATAAAACAAAAACGCGGTCTAAATTTAAAAAAAAAACTTACAGTAAGACAAAATATCCCAGCAATTGCGACTCCTCCGGAAAAGGGGACGCATTGCTCTCTCCTTATAGCTAGTGCCCCGTTGTGGCGTATTCCTGCTAGCCTATTAAAGAGTTAGCACCGAAAGGACTTCAGTGGACGGTCTGAAGGGGAATTACGTCGGGAGGACAGGCTTTATAAGCCTAGCCTTCCGCGGTCGGCCCATGAAATGGGTTCGATAACGCTGGTTTAACAACGGATTGGAATGCAATTAAATCCGTCTTAAATTCACTAAAATAATAATAGACAAAACTTGAAAAATTAGATCCGAGATTAAAAAATAACCCTTTTAAAAACAAGCCCGATTAGAATGATCCAGCAGCAAGGGACTCTGTCCAGGTTCTGCGATAAAGTAGGGAGTAATAGACTCCTGCCAACTTTGCATTCCATTCAAGCTTTGCATAACAGTTTATTTATTGATTAAATGTAGTAACTTTCATGGTAGGCGTAAAGTCCTCATTTAGTTTTCTGTAAAATTTTATATATTTACTGAATCGCTGGAATTTAAATTAATAGAAATTGACGAACACAGTCAAATATGTTTGGCTTTAATCATATCTTTCCGTTATGTCATTCATCCCTGAAACTCCACGTATACGTTCTACACATACGCATCCCATTTGTACAGTTAGATGTTCTACTACAGTTATAAACACATTTTCCTGTCAATATAATCACATTTTCCATCTCAATAAATACTTTTGTATATGGTTTTCCCAACGACATAGTTTTCTTTTCACTACATACTTTTGGATAACCAGTGCATTTTTCCAGTTTATCATTAATGTTATTACTATTTCTAAGGAAGTTTAACCTAAAATACAGCAAAGTAAATAAAATATAATTAATCCAGTCATCAATGAAAAGTCTATTAAGACTTACTTGAACGAACAACAGCTATTATTATTTTTCTCTCAATTATTAATTCACTTCTAACAAAGCTACGATCTTTAACTTCTGCTTACTCAGATTTTTACATATTACTTTTTTGTATAATATATTTCATTATTATTGTTTGGTTTATAGAATTGCTGTTTATAAATTTTATATGTAAGTATAGTAGTATATATGAATATATATAATTATATTTTATAATATAATAATTAGTTGACTAAAGCCATTATTGTACATTAAGGTTACATAAGTCTTAAAGGGATTATTTTTATGTTTTAAAGTTCCTTTAAGTCACGTGATTGTTATTTTGTAGCCAATAAGGTCAGTACTCAGTCACATATATTAATCATAATTTATATGGCGTTGGTTTCTTTTCAGAATCTGTTAAAATTAAAAAGTTATGACATTTTTGTAAGTTTTAAATTTAAAAAGTTTATTTAAAAATCTGCAGATAATGAAAGTGATTTTGTGGATTTCATAAATTTCTACTGCGATCCTACTTTCGCTAACTTATATAATTTTTTTCGTTACTAAAAAGTTAGATTTTCCCCATTTTGGAGTCATTACTAAAATTGATATTTATAGTTTTTATGTATTTTAATAAACCTTACGTTAGTGTATTTGGACCAACTGGATAGCTTACACCTTTATTGTATAATGATTATTACAAAATGTTAATTTTGACGGCCAATTTGAGATGAACCCGATGGCCGATTACGGACGTTCTTGTATTTTTGTAATCCTCTAACGATGCTTAATCCGAATATGAAATCAAAATCTAAGGTAAAAAGTGTTCACACACACACACATATTGAATTCAATAACGAACTACTCGTTCGTTGAAATTTTTTTGTGATTTTTATTCATAAGAATATTAAACGGTTATCCCTTCTACTCACTGTTTTTTGGCGGGGACATTTTTTCCGGTTAGTTTTCTTAAGATTATTTGTATCTAATAAGTCGCTCTGGGTTATTGTGTGTTTCAGACTGATTTTCTGGTGAGTTTTTTTGGTTTCGGATATTGGATATTGTGATTTACTGTTTTTGGACGTGTTGCGTTATTTTTTCGAATTTTGGATTACGGATTGTTTGGTTTTTTATGATTATTACAATATAAATCAATAAAACAGGTTGTAATAAAAACGTGACGTCACTGTAACGTAACTCTGAGCAAAGATTTGGTAAACAACCACACTTCGTTGTAGACTAGGCTGTTCGGCGGGAACAGCTGTGTTTGAGGTTAAACTAACTGTGTCCCCCAGTTGGTGCGTAGTTGGCTTCCCGCGCTCGGCTGCTCAGCTGGATGGTTTCCCAACTAGCTTTTGCCGCAGGTTTGTTTACGTTTGGATAAAGGTGTTTTTTCAAGATAAAAAAGAAAATTCCGGAACCCCCTCGAAATTGCCAATGGGTGTCGTTTTCAAGGGATTTTTTAACACTAACAAGATATTTTTGACCTAGCATAATCGGGTTTCGAAATAAATGAAAGAACAGCCCTTCAGAACTAGAAGTAGCATGGCACGCTCTCCGGTTGGAAGCGAGGACCATAGACGAGATAGAAGAGCCAGTATGCAAGAAACTGGACCCTCTTCTACAGAGATAGAGAAAAGAGACATTGTAGAACCGATGGAAGTACCTTCTTTGCGAGTACCGAAGAGAAAAGTTGAAGTGATAGAAAACAGCAGTGATGGTGATCTATCCGAAGGCTGACATGGATCACTTATTGGAAGAGATCCACAAAATGATGATGATTATTCAACGACTGCCAATACGAAACGCGAAAAAGAATATGCTTATCGTATTTTAGACAAAGCTACAGACGTAGAAGTCACAATGCGATCGTTATATGAATTATCCCTACCGAAGTTCACTACCAAACGAAGGTTAGACAAGAATCAGAGGATAAGAACGACAAGCTAGGACCATGATCCGTGAAAAGGTGGAACGTGTACTTGATTTCGGCGAAATTGGTGACGAAATTTACCCAGAGCTAAAAGATATTATGGGCACCCGATGGCCAAGAGACATATTTAAAAAGGTTAAAGTTTTGTGGGGCTTTCCCAAAGAAGATGTACTAGGGGTTAGAGTATTCCTGACCACAGATGAACTCTGCTCATACACGCGAACTATCCGAGAACTTGCTCCAGGGATTGTAGGAAGACTTGATGCTGGGTACAAGATTCTAAGTGGCACCGAATTCAGAGACACTAAAACCACCGACATTTTCTATCCGAAAGATGAGACAGAGATAATTTTACCACCTTTGTAATGGTTATTGATGAAATGAATGAAGGTCTAACGCGACAAGTCACAAGAGTGCTTCATCGAATAAGAAACGCAGAGAAAGGTAAACTATTGTTTTACAGATACCCGAGACAAGTTCGGCAAAATAGTGGAACATTGGACCCGAATAATTGACGCAACAGAAACTAAATGGACACTCTTTATTACTGATCAAGAACCGAAAAAAAGGGTTTCACAAGGACTATCAATTGCCGTCGATTGTGACCATAAAGAAAGAAGGAATGACTTACGTAGACTTATTGAAACGGGTCAAAGGCAATATTGGCGAAAATTTGGCTGCGGGTATCTTATCTGAAACAAATCTGAAACTTTGGAGTTACGGATCATCGACTTGCCAGCAAAAAGAGAAGACGTTAAGAGACGACTAGGTTTTAAAGTTGCAGATGCTGTGGTGGAAGATAGGCCATATGAAGCAGAATGATAGTTTTACACGTGAAAGATTTATTTCTTCGCCACTGCTGAAGAAACACCACGGGGAATAAAAAAGAAATAGGATATGACATCCCGATCAGAGTCTCTTCAATGTGACCCGCGCTCGGCCCAACACAAAAATCGACGGTCCTATTCCGGGCACAAGATGCCAACCTCCTAGACGATAAATGCAGAATTAAAGTAGGCTGGCATTCTTGCCGTATCGAGGTTTGATCTGATGAAGTGAAATGTTATAAACGCTGGGGCTGGGGACATATGTCCCCAGGGACATATAATTGGCTTACACCAATTCCTTGGTGTAAGCCCAACCGCACTGCCCTATGCTTCAACTGTGGTGGTGCAGGACACACGGCGATACAGTGCATAGAGCCCCAAAAATTCTTAGAATGCGGCAAGGTGGGAAACCGGACCGCAGGCCGGGCATGTAAAACACCTAGATCATGAAGTGCCTTCAAATTAACGTGTACAAAATGACAACTGCCCACGACCTTGCGTGGAAAGATGCAATAGAACGAGACATTGATTTCATTCTACTCGCTGAACCGAACATTAGGTCGATTGCTTCCAGCGACTGGAAAATAGATGAATCAGGTGACACTGCTATTAAGAACGTTTCCAACCACTTAGCGATTCTGGACTCAATCCCGTAGAGACTTAACTTCAGTATATCTGACACATGTTTATATGACACTGTGTTATTGATGGATATATTTCGCCTAACTGTGAAGAAAAAAAGATATGAAGAATTTCTATTCGATCGTGAAGAAATGATAAGAACGGCGAGAAAACCGATAATATTGGCGGGCGATTTTAATGCCGAATCCCTTGAGTTTGGAGGAACAAGATTATATGGAAATACTTAATCTACCAATGGTCCGGACATTTGTTGGCTGAGGATGCGGCTCAACAATTGATATAACTGCGGTTTCTACCCACAATGGGGAAACTTTGAAACAACGGAGAAACGAAAGACCCATTGCGTACAGAATTTGGAGCAAAGTTAACGCTACGGAAGAACTGTCGCCGGCCCAGTACGTTTCATAAAGGGAAAATCGACGGTTGACGCTTTAAGAAGAGTGGTGAAATGGGCGAACACATGCAGGACAGGTACCTGGAGAACCAGAAAGATTCCCTTGATGGTCTTCCTGGACGTCCACAATGCCAATGCTTTTAATAGTCTACCATGGTTGGTGGCGGCTAATGAGTTGGCGGACAGAAAAAAAAATTATTTGAGAGCAGTGATATATGTGACTTCCTACATGGACGTGAACTGCTCACCACAACGGAGGATGGTAACGTTAGATTCCGAATGCAAGGTGGGGTGCCTCAAGGGTCCGTACTGAGCCCCCTCCTTTGGAACCTTATATTTGATGGGATTTTGAAGCTGGGGTTCTCGGAGGGGTATCTTTGATTGCTTATGCGAACAACCTAGCACTGCTAGTGTCAGAACGTGAAGAAGAAAACGTCAAATACAGAGCAAATAGAGCGATTAAACAGGTGAGCAGATGGCTCCAATCCAAAGGACTAAGTCTGGAACCCAAGAAACACAGCTTCTCATGATGGTAGGGAAACGTAATATCAAACCCATACACGTTAGATTTGATGGTTATCAGGTTGCAACGATGCCATGCATCAAACATCTGGGGATTTGGTTCCAACAATCAGGAAAATTTAACAAACACCTTGAGATGGTCAGGGGTAAGGCAGAGAAAATTATAAACTCTTTAGGACGCTTAATGGAAAACACATGGAGGCCAAAGACCTCGAAAAGAAGACTGATCCTCACAGCAGTGACATTCATTATATTGTATGCTACTCCGGCTTGTTTTCGGCTTTTAATATTAAGAACAAAATTAGTCTAAACTCCCTACAATGAAGAATGAATTTGAAAATTTCATCATCTTATAGAACTGTTTCTACAGATAATGCAGAGGTACTTGCGGGGGTACCACCTATTCACTTCCAGGCCCGGAGAAGAAAGCGAGTCTAAGGAAGCATGAACAAGAAAGACGCTACCGGATTGTTATATCAAGAATGGCAGGAAGAGTGGAATACGACCCGTACAAGTTCCTGGATGCGAAGGTTAATCCCTAGATTTATACTACACTGGAGAGGAAACATGTGGAGGTGGATACTACATCTCTCAGTTCCTCTCCATCCATGGGGAATTTGGTGACCTGAATAAGCTTAGAAAGAGAGAATTCGTTAACTGTGTCTATTGCGGAAGTGAATAGTCCTCACAACACACGATATTTGAATGTGTCAAATGGAAAGAACACAGATAGAGAGAGAGAGCTCGAGTCTTGGATGTCACTCCAGATACAACAGTAGCATTTAGGCTTAATGGTCAACAAGAATGGAGGATAGTTGAAAGCCTAAAAGAGATAGGTTGTAAGGAATGGATCAGAGACTTTAATGTCGACTTTTAATAAAAAAAAGGGAGATAAAAAGACCGAGATCCTGCCGCTAGGTGGGATCCGGGAATGATATAGTCGGGCCCGGTTCCTCCCCGCCTGGCGGTTTGAGGCAGGCGTAGAGGTAAATAATATCAAGTGTACAGACCGAGTCCCGGTTGCTGGGGAGGGATCCTGTAAGGACATAGTTGGGCCCGTTTCACTCCTCTCCAGTTATTTGAGGCAGGCGAACCGAAGAATCATAAGATCGAGACCGGCGAACCGACCTGCCGTGCCGGATGTATTGCCGAAGGCGGGAAGGCTCGTTTGAGTTAAAGGACACTCTTCTGGGTTGAGCTAAACTTAATTACAGATCCAGCCCAGGAGAGCATGGAAAAAGTTTTATCTAATTTATTTTAAAAGGAAAAGCTGCATATTTAAATCACTCAACCATTTTTGAATAAACGTAAAAAGCGGAAATTTACCAGCTTATTCCAACAAGGAAATCAGGTAAAGTAAACAATAGTGTTTAACTAGCCCTAAGAAGATTAAAGTAAAAACACTTTGAAAGGGGGGACACAAGTGAAAGAGCGATAACTTGAAAACTTTCCTCAAAACCGTCTGTTGGTAAAGAAGGGTGCATGCTGATCAATGTGAGAGGTAGAAAGTAGAAATTCAGGACAGCTTAACATTTATAAGTCAAACATTTTCTTGAAATATATTTTTGTTTTCCCTTTTCATCACAGTAGAAGATGATTTTTAAGGGCGGATTTCATAGTTCCCTGTATTGTCTATGCTATTGTGTTGAACGGTAAAAAGGTTTGGATATGAAAGTAATTTTAACATTTGTAACATTATTTTAATTTTTAAAACTATTCAAAAAAGGCTATTTCTCAATCGTTTTCCAAGTGGAAAAATTCTTATTATAATAATTAATGAGTGTATTTATTTTGTCGTAATATACCACGCAATTTATAAGGGCACTAAGGCACTGAAAATAATAAACTTCAGTAATGTAATGAGTTTCCACTATCAATTGCTATAACTTGCCTAAAGGCATATAGCGAATTGTAGAATATGTCTCGTCTCATGAAGTAAGTAGATGGTTGAGTTCCTTCTCACAATTTAGAATCAAATTGCGAATTAAATGAAATTCTATAAAGCTGAAAGTCAGATGGACGAATACTACGATGATATTCAAGCATAGAAAGTAACGTAAATGCGGAGGAAAATCCACACACGATTTACAGTAAGCGTAGAGAATATAACACAATAATGATTAAGGCTGACCGAGGATCCCATTATAAAATCGTAGAAAATTAGCAGATGAAGGTTAGTACTACAAGGATGCCACGAATGAATGGTGGGGAAGAAACAGGGTGTGGGCAAACAAAACAGGAATTAAGCATCTTTGTGTGATTATTCAGTACGCTATCGAAAAGAAGGATGACAAAGGACAAGCATGGACTTCGTAATTACAGTGAATATTTCCGACACGTTGAAGAGAATATAAATATTCTGCACAGATATCAACTATGAAATTCCATAGAAATTGTTAATGAATTTCCCTTTACACAATTCTTCAAAGAATTGAATAGAAAAAAAAATAGTTTTGTTTCTCCAATTTACATTAATCATTTGAATGACAAAACAAATGATACTTATTAAATAACCATTTATATATTCCCTAGACTGACTATATATAAAATTGACTTGTCAGTAGAAATTTCATATGCTTGTCAGGTACTGAATGCTTTCTTGAGCTGGTAAAATAAAGGGCAAATTAAAACAAACAGAAGAGCTTAAAAATATTTACCGGAACGTTTATACTTTAATATTAAAAAAATATAAATTGTAATATCAAGATTATTTTTACGTGTCTAATTTATAATAAAATAAACAATTTGCTCTTTTTTTTTACTGAAGAAAAAACAATGAAATTTGTAGAGGATATTTAATAAATATTCCAAATGCAAAATATGACAATGAAGATAAAAGAAAAGGTATATCTATTGAGCAGTGGATATAAAATATTTTTCACAGTAATTAAACTGTTGCTTTATTTTATCAGTTTTCTTATGGATGCGACCTATGTAGTTAGATTACAAGAAACATGAATCAGCGGTGGTTTCTTTAAAAACAGTATTGTTACTAAACAGCTAATCGCTATTATAGACTGCGTGATTTTGACGAGTTCTCCAACATTTCGGTGTTGTTAGCATTATTATTTGTAACATTGAATATGGTTTAGTGAAGGAAAAAACAGAAACTGTTCACGTCTCAAATATTTCTCCTAAAAATAAAAAACCTTTTTGCAGAAGTAACCTTAATCTCCTAGCAGATTTCTAATAACAGTTTCGGATATTGTACTAATAGATAGATATGATTATTACATTTTCACGCACAAGCGCTGCAAATGCATTTGCAGCTCTTGTGCTATTATGATATTCTATGTAGCTACATAAAATATGTCTGCTTTGTAAAACAGAGATCTATAAAAAAATACATGTTTTTAAAAGGACATACCTTCACAGTATATGTGTAAGTTTTATACGTAAAATATTTCATGTATTCTTTTTTTAAAGTTTAATATTTTACCATAAATATTTCGTAGCCAGATTACAAATAAGAAATTAACCCTAACCAAACTCCTTTTTTCAACAAAATGCTTTTTCAACAAAATATTTTCGAGATTAAATGAATAATCTTACACAAATAAATTGAATATTTATATAACACCAGACCAATTTTCACTTCTATTTTATAATAAATAAGTTGTAATATTAATTAACTGATGATGTCAGTAACGTCCTAATGTATTCTGGCCATGTTCCTTATTGTGTTAATGTAATTACTATAGGTATACGATGGTAATTTTACAAATATATTAATTTTGATTGCACATAAAAACGTTACCTAAGACTTATTTTTTGGGGGAAGAGGTAATTTATGATCAAGCTTTATTATAAAATTATTATTATATGTTTAGAAAAACCAGAATGGTTAAAGATTTTTAAATAATCGGTATTATGTTTTTCTGCACTCCAATTTCCAAAATCAACATCCAAGAAAATCTTTTGAATTTTCTATGTTTACTTCCTTAAATAGAGAAACTAAAAAAAATCAACTAAAAGATATATAACTAATAAAAAGTTACCTATGATTTTTTTCACAGGTTTTTTTTTTTTGGGGGGGGGGCAAAAAACGCTTGAGCGTTATCATCGCTCGGAATTTTATTAATAAACGGGCAAAATAACTCCAAAATAATAAAACTTATATGGTGCAAAATCAATATAAATCATATAATAAAAGTTTATTAAAACATAAGTCAAAAATAGGAATATAATTCAAAACTAGTATCGCAAACGGAGTCTTTAAAATATAAAAGTTAAAACAATACAATAAAGAAACTATATAAAATTTGCCTAATTCCGATAGATTGTGCAAAAGGCTCCCTTCTCGGATAATATAATTAGACACAACGAAAAAATCAAAATTGAAATTATAGGTTAAAAATTAATAAAAAAACTCTTCTAGCATAAAAGTATATATGATAATATTACATTTTTTGCAGTAACCTGGAACTGTCCAAAAACAGAAACATCAGGTTCAACATTTCGTTATTATTGTACAAGATATCACGGATGTTTCTGGGTGGATGAAATTTACGACACAACGCCGCATAACATATGCAGTCCACGAAAATGTGGTGCTCAGTCATGCGGCAGTTGTATCGTGTGCATAGGGGTGCGATTCCTCCGACATTAAGTACTCGTGTATGAAGGAGTACTTGTGTTTTTCGTAGGTGAAGGAGAATTATTACTAAATTTCACTGTAATAGTATTAACATTTTATTATTTGAACTAAAAAATTCGAAAAATCGATATTTAAAAACTTTGACTGGATCCCCAAAGTATTTTTTTTTTTTGGATGACTTGAACTACTATTATGCCTGGCAAAATACAAAAAAATCGGTTAAAATTATGCAATGAATAAAAAGATAGATTTTTTCCATTTTTGGTGAAGGGAAGAATTTTGAGGCGAAAATTTTAAAAATATTTCAAGCTAAGTATGCACTCATACACTTAGCTTAATAAAGTGGGGTTATGCTTGCAAACTTTTGAGTAAACTGACCCCCATAAAACTATCTTTCCCCTGGAGATATTGACACTAAAATTATACCACCAAAATTTCCAATATACGCGAATGTCTGTACCAAATTTCATCAAAATCAGTTAATCCAGTCAAGAATTATTAAGGTTTTAAACACGCCAGCATACGTACGCGTTCGAACCGTATTCCCCATTATTTTTTTGTTTGTTTTTTGGTCCCTAGGTCATGAAACGTCAATAAATACAAAAACTCATACCCCATTTTTTAATTGATTACCATGTTTTCCTTCTTTCAGTATGCTGAAAGAAGGAAAGTAGGAATCATAGCTATAGAACTATGGCTCTAAAGCTATGATTCTCAGGATTGTAAAAGATAATTTTTTTAAATTTATATTTCCGTTTAGTGTACATCCTTGAATGCAGAATTGCGTGTTATTTTTTTAACAATCTTATACATGACAAATCCAATAATTAATTACTAAAAAATATGAAATAAATAACAAAAACATTTTATAATTTAATAAAAAGAAACAATGTTAATGACCTATTTATCTTTAGCTTTGTTGCGTTTTTTATCAAAGTAATAAAAGTTTAACTTTTATTCAATGTGTTAAAATTTCGAATTATTACTTTTTATTGAGAGTAATAAAATTCACAAACGACCTTATAAAATTAATTTTCTATAACTGCAATAACAATTAAAATTCAATGGGATAAATATATTTTTATGCCAACTGTATTGTATTTTATGTAAGAAATTTTACAACTTTAAAATGCGTAACAATTTATCTTTATTTTAAATGTTTTATTGACTTTTTATACGAAATTTATTGTAATTACATTCCATAAATAGTTTATTACTGTTTAAATGGTATATATTAATAAGAAGGAATTAATAACCCTGTTTAAATATTGTTAACTATTTGGAGACAATGTATATAAAAATTTCAGCCATTACTGATAGACTCGATAAAACAAAATATTTTGTACAGATTAACGGCTATCCAGATACTCTTAACATGGTAGTTAAATTAATTTAAATATTACATAAACTTAGTGCCAGAAAATATACACAGCTTGCATACACCACCAGTAATCATACAAAATTACCACAGTTGTGTATCTTTTAAAACCATAGACAAAATTCGCAAAATTATACAAGAAACTAACAAAACATATTATTGACAAACACAGCATCCAAGGCTTATGCAAATTAAATTGCATTGAACATAAATATCAATAGTCGTCGATAGTCACAACACTATATAGTTATTCATACAGGTGTTACGTAAAACAAAAAAATTAAAGTTTGAAAATGACTTCACAGGAACAGGACAAAGGTATTAACCAAAACATGAACACAAATCGAATATACTGTTCGACTGCTACTAAAAGGTTTCCTAACCTTTTAAGATGAAAGCCTTGAACAATAGTACTACCGATAACTCCGCTGATGGAAGTTCCTCTTAATTGCTCCGTAAACCCCCTTGGAAGAGATATTTCCATAAAAATCAGAAAGTAAATCTTTTATAACATTCAATAATTTTAAAGAATACATTTCCTTTTTAAACAGTACTATTGTTAACATAAAATAATGATAATGATTGATAACATGATTCTAACTACATCCGAAACGTTTGCTAAATTTTCAATATTACTCTAAGAACTTTTAAGTTAGTATTTTAATAAATACGAGTATAAGATATCGAATAAAACAGAACGCATGTTACTTATTTATTCTGTTTATTAAAGGAAATAAGTTATTTTTATTATTAATATTATTACAATTAAAGAATATATATCCCTAACCTAATGACTTTATTGTAGCCAGTTAGATTTATTTATTAATACATATTTACAAAAAAATATATATTCAGTATAAAACGAAAAAAGTATACAATTTATTTAACAAAGTGCAATCTAAACAACTACAATAAACATTTTTATTTTTTTTCTAATTTTTGCTCTACCTCCCAGAACCAGATCCACACTTAAGCATTAACACAGTTCAGAGGAGTGCAATTGCCTCAAACCGTCTGGGCAATAATCCTGGGTCCGGCTATGCCGTTCCCAAGGCCCCACCCAGGCAGCCGGGACTCTGTCTTTATTTGTGTCATGCCTCAAATAAGGAGACCCCCTAGGGGGTTCCCTCACCAAGACTCCGGTCATCACGGTGCCATATCGCAAATGGAGAATCGCGAAGGGCGCCCTCTTCAGGACTGCGGTCCTAAATTTCCACTAAGAGGCTCCGGAAGGAGTCCTGCCCAACCATCGAAAGTAAGACGCCGGAGCATTCCACCCCTCCCGGATAGGACTGTCCGTCCAGAACCACCTAACCGCCATGTGTAGCAGCAGCCAAACCTCACGCCATACAGCTGAAATCCGTTTCGCAGGTGAATGCCCCTCATGGCTTCGACGAGGTCCAGCAGCCACGTCTCCCGAGCGAATGTCCCACGCTTTGCAAGACGGATACCTAGCCTCTTTCTTGCAATGCTTACGCTGGTGGCCAGCTTCCCCACAATTAAAGTAGTGTTCCCTCCTATCGGGTCCGCTGCAAGACCCTGCACGGTGCCCTACTTTTCAGCACCAAAAACAGCGTTCTTGTTGCAACCACCGCGTCATTCGGCAGGCCACCCACCCAATACAGATGCGGCCTTGCGTCAACAACTCACCCGCCAAGATGGGTGGCACAGCAACCGTCACCACCTGCGTGGTTCCATTGTCTCCAGGACACACTGTCCGGGTTATCCGACTCATCCTACGCCTCTATTCACCAGAATCAGTCATGTTGAAAAACAAACACTAAAAAATAGAGTTGAAAACGTAAACAATTTGACTACTAGGCACTTGGCTACCGAAAATCAGTGTCTACCAACCGTAGGCAAGTGCGAAAAGCCCACTTCAGGCGTAAATACAGAAAAAAACACGCCGAAAACACCAAAAAATAACTTACTGCAGTAGGCAGCACAAGAATATACTACAAAGTAATATTACAAAGTTTCGTAATACAAACACAAAACTAAATAAACCCACTTAGCAACCAAATCAGCTGTCCTTGGTTACTGCAGGCTACTTTGAAAAAAAGCACTAAATAATACAAAATAACTACAAAAATGCGCCGAAAACATGTAGAAGACAGCACAAAAATTAAAATTATAAAGGTTTGTTATATAAATACAAAAGTAAACAAACTCCCCTAGCAACCAAACAAACACTTCTTGGTTACCGTAGTCTAATATAAAAATAAACACTGCCAAACACTAAATTATCACAGAAACACGCAAATCTAACAGCAAAGCGTAAATAAACGTCTAAAATAACGAAATAATAAACGGACAATGTAATGTAAATAGTTCAAACCAAGAAATACCAAAACATTATAGTCCGAGTAACCAAGATTGCTACCCGGCCAGGTCACAGTAGAAATTAACACTAAATTTGATAAAATAAAACAGCTACAAAAACGAAACAAACAATAAAAGAAACAGCTACGAAACGAAACAACAACAAGACGTATAAGAAAAAACACGAAAAATCAACAATGACAGTTGCTAAGCGCGGAACGTAACGCACACCCGCACACCTCGAGACTTCAACCTAACTGTAATTAGAGAATTACAATAAAATGGAAATTGTTACGCTTAAAAATTGTATACAAAGATTTTACTTATCTAAACCTAGGTAGCTGTTCGGTTGTTCAACGATCATTAGTAATCACTGTGGACAAAGTATAAAAAACTGCTACATATATCGTTCTTACGAAAGTATAAAATAAGTATAAATACCAGGGTTTTTTTAGACCAGGAATTTTAGGCAGTACATTTCGGCAGTACCAAAAAAAAAAAAAATTAACTTTAAAACATTTAAAGTCATATTTAAACCTGGGTTCAGATTTCTCACCTCTGACATATAAAACTGATTTAAAGAAAAATAAATTATATAAACCATCATCAACACAAACAAACAGACATGAATAGGATCCAAAGCAGGAAAACCATTTAATCTTTATTGTGACTCAATCTTTCACAAAATTATGTTTAACATATTAAAATTTGAAAGGGCTAATATTTATCTAATAGGCTTAATTATTAATTCCAACGTCCTAGTTTCGTACTACTGTTTATTTTCCAATTATTTTCTTTTGTTATGGCTAATTTACTACATAAGCTGAAAGCTTTGGCCATGAGAATCTGAAATAGAAGTTCTGTAGCATATAGAAATTCCATGCCTAACCGGGATTCAAACCCAAAACCTTCAGATGTAAGGACAGATACTACCACTCTGCCACGGAGATCAGCCTATCTTCGTGATGGAGATAATATTATTATTTATTAATAAGTAACAGTAATATTTGTAATAGTTATTTCATCTTTTTACATTTGTATTTATTTATTTTTTTATTATATTTTTCCATAGTTTCAACTGATGATTATTTTTGAATAGATATAGCCACTTAGGTTCAGATTTTACTTAAAGTATATGTAATCAGTTTTGTAATATAGTAATTTTTGTAATATTTTGTATTGTTTGTAATCAGACGTTGAATTTTATTGGTAGTAAATTTAGTCACATAAGTTCACTTATTATTTAGTACACATATTATTACTTAATTAAATACTCAAATAAAAGCTTACACAACATCCAAATGCCAGCATATCAATCTGTAAAAAATAAAGAAAATAAAAATAAAGTTTAAAAATTTATCAGGAATACATATTAACACAATACCTAACATAGTTAACATTGTAAATTTTTAGCTAGATACTGATGTTATAATGAGGTTATGTAAGCTCTCGATGCGTTCGGACGTGTTTTTTACCGCTCCGTCTTTCTGCAGTTTTGTTTCATTTTAGATTACTTTTCTTTAATTTATTTTTCGTTGCTGTTGGACTATGACCGTGCCAGATCGGTCCGGGGGCGCGTTCCCACCTGTTGGAGGGGATTTTGATGCTTCTCGAGTTTTAGTGCGTGAGCTCCCCTCGAGCATCAGCGGGATAGATAGTGCGGCGGAAGTGAAGATTGCGGAATTTCGGCGTCAGAAGCGACTGATGAAAAGACGCAGAGAAACCAAGAAGAAAGGCACGTCGTCTCAGCGGCTGGACAGGCTGTCGCTTCGCCGGTTTTAGCCGCTGCGGGTTTCGCAGATGGTAGCGGCCTTGAGTAGGATTTCCCGCCTCTTCCAATAAGATCTGACGATGATATGGAAGCGGGTTAGGGAATTCTAATGACATCTAGGAAATGGAGACTGCCCCTTTCTCCACCGGTTGCTGAGGAAACAAAGAAGTCCAAGGCTGATGGTAGGGGTTCCTTCTATTCCTCAGGAGAAGCCTCTGAATTGGAGAATTGTGGGTCATTCCCTTCTCCCGCATGGTGGAGGGGGCGACGGAGCGGAAGAAGAGTGCAGGTGGTGCAAAGAGCCTTAAACTTCGGAAGAGATGTTTTATTAATAACATGAATTTTTTGTTTAACAACGTTAGGGAGTTGAGCTCGCTTGTGCGGCAGCATACAAACATAAAAGTAGAAATGAAGGAGTGTTCCGAACATATGGATGCCTCTGTCCGTATGATGAAGATGTTTCAAGATGTTCTTGATGAAGTAATCGTAGAGTCTCAGGAAGGACAATCAACTCGGCCGTGTACGGTGGAAGAGGCCACTCCGACGTATTTCATTGTCACGGACATGGCTTCGCAGACTTCAGCCGCGGGTCTTTGCCGGACTGCCTCCTGGTCAGGTGCGGAGTTCCGTCGAATGATTGATGATGGTGTTGCTGAAGAAGACCTTGGAAGGCTGGTCCTTTGGGGCTGGCTTGAGAATGTTTTCTAATATTCAATCCTGGTGGAGGATACCGCTGAGGTAGAGAGGGTCCTGGATTTGCATGGATAATTGATCTGGCGGATGGGGTCGACCACCCACATCACACTTTGGTATTTCGTAAAGCCCCATGGATTGGTGACCTGGCTCGTTCGGGTAAATTGACGGGGAGCCAAGTCATTGTTGTAGAGTCATCTGCTCGAGACTTCTCGGGGACGGCAGTGGTTCCAAAATTGACCTTGGTCGTACTAATTACGCCGTAATAAAATTAACTCGGCGGCTGGGGACCGTGAGGTGGCCTCCATTGTCTGCCGGTCAGACAATGAATCAGGTGATGAAGGATGGGCACAGTCGGGTGATGTATTTTTTTTAGGACCATCGCAGCGATTTGGGCAATTTTTACTCCTCACTGTTGAATATTTCAGTCGACAGGTCGGGAAGAAACAATTTGCGCACCTATTAGTGTCGATGTAGAAGGATGTCGGCAGAAAATGCAAGACCGTAGTCCCGGTGAGGGTACCCCTTTGGGGTACTCTCATTAGAGGCGTGGCATGTACTGTCCCGTCTATCTGGGCGGGACCTTATGTTCTGCCGAGGTAGTTTGAGGCGAAGACACTCCCCGGAGATGAGTTATGCTTAGATACTGTTCCGGCTCCGGGGGCGGGCTAAATGAAGGTGAACAATAAAAAAGAAGCTATTGATGTAATTTTATTATTATTATTGTACTGTTTTTATTTTATTTTTATTAATATATTTACATTTAATTAGCCTCAGTAAACGTTTTGATTTCTTTTCAATAGATTTTACTTAACTGATTAAAATTTAATTATTAATGATATTTTTTAATAATACAATTTCCGCATTCCTTTAATTATGTGCCAGTCTCTTACCTTAAACATAATTCTTACACCTACATCGTCGATTATTTGTGTCGTACTTTCATTCTGTCATCGAAACTTTTATCATGTCACGATTTTTAAAAATACAATTCATTACATTTACACTTGAAATTAAAGAGCTACAATTCAGTATTTAAATTAATTAAATTATTAATCGTACCATTTATTTTCTCTTTGATGACTATTTTTTTGATAAACGGAATGGATTTTGGTTTTACACGTACTCATTCTTACACCGTTAGAAGCCTCCAATATTTTATTTATTTATTTTTTATTATTATAATTTTAATTATTAGATAAATTTTATATCGTATTTGATTTCAAAAAACTAATTTATAACCTTTTATTTCGAAAATGTTAATCTGGATTAGTATTACGAAGATTAAATAATCCTGAAGTGAGAAAGCAACTGTTAAGCAAATATAAGAGGAAGTATACTATAAATGTCTATTAAATCAAGAAATAAAATTAAAAATTCACTAATCTCTTTTAGAACTACGTTTTTTTCAATGTTTATTTTAATAAAATTAAAATTCCGATTCATATCAGATGAAATGTTCATAAAATTTAAATTTTCTGTATAACCAATACTGATTAAAATTGGCAAAAATGTTATATAAACTTTTCATCTGCTTATTAAAACATAATAAAAGCAAACCACATCAAATTGTAGCAGAATTACAACTATTTACTATAAATAAAACTACATTGAAAAAAAATTATGCTTCAGATTTTTTATAATTTAATCGATAAAAAAATGCGCGGGCTATATTTTGACAATCCTAATATTTCATTGTTGGGATTTGCGTTTATCATTTAATTACTTTTCAACGAAGCCTACAATATTTTATCATTTTTTGTGATGATATCGATAGTTTGTTGCGGTTTAATAATTAAATAACCTATAAGCTTTTAAAATCTATAAGCTTTAAGAAAAAAAAAATTTATTTTCTCAGTATAGCATTCATATTTTCTTTTAAACCATATTTAAATGTATCGCTGCAAGCACATGAATATGAAGTTTATTCATTAGTGTAATGTTTTATAAAGAAAAACTACTAAATAATATAACTAAAAGTTCAAACGATGATAGTACCAAGCGGTGTGATTATATTTGAGAATATTCGATAAAAAGTGTAAAATAACATCTAACGTTATTCGTATTGTTGAATACTGTTGATCAGTTTTGTACTTATTAAATTCAAGTTGATTGTAAACAAGGATACAACTTTAAAAAGAAAAAAAGGATTTCACTCGTTACGACAAAGATTAAAACAATAATAATGATATTTCAAAGAATGAAATATTAAATTTTATTAAAATTAAGAAATATTATGTGTGACTGCGTGAAAAAAATACCATAACAACATTGTTAGCCTAAGTCGTGATTTAAAAACAGAGTATACGTACGCGAATGATATTTCAATCTATACTGCATCGTTTCATTTCTACAAGTTGTGAAAAAAGTAAATAAAAAATTCCGAGAAAGTTAAATCTATTTTAAAAATTATTTTATCAATATTCTGCTTTCTTTTTTTTAAGTATTTATTGCGTAATTCCAACTACATGGATGAAGAAGATATAAAAATATGTACAGTAGTTAAGAATAAAGTATATATGGTTTGTAAGTGCTGGAGCTAATATATTATTTATATCTTGAATTATATTTCAGTCATTTTAAAACTTATATAATTTGCATTCTAAATACTAGTATTTTTATTTAAAACACACATAAATTATTCTCTTTCATAAAAAAAATAATAATGATATTATTTCTTGCCAAGAAGAAATGTAAACCAATTAAACAGCATAAAACTACAGCAAAGAAAAAAATCAATTATAGAAAACAGGTTTCAATTATTTTTATTAAATAATTTGTCTTATTTCTTAAATATAAAATTTACGTAAAATCGTATGATAATTAATTCTGTACAAAATTTTCAAGAATTTCATTTCAGTGACTATAGAGAAGTTTACTTTTCTCATAGCTAGTCTAGTTTAATACTTGTTAACAAAACAAATACATCTCTGATGAGTGTCAAAATTTAAGTTGACATGAAATTTTTTAGCTTCTGACAATTATAAATCTGCTTATTAATTTTATACTATGAAACTAAAATTCATCCCCCAGTAATTAAATAATACTCTCATATCATAAATAAATTTTTGATAATTCAATAGTAAAAGTATTCTAATGGAATAATAAATTTAAATAGCAGTCATTGATTAATTTTCATAAAATAATTTTTATTATGAAATTAATTAATTTTCATGTCATTGTTTTTAAAAATAATTGTTTTTTTTCATATATAAAATAATAAATGTAATTTTATTAAAAAAGGAAAGTCGTTAAATTAAACTATATTTTTCTACTCGTTTTTACTGGCTTCATAAAAATAAGATGTTCCAATTACAAACCTTAAGAGATTTTTTGTATATTTAAATACATACCGTTTATTAAATTAACTAATTTTGATAACTATATCTTTATTATGCAGATAAGTGAATTATTTTATTCATGACTGCATTCTGTTCTATGGAACTTTAGCATATCTAAAAAAACAAATGTTTTCCTCATTTATAGAGTGAGACATAGTGAAGTTACCTTCGGTGCAGAATTCTGGACATTGAGAAAACCTGAAAAGAAGAATCACAGCGATTTTATATTTTGGAGAGGATGATACCAGAGAACTCTAATGGAATGTGTAACTAAAACAAAGAAATAGGGATAAGATAGGAATAAAATCATCGTTAGATCACACTAGAGAAGTCACATGTAAAAAATTCATGATAGTTGACTGCCACAAAGATTTGATGTAGGCCTGGCATTACAGAAGGAAAAGGAGACGGCCAAGAAATAATTGGAAAAGAGAAGTGGAAGAAACAATGCAGAGTAGACAATTAAATGACGAGGACATTTATGATAAAGGAAAGAGGAGGGGATAAGGAAGTGGACTCTAGGTTTTAGTAGTAAATTTCCTTCCAAATAATTTAAGTAAAAAAGCTTTGAAATAGAAAATTACGTGAGTCTGTGTAGATTATTTAATGTTATTTTTTGTTTTTCAATCGCTTAGTATTATATTTTAAGCTTGATACAGTGTCCAAAGAGTGACGCAACCTTATGGAAGAATGTGTTTTATTTTTGTAGCAGATTTAATCGAGAAAAATTGAGGAAAATGGGCACAATGCAGCAGAGAATATTCATTGTCTCCTAATCCTAATACATTAGATGTGACAGTAATTCTGAGACCCAGAATGCCTTCACAGAGAATTATGGGTGGATGCACCAAACAGGTCCTCCATTAAGTGACTGTATGACAATTTCGAAGAGACAGGGAATGTGTCAGATGTAGCTAAAAATTGTCGACCGAAAGTGCTAACACCAGAATAGTTGATCAACAAGCAAGCTGCATATTCTGTTGCTCCCAAGAAGTCTGTGCGCCGCCTATCTACCCAGTCTGGTCTTTACGTTGGTAGTGCCCAAACGGCATTGCGCAAGTGTTTAAAGATGTATCGCGCAGTTCACGAGTTGTTACCTGCAGACACTGAAAAATGTGTAGCTTTCTGTCAGTGGTTCGTGTCATCTATAATGCCAGATTGGAAAGAACTCGATGATTGGTTTTGATCTGACGCGGCACGGTTCCACCTTGATGGATACATGAATGCACAGAATTCACGCATTTGGTGCAAGGAAAATCCAGATCAGCTGCACAAGTCTTCTCTGCAAGGTAAAAAGTGTGTGTTTGATATGCAATTTCACGTAGGCGAATCATCATGACTTTCTTTGACGGCACAGTGAATAGATAGCCGTACATACAGATGGTGCAACAATTTGTAAACACTATACTTGCAGATCGGCTAGAATAGACGTGGTTTCAGTAGGTCAGTGCTACAGCTCATACAGTCATCAACAATATGAATCTCTTGAACCAATACTTTCATGAACAAGTGATTTCAAAGCGGTTGTGGTTCCCTTAGTCTCTTGATAAGAAACTAATTTTTTTCTTGTGAGAATAAATTAAGGATGCTGCTTACAAAACTCATCTTCACACCATTACCGAATTGCAGAACGAAAATGAACGATGAGCCGCTGCTACTCCTCAATAAACGTTACAACGTAAGTTTAAGAGCATACAAAGTCGTATTAAACTGTGTGAATCGCATAATAGAGGCCACTTTCAACAACTACTGTAGCTTAGCCAATTTCCCATAAGGTTGTGTCAGTTTTTGAACATTCTGTATTAGATGTACAGTCTGATTCAATCTAACCTTTAAGAAGATTAGTTGTACAATTTAAATTGAAAATATATTTAGCTTCTAACACAAATACTTTTGCATTCAGAGAGCAACAGCTCAAGCTTAATAGTAGTATCCTTTCGTGGTTGCTATGGTTACCAAAGTTTCCAGCAACTAGAAAGCGGTAGACCAAAAACTAATTGTCCAATGAAATATCAAAAAATCTGTGTCAAGCCGACTAAGTCTCGAGACTGAGGTGAAAGATATAGTTGCCTCCAAAACGTTACCTGCCTTTGCAGTGAATGTAGTAGCTTTTTTTCCTCAAGAAATATTAGAATACGATGCAAGATGTAGTAAAGGATCGTTCAATATGTTTTTCAGTGATTTTATGATAATCATATAATATTTCATATAATTTAGAATCTCATTGAGATCAATTTAATGGATTTCGAGGGGTTTTAGGTCGTCAGTAGAAGACCAAGATGGATTATGACACCGTAAATTACGTTAGATATTAATAATAAATAATTCTTTGACTTACCACTGAATTAAGACAGAAACAACAACCTCTTTATACTGAGCGTTTGTCGTTACACGATTTAAAAAATCTGCAGATGAAAAATCTTTTAATAACTAATAGCAAACAACTAACTGTTTGTTGCCTGGTCACCGAGGGAATTTCTCTTGATGTCATGGTTTTTAACAACCGATTATACGCCGCATACACATGTGCGAACGAGATCCTCCCTTGTGTTGTATATTGTTTGCCGACAATCAATCGATAGGGTGCAAGAATCTTACTTTTTTTATTATTATTCTATACCTGTGATCAAATAAATGTAGTAAATCGAATGTCAACTATAAAACACTCAACACTGAAGATTGCATGTTTCGCAATTCTATTTCTTACAAACAGGACAAAGATGATAAATTTATTGCGTGATATGAGATAGAATATTACTATATAAGAAAATTAAAGTGAAAATAGGTTTGTAGAAACACAAGACTAGTTATTTATTTGTGTTAAAAAAACTAATCAAACGTTGAAAGTGACTTGTATCGGAGTCAGAATTCAAAATTATATTTTTTCACAAAACAATTACTATAAAATCAAATATTGTTTGTAACTTGTATTTTAGTTGTTATACACATTATGTTGTGTACCTAGATTACTATTTTATATTATTTAATTATTCACTTTTCTTAATCTGTAAGATTTCTGTAATATAAATTTAAAATTTAATTTTTTTAAATGCTCAAATATTAGCGTGTTTAAAATGTTAATTAGACCTATGCATAAACTAGAACCGCGTTGCATTTTTGTACTCGTATATCAAAAGTACATTTTTTATGAAGTAGGATTTTATGTTTCTGAATATTTTTTATATTCAACAAGTATAAAATTTACATATTATATTAATAAAACAAGAAAATGTAAAAATAAAAACAAAAAACGTAAAAAAGTAAAATGTAAAAATAAAAACAAATAAAACGTAAAAAAGTAAAATGTAAATTTCATTTTTATTATAAGAAAGTTTTATAACATTTTCTTATTTAATATTTAAATTTATTTAACCTAACGTGAAGGAAATGTGTGACTCTACAAATAGTGATGCAAGAATTAGGGATAATGAAAAAAAATATAAAGTTGGTAAGATATATGCAATTTTTAAACTTCTTTTTCAATAAGAAATTAATGAAAAAAAATCTATAAAAATTTTAGCAACTGTTGAAAATTTCATTCAAAGTTTTCTATATGCTGAAAAGAAAGAAATATTAGTAACCAGAGAACTTTCATATAAAAAGGTTGTGACAATGAACAAAAGAGAATTAATAATCTGTAACAAAATGTTTTTAATGAAAAAATTTGGAATTTAAAGACGATTTTAAACAGATGCAAAGTCGGATATATATCAGATGTCATATCTAAACTGTTGGGTCACAATATGAGCCACGGGTCAACTTGAAAATGGCTTATCCATTCCCATAAATGTCAAGTACCCTAGGTTAGAGTTACTAGGGTAAGTGAGAATTGCCATAATTTCCCGTTATCTTCTTCAATGAACTGAAAATAGTTTAGCATATCAGCAAGCTGTGCTATGTACATCATTCAAAATAAAGGTAAAATTTAGGCGTAAAAGTGACATTTTCACTTTATTTTCAAGAACTGGCTGCATAATAAATATTAAGACTGCCAAAAATCAACTTTGATTAGTGTCACTTATAAGTTACGGGATTTTTATATGTGTTGCAGTCATTAAATATTCTGAGATGAACAGCAGAGACCTACTGTTTACTCCATTTGAAACAAGAGCGAAATTCGAATGTATACATAATATGTTGTAAGATAACTTACGGATGGAAACTGTTTAAAGAGCAAATGATTTCTGATTGAATTAGAGTATTATCAAAATATTTGTGTGGTCACATCAATTTAAAATTTAGTAATCAGAACCAATTATAAAAAAGCATGCATTTTTTAATATTGCTGAAATTTTATTTTTGAAAAATGCTTATTTAAAGTACTGAAATAAGCAAAGGAATTTCCGTAAAGAATAAATTTAAAATTGTGTTATACATGTCAAAATTTAATAAATATCATAAAATTATCCATATATTTAAATGCAATGCTAAAATTGTACAAAAATATTTAAATAATATGACAGATAAACCCAAAATATTATCATAACATTTGTAATACATTTGTATATTTTAATATTAATATAATATTAAACCAAAAATATTAACATAACATTTCCAAATTCTGTTTATTGGATGAGAAGACGTAAGTGGAGTAAAAAACTTAGTAATGCAATTGTTTTCATATTTTCCTAATATACACTTTTTGAACCTTCCAACAACCGATCTTTTATCCATCCTACTAAAGATGTGGTAAGACTGCTTTATTCAAAGTACGAGAAAATCAAATTTAGGCCAACAGAATGAAAAAAACTTGCTAATGATAGCTCTAGATCGCAAGTACACAAAAATACTCGTAAATTTTCTTCTTATTTACCATGCTGTTTGATTTTGAGTTGGTCAAATTCAGATTTAAGCCGATCTTTTTTATATATCACATCAATTTACGGGTATAATAGTATAATGTAACAAATAATATTAACATTTGTTAATCACAGAACTGGATTTTTCGGTAATGATTCTTTTAAATGGGACATAAACTGTTGTAGAGAGGGAAAAAAAGTTTACAAATTTTATTACTTGGTTGAAATCTTATTATCAATGAGGTTTATTATATAAGTGACGGGAACAGTTACAGAAATAATAATTATTGTGATAACTATTAAATAATAATACATTTTAATTAATGATTTTAGTTTCATTAAATTTATTTTGAACATCACTGTTTTTTATAAGTCGTCGAACGCTCCCATCTCTTTAGATATAAAATATATCTCATCTTTTAAATATAAAATATCACTCTTCTCTATCCGAAATGAGAAGTTACACATAAAATAACCTAACCCCTTTACTCAGTTAGAACAAGTTTTCAAGATCAGATTATTGATAGTCACGCATAAATATGAATCCAGTATTTAGTAAATTAAAAATTCTAACTTATTCATACGAATATAAACTACGTGTTAAAATTTATAAGAAAAATTAATTAACAAAAGATATTTTTATTGGGAATATATAAAAATATCCATACCTCTATAAAACCTGGCAAGATAACTGTTTTTGCGTAATGTAACACAATACATCAGCGTTATTATTTTATTAAATTTCTTAAGAGATGAGTATAAGGCCCATTCTTTCCTTTCAGCTAACAAAGGATCTTGTTGTGATTCTATTAGCATTTTTAATAAATTACTGAACCATTTAAAAAAGCTGCTATCCAATTTAATTTTTTTTTTAAGTTTTAATTTAAAAATCAACATTACTCTGTCGATGAGATTCTAAATAATTCAAATAAAAATTTATTTAAAAAATCTCTTAACTCTCTCCATGTTCATTTAACGTGTACAAATAAACTGTGGTTAAATAATTTTCATTAATACCTTCTAACTTTTTATTTATGTATTTTATTTACCTTCAAAGTTTTCTTCACTATACTTTTAAGGATTTTATTTTATAGTTGTATTAATACACTGATCATTTCCTTTAAAACTTATTTTTAATCCTATACTTCGATAGAGCGCCAATATCTAACAATATATTAACGTTAATTAAATATCAAATAATTATCCATTTTATTTTCCTTTAGAAATAGTTTTATAACCGTATGTATATATGAATAACGGTTCTTTTAATCTAACAAAAGAAGATAAAATAATATTAGCCAAAACGCTGGAAAACTCATATTTCTTTAAAAGCCAGCTAAAATCTGGAAACTAATCGAGCGTTTTAACTGTAAGTTAATTTATTTAATGTATTCACGTACAAAAGTTTCGCTTGAATGTATTGGATTAGCTAAATAGAAACTGAAATAACTTGTAAGAGAAAGGAATTTCTGTTCTGGGTGAACTTAGTAATATCATAAAGAAACTAGTGATATCAATTTTCAAATTAAAACATATTTACTTGTATTTTTTAATCTATTACACAATCAAGGCGCTTATCAGGCGCTTAATATCAGGAGACTCATTGTTGTTAACCTGCAATATATAACTAAAAACTCTGATGTGGACATCACATGAATTCTGTGTACGCCTATTAAATTACATATACACATTTTTTTGCTGCACTTCATTTAAACGTATTTCATTTGAAAGTGAGATCCTCCAATTTTTAATAAAGTAGATAGTTACAGAATTGCTAAAATATTAGTTTTTATTAACATCAAATGTTTGTACAATTATTAATTCATCAATCTTATCTGAAATATTCGGTTAAAGTAAAAGTCCCTTTACTCTTTGAACAAATGTAAGTTTTATATCTATCTAATACCATGTTTTTACTTTCTTGTACGAAATAAAGGAAGTATTGCGATCGCGGAAAATTTCGGTTTTCAGATTTCAACGGAAATATCCATTTTGACATCCCTGAATCCATTTTGACTAGTTACGGCGGGACGTCTGTACATACGTACGTACGTATGTATCTCGCATAACTCAAAAACGATTAGCAGTAGAATGTTGAAAATTTTGGATTTAGGACTGTTGAAATATTTAGTTGTGCACCTCGTCTAGTTTTTATTGCAATCGTCTGAAACAAAAATGTCAAAAAAGCCCAAAATCCAAAACAATTTGGATGTAGGACTTTTCCTAAACTGCAGTATAAAGCCCTCATTGAGAGATTTTCAACGATATATTATAAGTGGTACTTATGTTCATTGGTTCCAGAATTATAGCCAAATGAAATTTTAATTAATGAAAATTTGGATCTTAGAAGGGGAAGGCACATCGGTTCGAATCAGACTTCATTTCCTTTTTTTTTTTAATTTTTTTTTTTTTTTTAATTTAAATATATTGATTTATTAATAATTATTAACCTCTGATTGTAAAAAAAAGTTATACGATAAATAATAATTCAATGATAATAAAAAAAAATATGAAAAAATATCAGAAAATATTAATGAAATAAAATTTTATGTAGTTTTAATTTAAAAAAAAGTGTATATGTAATTAAATAGGCGTACAAGGAAGTCATATGATGTCCACATCAGATTTTTTAAATTATTAAGATGTAACCATCAATAACATGAAAACAAAAACGAAACAGGAGAAGGTTACTAAATTTTATAGCGATATTTATTATCAAGTAAACTGAAACAAATAAAAATAATACGATTCCAGATTACATTTTTCAATTAATATTAAATAATCAGATGTTTCAACAAATCTGATGTGGACACCACATAACTTCCTTGCATGCATATTAAATAACATATATACTTTAATATTAAAGTATAATAAAAGTACATAATAAAGTACATAAAATTTTATTTCATTAATAACTTCTGAATTTTTTAATTTTTTTTTTTTTTTTTTTTATTGCTATAAAAGAATTATTTATTGTACTTATTTAGAGATTTATCTTTAGAAAGATAAATTCTCTTTTTTTACAATCAGAGAATAATAATTATTAATAGATCAATATATTTTAATTAATAATCGTCGGAAATGAAGTCGGATTCGAATCGATATACCTTCTCCTTGTAAGATCCAAATATTTCATTAATTAAAATTTTATTTCTCATTAACTCTGGAACTAATGAAGATAAGTATTACTTATATGTCGTTGAAAATCTCTCAACGAGGGCTTATTACTGCAGTTAAGAAAAGTCTAAAATTTAACTTTTTTGGCTTTTGTGTTTTTTTGGATACTTTTGGTTTAGTCGATTGCAATCAAAAAGGGAGATTCACAGATTCACTAGTTGTTACAACAGTCCTAAATCCAAAATTTCAACATCCTACGGCTAATCGTTTTTGAGTTATACGAGATACATACGTACGAACGCACATACGTACGTCCAAACGTCACGCCGAAAGTAGTCAAAATGAATTCAGGGATGGTCAAAATGGGTATTACCGTTGAAATCTAAAAACCGAAAATTTTCGTGATCACAATACTTCCTTTACCACGTACAAGGAAGTAAAAAGAATAATTTTTTTTTAAATATGTGGTACTGGTTACCGTCAGCACTAAAAATCTAAATTAAGTAGACCCTGAAAGGCTTTAATGCAATAGTTTGTATTAAAGAATTAAATTTTGTAGCATTATAAAATATTTAATCTTCAGTAACTCTAAAATTTTATTTTACATTTAAAATTTTTGAGAATTAAATGTTGAACAAAATTATATTTTTTTTACTGTTTGTCAGACTAAGGTTTCATTTTAATGTTTTCCTTCTTAAATTAATAATTTATTTGAAAAAAATATAAGATTACCCATGTTTAATGAGATATTGGTTATTACTTCGTACCAAGAAAGGAAATGAATTTTACACACAGAAGTGAATTTCAAACATTACATGCTTTTATTGTTTTACCATCCTAACAAATAAGCAATGATCCCTATTATTGGTCGAGCTTCGTAGCAGAATGGTAGCGTATCTGGAGATCACGGTCAGGCATGGAATTTTTCATACAGTATATTTTCTATCTTTAAATTCCCATAAACAACTTCTTTTTAAGCTTCTGTGGTGAAATAATTCATCAGCAAAATAAAATATATATTTAGAGTAAAATGTATCTGGAGGAAGTGAATTCCAAAAAGTTACATTTCTATAAAGAATAAAGAGGTTTCGTGAAAATGCATATATTAGAAATAAAAAAGTTCTTAAACATTGTTAGTATTAATTAAAGCAAAAAATTAGTTTTTAGGTTATTCTTGCACGCCAAATGAACATAAATAGCCGATTGGTTTTTAGCTGAAATTTGGTGTGAAAAAAAAACTACAGAAGTTTCATTTTCTTTATGAAAATAAAATTACAAGTTCATTATTTGAAAATAACCCTGACTGAAATAATAATCATTTTATATTCATTATAAATGAATTAGGTATATTGAAGCATCTTTCAAAAAGTTAAAATTTTAAATCTTTTTAGACATCATGAAAGTTTCAACTTAGTACAGTATTGATATAATGTTTAATTAAACTAGTTTTATATATGTTACAAAAAAAAGTAGAAAAACAATTAAAATTTGACTTAAAACCTTAAAATAGTTAATATCATAAAGAAACTACAAAAAAGTTAAAAAATAAAACAAACATCAAACATCATCTACCTGAATACGTAAGTATATTTAGTACCATAAAATTTTGATATTTTAATAAAAGTTTGTCATTCAAAAATCACTTTTAAATTTCATTTATATTAAAATATTAACTTTCTTTTTATCGCTTGTTGGGGATAAGAAATCTTCTTCTAATACCATCTTAAAATAACAAAATAAATGTATTACAAAGAATCATATGAAAAGAAAGAATTTAATAATTTTTTTTTAATCATAATCTCGAAAATAAATTTTCTCACAATTTAACCAAAATGTTTCAAATAAAAATAATGATTAAACAGTATGGCCGACAGATGCTTTCTAGAAATTAAATTTAAGAAGAGATGATTTACAAAGCAGCATTCTAACCATTCCAACTTTGTTTACATCGATGGGTCTACACTGGTCTACAAGTGTTTTACAACAGATAATTTTGGCTTATTATTTTGTATTTTTTGACGCTGAACCCAAATATGATCTTAAAATTTGTCCTAAGGGCTTGATTTTTTTTAATGTCACTGAAAAAAATTGAAATTGTTAAAACGATTTATTTTCTTTACTGAAACTAAATAACTGTAAATATTTGTTGTGAGTCAATATTTATAATAAAAATGAAGTTTGGTTGTTTGCAGATAATTATAAATTAACCATATTTATAAATGGCTTAGAGCGAGATAATTTAGAGGAGTAACCAGTGCAACTAATCTGGTATTACATCAGAGAATGACATCGACACTATCTATTTACTGTGACTCATTCTTCCAAGAAAAATAAATTTATCGCAATATGTGATTTAATTAATAGCCTTTATTAATCATATTACATAATTAGTATTTTCATTTTAATCACTATTTTTAGTGTGGAATACCTCGGACCAAAAAATCAGTTTTGTTCTAGCTTTCATGAGAATATAATCATAAGTTTGGTGTTTTGTTTCATACCTACGTTTTCTGGTACAAATGTTTATTGGTTTTTTTTTTGTGCTTCATATACATTGTGTATTGTTAGCAATTTTTATAAAAAAAGCCTTATAATTGTATAAATTATTTAATAATTTTTGCTGTGTGTGTAATGAATTAGCTTTTTAAAGAAATAAATATTACTCCTTCGCTTAAAAAAAAAATTATATGAAATCTATTTTGGTGCAAAAAAGGAGACAGAACAAATATTGTGCCCCACAAATCTGGTTAATTCTTGTGTAACTTTATTAATCAGCTGGTTAAATGGAAAACCGTGACATATGCCTTTCGATGTTCCTGTAGTACGGACAGTACTTCAGGACCAATCGACATACTGTTGTAATTTTTGTATCACAAAACTCTAAGGCATCATAAGCAAATTCAAGAAATCTGTTCTATATTCTATTCTTCCTTCCAGCCATAAGAGTTATTTCACCAAAGTTGGTGTGGTGCAATCGTCAAAGAAGTTGTTCCAAGCCGTAAAGAGTTACCTACTTTAGTTCCGTCAGAAACATGGAGTTTAGAAGAAAATGTTGATCCTGAAGAAGGCTGTGATGATTTAAAAAGTAATGAAGAAGAAGAGGATCTAAATTTCCAAATTGAGAGCACTAAATTTCACAAAGTTACCCAACCAGAATTTATTGATCTGGTTCGTGATCTTAATCTGTCTAAAATACAATCAAAATTATTTGCTTAAAAAAGATTAAAAGGCTAGAATCTTATCAGAAGTGATATTAAAATATGGTTTTTCCGTGTCGGGAAAATTATTATGAGTTTTAGTAATATATAATTTGAATATTTTATTTTTTTACATAATGTATAAAAGATTTATTTTATTTCACCGCAGTCTCTTTTTGTAAATCACAAAATATTTATTAATGTCTGACAAGAAGTGGAATATAAATTGACAAATACACCATATCTTAATGCAATTATTTATAATAATTGGACAATATACGTAAAAAAAATAATTATGAATACGTTTGATAATTTATTCATAAACGTATTCATAATTTATTCATATTGACACTATATTCGTAATTAACGATGTATCAACCGTATTTTAAAAATATTTATAGAACATGTTGTTTTTTTAATTTTTTCTAATTAAAATGACTGTAAAGGCATTCGGAAATAATATGCTTAAAATTAAAATGCTACAACTATCACACCTTCAATATTTTATTGTTTCGAAAGACTAAACAAAAGAACCATATTTAACTAAAATCACGTTTCACTGTATCTCCCTTAGGCAAGCCGCTCCATTCAATTCTTCTAATCAATAGTTATTTTAGTTTTGCGAGAGTATGTGTAGGTGTACGCGCGCGCGCGTTAGCATTTGCCTGTGCTTAAACTTAGGAATTATTGAACAATAATATAAATTGTCGTTGTGTTTTTTTTTTTTAGTTATATCCAAATCGGGAAATTGCATTAAAATATCTTTGTAGTATTTAAAAAAAATGAAAATACTTCCTTTACTATTTTCCGTCAATCTATAAACTCCATTTATCAAAGAACCATAAATACTCCGACGTTCCCGAGATTAAAGTCGATAAGCTCTTCATGACCTCCTGTAACGATGAATTTTTATTTCCAACAAATGACCCAATTGAATAAGCCGATAGGATTTGGTAATTCATAAAACGAATGGAAATTTTAAAAGATATCTGATGTATAGTTACAAAGTTGTTCATCTCTGTTAACAGACTCAGTGATATTTATCAGTATCAATATGCAATTAAATCCGTACCAGAATATCCGGGTGTATGTTTTTTTTTTTTAAGTCTTTATACAACGATTTTCTTTTAATACTCCAGAACCGCCGATATGATTGATTAATTTGCCAAAATTCTAACAGAAATCTGTTACACACGTATTACCTGATAAATTATAGAGATTTGTGAATTTATAAATCAGCTTAGTTTAAACGGGAAGCAAATCTTATTATTACTAAGATTAGTTTCATTTGCATTATACTTCAGTAAATCAATTTGCATTTAGTAGGTTTTTCATTTAGCAATAACTAAAATTTAGAAAACTGTTCAGTTTTCGTTTGTTGAACGTAATTAAGGTCGTAAAATTCTCTACGTAGTACGAAGGTGTGTGTTTGAGTGTGTGTGTGTATTTAAGGGATGCGTGTGTGTATCTGTGACTGACAAAGCAATCATCAGTAAATCACCGAGGAAGAAGTAAATCTAATCAAATAAGTTAATTAAATGAAAAAGGAGAAAATTATTAAATGATTATAAACAGAACTTATAAAACACTATATAATGAGTGTCTTTTTAAAAAGGGTAAAAACAACAAATAAGTGCTTAAAAAGCTTATAAACGTCTAAACCACTGAAACTCCAATCCCCACAATGAGCTTAATGCGCCTCTTTTATAATCGAGGGAAAGATGGAAAGAAAAATAGATGGACCAAACAGCAGTCAAAAAATTAATCTCGCCCATGAGTAACATTTAAGGGAGATAATATTTTAATGTTCTCACCGTTTTCCAAAAACATTTTAAGGAAATTGAATTTCAAAAAGGCCTCCGTATATTGATCTCCTATCTTTGTCCAACAATGAAGTTTTTGCATTTCTATTAATAAAGTAAATATCCGATTATGCAGTAGTGTGTTTATAACAAACATTTTAGAACTGTAATTGCAGTAATTGTGTGACCAGTTTCCAGGCAATGCTGAATTACTCTTTTCTTTTATTAGCCAAATGTTCCTTTATTCTAGCTTCAATCTTACTTTTTACCCTAACCCAAAATTGCAATTATCTTTAGTGTCAATTTATAAATACCCGTTCCTTCGACGGGCTTAATATATTTATCGTATTTAACATATTAAATACTAATACTAATATTAATATTAAATATTTATCGTTTCCAAGAACAGAGGCCAATTTCCTAAAAGTAGCCACAGTAACATTGTCCCACCGGGTTGGTCCAGTGGTTTAAATTCGTTATCGCAAATCAGCAGATTTCAAAGTCAAGAGTTCTAAGGTTCAAATCCTAGTAAAGGCAGTTACTTTTATACGGATTTGAATACTAGATCGTGGATGCCGGTGTTCTTTGGTGGTTGGGTTTCAATTAACCACACATCTCAGGAATGGTCGATCTGAGACTGTACAAGAGTACATTTCATTTACATTCATAAATATCATCCTCTGAAGTAATATCTTACGGTGGTACCGGAGACTAAACAGAAAAAGAGAGAGTCACAGTTACATTAAAATTGGGATTTCTGGAACAATTTTTTACCATGTAGGTTTAAGCAAGTATTTAAAATCTAATTTAAAAAATTTAATTTGTTTATGCTTTCTCTAATATTTACTCAGTTGGATTTTTAGTAAAATTCATTTCTCTGCCGTAAGCCTCCAAACCAAGCAGCAGGTCGTTTTTTCAATAAATTCAATAGTTAGTGTACTTTTTCTGTATGAATCAAAAGTTATTTCTTTCTTTACGAAATCCAAAAAATGATAACATCTGCAGGCTCTCAGTTTCATTAGTAAATTTGATGTTTTGTTTAATTTGGTTAAATTTACAACACTAAAAATATCACTCATATATTTCATCCAAACTCGGAATTAATATTGAAATTTTCTTTTATCTTTCACTTCTTTTTTACGGATGAAAAATTACCTTGAAATCTTGTCAAGATACTTAAGATCTTGTCATTCATACTTTATTTCCAATCTATTTAAATGATATTAAATGGAAGAAAAAATTATTTCATACATAACCAGTTTTTTTTTTTACTCCTAAATAGTATATGCATTAATAAATTGGATAATTAGCTAACCCATCAAAATCTCCGTTGTTTCCTTGCTGGGAATACCGATTTACAGTGCAGTATTATTAAAAATATAAATATTTTATCAGTCCATAAAATCTAATGTTTAATTAATTACTTGATAAAAGTTGTCTTTAACTAAAAGATACGGTACATACTGTAATTTTCTAAATTTCGTAAGTAACAAAAAAAAAGCGGCTAAATGTTACAGCATTACATTAATTCCGGAAATTTAAAGTCGAAATCGATTACCGGTATATATGTTTTTATGAGGTAATACAAGTTTCACATAACTGGGTCATAAATAATTAGCCTGATTATCCCATCGAACCCCAAAAAAAATCATTTTTAAGCGCTTCCAACTCTTAAAACCTCATATGAAAAGGATCTTATTATTCTAAACATTGGTTCCGCTTTATTACGAATCATTATCCCGAATCATTACGTTAAACTTGTTTTTATAGTTAATTTTATCCAAAATAGTAACAGTATTACATTGATATGACTGCATTTTTAATTACATTAATAGCTATGTTTTTGTTTCCCTTACTTTCTTGTTTTGTGTGATTTACTACAAAACAAACTTTGCAATCTCAAATAAAATATGGAAAACATACCATCCGGGCCGAATGAAGAAATGTGCTGGTGATACTTACAAGTTACTGTCTTTTGTAAAAGTAAGTAGTAGTTTAGGATACAGATTAATTTTACCTCCCCAGATTTAATAATACTTCTAAGTTTGGTTTTTTTGTTTCATTACAGTATTTAATATTTGTTTCAATATCCACTATAGATTCTTTGAAGTTTGTCTTAACATTATCCAAGTCGAATTTCAAACAATTATATAGCGAAACGACATTATGAACAGTGGATTAATTTATCGATCTTTATATTACTTCATAACTGACGTATAATAAAATAATTGGCCAATTAATAATTTATCTTCCTCTTATAACAAATTATAGAATTTAACTAAAACATAAACATCGCTTATAAACTTATCAACATTGGAACGTCTTGTTAAAATTCACTGGAGTAACTTTTCGTTACAAAAAACTTTTAAGAAACACTTCTATGTAGAAAATAAATTTGGAGAGGAAATTAAAAGAATGAGTTCTCTTTATATAGGCTGTTAAATTACTTTCAAACTTTAACAATAAAAATTTAAGTTAAAAATTAATTTTCCAAATAAACACATTTCCCTTTCATCAAAAATTAAAAAAAATATGTATTTTCACGACATTCCGCTTTTACTGTTTTCATTTTATTGCTGTGGAATTAGTTCCTTACTTCGAAATTAAAAAGGAAATACTAAATTAATAGATCTAATTTACTTTTATCCACTATTATCATGCAAATTATCCTATTTACAACTAAGCAATACGTAAAAATATATAATTACGATAACTGGTAGAAGTGAATGAAATAGCACTCGCTCATTTCTGGTTTTGTGTGGTTAGTTTTAGTGACTAATTAAACATTAAACATTTCGTTAAATCTCGACTGCAGTGTCAGAATGGTCGATAAAATAAACGCTACGAAATCAGATTATTTAAAAGAATCTATAGAATAGGAAAGATAAGACTGTTGTTGATAGATAGTAAGAGAGATTAAAAACTAGATCCTTAGTTCTTCAGTTTACGCAGATTAAATTTATCCTTAAAATATGAATGTGAAATAAGATATATAATAATGGTTTAAAACGGATTCTGCGATTCATTTCCTACGTAAAAATATACGATTATATATATATTTCACTAAGTCATAAAATAACCTCTTTATTGTTCTTATCACAAGCGTATTTTCGGTCTGCAAAAGATGATTTTAATTAAATTATTTGGAAGGAGAATTAAAAGATAAATCAGTACTGAATTAATTAGATAAATGATATGGTGATTAGAAAAAATAAAATTAATCTTCGATGTTCAACTGAACATGTAAAAACCATGGAATAATATGGAAATGTTTCAGAACGCCAGGTGGTCAAAGTCGCTTGATTAGATTGTTGATTGTCTGTACTCACTTCTACTGCATTGTCAGCAAGCTAGAATATCATGACGGAAAACGAAGGGAAAGTAAATCTTCCCTTATACGGTTGGTTATTTGGGTGTCTCTACGTTCTAAAAATATTTTTTCTAGGTGTTCTTCTCCAAATTTCGTGTAGATATTTTTATAAACCTTCTTCCAGTTATCAATAATTCTTAGTAAATTTTTTCTTCCACGAATTTACTGTTGATGAGTATTGCAACAACTTCCACTGCTTCTTTATTCGGCTGAAAATCTCTGTTGCTATTAAATAGATCCCCACAATCCACATGACATCTAGTACTAAATAAATTGAAGGTAGTTTATACGATCATGTAAATTAAAACAATTTACCTCACCATTTTGTTGCAAACCTCTAACCCGTAAAATTATGATTTTTGAAAACTTGTAGTGATAGTTTATATGAGATTACTCTAAACGTTATACAAACGTTATACTCTTGTACGTTTTGTTAAAAATACAATCAAAAATGACTAATACCGTGGAATTTTTACTGGACCAAAAACTACAAAATTATTGCTGGCATACATTGATGATAAGCCTTAAAATGCGCGATGTAACTGATGTTCCAACAAAACGAAGACTTACTACACGACAACATCACGTAAAGGAAAAGACTTTTAAGTGTTCTTTTCCCAGATAGGTGGATTTCTATGGATATATCTACTCCATGGCCGGCGAGATCTAAAGATCTGTTGCCTTTAAAGTTTTCTCGGTGGTATTGTTTATAAATCGATTGTACGGATAAGATAATTAAAATTCTGAGGGATATTCATCACAATATTGTAGTTAATGTAAAATCTGACTTGATTGTTTTCTGGTCAAACCATTATATTTCGATTTGACCAAGAACGTTGGTTTTCCAATAGTAAAAACCATTTTTGAAAAAAAATAGTTTATTCCTGAAACCAACGTTTGAATACCGATCAGAAGAAAGTGTTGCCTGTTCAGCAATCTAGTTGGAAAATTCTACCCCGGTGTCCAAATTTGTTCAACATTTTTTCAAGAGACCACATGCTTGAAAATTTTTATGATCAAAAATCTTTCTAGTTTAAAAAAAATAATAAAATTTAAAAAATTCAACAAAAAGTCTTTTAAAATTGTTGTTTTCTTATTTCCTTGGTATTTCAATTATTACTTGTTTACAGAACCGATATTGAAACTTTTGTTAATTTAAGGTTCCAAGGTAGCTGTTTTAACATAATCTCTAGCGTTAATATAAGATAATTTTTATACTTCTATTCTTGCAATGATTCAACTAATACCTTCTAATTAGTAAAAAAATTAGATACAAAGATTAAAAACATCTTTTAGAAATCAAAGTTAATTTTCAAAAATTTGCTTACAAAATTGTATTCGAATATAAAAAGATCTAATAAGTTGTGTTTTATCCAAAATTTCAATAAAAATTTTGGATTGGAGTAGAAAATATTTAGTTTTCGGCTGATGTGAAAAATTGCGGAGGTTTTTCAATGTCTGTTTAACGTATTTTTAAAACCTATAAACAGTATAAAAGGTACTAATTTAGGTTTCTTTATCTCTTGTAATTTTAGAGATTCCAATATTGGCCATCTTTAGTTAATGAGTCAGTATATTATCTCTGTAAATAATTCTACGTAAGCATATGGATTTCTGTATTTAACTCTATCTCTTTCTCTTTCTCTCACGCGCACACATACATACACAAATATATATATATATATTAAAACCAAACAACTATGGTAGTTTCACTGAAGATTGTTTACGTTACATACGCTGTTAAACAACTATAAATGAAAATATTATCTCATTTTTCCAGAATGATCTAAAGTATGAAATTTCGTAAGTTACTGTTTGTCAATACATAAAATTAATGAGTGAAATAATGATAATTTCAACGACTTCCGTAGTGTATATATAAATATATACGAGTATATATATATATATACTATATATTATCGCTTTGCTCAGTACTAGTTTGTTGTAGCGTGATCATACATATGTTTTTAAATCTTCCTTAACTGTAATTCTGAACATCTGGCATCAATTTTAAAGAAACTTGACGTATTAGTTTTTCAAGAAAGAAAATAAATTCTTCTGT
Organism: Lycorma delicatula; assembly: GCF_047948215.1. Classification (NCBI taxonomy): domain Eukaryota; kingdom Metazoa; phylum Arthropoda; class Insecta; order Hemiptera; family Fulgoridae; genus Lycorma; species Lycorma delicatula. The sequence continues at coordinate 138,377,362 of NC_134457.1, read as the reverse complement.
TGAGTTTAATAAATAACGATTGTTTGTTTAAATTGAGAAATGAATTTCCTCTTCTCATTTATCACTTTTTATCATTCGTTCACTTATATGGAAACTATGTATGTATATTTAATACACTGGTATGGAACATGCAAGCTCGATTTATATATTTAACATATGTGTAAAAGTAGAACACAATTCAGTTGAAACAGCGAAAGATATAAATTCTAGATCTATAACGAACTATATTGAGCGCACTGAAAAAATATATTCATTTTGGCTCGAACACGTTTACAAATACTATTTTTAATTATTCTTAGAAACTCACAATAATAACTGAAAATTTCCATATTACAAATTTAATTAAACAGTATATATATATATATATATATATATATATATATATATATATATATATATATATATATATATATATATGTATTATAATTAATTAAACTGTTTTTATATTCCATCCAATATTTAAAAAAATTCTTGTTAAATGTAACATCTATTATATGATATAAATTGAATTTTTATGTATTAGCTTAACTACATGGATTTAAAGATAATGAGACTCATATGCTCCCCATTCTACTTCAGCGGATGAAATTTCTTCTCCATTACGTTTTATAAGAAAAAATTTTCTTGAAATACGTAATGTTGCTGATTAACTAATTGATTAATTAAATTATCGAAACGAGTTTATTATAAAACGGTTTATTTGTTTCATACTATAAATAAAAATATCTGTAATACAGACACAAAAAAAAATACATAGATGAAATGATGGTATCAATATTAACCAATACAGAGAATTGGTTAGAAAAGTATGATTATACTTAAAAGACAAAAACCAAAAAATATAACAAGTGATAAATTAAAAATTTGAAAAAACCCACCAAGCCGTTTTAAAGAAACATATCTGCTGCAGCGCCCCCTGGCGGCTTACAACCGTAAACCTAATCTAAGAACATGCCCTGAGGTTATGTCGATGTAATGCAATAAGGTGATACCTGTGTAATGCAAAAAACCGCATCAAAATCGGCCCAACCATTTTATAGAAACACATATACTGCAGCGTCCCCTGATAGCCTATAATCGTAAAATAATCTAAGAACCTGCTCTGAAGTGATACCTGCGTAATTAAAAAAACCGCATCGAAATCGATCCAGTAGTTTTTGAAGAAAATGGTATTACACACGCGCGCACGGACACACACGCAACCTCTTACCCCAAACGCATATACCGTTTCCATTCCGTCGTGGTTAAAAAACAGATAAAGTAGGAGAATTATCACGAAAATAATTATGATAATAATTACCATGAAACTATAGTAAAGTAATTTTGTTCTATATTATTTGTTTCTTTACATTTAAAAAATCTCATCATGAGAATAATATCCTAGAGCTTTTATTTTCAACATGGTAAATATTAACTCTGGTCCTGACTCAGGCAGAAATCGTTTACATTGTATATAGTTATTACATTAATAGAGATTGGACGCTTATCAATAGAACTATTGCTATTAAAAAAAGGGAAAACTTTCGAATTTACATTTAGTTCAACTAATATTTAGATTACGTGTATGAATGTTAGGTGCCTTATGTATTAATTAATATTTAGGAATATGTTAATTTTATATTATTGACTATTTCATAGTTTTAAACTCAAAATTTAGTAAAAAACAAAATAGATTTCATTTTCATTTTATTTTGCTTAGGTTATAATTAAATCATGTTCGGAAAATCAGATTTATACCTTTCAAATCTATTTATAACTTACAAATATTCAAAAACGCAAATTATTCTTACAGCATATTTTATTGAATTAAATATCTTTATTACTATCAGAAGCGTTACAAAAAAAATTGACTATTTAAAATAAGAAGCAAATAATCAAACCTAGCACATTAATAAATACAATAACCTTGTTAAAAAGATATATATGAAATTCAAAAAATATTTGTAAAAAATATGTAAAGAAAGCCTGTCAAAATTATAGTATAATTAAAAAATTAGAAACAAAAGAAACGCATGGAAGCTTCAATGCTTTTCCATGAAGTATGTATGGGTATGACAAGAGGCAGTCGTAACAGTATTTAATCATTATGCATTCAATTAGTTACTTCCTAGCTGAACATAAGGAATGTCCAAAATGTGCGCGCGCATATATATATATATATATATATATATATATATATATATATATATATATATATAAAAACTAATAAAGTATTGCTTTACCCTACTTCATTATGACTTTGATACACGTACAGCATTTGGGGGACAAGCAGCATAACTCAAACTTTCTTTCAGCGAGAGTAAAGATAAAATATATTTTTGGACAGGAAAAGAATGAAGGTATTGTTTATAAGCTTGAGTGACAGCTGAATTTCGATAGGCGTATGCGATAGGCTGAGAAGCAATATTATATTAGGCTTAATGAAGAAGACGATGGGAAATCAGTTCCCTGTTTTTACTAATAAGCTTGGTATATGATGTTTTTTTTATTTTTATTTATTTATTTATATTTATTTTAATAACAATAGCTGTCTCTTTTCTAGTACTTCATTTCAGATCTATTTAAAACTAATCGGCTACGGTAACTAACAGCAACTAATATACTCGTACGTTTAATTACAACAATGGATTAAACGTAAAAAAAAACATACATGTATAAAACATATGTCTTTTTTATTTCTATTAAAATAACTTTTTTTTTGTTAAGTTGTGAGTAGTGAGTGTCTTTTATACATATGAAATATTAATATAGTTATTATTAAACGATTTGCGAATGAATTCTTCAATTTGTTTTTAACATTATTTATTATTGTCATTTTGAAACTAAAAACTGAAAGAATTTTTTATTAATAAATTTAACAAAGGAAAACAACCAATCAAAGAAAAAACTTTAAAAAAAAATTATTCAAATGACAGTATTCAGTTTCCAACATTATTACTTTGGTGGTAAAACGATCAAAGGCTTTGTAGTAGCTAATTTCAAGCTTTACTGTTTTCATGTATTTAATTAAAAATATACACTTTCAAACTTTCTAAACGAGTGTGATATTTAAACGATTTTTTAAACTGGACGAGATATTAATAATCCTGAATAGCTATACCACACTTTCAAATACACAAAAGTTGGTAATTTTGTTTTTCTTTGAATAAACGCATGAAAAGTAATTTTAACTTTGAAATAACTTTCCCTCTTTCAAAATCCTACAGTTTTTTAAGATTATAATCTTCCTTTTCTAGGAGCCACCCCAGTAACTCCTTTAGGAGGAATCGGAGAGCATCATTTGTGTTCGATAGACTGGTAAAATCGTTTAACCTTAACCATACTCACGAACTCAAACGCTTCAATTAAGGCATTTTTTAAGGAAGACATGTCAATATTCAATTCCCAGAAACGTATTCTTAGATATTTAATTTTTTTTTTTCTTAAAAATCACAACATAAAGAAAACTTTTATCCAATTTCAAAATGTGTATAACTGTGTTTTAGTTTGGAAAAACTGGATAATTTATATTTGTAACAATGTTAGTAATGGAATTACTTAGTTAGATTGTAGCTGGAAATCAGAGATTGTTACTAATTATTTCGTAATAGTGTTCGGTTATAAAGTTATGTAGAACAGTAAATGAAATAGATTAATAGATGCATAATGCATAGATTATATTGAAAGTTAAACATTGTAACGTAGTACATTTTGCGGTTATTGTTTCTAGAGATCGTTTAATACAGTCATCACAATTGTAAACATCAGACCATTTTCAAACTTCTCGACATCTAAACTTAATAAACTTTACTTCCTCTCATGGGGTTTTAAGGAACACCCATTTCAGATAAACTTCAGTCAATTATTGTAGCAAATTTTAACAATATTAAACAAAGATTGCTTCAAGAAATATTCTTACAGATGAATAGATAAATTAAAATGATTATTAAAAATTATTAGTGTTACACACGAAAAAGAGTATAATAATATGGAAAAAGGAAATTAAATTAGGACTTATTAAATAGGAAAGATATGTTTTTATAAGACCTTGATGTGGGTCACATAAAATCATTTTTTTTAAATATATAAAATATTTAATCGTACCAAAAATGTATAATTTCAACGAGATAGAAATTAATTACACTATTATCGAAGGAAAATCCATCTCTCTACGAAAATAATTGAGTAAAATCTTAAACTGATGTCCAATATTTTAATTTTTTATTATTGAAAACCCTTTGCATAATATTTTTAAAAAAACAGCTACGATTAAATATTTTATGCAGATTGTCAAAACACTTTATTTTTTAAAAATAAAAATGGTATTAAATAGAATTTCTCATTGGATGCCTGTCGTATTAACTCTAAAAAAATTTATTTAACTATTACATTTATTTATTATTATTTTCCGTCACTGTTTTGCAATACATATATCGTAAAAAATAGCCTAAAATATTAGTAGGTGTTGGTAAGTATAAAAATAAGTAACAATAAAGCTAATGGTTTATATCCTATAGTTTGGTAAATGAAGATATTTTAGTATTAAGTAAATTATTACTATTATTTTTATTTTTATTTTATTTACAAAATTTTTCAGTTTTTCATGAAGCATCTGAGAAATAAGAAAAACATTATAATGAAAAAACAAATGAGTTCGTCGCTCCTTTCCTTATCGTATTCAATAAGCATATCGGAAGTATTAACAGAAACGGTGGATTTCGTAACATGTACAGAATTGATCGAAATTGTACGGTAATAGTTTGGAAGCTGACTTGAGACAGTAATGTAAAAAAAAAGTATCTTAATATACGTTTACGTTTAAAGTTACGGCTACCAAAATATTTCGCGTTGATTCTGCTTTAATAGTAAAATGAAACCATATTGAAATTCTTGGGAGACATATTAAGGTAAATAAATGTAATGATTTTATGTTTTCTTATTTGAAAAAAAAAACACATTCCTCTGAATGACACATTTTCACTGAATTTTACATCACCACATATTTTTAAATTATTGCAACCACCAAATATGCCTCTTAAATTAGTTCTAAAGAATTTCAGTAAGGAATTATTTTATCCTTGAAGCAGAAATCAGAGATAAATACTTGATTAACTGTAACTCAAATACAAAACGTTTTTTTGTTTAAACAACTTCTTCCCTAAACCAAAATCTCCAATCAGCTCACGAAGTATTTATGTGCAATTTTGAGTGACCTTGATTGAATTTTACAGACATCCTTATCTAATAATGAAATATTGGGATATCATATGAAGAAAATACTTGTTAAATTGCACGGTAACGATTGAATGACATATGGAACAACTGCTCATTCATTTATTCATATCAAACTTGGGCTGATTAGGTAATGATTATAATAAAATAAAATATATCTACGTATCTAAAACCACTAAACTTCCATAAAAGTGTACAACCAACAAACAGGCATTCGAATTGAGATTTTTTTAAAACAAATCTTTTTGTATGGAAGTAAATCTGAGCTCTTCAACATCATAGAACAGTTGTTACTATAATATTAATTACAAAATCTATAATTACAAATTTTTATTTCTGTTATTATAACAAATGGGCAGTAATCCCACAACTGTGTTAATAGTTCGTTTATTTCAGCATCAATATAAAAAAAAACCATCCATTATATCTACATGAAGTGGGTTGAGCTATTAATTTACTAATGCGTTTTTACGTTGTTTTATTTTTAAATCACTGTCACACTAATTACAATTAAACACTTTACTATTGTAAACCCAATAGTTTGTCATAGCCATTATGCCATATTTTAAAATAAAGTTACAATATTGCAAAATACTACCAATCAAAATATTACAGTGTACAAATGTTTTTACACAGTATGTTATTATTATTAGATTCGTAAATTTATTGCAATTTAACATTATGGTCCGCTTTTTTTTGTTATTATTATCTTTTTTTTTTGAAGTTTTAGGTGCATCAAATACTACGGTCCCTTTTTTATATTAGCCCCTTTCAACAAAAAAAAGAAAAAAAAGTCTTTCCCTCCCTAATAAAAATACTAATGACCTAATCCGAAGACTAGTCTTGTTAAAACATATCATCTTAAAATATACTTGTCAAAGGATATTGAAACCCCAAAGAAGCACATGATGACAAGGTTTTTAGGTCCCTTGCCAAATAAAATCACTGAAATCATTTCAAGTGAAATTTTGTAAAAACTATCAAAACAACTTCAGTGACATACAAGTATTAAGAAACACATCCTTTCAAAAAAATGTTTTAAATGCACATGAAACTATCTTTTCCTTAAATTCTATCATGTAGGTTTACCCTAAGGCCAGACTTTTTTCTTGTTTTTTCTATCATCCTGAAAGCCTCGATGTACAATTTCAAGGTGTCTGAGGCCTCTGAGATGGAATCTACTGATTCTCCGCATTAAATTAAGAAGGATGTTTTGTTGCTGACATCAGATGACATCAGCTCCAATGATGGGGTCAACAATGTATCAGAGTCGAGACGCCATTCACTCCCCGCTAAAACATGTGGGGCAGCAGAAGTGATCGCCCTTTCGCCTTCTTCGTGCTTTAGTAGTTTCCTTTGTTGGTCGTTCGAAATTTTCCTTTTTCAATATAAACTTCTGGCTTCGCATGTCCCTAAATGGGGATTTTTTCGATCTGTACTTTAGCTTCAATTTTCTCCACTTCGGTTTTCCTTTCCTTCGCCTTTTGAGTAGTTGAAATCTCATTATTCGATTGTGTAACAATTTTTTGTGTGGAGATATCTACTTTTTCTGTGTCGGCTTTGGATTAGTTTTTTTAATTGGTCGACCCTTCAATTTGTGATCGATTATACGTTTAACTATGCTTTCTAATGCTGGTACCAGTTTAGAAATTACGTCATTGGGTTTAAAAGAAGCCGCAGAAACCTGATCACAGGACGCAAGCTTCGGTGATCTACTGAGCACAATTTTTCGGCCTTCGAAGTAAATGACCTTGCAAATAGTCTTTGCCGCCTGTATTGCTACTTCCTGCTTACAGATCGGATAGTTTAGCGATCTAGCAGAATGATGCCGTCCATGGCAGTTACACCACCCGGATGTAGTTTGTCACCAGAAGGATAAATCTGCTTCTTAGTGAATCTCGCTACTGCTATGTCCAAATTTCTGACATCCAAAACACCGCAGTGGAGTTACGACGAAAGGGCAAAATCCAGTCTATGAAAGCCAGGCTTAATTTTCACAGTACACTTGGGTTTGGGTTTTTTAAATATCAAAACATTCGACGCGGAGGTTATAAATTTTCCATTTTGCCGGGTGTTCAATCATCGAATGCAACACAACTCCTTGATCATGAAGCTTCTCGACGATTCTTCTTCTATGAAATTTAGCAAGTCATTGCATACAACAATACCCTTGAAAGTATTTTGCGTACCATGTGATACAACCTCAAAGTCGATGAGTCCTATCTTCTTAGCTTTCGGTATCTTTGATAACTGTAGGTTATTGACAATCTCTACAAACAAACCTAGTAGCAGTCTTCCTAGTCTCTTTTACAGGTTCTCCTGCAATTTCCGTGATCCCACTAACAATTATGAAAGAACTAATTTTAGAAAAAATTCCCTTCTTTCTTCTTTATTACCAGGTTCTTTAGAATTGATCCAAAGCTCTTAGGTTGAAATTTCGTTCGGCTCTTCTTCTCTGTGTTACTAAACTCGACGCTTTCTTCCTTCTCTTCGCCTAATTCCAAGTTTTTCCTAGAAGAGGGTTTTTATATGGACCCTCTGTCACGGAATTTGTGGATGTTGATGTTTCCATAACCTATAATTGCAGCAGTCAGTACGTTACAAGGTGCGGGTGTAGAGACGGTTGTGCATGCCCCGAATCATTGATCTTGCCTGGGTTCTTCCAGTCAGCCACCTCCCACAGATTTAACCCGGGTCGCTCTTTGTGACATCCTGACTGCTGCAATTATAGGTTATGGAAACATCAATATCCACAAATTCCGTGGAAGAGGGATTATCCTTTCCCATGGGATAATCCCTGCCAGGGCCGAAGTAACTGACTCACAATGTGTAGCACAAGACTTTGGCAGAGCTAAGCTCAAAACAGCCCACCCTCAATCCAGCTCCACAACCGTGAAGAGGGATGGGCACACCCCGTCCACACTCGACCCAACGTTTGGCAAAAATAGTTCATGCCTTCCGTCTCCGCTACAAACAACAAAACCGAGAAGCACAACCAGTTCGTACAGTTTGAAAATACCAATCCCGTACTCCACAGGGGAGCTCCTCAGCAGAACCTCCGTTGGCCGACATTACTAAAAGCACCGAAGTACCATGTCGTGTGCATAGATGTTATTGCCGGACTTGGGGTTGGATTTGGTCCAGGGCATTATTTTTTTTTCTATTATTATTATTACTATTACTATTATTACTGTTATTACTGTTATTATTATTTATTATAATAATAATAGATTTTATTACCTCCCACGTAAAACTCTTTATTAAAGTATAAAGCCGAAATGGAATCTTTAATAATATTTGGTGTGAAGGTGTGGGTTTGGCAGCTTAAAAATTATAATTAAATTTTAGAAAAGAGCGCTTAAAGTGGTTACAGATTTTTTGAATCTCGGAAGGAAGATTCGGAGCTTCTTTGCATAGGTTCTGCAGGCATGAATTACCCGAGTGCGGATAGTGTGGTGTGGATGAGTGGCGAGCTGTTGAGGAGCTGGCGGCTGGAATCCTGAAGTCGAAGGAGGAGGAGTATCGTGACTATGGCGTGGATTGGGGGATGACTGGTAGATGAAGGGCGAGCAGCTCTGTGTTCAGGAGGTGGCGGCTCGCTGAGGTGGGCCGCACCCAATGAGTGATCGGAGACCCCAGGGGAATTGGGGTGGAGTCTGTGGCCTAAGCAGACTATGTAGGAGGAGTAGTTACGACCGAGTCTCGGTGGTAGATCCCCTACGGGTTTTACCACTTGAGGCAAGGCAGGAAGACCATATAGTCTCGGATCCCTTGAGGTTCTCCACTAGACGCGCGGCACTGGCTGACCATAGTCCCGGTGGGGGTCCCCCATTAGAGGCAAGGCACAGAAGACTGAGTCCCGGCTGCTTGGGTTGCGCTGAAGTGAATAGCCGGGAACGGAGGGAAGCTGAGTGGTTAGAGGCTAGGCAAGTGGTTAGAGGCTAGGCACCTCCTAGGAACGAGTGATGCTTGGTTGCAGGTCCAGTCTTAGGGGGCGGGGAAAAAAAAATTTTTTTCCATACGACCCAAATTTAAATCTTTATAAGCATTACAATACGTCGACCTTTCTAGGTTAGTATTTTTTTCTCACTTTGTAAATTATTATTCCAAAACAATAGATACCTAGTAAAATGAAATCTACCTTTTTATTTGCAACACAAGAAAATGTACACGGTACCAAATTATTTTAATTTATATGTTAAGAAGACTTTGGAAACCCAAATTTCAATCATTTTTAATAAATTGCTTTTATATATTTTAGAAATTGATTAAAAAAATATTTGAGAGAGAATTTTTTGATTATTTATTAGCGGAAATTTCTGAGTGGTTATTTTTCCTTTTATTATAAAACATTTTCTGTGCTACGTATTTATTATCTGTTTTTTTTTCATATTGTAATCGTGATTTTCCTGTTTTATTATAAAATACCATTATTATTCATGTTTTGTACATTTTCAATATGTAATCTGTAATATGCAAGAGCAGCCTAATTTAGATATATGCATTTATTAAAAATTACGTTTATTTAAGCTTACTTTAATTTTTTACTGAAATCATTTTATAAATTAATTACTGTTTACTTTAATTTTTATTTATTTTTGTTTTATTTTTGATACCACCTTAATTAAGTATCTGATAAAACTTTAACAATTATCTAAGGAAATAAGTATATTTTTCATTATATTTTTAATGTTGTACTGTGTGAATAGCTTGTATTCAAAGTATGTTAATACTTGCTGATGTGGAACCTGCTGAGAAGACTTATGTGTTAGGGAAACCCAATATTATGCAATATATGAAAATAAATAAATTAAGGGTTAAAAAAAAATTTTTATTATTATTATTATTGTTGTTGTTGCAGTATATTACTTTTACGGTATTTATTACATGTCATTATTCCGTAAAAGTTTTAAAATCGCTAATAAATTTTACAGCATACTAAATTGTATTATTTTCACTATGTTCTTAAAGAGGTTGGTTTTATCTCTTTTAGAAGCAAAGAGTAACCGTTGAAGTCACTTGTAATTATAGTATATAGAATAAGAACTTTTGAATGAACCATATAAATAAGTTTATTTTCTTCTTATGTTTACTGTTACTTTATTGTACCATGATAATTAGATTTATTTAATAAAGAGGATTACGTTTAATTTTAACTAGTAGGATAAAATAATAATCCTTTTATTATTTAAATAATTAAAATACTTTAACCAAGTTTAATCGGTTATAATTATACCAATATCTTTACCACAATTTAATCATTATATTATATTTTTTAAAGTTAAGAAACTTAACAAAAAACAAAGAATTATACTAACTATAAAATCCTACAAGATATTTTTAGCTTATCCGAAATACGCAGAAAGCTTAAAATTAAACCTCTCCATTGTTAAAATAAATTAGGTTTTCTTTGCAATGTCCTTTTTAAATATTGACACTTATTTTTCTTATCTAAAAAAATTACTTAAATGAATTCTAAAACCACTGAAAAATTATACAATTTCGTTTAAATTCATTCCTTTTCTAAGGTGCTCTGTTCAAAGTAGTCAAATTTATGGTTAAAACTGTTTTAAATGAAAATTGAAATTTGAACAAATTAATTAAAAATAAATTAATTAATTCCACTTCTACTGTAATATTAAACACTATTCCTACACTGAAGCTGAATTAAGAAAAATAACTAACAAAAAATGTTATATCTATTGCTGGAAAGAAATTACTTAATAAGAAGTAAAGTAATAAATATTTTAAATTAGCAATTATTTTATACAATTGTAAAAGGTTATCAAGCGCTTAATAAATCAGTAAAATATTAACTTTTCTTTAATTCTTTTAATATTATTGTATTCATATTATTGGCTTACCGGGCTGGTCAAGTGGTTAACTCGTCGTCCCAAATCAGTTGTTTAACAGCTGATTTACGAAGTCGAAGAGTCTGAGGTTCTTAAGTCCTAGTAAAGGTAGATTTTTATACGGATTTGTATACAAGACAGTGGATACCGATGTACGTTAATGGTTGGGATTCAATTAATCACACTTCTTAGGAATGAATGGTCACCTGAGACTATACAAGACTACACCTAGATTAATGTCATACGTATAATACTCATCTCATTGGGCCGTGGGAAGTTGCTTTTTGTTCATTAATTGAAGAGGTTGTAATGTACACATTAGAAAAAAAAATATTCTTATTGAATAGCAGTACTACACAACTAATACACAATGCCTATAAATAAATTTATGACAGTTCAATTAACTGAAGTTTTTTCATTGCCCTTACATCGTTTTTGTGATTAGATAATTATTAAATATTATATATATATATAAATAATGTAATTATATGAATAAATAGCTATATTCAACTATAATTATGATGACTAAGAAAAAAACGATTCTATATGATCCTATATAAACCTATATAAAAAACTTCTAAATTAAATTTAAGAGGGATAGAATAATAATAATAATGCCAAAACTGTAATAATAATGGTTCAATGTAATGTACATTGAACCTATCCAACAGGACCAGCAACGTAGAACACAAGAAAAAGAGCAACTCAGATAAAATTCTAGATCGGGTAAGGAAAAAGCTGCATGGCAGACATAGGCACCCCTAAACCAGGAAGGAGTCGACAAAGCAGCTTCAAATACTTGGCTTGTGCAAGGAAAGTTACATTCCGAGACGGAGGGTTTTATATATAGCATACAGGATCAAGCAGTAGCAACAAGAAATTTTAAGAAATTTATTCTTAAAGAAAACATCAACAACGAATGTAGACTATGTGTACAATTTTATACAATGAAACAATAGAACATATAATCACTGGCTGTCCGATTCTAGCTCCGACGGAGAATACAAGCAGGCACAACAACGTAGCAAAAATCATAACATAGGACTTTGCAACAGATACAAGTTAGAGTTTCAAAATAAGCCCTACTATACTTACTTACTCCAGCCTCCTTTCCGGAGGACAATAATACAAAAATTCTCTGGAACCAAGAAATTATAACAGCAAAACCCGTCAACTGCAATAAGCCAGAAATAGTGGTAGTTGACAAAATGGAAAAAGTAACTTACCTAATCGACGTAGCCATTCCATCAACAACCTCAACATTAAACACAATAAGAAGCTGCAGAAATATACAGATCTTGCTTTTGAGATTAAAGAAATGTGAAATCAAAGAGAGGTTTATATAATCCAAATAATTATATCTGCGCGGAGGTAGTATACCATCTACTTTGCACAATGGTCTTAAAAATCTGAAGCTCCAGTGGAAGATCCACGCGCTAATGCAAAGGAGAGTGATAATTCACATGTTGTCCGGAAGGCACTTAGTCAACAATAGCAAGACTAATCTCACAGGTATAAATTACTCCGAGTTTAGAGAATGTCACCGGCAAAAAGCTGTGAAAATGTGGAATAATAATAATCATTTCCATTGTAATTTTAACAAGATTATTAGATCGAATTATTCTTGAAGGAGGGTATAATGTTTTTCATTTGACGTGAATTTTTTTTTTGAGAGTGTAAAAACGGATAAAAACTGAATGCATTTTAAATGCGATCAATGAGCGAAATTTGACAAAATTAAGAGAATGAACAGGATGAAAAACGAATTAATTTGTAATAAGGAATGGTTCTTGAAGGAATAAAATTTAATTAGAATAATTAATAACAAATTTTATTTTTAATTATTAAAATGAAGACGAAACAGAACACGTCATCAGTTAATCATTAGATGGATCATAATCATTATTACGTCACTGAATTTATGCTGTTAAGTATTACAGAATACTGAAGCTTAGTGATAAAAACGAGAGAGCATTACGTTTATTGAGAATTTAATTATGAAGATTAAATGTGAGTAAATGCAGTCTATTACTTGGTTAATGGGATAGGATAATATACCAATTTCATGTACAAAAATGTCTGATGAACAGTAACCTTCTATTTTTTTTTTTTTTTTTTTTTTTTTTTTTAATTATTACTGACGACAAAATTCTGATTATTATTTTAGAAAAATAAAACAATTAGAGGTGAATACTGATTTTCAAACTTAGATAAAGAATTTCTGTTTGGTGGAAAACTTTTCTAAAGGGATGTTTATTTCTATTGATGGTTATCTTCATACTTAACCGTGGTATATATGTAATCTAATCTGGTAACCGTAAAAAAATGCATCATAACGCATTTAAAATGTTTTTATGATGATTGAAATCAGTAGATAATAACCGACTAACAGAAGATATTTTTGTAAAGAAATTAATTTTAATAAAATGTCACGTACAAAGCCTACTTACATTATTAAAAATATTGTTCAAGAAACAAAAATATAAAGAATGCAAATCAAATAAAACATTCAGCTAAGGGGAGAAATTAAGCTAATAAGAATATATAAAATTACTAGAAAGTAATATATAGAGAAGACAATCACTGAGAAAAGACAGGATAAAAAAAAGAATAGTTAAAAAAAAGAACTTTGAAAGAAATTATTACTAAAGTCAGTTTCAGAGAGATCGAGTAGAGGAAAAAAAATAGAATTTAAGGGATCATATATATATTATCGTATGATTTTACATGTACACGAAGTATCCACAATCAGATGGAAATGACCAAATTTGACAACCAGTCTAGAGCACTTGGAGTCATTTGATGTAGAGTCCCCCAGATCACCGTCAAACCGTCAATACAAATTTAAATCAAATTACATCGTTATTATTTGTAATTATATTACCATTTGATGTAACAACACAATGAAACTTAGAAAAATTTAATTTTATATTTTCTGAAAGTGTATCGATTGGTTAAAAAAACACTGCTGTTATGTATAATTAAAGAAAATAGAATCATATTTTGTTCAGAAAACAATTAAAGTGTAATTTTAAGTTACAATTTCAAAAGTTTTAATTTGTAGCTTTTTTACATTAATTCGAATACAATTAAAATCAATTTTAATGCAATTTTGGATGGTTGATTTATTTAAAAAATACTTGAAGATAAGTGTAAAATTTATGGTATGAAAATTTCGTAACGACAAAAATCCTGAGCCGGATTCAGATACAAAAACGGAACTTTTAGGATGAGGCGAATTGGATTTAAATAATGCTTGTACTAAGTTAGTAAGGGGCATCAAATTAATTAACAAGTTAATTTATTTAAAATAAGAAAATCTTGTTTCGCAAGCGTAAATTATTACATGAAGAATGTAAAGTGAGCAACAGCCCATTCTGAGGTCGGTAACAAGGCATGCGGAAGTTGCCTGTAATGAAGCTACTAATGTGGAAACTGGATTACGAAATATCATAGGCATAAAGAGGCCGCTAGCGACCTAAATTAAAATTCATGCAATTTTACAGGGAATTCTTTCTATTAATTCGAACCGTTTGCAAGAAGATTCACAAATTACATTTTTTCAGTTATTTGTGAAATTTAAATCACAATTATTTATTTCAACAGTATACCCTACGAAAAAAAAGAAAAGTGTGCACAATTTTATGAACAAGTTGTTATCGTGACTTTTTTTTTAACATTCTTGGCATTTCCTAAATGGTGTAAAATCTACTTTTAATGCAACTCGTTGTTCTAGGACGAAATTTTATTTTATTTTCAACAGCATTATACTTTCCATCCAAAACTGTTAAATATAAAAATAAAAAATAAAAATACCGGCTACAACAGCAATAAAAATACAAAATAAAGTAAAAGAAGCGGCTAAAATATGCATTATAATATTGGGCGACATTTTTTATGATCTCGGCTGAAAATTTTATGTAAAACTGTGTTTGACTAACTTGTGAACAGTAAATAATATAAATATATTTATATATCTAAAATGAAGTTACAGTCATAAAATAATGTAAATAAGGATAATATAATCAGTGACCAACTTTAATTACAATGTCAGTCATTAATTTTTTTTACTAATTTTCTCCTTACCAATTTACTTTTATGTAAAATAATTCACCAGAAAATGAAACATAAACAGAAGTCTTTACACAAGATATTCACTTAAAAGTAAGGTGGTTAAGGTGAAATCAATAGGTATCTAGAAGAATAAACTATGGAAAACGTTTCATAAACGATTTGCGATACCTAAACGATTTATAACAGAATTATTTTGCCATATATCACCCTACTATTATGGTACCTTTTATTTTTCATATCTCTAGCAGTTTTTGAGTAAACGTCATAATATAAATAATTTTTACACAGTTTTCATAAAACTTTGTAAATGTATTAATTTTTTTAAAGGCAAGACATTTTGAAGGAGAGATTACAAATGATTATTTTCATATCAATCAAATTTATCCCAATTCAGTGGCACAATCATTTTACTCGACTTATCAGGAAGTACACGTAATATACTTCTTACAATCATTCATGCAATTATTATTAATTTTAGTTTCTTTTTTGTTTTTTTTTTTCTAACTTGTAGTAATTATATATATATTTTTATATTGTATAATTAAAAAAGTGTAAATCAAATCAAACTTATTAGTTATTCAGTGAAAATCAAATACAATATTTCTGTACTTGACTTCACATATCACATTATTAAATTTAGCAGCAGTAATTATTAAAAGTATGCTATTACAGTAAACACCAATTCAGGATGTAGACCTAAAAACAATAACATTTACATGAACTCTTTTGAATAAAATATTATTTGGATTAGATTATTTTATTAATTGTATTACAAAACGTTTATGTGAACAAAAAATTATACGTATGATATAAAACAATTTATAAAAGAATTATAAAATCAAGATAATTTTATTAGATATTTTAAACTGAGAGGATTTTAGGATACAAAAAATTACGATCTTACGTAAAAAATTATGACACCAAAAATATAGAAAATACTGATATTTCATAAGCGAATTTGTATGGTAAGTCCACGACATATAAGTATTTATAAATATCTACATTCCTGAAATAAGAAAAGAAATTGGATAATTTAAATATTCTAGTGAATTTATTACAATTTAATTTATTAAATTTATTTACTCATATTTATTCACTCATGATTTTTTATTTTTATTTTGATTAGATTTGTCTTCACAATACTTTATGTCCATTTAAGTACGGTAATTTTTCTCTTTCTTTCTAAAAATTAGATTATTATTATTATTATTCTCATGGGCAAGCCCAGTAAAAAGAATCCTGGCCGGCCCAAAGACAAGACGCAGGAGCTATAACTATTATTCTGACATGCGTTGTATATGGGAACATGAACTATTGAATACTATGGATGAGATATATGAATGAAAGACAAAATACCAGACATGAAAATTTATGAACTGCCAGATGTTAACGGCCATTATCCCCCGCCTGTAGCTCCTGCTGATCGTCCCCCTCAATAACAGGCGTTATCTTATCGCTTGAGCTTGTGACGTACCGACGGACCAAGCGGCATATATCCAACAATACAGCCTTCTGTATTGGTCGGAACAGATTTGCTGGTACTCCAATGGATCTTAATGAAGCATGCAGAGAACGTGGAATCTCTCCCATCGCGCCCAAAAACCGCCGGGACTACCATTGCGCTCTCCTGGTCCCAGATCTCCCGACTTGATCTGAAAGATCTCTATACTTCACTATTTTTTCCGTGTACTTTATCTCTATGTTGGTGGACAATGGGATTATGACATCAATCAGGCAGGTGATCTTCTCCTGCTTCTTGGTCAGAACGATGTCTGGCCTATTATGCTTCACTGTCCTGTCCGTCAGAACAGTACGATTGTAGTACAGTTTATACCGATCGTCTTCTAATACAGACTGAGGAGTATACTTAAAATACGGGACTGAAACGGCAAGGAGACCTAGGTCCAAAGCGAGCCTCTGATGAAGCATCTTCGCCACGTTGTTATTTCGGACTGTATATTCCCTTGGAGCTAAAAACTGACACCCGCTAACGACATGTTCGATGGACTCGTTGGTCGATCCACAAAGATAGCAAGTCAATGGTTACAGCAGGATCCTTAACGACATGCTTTCTGTAACTGAGTGTGCTGACGACCCTATCCTGTTTAGCAAATACAAGGACCTCCGTCTCAGCAAACTCGGCATACTACAGCCAGGCCACAGCCGCATCTCGATCAACTGCTTCATCCATAAGGGCCGCATAGTATCTCCCATGCAACTCCCTCGAACGCCACCTATTCATCACACTGATATCGGAAAAGGTATCCTCAAGGGGCTGGAATTTCTCATCACTGAGGTGTAGTAGGGTTAGAGTATTGTCACTTTTTACTATAACCCCGTGGAGCAAGATGGACTGGCTCTTCTCTAGGAAGTATTTCCGGAGATTCAGTAGCTGTTTTGCACGAACCTCCCGGAAATCCAGAACGTCTCTTCCTCCTCTATTCCTGGACAGGTGAAACCGCTCGACGGAGCTGCGCGGGTGATGGGAGCGGTGTCGCGTGAACGATACACGCATCATTCTATTAAGCCCTTCAAGGTCTGTCCGCGTCCAATTCATCATGCCAAAGCTATAGGAAACCAACGGAACGGCAAACATGTTGATGGCCTTTACCTTATTAGAGTCACTCAACTGGGAACTCATTACGGCTCTTACTCTACTCTCGAAGCCAGATGTAAGGGCCTCTTTCGCTAGACTATGGCTAATTCCAATATCCTGCAAGAAACCAAGGTACTTATGGTTCACCACGCTGCATTGCACTCATGAGTGCAGGAACATCCATCTGCGGCACATCACACACCTCAATATGCGACCATTTTCCTCTCTTCATAGCATTGACCCTACACTTGTCAAGACCAAAACTAATGCATATGTCGACACTGAACTTTTCAACTAATTTGACAAGTTTCCGGACCCCTTCTTCAGTGTCAGAAATAAGCTTATACATGAGGTGGTTAAAACTGTACTGCCCAAGAGCAAAACCCTTCTTGGACTTCTGTAAGATGGAAGACAGAGGGTTCAACGCTAAGCAAAACCATAGAGCGCTCAAGGAATTGCCCTGAAAAATGCCTCGATTGATCTGTGTTACTCCGACCTTAACGAGGTTCTTATCTGGAATAGCCAACAAAAGATTTGTGCACCACTTACCCATAACGACACTCAGGTACTCAACGACAACGGGATCGACTTTGTGCAGACGTAAGACCTCTACCATCCAGGAGTGCGGAACAGAGTCAAAGGCCTTCCTGAAGTCTATATAACCAGTATATAGGCTACCCTGACTCTTCTTTGCCGTTACAGAGATAACGCTATCAATCACTAGCTGCTCTTTGTAGCCCCTACTACCCTGACGACACCCTTTCTGTTCCTCGGCTAAGATCTGATGCCTCTCAAGATGCTTATTGATTTTGGCAGTGGGGACAGAAGTAAAAAGCTTATATATTGTAGGGAGACATAATTGTTCTGTACTTGGACGGGTCTGCTGTCGCAGGAGAAGATTTCGGGATCAGATAGGTCATCCGCTGGGCGAAAAAGGTCGGCATTAGACTTGCAAGATGGCTGAGTAAAATTCTGCAAGACGCCTGTGAACAGAAGAAAAGCGCTTGTACCAAAAGTTATGCACTCCATCAATCCCAGGCGCCTTCCAATTATGGGTTTTCATAACCGCCTCCTGTACATCTTCGAGAGTGATTAAATGATCTACCATTGTCTGGATTCTATCAACTCGTTTTCGTTCCTCACGGATCCACGTTTCCCCACTGTTATGCTGTGAGGAACACGACCAAAGCGGGCCCCAATAACCCAAGACCTCCTCACTAATAGGGGACGCGTTCGCTTGAGGTTGTTGTTGAGGTGAAACCTGCAACTGCTTATACAGCTCCTTTGGATTGGTACGGAACAAATGAGCTTGTTCCCGGCGCATGTTACTCTGCCGATACCGCCGTAGCCTACATGACAGTACCATCAATCTTTGCTTTAACAAATCCAGGACTTCATGGCCGGTGGTGTTTTCTGGGTACTCATACGTTCGGATTATCGACTCCGCCGCCGATCGGATCCTATATATTTTTAGGATTTTAATATATTATGACCAACGAACATCAAAGGCTTTCTGGATGACCATAAAGAGGGCGCCAATTTTAGAATCTTTATTGATGGCGTTTAGCAATCGTGAGACAAACTTAAGTAATGCATTTTCAGTGCCTAGATTATTCTGAAAGCCTAACTGACTGACACTAAAAAAATTATTTTTATTAAGGAAGTTAACCAGGCTTGACTTTACTACAGTTTCCAGAATCTTTGAAAATTGTGAAAGCAGGACTGTAGGTCTAAACTTCCCGACATAATTACTATCTCCTTTTTTTATAAAAAGGAACTACCACTGCTTGTTTAAGTTAATCTGGAAATTTACCCGGCTGCCGACTTAAATTTCATAAATACACAAAACCATGAAAAATATATTCACACAAGAATTTTAGGCCATACGAAGAAATCTCGTCAAAACCAGATGACATTTTGGTTTTCATAGATTTTATAATATTTTCAATCTCCAGATAATGTGTAGGTTCTAGGAAAATAGTGGTTCCTACTTCGGTTGAGGTAAAAATATTTTATATAAATATTTATTCTGAACTGTAATGTTTTCAAGAGGTGTTTTTAGTTTCTTTGCGATTCCTAAAAAATAGCTATTAAAAATAATCCTGTCAATACCCATCTATAATCCTATCAATACCACCTTTGCGAAAAAATATATTTTACAATTTTGTGTTAATTTACGGCAATATAGAAAGAAATTCTCACCTAGATTATGATGAAAAACTCAAAAAATATACCTGGGCTTATTCATTGAACGTAATCTAAAAACTGAAAATTGTATCGTCGAAGAAATGATAAAAATATTAAACATTTAAAACATTATTATTCTTAAGCCGTACATAATTTAAGATTATACCAAACAGAAATTTTATTATTACATTTAATAATTTATAAAATGTATGATAAATTATCTATGTAAGAAAACAGGAATAGAAAATTAAAAATGTTTTTTTTTTTTTTAATTCTAATAATCCTAGAGCTTTGCCGATTATTTGCGCATTATAATACAAGCTACACATCAATTTCTATATCCTAAAAAAACCTTTTTAAAATGTAGCATTAATTTTAAAATACTACTAAGAATTTTACTCTTTTTATCGTTATAGACTAGAGTTCATTTAATAATTTTTCTTTTATACATTCATATTTCAATACATTCATTAAAAACATAAAGATGATTTTTGTTCCACTTCTTTTGTGACTTCTACTCTAACCATTTACGTATTTTTTTTTTTTAAAAAGATCTGTTTTCTTTGAATATTACCTTTTAATGTTAGAGGTACTTACTTTTATTAAGTTTCGTTCTTTAAAGCAATCCATTACTTCCTAACCAAAAAAATCATTTTTCAACTAGAGTCGTCTTGTGTTTTGAAACGCTTTTAAACCATTCAAAATTCGACCGTGAGTAATTGCAAGATATTTTATCTGATTTAAAAATCGAAAAATATCAACAATACTGATAGATTATATAATACCTGTAAAGATGGAATTATGTTGGAACCGTTCGGTTTTTTGGGGTTTTCAATATTCGTAATCGATAAACATACTACTGTATGATTTTATAAGATAAGAGGCATTAAACGTGAAGATAATGGAGAAGTGAATCAAGATTGGATTTGAGGACAATTAGGTGCTTTTATTTTATCTTATTAACTGATACCTCACTGGCTTATTTCACAGCTAATAAAGGGATTCCCCAAACCGGTCAACAGGCAGCGGCCATCTACAATCTGATCACTATGATATACAAATTCTAGAGTCCCAGAATCCTCAGTATAAAACAACGGAATTTAACCATACCAAAAGAATCACCAAAAGTGAGTCTTAATTTCTTATCCCTGATGTCTTATTTTGCTTGGTTCAGGACAATGGAATGGTTCAGAATGATTAAGAGAAACAAATAAATATTATCAATCCATACTAATTTGACTTCTAAACGTTGACGTTTGACTTTTAAACGTTGAACAACCTCAACCTGAATTTTTTCCCTTAATAACCTTAACCCCCAAAAGTTGTTAGAGTTTATAATAAAAACGGTCTAAAGTGAATTATCAGAAATATATGAAATGTATGGCTAATCTAATGTTAGAAGGACCATACATGGATGGGCTTATACATTTAGGAATGGTAGGTTATTTGTTAATTTAGTAAAAAAGGAAATTTATAGCATGATATATATAGAAATGATGATGAATATCAGAAAAAATGAATATCAATGCTCCGTCAATCACTGTAATGGTGAGGAAGCGTCTTTCCTTTTCAAACAGAAGACTAATATGCCGATCAAGATTATTAAGTATTATTCACAGAATACTTAAAAACACTGGAATAATAAGACGTAAATTCTGTTATTAACGAATTTTGGATTTTTAAAATCGAAATTAATTTTCAAATTTTACTTATTTTGTTATTCGCTTTTCTCATTTTTAATATATGATGAACATTTATTTGCTTTTCTCTCTTTACCAACATTGGGATATTTTTCAATTGAAAGTTGATAACAAGATTATTATTAAGATTTTCAATTAATAGTTGATAAAAATATGGATATTGAAATATGATTTAATTAAAATTTACTTCAAATTTTTATATTTTCATATTAATTTTTAGATTTTTTTTGATTTTTTAATACTTTTATTTATAATCGCATTAACAATTAAAGTCATTAGGGACTTAGTGTAATGTAACTGTACCGATAAATTTGTAGTCTTGAACAAACTCAGGTCGACTACTCTTGAGAGGTGTGGTTAATTGAAACCAAACCACCAAAGAACTTGATTGGTTACGATATCGACACTGCGCAAAGTTTAAGCGTAGAGCATAGCGTAGAGTTAAGCAATATAATAATAATAGGAATTTACATTAGTCCTAATTGTACTACGGAAGCCTTTAAAAATAGACTTTTTGACTTACAGCAAGTCATGACGCGCTCCTGTAAGAGAACGCTTGTCCTAGGCGATTTCAATTGTAAGACAGCGCTAGCTGGTGCGGCCTACACGAATATTAGAGGAAGAATACTAGAGGAACTGCTTGAGGCTAATGGCGCGAATTGTTCTAACGACGGGACCGCCACTTATAGCGCAAGAGGACATAATTCGATAATTGATTTGGTTATAATCGACAGTAGGATCCGTACTGACTCAATCGACTTTGAGGTCCTTAACGAAGAAACTGCTAGTGACCATAGGGCCATTTTAGTTACCCTTAGAGAGTACCCACCAGGAAGAAGACAGTTAAACATCGTCAGTAGAATGACAGAACAACAGATTCACCGCGTTACCAACAACGCAGCAAACAGAATCAAAAATTGTCCACAAATAACTCCTGAGGCGTTCCAGGATATAATTAAAGAGGAGATAGCTAAAATACCGCCGAGTAACAATAAATATCACCCGGTTTATTGGTGGTCTGCAGAGATAGAAGACCAGAGAAGAATCATGCAACGATACAAAAGAGCAGCTCAGAGATTACGCGCTAGAAATAGAACGGAAGAAGAAGGTCGTCTTGCGATAGAGCAATACAGACAAGCTAGGAAAATACTTAACTTCCTTATCAAACAAGCTAAAAAAAAGAAATGGCTGGAGTTGTGTGAAGAGCTTAACGAAGACCCCTGGGGAAAGGCATTTAGGATAGTGACCAAACGCCAGGGAAGATACGTGCCGACATTGAGTGCTGAAATGTCGGCACGACAGGTTAAATTGCTATTTCCCAGAATAGAAGATCTCAATAGAGAGGTAATTGAGTGTCAGGCTGGCAGGTTCACTCAAAAGGAGGTTTTGGAAGCCATCATGAAATTAAAAAATAAAAAAAGTCCAGGACCGGATGGCATACCTGCCGCCATCATTAAAGACCTTGCCAGGATCATACCCTGGGAATTAGTGGATGTTGCAAGTTATGGCTTACAAAACCGTAACTTCCCCAATAGTTGGAAAGAAGCCAGTTTTCATTCCTAAAATAGGACCAAATCAAGAACAAGTAGGATACAGACCAATCACACTAATAAATAACATGGATAAGGTAGTCGAAAGATTACTAGAAACCCGACTCAGAGAAGAAATCGAGGAAAAAGGTTGTTTACATGCGGAGCAATATGGTTTTAGAAAAGGCCGGTCTACGATAAACGCGATCGACAAAGTTAAGACCTGGGCATTAAATAGTAGAAACGGCACGTGGAGAACTAGGAAAATCCCACTTATTATAATGTTGGATATAAAAAATGCTTTTGGATCTGTTCCTTGGAGAGCCATTATCGCAGCATTACAAGCCATGAATATAAGTGATTATCTAGTCAACCAGATTAATCAATACCTTTACCATAGATTCATTGAGGTTAAAACGTTAGAAGGAAAATCCACATTTGAGATATTTGGAGGAGTTCCACAAGGATCAGTCCTTGGGCCTATACTGTGGAATATTTTTTATGACAAAATTTTTAAATTAGATTATCCCGAGGGGGTTTTTGTTGTTCGATATGCTGATGATATTGCTATCCTAGTAGAAGACAGAGAAGTTAATAACCTAGAGGATAAAGCAAATCAGGCGTTACGAATAATTGATGAATGGCTGGTAGGAAGCATGCTACAGATATCCCCTAACAAATCCTGTTGTTTGGTGTTTTCAGGTAGAAGACCTATTAGAAACCTCAATATAAACATTAGAGGAGAGAGAATTAAGGAGGTCAAAGAAGCAAAGTATTTAGGGGTTCTTTTGGATAAAAGCCTAAGATTTAGCAAACACGAAGAGATGATTTGTAACAAGGTCACCCCTTTGATTAAGGCATTGAGGACTCTTTTCCAGAACCATGGTACACCGAAAATGGTAATAAGGAGACTGATAACTGCGGCTACCACGTCAGCAATTTTATATGCGGCCCCGATATGGGGAGATACATTGAATATTCAGAGAAACAAAACAAAATTAAAAAGAGTACACAGGCTTGCTTTACTGCGTGTAGCCGCGGGATACAGAACAGTGTCATACGACGCGTTGTGTATACTAACGAAGGTTCTACCCATTGATTTACAAATTAAACAAAGAACATTTAGATATAGGGGTATGTCCAAAGATGAGATTGAACGGCTAATTGATCAAGAGTGGCAGGATACATGGACGCACTCTAGAGTTGGGGATTGGACCAGGCGACTAATCCCCAACATAAATATGTGGACTAGTAATAGAATAGGTAATGTAGATTTTTATACGACACAACTCTTGATGGGGCATGGCTCGTTTGGCCATTATCTGTTTAGAATTGGAAAAAGACCTACCCCACAATGTGTGTACTGCCCAGAGAATGATGATGCGGAACACACTGTGTTTGTATGCCCAAGATGGGCTCCAAATAGAAGAGAAATTTCGGACAACGGACTTACACCTGAAAACCTCTTAAATTGGATGGTCTATAGTGACGATAACTGGGATTGGTTCCGTAGGTTTGCCGGGGAAATCTTACGCACCAAGGAAGAAGAGGACAGAAGAAGGGGTTTATGAAATTAGGGTAGGGAGGACAGTCCCTCCGTGGAGGGCCCGTACGCCGTGGTGTGCGGGTTCCTGAGAAGGGGGGGAACTCCTGGGGAGTGTGGGACAAATAAAAGACCGAGTCCCGGTTGGCGGTGCCGCTCCTGCGGGTGCCTTGGCGCTTAGTGGGGGCGGTGCCGCTGATTAGAGGCAAAGACATAATGACCGAGACCCGGTTCCCTGCTGAGGGGATGGGTGGTGGCGTAGCCATACCCCGTCTCCGAGGTGGGGGATTAGAGGCAGGCGAATAAAATAAAATTAAAGATCCGAGACCGGGGGAGCTAACCTGCCGTGCCGGGTGTACAACCGGTGGGCGGGGGACACTTCCTTAGAGTAAAAGGACACTCTCCCCGACTGAGTATACTTAAATGGATATCCGGTCGGGGAGAGTAGGGAAGTAATAAAAAAAAAAAAAAAAAAAAAAAAAAAAAAAAAAAAAACCACCAAAGAACTTCGGTATCCACGATCTAGTGTTCAAATCCAAATAAAAGTAACTAAATTTATTAGGATTCGAACCTGAAGACTTCGATTTCGAAATCAGCCCATTTACGATGACGAGTTTACCACTAGACCAACCCGATGGATTAATTTTTAGATTTATTAATGAATTCTCAAATTAATTTTACTTTTGTTATATTTTTAATTAATCGTTTTATATATTTTATTTATTAAATTATGTATTTAGTCAAAAACAGTAAAAGAGAACGAATAAAGGAGCATCCAGGTAGTGGATATTATTTTTTACGTTTGCGTTGTTTTTTATGTTTTAAATACCGTTCCCGAGTGTTTTTTTTAGAAAAAATCTTCGCATCACGTAAATTCTCTATCGATAACGTTGATGTTTTTTTTTTTATTTTAAAACTTGCATTCTATGATAAAATTAATATTCAAACCACATTTTATCGATTTTTTTTATAATTAACAATTTAATTTTATTTTTTATTATCTAAATTTTCTACCAATTTCTACTATTATTACTGCATTGTAATTTAATTATAACACGATTTTTGCTTTTGTTTTATTAGCAATTTTCAACTGATTTTATAAAGAATTTTCAGTAAAGCTATGTTTTAAAATACAAAAGTACTGGACTGAAATTTCTTCAAAATTTTCTATCGATAATAATTTTCGTATTAATTGATTTATTAAACATTTTTTTAATTATTATTTTTTTTTTTGCTTGATAATTAATTCACTACAGAAGCTTACAGAGAAGCTTGAACATAGAAATATGAAAATTGAGTTTTGTAAGGTATGAAAAATGTCATTCTTGATCGGGATTTGAACCCGGGATCCCCTGATAAAAGGCCGAGACGCTACCACTCCACCAAGGAGATCGGCAATTTCAACCATTTTATTATATTTTGCTAATTATTTTTAATAAACCTTATTAAAAAATTGTTATGTTTAATATTGTTAAAGGATCCTATAATATTAATGTATTTGAAAATCACTGTCTCAATACTTTAATTATAATAAAGGAATATAAGGAATAAAGGATATGGTATATACTGTTCATAATTTATTTTCTTCACACACACACACACACACACACACATGTATGTATATATATATATATATATATATATATATATATATATATATATATATATATTAGATGGCATTGCAAAACCAAATTTTTTTTGATTCCTTTATCATGAAAATTTGTGCTGCCCTTGTACTCGTACACTAAAAAATATATTACTCAAATACATTATACTCCTTTTACTGAAATAGGGAAAGAGGTTTCAAAAGATGAAAAAACGTTTACATATTATCTGATTAAAACTTTTATAATTTCTGGATTACTACTATTACTACTGATCTATTTGTGTCGGAGATTTAAGCCTGAATAATTTTTTCACATCCTTTTGTGGCTTTTAAAGAAGTTGATTGTTTTATATTATTATGAATAATAATTATTTTTTATCCCTAATAAGATAATCTCTTTATAGACAACAAAGAGCAAAATGAACAAAGAATAATCTGATTATATTTCTAATAATGTAATATTTTAAGAATTCCTACTAAGACAGAAAATTTATTTTAAAGCCATAATTTTATAATGCTTTACTTTTTTCATAATTTATGTAGCAAAATGTGAATTTTGAAGTAGCTCCTAATTTATACGGATTGATAGGTTAAAAGTTCTTTCTTTGAATGGCTAAAAGAACTTTTTACTCTCTAATTCCAGAATTTTTTTTTCGTAAATACTTATTAGTTTACTTTTTCTTTATTTCTTTTAATGAAAAAATAATCTGTTTATTACAGCTAAAACAGAAACAGCCTGTTTAGAACAAAAAAGTGATTGTACTTTAACTACAAAATAAATAATAATATGAGACATTGATGTATATTAAAGATATATAATCTTAACGGTTTTAGCTATCAAACATCGGTTTCTCATGAATTGAATTAGTCTTTTTCAAGAATAGTAAGCATAATATGCCAGAACTACTAGTGAAAGTGAAGGGGAAGATGATTACCCTTGCCTTCCTTATTCCAATGAATAAAATATTCAATTATATTCAGTCTTCTAAGTCCATCACCCAAAAATTAACTATGTAGAAAACAAGATTTCTTAAATAAAAAGCAATTATATCGAGTAATGATTGTATTGTTATATTTTCTATGAATCATTGTCTTAACAAAGACTGTATATTTGTGTAAAACAACAGATTAATATGTAAATCATTCTGTAGGAAACAATACGTTATATATTTAATATTATATATATTGAACACTGAAAATATATACAAATTCTGAAAACTAGCTTTCTGAAGTAAAACCAGTCTTCTTACTACTGTTTTGTTGAATTCCATTCACTGATCGAACCGTAAATACTCATGAAAATAGTCACCATTTATACACATATGCAAAAATGTAGAGGATAGGTAAGGATATAAAAGTTATACATACAGCTGCACAGAAAATAAAAAGGAAAATGGCCGATAATTCTCAATACATTAGATAGAGGAATTTTCAATTCATTTAGACGTATTTAATGTAAAATTCGGTGAAATCATAACTTTTGTTTGTCTAAACTGAACCGGAGGAAAGATAAATTTAATAACATGACTGGTTTCGATATTTCATCCTATCTCCTTAAGAGAATCTTTTTTGATTACTGTTTGAGAATTTCCAACACTAATTTATCAGTCCAACGTCCTTTTCATTCTACATGCCCAGCTGTTAAAGTATATAACAATAATTTCTAGTGTCGGTTAAAAATAACTGGATTTTTTAATTTCTGAATCTTAAAATAGAATAAACAGGATAAAAAAATCTGTATATGTGACGATAAGCATGGTTATTGACGCAATATATGCTCCTATAGCAACTGTAACTATATAAGGGGAAAGTTTATAGATCGGTCAAAAGAAACCCAAACATAAATTAATCTTTTTTTTTAAATTTTGTACCTTAAAGGGATATAAGAATTCTTTTTTAAACAAAACAAAAAAAATAGATCTAAGTAGATTTTTAATTTTTAAAGAAATTTGTTATTCCAATTCTTCAAAATCCAAAACGATTTAATTTTGTAAAACGAACTTTGTGGGTATGTACGAGTATGTTGGCCTGTTTTGACTCTTTATTCTAGACCCCTTTGTCCGGTTTACTTCGAACTTGGTAGACAGGTACTACTTTTGGGGGAAAGGAATATATTAATGTTTTTCAAAAATTGAAAAAAGGGTGAAGCTGTTTTGGCCAAAATAAAATTTTTATTTTTTCTGGCCATAAAATTTTAGCAATAATCTTTTCTTAGAAAAGTTGAAGTTTTATTTTTATCAAGATTACAAATTACCAAAAATATTTATTTAATGTTCACCCCACTCCATAAAATATTACTTTATATATTTTTCTTTTTTTTGTTTTACTTGCTTCACAAAAGAAGTTAATGAGAGTCTTTTTCTTTTGCATTTATAATATTTTCTACATCAGTAGGCCTTCAAACCACTATAACAATCTTTTGCCAATCCACTCCAACGGTCTGTGGTAACAAAAAGTTTTTATAAAAAAAATTTCATAATTTTAAATTTAAATGCATCTCACTCACTTTCTAGAAAAATAAACTTCGTTTACTTAATATTATGGGTAAATCTTTACATTTAAAAAAAAATCTAAAAAGATGTTTCTTTTAATTTATTATCATCAGTTAGAGATTATTTTCTTAATAATTTTTCTTTAATGCTTTTCACTGAATGTAGGAACCCCCAAAATGAAAAAAATTCAATTTCAATAATGCTCAAAACTTATTTCGTAAAACAAGAAAATCAATAAAACAACTTAATATCCCTCCCATGACGAATGACTTCCCAAATTTTAAAAATAATTGACAATTTTTTTTTAATTTATTTAAAATCAATTTTATTGAATATTTTAATCATAAGAAAATGAAATTATTTTAAAAAATCATTGAAAAATCAGAAAGTTTGTTTTTCAAAAGTGGCAGGTAAAATTAAACAATTCATTGTCGGATTTTTCCCCCTCAGTGATAAAATTCGATTTAGTAGCAGGTATTATAGGAGCTTGCTATTTTAATGAGATAGGAAGAACAGAAAAGTGAAGATAGTACACCTCAAAGAAAATGTATGTGTTATTTTTAGTTCGCTGAACAAATTTTTATTTAAACAAAAGAAAAAATGTTTAAAACTTCATAACTCTGTACTAAAAATCGGACATATGCAAATTTGAAGTGTTTCAAGTGGTGAAACTGAAAATTTTGTTAATAATCTTTCTCTAAGTAAGGCGTTTCAGGGTACAAATAGTCTTTAATCAAAAAGTGAGAGAAAAATTTTCGAATGATTTATAATAGTGCTATTTACTCATATAACGCAAAATATTATGAGCTGAGTTAATTTTAACTTATTTTTATAGTAATTAAAAGAACATCATTTGGCCATTTATTACATTAGTGATTCAGTTAAAATATTAGAACTTTTATAATAAAAATTCTCGTATTGCTATTAATTCAAAAAATTCTTTATTGCATTTCAAAAAAAGATAAAAATAATAGTAATAAACAAAAAAGTGGAAATCAGTCGTCCTTCCTTATATTCTCCTTTAAAACATAAGTATCAAGAAAAAAGTTTAAAGTAATCGTTTCAATCGAATTTAAAAATATAAATTATATAACCTAATTTATCTTTTTTCTATACATCCTACATCGATTTGCTAAGTGTCCCACAATATTAGATATTTTATCGAGCATATGGAAATTTTCATCATCTTTTTATCGTTCTTCATGAAATAATGCTTTTGAATATCATATAATTCTAATCAATTCCAGTACTGAAAATGGTTTGTACATCATTTAAAAATAAAACAACACCTGATCAACAACTCAGCAAACTATTTATGAGAACAGATTTAACCAGTAGTAATTGAAAGATTGGAAGATAGTATTGTCAACAGGAATGATTTTATTTTCACAGACTTTTTTTCTATAGATAAAATTTTAACAATATATTCTAATTTTACGAACTAATCCTGTTTAACATATATATTAAATATACCGCGGATACAGATTAATGGGAAACGTTTTTTTTTAAAAAAAACAACGATTCCAAATTTGAATGAGCAAATAAATAAACAGAAAAATCCAGAAACAACTTATTCAAAAAATGTAACAAGATATTAACATTAAGAAAAAAATTCTTGTTTAATTGCGCCAAAAGTAAATATAAAAAAAAAATTGCTCATTTATTTTAGCCGGGCTGATCTAGTGGTTAACTCGTCATCACAAATCAGTTGTTCAACAGCTGATTTTTGAAATCGAATTTTCTGAGTTACAAATACTAGGTTGAATACAAGACAGTGGATACCGATGTAGTACGGTGGTTGGGGTTCAATTAATCACACGTCTCAGGAATGGTCGGCCTGAGTCTGTACATGACTACACCTCATTTACATATCCTCACCTTATTGGGCCGTGAGGGGGTTGCTTATTACTGTAGTTGAACACATTGCAACGGACACATTAGGAAAATAAAATAATTTTTTTTTCACTGACATGGTTACTGTTGCTGAACTTCAGTAATTATATTTTCATAATGTCACTGCTCTTTACTGATATATATATATCAGTAATATATATACAGATATATATATTTATTTCAGAAGTAACTAAAAAAAATATTTTTGCACTTACAAAGCAAAAATTACGATAATATTCTAAATTTCATTTAGTTATTGCATAGTTTGACGGTTAAATGGACAGAAACAATTCGAGCTTTTAATAATCTTAGCGCTATATATTTAAAAAAAGTCATACAAATTCAAAAAAAGTTAGATATTTACTAACAAGAAGTAGTAATCTAATATAATATCTTGATGAAAAATTCATTAATTATCCATTTACTCAGACTTTTATCAACAAAAAATTACAAACAGATGGAAATCAAAAATATTAAAACTATTAACACGAAGTATTTTATTATTTTATGGATTTATTAATTTTTTTTTTTTTTTAAGCTAAAGTTATGGATATACTAAATCACCGTTCACATTTAATTTTGTTTTAAAATATTTTAATTTACAAAAATAATGAGCTATTAAAATATATTTAACTTTTTCAAATTCAATTATAAGTTAAATTATTGAAGACAAAATAAATTAAAGATATTATCTTTAAATGCCTTAAATAAGCTGCAAAAAAGTGTAGACAGTGGTTTTTTTTTTTTGGAAAAAATTGTTCTCTGATCATCATAGTTATTAATCCAAGAAAAATCCTGTAAATTTCATTAAATTAGATTGAAATTAAAGTTGATCTCTTTCATAAACCTTGTATAATATTACAATAAAAGTACATTTTAAATTATACTTTAAATCAGTTTTAGTGAAAAAATTATTTGTATTAATATATTTAAATAAATTAACAATTAATGTAATCCACCTTACCGTCTAGAGAACGTTGATACGTACTCTAGATCTTTCGGCTTAAAATTTAAAATACTCATGACTGTTTTTAAATACTATGATTTTTAAACTTTGATTTTAATGCATTAATTTTATTCCCTGATGATGGCTTCCAAGTAAGCCGAAAGGTCTACAGAACGTATCAACGTGCTGGTAAGGTGGATTATATTAATTTATTTATTTAACATATCAGCGGTACCGTGATTGAGAAATTTTTAATATATTTGCTACGCCTTTACATAAGCCATATATTACAGATCCTAACATATTATTTAAACCTGTAATACTATGAGGTATTATTTTAGACCAGGCGGTGTCTATTCTGGGTTGAACACTTCTTATATGACCGCTAATTTTTGCTTTAATGCCTCCGGAATATCATCAGAAATGATTATTTCGTTATGTGTCAGTTGAAAAAGGTGTGCTTAAATTTTTATTAAACAAAATGTAAAAAAATCACAAAAATATCCATTTTTTTCTCCTATTTTTCTAGATAACTCATTAAGTGTTCATTTTAGAGAAAATATTTTTTTTATTAAATTTTCCACACAATATGATCGGTTGAAAATCAAAAAATACGGTAAATTAAATTAAAAATGGCTAATAGGAATCTTTTCAGTCATTTTTATGTAACATTCTTTCAATAAAATCCATTAGAAAAAAATTTCTTCCTTATACAACTCAATTTCTCTGTCTAATTTTTACTGCAATCAAAAGTTTTTGTCCTATATTTGATAGCAGCTTTTCTCCAGTCTTAAGGGTTTATCCTGCAACGTTATATCTTCGAATACTTTAATTTATATCCAAGTCTTTCAGAGTTATTACAATAAAGTTCCCTGAATATTATTCGAAAAATAGCAGCTAAATACATATTTTTAAAATAAGTAGTTATTTTATTTATCCAATTTATAATTGTAAACAACTACAAAGGTATAATAAATAATACCTTTTGTGATGTCAGTATTACACAAATTTTTTGAAACCGGTATATTAGCATTCCTCAAAAAAGTTCAATATTTAGAAAAAAAATGTGTGAATTTCGTCTATAATACTGCCTTTAAAAACTAATGTTTGCTAATACTTTATAAGCTATGCAACAGCAAAAAATAGTAGTGTACATAATATACAAGCAAAATAACTGCATTATTTACTGATAAATTTAAAGTACAATGTTTTCTTTATTTACCATTTCTTTTTTATTAGCTATTTATTAATTTAGTGAACCCAAAGTAACACATTTTTGCACATTTAAAAAAATATATTGTAAAACAAAAAAGTATTTGTTCAAATCCAGAACTGTTTAAGAATTTTATTAAATAACTTCTTAACATTTAATTCTTAATTAATTCAATTTCATTCAAATAAAAATCAATATGCTTTTTAATCAGTTTTCAATTTATTTTCTATTTTCGCAAAAAAAAAAATATAAAAAGAAAAATTTTAATACTCAGTTATACAAGATATTTATGTCTAAAATTCCATCAGAGAAGAAAGGTAATAAGACGTAAATTCTTTATATCACGAAAAGAAGGTACAGTAAAAAGCGTATTTTAATTTTAACTCTAAATGAGGTCAATAGAAAAGTTTTTAGAATTTCTGAAGGAGATTGAACTAATACAACTTATTCAATCAACTCTTCTAAACTGCAAACTTTGTATCGTATTCTTTTACAAACACCTATCTCACTTTTACTATCTGTTTCACTCACAACGCACGCACACGCAGATACAATACAATTCATGTGTATGTGAATGCTGTAGAATATCTTCAGCATCCAAATGTGTTAAATTACTCGTATTTATATCACTACATAAACATTACATTCATTATTTTTCATCATATATTTTTCTTCTCTTCAAACATTTTTATTTTTTTATTTTAACGACTTCTCTCCTCCCAATTCATTAAATTTTCCTCACATTAACAATTTCTCAATTTCAAAATCTTTAAGTTATCTCTCATTATCAGCAAGCACATTATATATCGGTTTTATTTTTTAAATGTTTTAATTAAATTGTGAAAGATTATTACGATAATAATTGTTCCCTGCAATTTACCTACTTTGCGTGTGAATAATTCTCGGCTCTGTTTATTTCTCAGAAATGTTTAATTTATTTCCTGCATTCTTTTGAAAAAAGTGATAATAAAATTAAAACTATTTTAAAATCTTCACTTTTTGCATTTTCTTTTATAATAAAAGATAGTGTCATTTAAATACTTTACGTTTACCAAAAATCGTTTACATATGATTGTATTTAAAGTTTTGTGATTATATGTGAAAATTTTAATGTGTGTTCTTTTTCAAATTAACTGTTGTGCTAACAGATTATTTGACAATAAACGGTTGTCAAATAGAAAGAAATACTATTTATCTAATAAATTGATAGCCATTTACGAGAGACTGAACTCGTCAAAATGTACTTCATTATTTGTGATATTTTTAGTTATCTTTGTAGTAAAATAAAATGATTTCTTAGATTATTTTATTCCCCATAAAATTTATATTTATTTATTTTTTTGACATAATCAAATATATACAAACTGTTAAAACAATGAATTGATGTTGAACATCTGCAGTTGACTTAAAGGAGAGGAAGCCGAACACCAATAACTTCCTCTATTTCTTTTTATTACGGCTGACACCGTGTAACAGCTGCGGATGATATAATGCTTTGTTTTTTATTTTTTTATTTTTTGTATACTGCTTTATTTACAATCAGTTTCCTGAATAAAGAGACTATAAGCAAATTATACAGAATAATAACGACGTGAAAGGGAGGCATCCAGTGATACCTGTACATTTTTTTTACCTCTTAGGACAATATAAAGGTTTTAAAAAAGTACAATATGATAAAAAGTATTACAAATAAAAATATAATTAAGCGTAACAAAGTACACACAATTCGATAATTACCTATAAAGAAAAACAAGTTAAATGGTGACGTAACTTAGCTACAGAGAACAATAAAGCTAAATGTAAAGTTAAATAAGGAATAATAAAGTTAAAAAAACAGAGCAAGCAATTGAGTACAACAAATTGACGCGTCATATATCAGAAACAAAGAAGACATATAACAAATTAACATTGTCACAATGTGCAATTGCAATTCGTCGCAATTCGGAACAAGAACATTAAGGATGTCCTAATTGCAAACATTCTGTCCATTTTATACGTACTAAAACAACGAGGACAGCGATGCGTATTTGTATGGACTCCAGGGCATGCTGGTATTACAGGTAATGAAATCGCAGACGAAGCTGCCAGAAAGGCAACAGTCTGCGATGACTTGGATGCCTTTCCTGTAAGAGTGGCAGATGTTAAAAACCGTCTAACAAACATAGTAAGAAACAAGTGGACCGCTGAATGGAGGAGTTTAAATACAAAATTAAACTCAGTTAAAACTTCTCCTTACAAATGGAAAAGCGACTTTAAGTTGACTCGCCGTGAACAAGTAGCGGTGACCAGACTTAGAATCGGTCACACGCGATTAACAAATTTATATTTGTTAACCGGCGAAGTGAGACCAATGTGCGGTGTTTGTAATAAAACACTGACAATCAACCATCTAATAGAAGAGTGTACCATATATGAGGACCTCAGAAAGAGGTTCCGTCTTACAAATAATATTAGTGCTGATCTGGATAATGGAAATGAAGAAAATATAGTTGCATTTTTACACCCCAGTGGACTTCTTAAAAGTCTATAAAATGGAAGTTTAAAGCTATGGTAAAAGATACTCTAAGCGGTAGTTTTATATATACATATAAGGGAGTCTCGAAGTGTAGCACGTATAGTGGGGAGGTAGCCCTCTTGCCTAGGCCATTTTGGCTCACCTGCATTCAAGAGCAGTGAGTCGGGGTGTGTCCAATGATGGCATGGGGGACTCTCAAGGGTGGATTGAGGGCGCGAGGCTATGGGTGTACGCCGTGCATGCCTATGGCCTGATATAAGAAGGATTCAACTGCCACGGCACCCTGGCACGACTGATATACTGCTCAACGGCGGTTCTGGTCCCCCCGAGGGTGCTTAAACAAACTATAAATGAGACTTCGTAGAAGAAAGAAAGAAAGATATGGTATTGATAAGTTTAATTTTAATTTTAATTTCATGGTATTTTGAGAACCTATCTCAAATTTTAATATTGGGGCCCTTTACACCCCGTAAGTGTTTGTGATTGTCCTTGTCTTTTATGTTTTAATGTTTATTGTGAAGTTTGTGTTTTTAAATAAAATGTAAGGGCCCTTTACACCCTTACATATGACGATCCTGATGGATATAATAATTTCTTTTAAAGAATGTGACCTTGGCAGGCGATGCCCGTAAAAATTCAGTTAATAAAAAAACAAAAAAAAAAAAAAAAAAAAAAAAAAACATTGTCACATATAAGGAACAATGTCAAAACCACGAAGCAAAATACTTTAGTATATTTAAACAATTCTTGAGTCATAAACAACGAAATAAAAAAATTCATATTACTAAATTCATAAATAGTTTCAGCAGAATTTCTTTAAAAAAAGGATGACATTCAAGGCATAACAGCCTCTAGATCCAATGCATGCAGCCTCTTTAGTCGTCTCACATCTTCAGTATTATCCAAAAGGTTAAAAGCCAC
The DNA here is from genome assembly GCF_047948215.1 of Lycorma delicatula. Lineage (NCBI taxonomy): Eukaryota > Metazoa > Arthropoda > Insecta > Hemiptera > Fulgoridae > Lycorma > Lycorma delicatula. The sequence continues at coordinate 138,341,084 of NC_134457.1, read as the reverse complement.
ATGGTTTTCTTGCGCCTTAAGCTTAAGTTCATACTTTGAACTTAGGTGGTGAATTTCTTCACGAACAGATGGAAGCTTATGTAATCGTGGATCTCCTTGTTCTTCGCAAACCATGGCGGCTCCGGTATGTTCCTCAGTACTTTGTTCTAGGACCTTTGCATGATATCGATATTACTATTGCTTGCCTTATCCCAAATTTGTATCCAGTAGACCCATATTAGCTTTAGAAACGCCTTATACAAAACAATTAATTATTATGACAACACGGCCCTCCTTCCTAGTAACTACTTCAACCGCGTAAGCTTAATATTTAGTTGCTTCCTCTTTTCTCTCAAGTGATTTTTCTATAGGCGACGATCCAAATGAAGTCCTGGATATCATACGTTGTCTGAATAAGGAATGTGAACTCCATCTAAGCAGTTTTGTGGGCGGACTTCCCTCCTCATCGCAAATGTCATATGACTCGACTTTGCAGTATTAACATGTCCCTTCCATTTAGTTAGCCATTCACTGAGAATTTCTAACTCCGATTGTAGTTTCTCCGACGCTAGTGTTGGTTTAAAGCCAACCACCATAATCATAATCGCCTTGCCATCAGAAAAAGACACGAAAGCGGTATCCTCCATGCTAAGAAAATCGCCGGGTTGCATCATTGATATCATTTGGGCATTTCAAAGTCATTGCTCTCGACTTCTGTCTTTCACCCACCTTCGATATGATTCACAATCTGTGTAGTTATTATGTAGTATTATTCCTTCTTCTTTATAAACACCGTGCTGACATTCAACAGAACTGGCGAATGACCGGATGTGGGATCATAATTATTCTCAACACTGGTGTAAAAATGTAGAAACTCCTGAGACAACATAAAAATTTAATAAGTCAGGCACCTTCGACACATCTGTAGGCCAGAATGTAAGCTGCAGTTCAGAAATTACATTCAGCCGCTGGTTGTCAATACTACTTGAGAGTAATACGACTTGAGACTCCTCTCTCAAGTCTCTCAAGTATTAGCCGAAATCCCCACAGATCCAAAACCCGGGCTTTGCGTTCCAGTCACCCTCCACAATAAAACGGGGACCCTCAGTGATGAATTCCAAAAACAGGTCATCTGTGATATGGCATGACAAGGAGGACAATAAACTGCAGATAATTCGATTGGTCCAAGCCAGTCCAATATTCCAATCGTGGTCGCTTGAATATGGTTGGTGCTAAAACCTGAAAGCAGGTGATGCCTTAAATTATTCTTAACCAAAACTGCAGTACCTCTATCTGCTCTACCATCGGGGTGATTAGTGATGACCTCTAATATAGAAATAATTTTGGTCAGTAAAGTGGGTTTCGGATATAAAATAAAAAGTATGATGTCTAAAAATTCCTTAATTATCATTGCCTCAAATTCCTCCCTTCGATTCACTAGCCACTGACGTTCCAGGTCATGTTTCTTAAAGACCTCGTCATTAAAAAATGTTGATAACTTTTGTCAGTAGGCTTATCCATTGGTTGCACCAAGAATTTAATATTATTTGCTAGATTATCTATTTTATCCTTGCCACCAAAATCATCAAAGTCTTGTATGTCTGTAACCGTGTCATAAGTTTGTGGAAGATTAGAAAAAGGACCTTTCGAGTGCCCTTGTGACCTCCGATTCAAAGAAGGTTACTTTAATTGATTTCTAATTATCCCGCTTGCGATGCTGTAGGAGTAGTATTTTTCTTAATATAAGTAGCTAGATACTTATTTTAGTATAAGGGTGTACAACGAAATAGATTTCGTTGTACACCCTATATCCCTTATAATTTGTAGGATGATCCGAATAGTGAACACGTTGCCGAAGTAGTATTATTCTTCTTGGCATAGTTCGCGGTTCTATGTCTACCTGGCACTTTACGCATCTGTATGACCGCACCCAATTGTTCTTATTGTGCCCATATTGCTGATATCGTGTGCGTTATGCTATCCTAGAAGATCTCCCCGTGGTGTTTCAAAGTGGACAATAAAGTCGCAATATACTTAGGTCGAATATTTCCCTGTTGTTACCTTGCTGTTAAAGATTGACAAGGAAGGTTGGCAAGAGCTCTTTTGTAACTCGATATCTGGCGTTCACAATATTCCGGCTCTTGTCTCTATAGCTTTTAATATCGTCCTCCCTTATAGCATCTATTGGGATTGAATAATGTAGGTTATTGGAGCACCCGTTCATCCTTTCTTATGAAGGTGTGCCCTACTAGGCTTTGTCATCCGGCCAAATTAATAATTTTCTTATAGATATTTACATTTTTCTTTTGAAATTACCCGAAGCTGTTTGCTGATTATTATCCGCAAATATGTAGTCAGATTTGTCTACAACCGTCCCAAATAAATAATACAGCTTTATTAAGTCAGTTATTCCGTAAAGGATTATTGGCGAGAGTCTAGAAACTTTCGTATGTTTGGTTTGATTGCTATTCTCCTCCGTTGAAAGGTTCTCAAACTGATTCGTTAGAGGCAATTTATTTGTAGTGAGAGCATGGGTCATTTCCGGTTTGCGTAGAATTGGGATAGTCTGTTATGGAAAGAAATTCATCCGCGAGTCCGTAAAATACTTACCACTTCCAGGGTTATCACTCACGTAATCGATAATGTCACTAAACTTGTCTACAATGTCAGTACAATGTTGTCTTTTATAAGCTTGCACCGTAAGATTTTCTAGGATCCTGTTGCAACATATCAAAGGTCCTCTTTTTCTGTCTGTCTAAACATTCGTAATCAAATTTAACAACGTATCGTTGTTTTAACTTGAATCAACTGAAAGGTGATCATTACAGCTCCCAAAAAGAACAATTATAGGTTAGCTGAATTAACTTAATTAGCCTACTAAACGTGATTTAATTCTGTTCAAAAATAGAATCTTCATGGTAAAATAAAAAGAAATATTAATTATTATACAGTACCTTCAGTTTTGCTAATTACGGAACCTTAATTACTAAAACATATAATTCAATAAAACTATATAAAGCACGACAGAACAAAGATAATAACCGAATTCAAAATTAACAACTGAATCTATGGATGTCAATGAGAAGAATTTGTAGCGTGTGAAAAAATGCCATCCTTACCAAGACTCGAACATAAAACCTGGAATGACACTAACCAACCATAGAGGTTACCATTAATTTTACTAAATATATTACGTGATTGAAATTCAATTTTATAAATCAAAATTAAAACCAGCAAAAAAATGAAAATACTTCCTTCAAATAGATTATTTTAATTTGTTTTTAACTTACCTATTTTATGTGTTTTTAACCATGGAATCCTGAGCTGAACTAAAAAAAAAATTTACATTTAGTATAGATTTTCCTAACCGATTAATATTTTATTTTTAAATAATTAATTTGATTGGTTATTACCTACCCAATTCTGTTTGATAATACTCTCTAAATAACTGTTAAGCTAATGTTGAATCGAAAATTTTATTTGTACCAAATTACCAGTACAAATTAAATTTTTAATAGATTTTGTACAAGACCAATCATTAAAAATTAAAAAAAGGTATAATTATAAAAATATTTTGAACATAAATGTAAACTCTAATCGATGATTTATATTCACAATTTAAAGTCAACGGAGATTTAATGAGGTTAGTTTTTATTAATAAAATCCTTTGTCAGAGATTTAATCTAGGCGAATACATACGTATCAAAAAGATTTAACAAGAGTGGTTTAGTCTCAACTTAAAATTTTAAATAATCTCTCTGACGAAAGTATTTTCATTGTTTTACAACTTTCAACTTTGAAAATTAATGTCCGTTTAAAAAGGTATGCGAAACAGGGAAACAAAAATAAAGTAATTTCTATCCTAAATAAATTTAAGCCAAAGAAAAATTACCAAATTATATGTAACCGTTACCCAAACCAATAAATAGGTAAAATGAATTATTTTAACAAGAAAGTTTTAAAAATAAATAAATAAAAAACTTATTTCACAATCAATAAAACTAATACAAAAATTATAAGTCAAATAAAAGAAAGTTTTATCTAACAAAAGTTACATTTTTTCAATAAATTCATATTTTTAGATGGAAATATTCTCTACAATTTTTGTTTATAGAAATTTATCGTTCATGAATGGAGTCAATTGGTCACCATTTTGTTTCTTTAAACCGTCATGTAGATAATATCATTTAAAACGAAGCAATTTTAGTAATCAATGTCATAACTTGTGCATTGCATAAGTGAACACGTGTAGAAAATGGTTAGATATGTATTAGCATAAAAAAATATTTAAATATTAAATACACATATTATATTTTATTATATTAATAATTTAATATATTATCCTTAATTATTTAATTTGGCAGTATGTAATAAAACTTTTTTCTTTTTCTCCATCGATTTCCCGCCCCTTGGTGCCGGATTGGTGACTAAGCATAAGCTCAGCTCCAAGGGGTGCCATCGCCTCAAGCTACCTCGGAAGGACACAAGACCCCGCCCAGGCAGCCGGGACTCGGTCTTCGTTGCTTATCATGCTTCAAATGACGGGATCCCAAAGGGTTCCCCCCGCAATGAAAAAAAAACAAAAAACCCTAAAAAGGACACCACTAAAATCAGATTTAAATAAAACCAGTAGTATTTTAGTATTTTTAGTATCTTTTATGTCTTATTATTTTATTTTGGTTCTTGGTCTTCCTACTGTTGGTCCGTTTGGTTTTTGTTGTTTCTAATATAAACAAACCTTTCATATTTCATTAAAATAAAATTATATTATAATTTTTTTTTAATTTTTGATGTGATCATTTTGATATTTTAAACCAATATTTAAGAAGCAAGTGAAAGAAAATAATAAAATCCAAACTACAGACTAATGTTCTTAAGAAACACGAATAAAAGCTCTAAATGAATCTGTAAAAGAAAGAAAACAAGAAAAATCTGAAATTTAATACACTTCAGAACAGAGGACGCTAAAGTTCTTTGACATAAAATGGAAGAGTATTAAAGGAAAGTTTTAATCTTGTTATAGTAGAAAAAGACTTCGAAGGTGAGCAAGAAGAAAATTCATCGATTATGTTAAGAAAAATCTGAAGCAGATAACAAAGGAGAAAAAATAATTTAGGAGGAAAAGAGCATAATCTGTAGATCGGTTCATTTTGTATAAGATAAAATAAAAGATAGATATGAAATGAATTTATTACTAGCGGAAAAAATAGCTATGAGAATAAATTATGGCAATATGAACGTTATACAACAGAAAGGTAAGTATAAAAAATTAAATAACAAAATATAGTAAACAATAATTTAAAAAATTTTGTATCCGGATGAAAAGTAAAATTATTAAAAAAATAAAAAGACGCGAGCAGGTTAGCTCAAAGGTAAATCTTTCGTGTTTTATGAATTTTTGTAAACTTAGATTAAAAAAAGAATTAAAAAGATTTTACTTTTCCAGTTATTTGTAGCCAGAACCTAGAACAGTAAACCGTAGACAATAGTAAAGCCGGAAGTGAAATATATGTAATAACATTTAACGTAGCACAGATATTTCGATGTAAGAGAGACTGAAAATGTTTATAATAAAAAGATCTAAAGACCAATCTAATGAATCAGAAGTCAGTAAAGCCCTTCCGACGATAAAGAATTAATAAGCGAGTTAATAAGGATTTTTGTTATAACTTGTAAATTTAGTCTACCTGAGTTAGTTTGAAATGAAAAATATAAAGGTGGGAAGAAAATTAAAATGTACAATAAGTCTCATTAAGATAGCAACCCCTGTTTAGCGGAATCACTTTTGAACGAGTTGTTTTTACAGGAAATATTGATTTCCAAATAAAACGACTCCCTGTTACGTACAAACCTATTACCTCATTGTACAACATGCTCTAAATAACTATGGAAACAAAAGTAGAGAAAGGTACCAAAATATTTGATTGACTGATAACAATAAATTAATATCAACACTACATTCAGTCGATGAAGTTGTTACATCGGTCATTATTTTTAAACGCAACTCTTTGTTATTAAGATTTATTTTTTTATTTTTAATAACTTTTACTTACCATTTCTTAATGAGATATTTCTTCTTTTAGTAACATAGATTTTGAAAAAAAGGATCAGAGCTAACTGCCTCGCTGGAGAGAGCAGTAAGGTGTTTTTGTATTATTTGTAGGATTTCTGTTCGATTCATAGCTACAGTATGAAGATCGACAAACGAATAAACCGTAATTGCGTAGACCTTAAAATCTGATGCAACACATATAATAAATAATAAAAAAAAATTTATAAAGGAAACACATTTTACAGAAAAGTGAAAGTTGTATTCTTCTCACATACGTACACTATAAGAAGATTTTCACCAAACTTTCCCTAACACAAGAAATAATCGCAAACAATTTATAACTGCAAGTATAACAACAATTTCCACTTTATAGAATTATATCGTTAACTGGATTAAATCGCAATCTAGTTCACTGAATAAAAGTAATCAGTCTTAGTATTTCTGGAAATTTGTCGAAGATTTGAGACAGCAAAATTATGGTTGTTTTCCAATAAACAATTATTTTCTGTATTTATCACTTTCCAGATTGTTTCCTGGAATGTTTGTTCTTCCTACAACAGTGTTATCTAAGAAAGATTAAACAAATTTACACTTTAAACAACACTGTAAATATTACAACATATTTCAAATTGCTTTTATATCAAAACTTTATACAGATTTCCTAGGTTGTGATTTGAGAAATATGTTTACAAAATAAACAAATCGCTCGTACCCGATCGGGCACTGTCAACCACACACGCACATATAAGAATAATTTAATAATGATTTAACTACATTAATTTGACTATTCGGCGACCACGTCAATTGAGGGCTTTTAATAAATTTATTGTGTAATTAGCTGGGATTTCGAGAAAGCTCATGAATTGGTAGTATATTTTCGGTAATTGCAGATTGCGGTCTATGAATGAATATTATTATGGAATTTGCTTTAGCAGCATGACAACCACAGAAAACCTATTTCCACTTTGCCAGAACGTAAATCAGGTTCATAGCCCCATGAACGCGACCACAGCAAAATACTTCAAATACTTCAATATCGTGTCGCTGTCTCTATTTAGTATAATACATTTTTGCCCAGAGAATTAAAATGCGGATAGTATGATGAAAATACTAACGTTTTTATTTTAATTCTACGAAACTATTCAAAATATTTGACATAAATTCTTTCAATGTGTAAATATAATTAGATAGTTGAAAACTTTTATTTTGATTATATTTTTAAGTAATTCACCCCTTTTAGTATATAAACAAATTGCGTAAATATCTGAACTTCTGAATAGATTAAATTAACTTAACAGGGTTTCAGTAATTCGGTAGCGTTGTTTTATACAAAGTTTCGTGAAAGCACATACGAGTTACAGCTCACAAAACTATGTTAGTCATAAAGGAATATATTAAAATCACTATTCATATGTAGTAAAAATTAATTAACATTTTTTTACAAGTACTTACTTATTACTAAGTTTTTTATTTTTTTATGAACAAGAAAAATTTATATTTATTGGACATAAGATAAAATTTTAACCACTGGCAAAAATAATTTAAAAAATTACAAAAATGTGTGTTGTTTAAAACACAATTAAATTATTAAAAAAAATGTTCCTTACACTATAAAACTTTAAACTACACGAAATTTAAAAAAAACTTCATTTTATCAAAATATTTAACCAAAATCAATAAAACACCTCACTAAATGAAACTTTTTAAAAAAATATACGAAATATACATAGAGGGAGATCTATAAGATATTTTCAGTTCTTTTCATAAAAGGCAATTAAAAATTCCCTTTAATACAAGGGAATTAAAAATTCCCTTGTATTATTTTCATCTTTTTTTAATACGTTGCGTTATATTTTAAAAGAAAAAAAAAACAGTTGCGAAATTTATAATTTTAAGTATTAAAAATAAAAAAGCTTTTAAAAGAAGTAATTATATTCTCCAAGTTATTATTTTCACAGCTTTTTTTTATCTGTACATTGAAAATGTAGATATGTAATTAAAACATGAAATTTTATTAAATAAAGACCCGTCATCAAAAAATAAATTGATGCGGCAAACAGTAGGAAAATCCTATTAGCATTCTTTTTTACGGAAATACCAGTGAATTAATTACAACATGTGTTTTTTTAATAACTTTTTCAAGTAGCTTAAAGCAAAACCGTAACAAAAAAAATAAACAGAAAAAACCTTGAGATTAATACCACGTAAAAATAACATACAAACAACGTAGAAAACAACTTTTTATAGAAGAGAAAAATATTAATACTACAAGAAAAAAATGTTAAAATAACACAATCAACAACGCTTGTAAAACTAGTATTTAAATAATTATGAATATATGTTTTTAAATTATTAAAAATTCTATCTAGCATACAATAAAAATATTCAAAAAGTTAATTTTCTGTAGAATTAAATTACTAAAATTATCATTAGAAATAGAAATTTAATATGCTTGTAAACATTGTCGAAATAAGTTAATTTCACAGCATAATGATTCATAGAATTCTATCCATTGTCTTAAAGTTTATTATTATTATTTATTATTAAAAGTTTATTATTTATTATAAAAAAAAATTTTAGTTAGAAATAATTTAGGACTAAAACAGAATTTTCTGAATCATTTTGAGGCATTTTAAAATAAATCATAAAATCAAAATTGTAGGAAATAATTAATTTTTTTATACCAAAGTAAAATTTATAATCGGTTACACTATTACGAAAATCATAAATAAATATCTAAAGAGGCTTACATCTAAGTTCTTCAAAAATTACATAGTAATATTCCTATTCAGAACGTTTAATGTAAGTACACATATAAAGCTAGGTGAGAGAACAGTGCCAATAGTAGTTCATTACAAAACAACATCAATCATAAGAATTCATGAACAAAAGAAAAAAATAAAATAAAACTATGATTACTAATGAAAGAATAAAAACTAAAAATGAATGAAACGAAATAATGATGTGATGGGAAAATACTAAGTTGGTACATTTCCACCTCAATTCACAAAAATCACTAAGTTCCAACAAGTGGAGTCGTTTTAACCGTCTAACTTCTTCACTATTGTCAAGAAGGTTAATAGTTAAATCGTTTATTTGGTTGTTTAGCCGCAATTTTAATTTATTACTGAATGACAGTATTTCTTCTCAAACTAACGGTAAACCCAGATATTCATGGATTTCAATGTTCTTATAAACTAACTCTGTGATGCTTTTCAACAATTTGTTTTGGAATCACTGTTTGCGGTACCCCAAAGTCTCATAGGTCCAAATCGGTTTCAGAATAGTCGTGTACAATAATTGTTTGTTCCTACCGCACATTTAAACCTCGGGTGTCGAGCGCCAGACAGCTTCCTGTAAGACTGAGCACAAATATTGCGTTGCATTACTGATATCACTTAGCATTAGCGGATCACTTCAATCGTAAAGACAGCACCAGTTCGTCCTCCACCCAGCTTCGAAACGAATCCCAATCGATCCTGTTATTGAAGAGAACAAGCGATTTCCTTTTCTTTTCGTACTAATGAAAAGTAGGACAGGTGAATAATCAGACGTTGAATTGTAGCTTTTTCTAACTTCAGTTTACAATGATGAAATTCCTAAAGACACATACAAGTCCGACAGCATTATCGGATCCGACGGCCAGTAAGTTAGTTGCAACCCAGAGATAATGTTGCAACATTGAGATGCATGTTGACGATGCAACCCTTTAAAGTCCTGCTTCTAGTAGTTATAAACTGAGAACACAAGAAATATTTTTCATGTTCCAGTCACCTTCTATGATAAAACGGGATCCTAGCGTTGAAAAGAACTCACATAATGAGCCATCCGTGATCATGTGGCGAGGTGAACAGTAGATCACCGACAGTGTGAGAGGTCCATGTCAATCTAGGATGTCAACTGTGATCGCCTGAATGTGATCTTACCAAACTGTGGTAGTTGGTGGTGCTTTATCACATTTCTAATGAGCACTGCAGTACCTCCATGCGCTCTGCCATCAGAATGATTAGTCGTGGAGACTGCATACCCACGAAGGCTAAAGACGATATCAAACGGTGTTTTGCTAGATTCATGAAAAGAATATGTAATCGAAATTCTAGATAAACAAGTTAAAAACTTAAAATAAATTTAATAATTCCTAATTTCAAATATCCTTGTTTCCAATATCCTAATTTCAAATGATAGATTCTGTAAATAAGGCACTTTTAAATATGAGTAGTTTGTACAATGCTTTGCAGAACACAATTAAAGCCAAGAGGACAATTTTTTAAATCTACCATGAAATTGTTTCAATTATTAATGTATTTCCGTTTATACAAAATGATGAAAAGTTACGAAATTTTGATACAAAACCAAATGCAAATTCGTCGGTAGCACTAATGATCCAATTAACGATGAAAAAGACAAATATTTTGAAGAATTGAAGGATAATAGTTTACACAGAAACCTATTTCGGATATGTCACAGAGCTCGTAAAGTTTTAAGCAGGGTTTTTTATTTTTTAATAGTTGTCTTTTTTAAGAACTCCAGAGAAATACTCATGTAATTTTTTTTGCAAACTGCTTGCAATAACATAACTTCCAACTATTTATGTACTATTTCACAGATAAATTCACTTACAAATATTAAAGCATATTCACATAGGTCCAGCTACATAGTTTGTAAGTTGGGAATAATTAAATGTTAGTTGGCGATGTTTTAAAATTCATGACCAGTTTCCCACTGAAAAATAAGTATTTTAAAAAAACATGAAAATATTGGGTAGCCTTATTCATTAATAATAATCGCTTCAAAAAATTTCTATATTTTGTAGTTTTATACTGATCACCTCAACAGTGAAGCGATAAAACAACAGAATATGGCTGCTTCTGTTTCATATTTTCCATTATTCATTAATCACAAACTATTCAGATATGCTCTCGTAGAAATCATGCATAAAAAAAAAATTAAATAAATCTGAAAAATAAGGTATTCAATATTTTTTAGTAATTTATCTTACCGTAAATAAAATCGTCAAAAAATTAATTATCATTATTTTTATTAAAAATTTATGTACAATGCCATGAAAGTGAAATACTGTACCGGGTTATATTTAGCTAAAACTGTAGAAATATATAATAAAAGATTATTATTATTGTTACTATCATTTGAAAATATTAAATCTCAATAATGGAAATATGAAGCCGCTTAAATTTTTAGACACTAGTCGAAAGTTTACATATTTATAATGTGAAAGATTCAACATAATTCGTATGAAGTTTGCAAACCTATTTGACAAACAGGAGGAAAGGGTTTCAAACAACAAATTCCATCAACTTGACTTCTACCCTTGTAAAGTATCACCCCTTAGGGAAATATATCACGTTGAAAACTTCACGAGACAAGTATTTCCCTTCAATATTGTACAATTTAGTTAAAAATGAAGATCAACATGTATTACACGGAAAGTAATAAATTTATAAAGCTGTCCGTCTACTTTGATAATATTTTTTTTTAAACTAATCTTGTGATTAAATAAATGAAAATTTCATGACTTAGATTGGTAAACATTAGAAGAAAAATAATTTTGTTTTATTCTTATCTACAACAGAATCGCTGTTTTATGCAGTATATTATTATACATTCATAATTTAGCGTTATTATTATTATTGTTGTTGTTGTTGTTTTTATTATTATTATTTGCCTCGGAGATTCACGTCCGGAATTTCAGTATGAGGGGCCATTGGGGCATACCTCAATCAGTGCTGTGGTGCATTTAACACAGTTAACATAGTAGACGTCCAATCCTGCACTCTCCAGAATTACTGATTTTTGGGCTTTTGGATTATGAGTTTAGGATCCCGGCCAACCTTTTCTTAGTATTTCTTTAAATTTTTGTTAAATAATCTGTTGGCTGTTATCACAATGGGAATAACTTATATTGAGTTCAGTCTGTAAGTTTCTTTATATTCTACTGCCAGAGTGTTGTATTTGGTTATTTTATCTGTTTCAGCCCTATTAATATTGTGATCTGATGGGTGAGTGACGTCAATGAGAAGAGAAGTTTTTTCTCTAATGTTGTGTAGAACTATGTCTGGTCTATTTGCAACAACAAATTTGTCATTATTTTTGGGGAGATCATAATACAATCTATAATGCTCATTTTCCAATGTAAGTTTGGCCTTATATTCATAATAAAGACAATGAATGCTCCCTGTCATCTACAAGTCGTAATTTTAATGCCAATGCCTGATGAACAATGTATACTATAAGATTGTGGCGATACAGAAATCCCGTGTTAGCCAAGTTGGAGCATCCACTTATCAAATGATCAATTGTTTCTGTTGATTGATGGCATACTCTGCACTCATCACTGATGTCCTGATTTTTTATGAACTTTTTGTAATTGATTGTCGCATTGACCTGGTCCTGGATGGCATGGATAAACCCTTCAATTTCTTCAAATAGAGACCCATCCTTTAGCCAACACGTAGATGCGTATTTATCGGCATTTTCGAGAGATTATTATTATTATAAATAATTAAAAAAGATTTTAGTAATAATAATATTCTTTTATTATTATTATGATTATTATTATTATTATTATTGTTATTATTATTATGAGATCTACCTATCTCTGTGGCGGAGTAGTGGTATCTCGGCCTTTCATTCAGAGGTCCCGGGTTCGAATTCCTGTCAAGCACGGCATTTTTCACACACTATATAATTCATTTATCATCCATCGCTAATTGTAAGAAAGCGTAAGCCTGTTGTTACTACACAAATAAATAAATTATTATTAATATAATAATAATAATATATAGATATATATATTTATAAAATTATATACTAGCAGACCCATCGCGGCTACTCTCTCGCTATACAGTTTCTTGCGTTTCCCGTCGCGGTCAGAGAATGTTTAGTCGCTCTGGGTTCGCTTCACTCATCTTTCCTATCTAGCCACGGTACTCTGTCCCCTGGACCTCTCTGTGTTCATTAAACTCATACTTGAGAATAATAATAAATAAAAATTAAACCCTGCTCAATTTATAAAAATTATCAGTGTATTGTAATTTCTACACAGCAACAGTTTTGGTCAGTACACACCTTAACTTTGAGTGATCTAAGAATGTGGGTTTCAAAACAGTCGGCCTTAAACATATTAGTTATAACTGGTTACCCGTTCGAAGTACAGGTAAAAATGTATTTTTCCCGGTTCTTAACGTTACCCGATAAACAATACTAGAAAGTGACCGTAGTTTGTTTCTCTATTTTTTTATATACTTTTATTTTATGTTTTTTAGTCTGGTAACCGAAGGCAGATGCAGCCAGTCGCGTCGTACACACAATAACAGTGGCTGTGTTGCTTGAGCCGTCGCGTGATACAATATCCCACCCCTTAAAAAATTGAAATTACAAAAAACCTCGAAAATAGTTTTTAGATATTTATCTGAAGAGTATCTGCAAACTCCCAATCTAGTGAATATGTCGTTTAGTTAGTCGAAAATGGAGAAAATTTTCAAGCATTGTTCAAATTTTTTTTACTTTTATTCACCCCTTTTCAGGTTGAATTTCAGGAAATCTAGAAATTTGTTTTTAGATATTTAAATTAAAATTACACAAACCAAAATCAAGTTGATATCTTCATTTTTCCGATCCATTAAAAAAAGGAGCCGGGTTTCAAAAAAATTCAAAATTCATTTTAACCCTTTAAACAGAGAATTTGAAAAAAATCCTTTCTTGTTGTGCACTTTCACCGTAAGAATAACATGTATACAAATTTTCATCAATTTATCTTCAGTAGTTTTTGCTGAATGTTGATGGATCAATCAGTCAGTCAGGACATGTTCGTTTACTGGTATATACTCATATATATTATAATTTCACTACACAAGTTGGTAAAACTTAAATATTTGTAAGTAAAAGTAGGGTTTAATCATACAGTAGATTAGTAGTAAACAACAATGTTAAACTCAACACAATTAAATAGTGTTGGCATAAGTTCTCACAAAAATTGTTTTAAGTCGCAACAAACAAATTGGAAACATTAATACTGAAAAATAAATAGCTAAAATAATAAATACATGTATATGAAAATACAAGATAAAAACAAATTAACAAAAATACAGGCTAATATTTATTCAATGAAAAAGGTATCTTTAATAAATTTAATATTTTTCTGGAATGTGTTATTGATTTTTATCAGGTGTCATTTTCAATTGATCTTAGAGTTAGTTTTAGTATTTATTTATACACACGCGTACTGTGTATAATTTATCATATATATATATATATATATATATATAGGATACCCGAAATATTATTATTATTATATTTTGTATTTATTATTGAAGTTATACGTCTTTTGGCGCGTTAGGAGAAACTGATCAGAGTGTATTTTCGGCAAGTTACGGAAGTTCCGCGCTCCGATGTAACACACCATGAAGATTTACGCAGACCCAAGTGGATCAGTTTTCACGCACATGCGTGTAGTGTCTAATTCAGTCAGCCGTTCAAGTGATTAGCACGTATTGTAAACATAACAAATATTGAGTCGTAATAAATATAAATTTATATATGTATTTATATACACGGAAGACTGGTATTTTAACCCGTGAATATTGTTGTTCATTTTTATAAAACTTTATTTATATTGTAGCATATATTTATTTATTTTTTTATGAAAATTGTCCATCAAGATTTGAGGTTAATATTTATGTAAGTATTATTTTTTATGAGTAAAATTATATTTTTTAAAGTCGCAGAAAATAGCATACATCAGATAAATGATTGATTTTGCATAAATAATTTTAAATTTACCAAAAACAAAATGTTTGATAAAATACACAACTATATAATAAAACTATTTGTATCATATTTTTCATACCATAAGTCGCTATAATTCTCGTGCCTATTCAATCATCATCCGAAGAATTAATGGAACTAAACTAATCGAAATATACCCGATGAATTTTGTTTTATATGACAACGAATACTTAAATACTTTTTAAAATGTATAAAATAAATATTTTATTTAATTTGAGTGTTATTTATTCAAACTTTTATTCATGGTATTTAATGTCGTTTATCGATCGTTTGACTTAGTTTAGATTTGTTTGAATTCGTAAAAAAGTTATTTTTTTTTATTCACGCCAATAAAATATAACTTCTTACGTGCGTACATAAGTACATACGAGCTTATTTGATTATTACCCTTATTTTATTTTTCTTACAATAAAATAAAATATTAATCAATAAGAACGAGTGAAACTTCTACTCAAATTTTAACAAAACTTTATACAACTTATACGAGTGGCTATAAAAGGAATATTAAATATTACGTTTACATTTCAGTTTGATAAGTTATTGTTCTTTTATAAGCTATTCATAAATTATTTATTCTTCGAATGAATTACTAATAAGCCATCTTCGCTTCGAAAGGGAAAAAATGTTTAAAGCAGGAAGGATAAATCTGAATCAACTCTCATTTAAAAAAAAAGATAGATAATAACTTTTCTTTTAATTACACAAATTAATAAATAAAGGGAAATTTTAACACAAAATTGCAATAAACTAATAACCTGTTTTAAATCCGAGTATAAAATTATTGTGCAAGCAACTTATAACAAAAACAAGTTAAGACAAAGAAGACAGTTGGGCAAAGAACGAATGATTTTAGGTGTTAGTTTTGAGAATCGGATGTAGTTCTTAGCAGCTGCTATTAGGCACTAAGATAATAAACGAAGTTTGTTCAAAGTTGCCCTAAGCGTTTTTAGTGTTTGATATTGCCAAGTTGCATTAGAGAATGTTATAAATCGGCATTTTCATATAATAAATCGCTACTTTATATATAATACTAAGACCTTTAAACAAAAATATTTAAAAAAATAAATCGACCCATAATTATCATTTAACCTAAATGGTAATTCCTGAATGAGATTCCATAATAATTTACATTCCTGAAGTCATGATTTCGAAACTAAAATCATAATTTAAAAGGTAGGGAAGTATCAAGGTATTAGGTATTAAATATTAAGGTAAGTTTAAAAGGTAAATATTTAAAAGGTAGTCAACCTATACGATTTAAATTAAATTAAAATATTCTCATTTTTATTGATTTGTTTAAACAACTATAATATACAATGTAATTGCCTAAATAAATATATCATTAGAAAATTTGGCAATAAAGTTGTAATACTCTCCTGACATTGGTTAATTATTCTTATGTAAATCTTTATGTAAAGGTTTATGTAAATCTCTGTACAGAATCAATACCGATTTACATAAATGTGAACCTAATTACCACTAATTCACTCTATATACACATATAAATATGTGTACATATACAGATTATGAGAGGTTAATATACATATTGTCGATACTGGGATACCGAATAGCAGTACTGGCCTACCTTCAGTTTGGATACACGGTGTTATTACTCATCCTCTGCTTTTGTGTTTGTGAATGTAGTTCGCTGATACAACTTTTAAAGTTTTATAACATTGTGTTTACATAAATATTTTTTTTTGATTACAACAAAAAGTAGGACTTTTGAAAACAAAAATATTAGTTATTGGTACGTGATCGATCAATTATGAAAATACACTTACACCGTAAGAAGAACGTGTATACAAATTTTCATCGTTTATCTTCAGTAGCTTTTACTGGGCATTGATGAATCAATCAGTCAACCTATCAGAACAAGTTATTTTACAGGTACAGATATATATGTTGCTTCATGGTTTTAGCATTAATTTAACAAGATTCGTTTAGTAATTATTAAACCAATTAAATAAAAGAGTTGGTTCAAACAGTCGCCACTTTTTATTCTATAAAAATTGTCAAATTAAACATCTGTACTCTCAGTGAAAAGAAGTGGAACAGTCAGCATCAATAGCCTGGAACTTGGACCACCATTTAGATTGTTTTAAATGTAAAGAAAACCGAAGTTATTTTTAACAATTCATTCAAATAAATCACTTTAAAGTTACTTAACGTCAATGGTAAATGTAAAAAAACCATTAAAGCTTTTAAAGAAATGATTTTATTTGATGAATAATTTAGTAAGGGAAAGCTTGTATCTCAAATTTTAATATTACCAGAAAAATATTTATAATAATAATAAAGTACTAACAATTTTTTTCAAGAGAATAGTACTTAATAAAAAAAATTAAATTCTGAATTATGTTGTCATGATATTCCTTCTAAGCTGATTAAAACAAATTAATACAATTTGACAATTAATTAAGAAGAAAAAAATTACTTCACTTATAATAATTTCGGCTCATCAAAAGGAAAAGGATAAATTAAATTAGTAATAAATAATTTACGCAATTTGTTAAACCTGGGTATTTTAATACAAGATCAACCTGTTTGTTCTTTTTAAAAAAAATTGTCAGTAATTACTCTCTCTCCTAGTCGGCTTAAGATATCTCGATTTTTTACCTTCAAATTACCTTCAAATTACCTTCAACGTCCCATACAACACTAAATTTTAAAAGTTTTTCATTCTTTTCCAGTTTGCTTTTCCGTTTGTCTATTTTCGCTGACATGAACAATTGTGTATTCCAAACAAATTTTTAAATAACTGGTACTTTTATCGAATATTGGTGCCACCAGTTGTTCCCTTCAAATCAGTGGCTTTTTCAAACGAATTTCATTATTCATTGATAATCTACGTGCTACTGCGTTATTATTACCTCAACTTAAAGATAACGGAAAATTTATCTACTGACTGCTACATGGCGACTTATGGGATCAGATAGTCTGTATTGCATCGAAAATTTTCCGAAACGGGTTCCCATCCTTTACTATGCCACACATCTCGTAAATTCGGCAAAGTAGGATTCCAAGTGGTGCATGGCAGTTTCCCTGTGTTTTTTATTCCACATTTCACCGACCACCAACACCGTTGAATGGTTTGAGTATGAGTACGACTGTGAGCATCAACAAAATGGAATGCGATGATTCATAGTGTAATGGCGGATCCATCCGTTTCTAGTGAATCGATTTGATATGCACACGAGAAATCCGAGTACAATGTACTGCCGTCATTAACGTTGACTTTGATAGCATTCAGCAGGGTATTAATCGATCTATCAGCAACTTTCGCAACGAAACACTCGTCGTTTTCAGGAAAAATATCGTCAAAAACCCATTGCTGTGGGTTTTTGCGCCTCGCACGGTATTTGCGCCTCGAGAACAGCGTCTCATCGATTTTGAAGACCCTACAATTTCCCTCAATTTTACCATGATTGTGGTGTTCAATATAATCGATACACACTTCTCTAATAAAATTATTTCAATCGACCCGTACCCGATTCACGGTGACATAGAGTAACACTTAATTGATTAAACGCATCACGGTCACAAAGCTTTGTGACCGTGATGCTCAAAATTCGATACTCAGCTGAGTATCGAATTTTTCAGCTACTTACCGACGCGCATACTGACTTTCGACCGGCAAGTATATTTGTTGCAACGTTATATTAAACCGTCATTTTCGTAAAGACACATAACTCGTCCGTTGTAACATGTCCTGATTCCCGGTAAAATGCCACGCAGTTGTACGAACTCAATCGCATCGTGTTTGTTAGTCGGCAAATTCCATTCATCCATTTCTTTAGTCGGTAGCGAAATTAAACTGTTTTCACGATAAACACACAGAACCAATCCTTGATAACCGCTGCAAAACATTAGATACAGATACCGAGTTCAATGAATATGAATGTCATAAGGAAACTTACTCTATCTTATCCTTTCCGTTCGAGATATTTAATCAAATAGCAGTCCTATATTGGACAAAATAAATAAATTGGGTATTTAAACAAATAATCAGTAGCGCCGGTATTCGATAAAAGGCTTTAGATCCGCATTTAACACTTCTTTCCTATTTGATAATTCACTTAAAAATGTTATCGCTTTGATTTTGACTTAATCCTTTCATTGATTGTCATTAATTTAAGAATAGAAATCTTACATCCTATCTATATAACAAATATTTACAACTTGTAATATATCATGTCATCCTTCTAATAATTAATTTATATTTTTCCTAATTTAACTCTCACTTCCTTATTTCTATTTTATTCTTATTTGTTTTCAAACTGATCGTTTCGGCAGGTAATAAATTTATTCTATTCAGAATTTCTCGAAATCAATTTTTAGTTTTTGCCATAAGACAAATCTTAACTTTTTTTTTGTTTCTCTGAATAGTAACGAAAATAGACTATAACTACATTTATTCTGTATTTTTCAAACGCTAAAACTTTTAAATTTATTAAAAATACACACTAATTCGTTTTCAAATTTAGTTTAAAACATTAAATACCTGTTTATTTAATGTTTATATGATTTGCTTGTATGTTTTGTGTGATTTGCTTATATTGTTGACAATATAAGCAAATGATGTTAATAAATGAATAAATAAAATAAATTTTAATAAGAGCATTATTAGTTTACTAAATTGCACTTTAACGATGATTAGCTTGAGTGGTCACTTATATTTATAAGAAAAATATGACATTATTTAAATATGCCATAGTAAATATGCCATAATTTAAATTCTATTGTAGATTTCAATAGATTGTTCCTTATCATTTGAGATTGCAAGAATGAACTTTTTTATAAATAAATCGTTAGAAATTATTAGAAATCATAGGAAATGAAGTTTGACCTACAACGTAATAAAAAATTATTTGCTGTGACTTACGATAAAGAATTATCTTTAGTTGTAGTAGTTACATTCCCTAGATTAAACCGAATTTAAAGATCAATAATCCTTAATAAATAAACTAAATTAGGAGTAATATAACTTTTATTACGTGTTCAGAATGATCTGTGAGTATTATTTTAGGAGATCTTGCTTCCAATAAAAGCTACATAGTCAATTTTCCGATACACTTGCTTCTAACATATTTTTATAACGGATACAATAAATAAAGAAAAATAACCATCAAAATTTTTATCGACTACAAAGACAATTTTTCTAAAAAAATTGTCTTTGCAGTCGGTTGTCTTTACGATCGGCTGCTATATCTTTATATAGCAGCCGATCGTTCATAAAACATCTGGTAGAGAGAACAGACTACAGAAAATCATTTATACGACTAGGTTGTTTTTGACATCACTCGAACACGTGAGAAAGAAATGATTTTTAATTCATGTAAAACAACTACGGTAAAATTTTACATACAACTTGATCTAAAATATTCAACATTTTAAAATGTTAAAAATTGGAAATAAATTTGCTTGCACTGCAGTGTGTAAAATCGTATTCTACAGCGTGAGCTTTACATCGAAATGTTCTACAACCGAAACTAATACAGAGAATATTATCATATTATGAGTATACTGATTATGCTCTAAAATCTAGTTTATAAAATTGAATTAAAATTATTATGTAAGCTTAAAATAATTATAACTAAGAAATATTACTTATGATTTAAGTTTATTTATTTAAGTGAGAGGCAATCCATGTATTTTTTTAAGCGGTTGAGTGAAATTTACATAATCTAATGTTGTAAATAACAACGTAAGATGTAAACAATAAACTTTCTGATACACTACTCCATTCGACTAATTTTATTTATCATACCATACTTTTCCTACTTTCACACACTTACGCACTTTACACACTTATCATACTTTTAAACATAATTTACGTGTGTAAAATCTAAACACAATTTTAAAAAGGTAAAATAAAATAAATTTTTAAATAACAATTCCTAAATTCTTTGGATCCGATAATTAATCGATTCTACATTTAGTATGTACATTTAGAAAGGGTTCCTGAATTTCTATATATTCTATTTAGGTTGAATTTATATTGTCCATAAAAAGACAGAAGTACCGTTCCTTCCACAATCATAATTCACTACAACAGATTACAAACATTTAAAAAATTTACGTTATAACTTTCTTTCAATTAAAATAAGAAAGAGTACACTGCATTGTTTCTAACTACTTCTTAAAAAGAAAAAGTATTTAACAATGATTAAATTAATTTTATTATTTATATTTCGGACTTTATGTTAACTTTATCAGATCAATAGAATCTATGTAATTCTTTTAGAAACAAGGGATAAAGATTAAAATACACGACTTCCAAAAAAATGAAAAAACTTTGCTGTTTAATATAAAATAATTACTATTTCTAGGCAGTCGTGTAATAAGGTTCATTTTGGAGTATAGCTGCTGATTTTTGTTCTGGTTTGGTTCCACAGTTATTTTGTATTATATACTAGTAAATACTCCCTTTGAATTTTTAAAATCGGAATATTTTTTTGCGAAGATTATAACAACATTTCCGAATAACCTGATCTGTTATCGAGAGTGTACCTGATGCTTGCAAAAGTTAGCCTTCAACCTACTAGCAAATACCGCGTTTGAATTTTGAAAATCGGACAATTTTTTGAAGAGATATTACAAGAGCACTCCATTGCACCTTCCAAAACAGCGCCCCAGAGTCACTCCGTTTGTTATCAGTTGATGGTGATGATTGATCTAGCCTCGGACGAAGTGCTTGTATTACCTCACCACTCTTATCTCACACGCAGTCCTCACGGGAAGCCCATTATTATTATACAATTTTTTTTAAATATTATTTTATTTTATTTAACACAAATTTAATTCAATTATTTTTATAATATTATTCATTCGATTGATTCCAATCATTCAGTTCAAACCCAGCTCACACAGTGACAAAGGCTCCCAGTTTGCAGTTCATTAATTCAATTGATTAAAGTTTGTGCTTCAACTGGTAAATTCCCCCTACTACATTATATTATATATATATATATATATGTGTGTGTGTGTGTGTGTGTGTGTGTGTGTGTGTGTGTGTGTGTGTGTGTGTGTGTGTGTGTGTGTGTGTGTGTAACCTATATATAGCCTATGACACTCCCGGTAACGAATATTCCAACATGGAGTCATACATCTTAATCCGTTCAGCCGTTAAGCCACTACGCTGAAACAAATATACATACATACAACCTAAATACATTACACTTCTTTTTGGGCATTCGTGTAAAAAGAATCAGTAGAATCTTTTTCTCAAAAATAAAAAAAAATTTGTTTTTTGTAACGGCTTTTCATATAACATGGAATTTCAACAAACAGGCAAAAGGGTTCAAATTAGAGTCATCAATTATAAAATGAGTTATTACACAGGACGCTAGTTACAGTCGGCTACAGCAACAAATGTGGCTAAAGTACAGTTATTTATGTATCCATTTTACAGATCAGGATATTTAAGTGAAAATGTACATACAGACATTCATAATTAATTACACTTGCCATAAACGATATTAATGATAAATAAAAAAAATATATTCATACACAACAAAACACATGGATATTGTGGAATACCCTACAAAATATTTACATAATAGTAAATAATAAATTATTATTATTATTATTGTTGTTGTTATTATTATTATAAAATTATTTTTTTTTTAAATAGTAACATTACAATCATAAATGAGTAATTAACAATCTATTTCTTTTGATTAACCTGAAAAAGCATATTCACATTGTTTAAAAATTATTAACTTAGCCTTCTATTAATCAGTCAATTGTACTTTTTTTACCTGGGTTTTGCTCCAATTGCAACCAACAGCTTGCTGTACCCGGCTTGCGAGCCGGGTACATATTTCCAGAATTTTTTTTAAACCAATATAATAAGTAAAAAGATGTTAAGTCATATTTATCTGATCAGACATTACCATATAATAAAAAAACTTTTTAAATGGTAAAAGTTAAGAATTCCAGATACTCGTATTAATTAATACATACCGAAAAGCTTAAATAATGGATAAAATTTACTCATTTTATTGATATATTATCATTAGATATTTCTAATTATTTCTGATATACTTAAATGTTACGCACCAATGTAAGTTGAAAGCAGATTATACGAAAATTATCTTATATTATCATATCACCAAAAAATTAAGATTGGAACCCTACTTACTGAGAAACGATTAGAAATGACTGTTAGTAAGATAAGGGTACGAAATTTTTCAACCATTATTACATCTTCCTCGTTAAAATGCATGTATAGCACCTCCGAGGTGATAATATGTATAAATAAAACAGAATAAAAGTTCATCCTTTATATCACAAAAACCAGAATTACCCTGAATAAAGTATTTTACACATGGTCAGTTGAATTAAATTATTAAAGTAACCCGTTTGATAACCAGGAGGTGTAAAAAATACTTTTGGTTGCTACAATAATAAAAAATATATAAAATGAATGAAGTATAATTAATCCATCTTCAAATATATGTTAAGTCTCGTAACCAAACGTTGAAAAGAGATCTGACATGAGACATCAATTACTATCGGAAATGGCGTAAGTATTTTATGGAATAACAAGAGTTATTTCCTAAATAACCAGGTTATTTAGGAAAGCGAGATGTATATGTAAGAGTAAACAGTTACTGAATATACTTTTGAATATCAACATGCCAAATACACTGAAATCCAACTTTAAAAGAAATACTTTCAATCTTTTACTACAGTAAGCGATTGTATAATGAACGGTATTTACTTTACAGAAAGCAACTGTAATGAAAACCAGTTGCACTTCAATGCTTCGTATTGTATCCCTTTGTGCGGGAACAATCATATAAACTGTCTCTCCTTAATAGTGGAATCAAGCGAAAGTACAAAATAGGTACGATCAAGAGAATGTAACAAACATTTATGTTACACCGTTAATGAATGAAAAAGAAACAACTAGATATATTAGAACTAATTAATTTTTTAACTATTTTTAATAGAAAACAATAAAATTTGATTTTTATATTTTTTTCAAGATATACTCAAAAATTAAAGCTTTTTTTATATAAACTAACACCGAGAAAATTTAATTGACGATCAATACTGCTTTATTGTAAACATTATTAGTACGTGATTTAAGCGCTATATTAGCTATTAAATTCAGTCTCTGAACGAAAAATAGCGATATCCAGATTGTATTTTATAAATTAATGCGCTTAAACTTCCCTATTCTACGCAAAGGTTATAAGCTTTCAGCAGTATATAAATTCCAAACAAAACCACGCTTAAGCTTAAACATATCACAGTTCAATGTTATAATTAAACTGCTACTTATTATCAACCACTACCACTTAGACTAAGTTTGAAAAGATTGTTTGAAATATAAAAATAGATACTATAAATGTTTTATATCTAACGATATCTTGCCATATTAATTTTAATGGCCACATAACGGAATATACTTTTTTTGCATGTTTAATGCCAACCGGATTAAAGACAAATTAGCTTTCACAGTATAACAAATTTATTTTGTTTTTAGTGCTATTTTTGGGGTTTTAAATAAAAAATAAATAATTGAAATGAAATTACACGGGGTTTACAGAAAATTTATCTGAAAAAATCTGATGTGGACACCACATGACATCCTTGTACGCCTATTAAATTAGGCGTACAAGGTATACTTTTTCCTTTTGAAATAGGAACTTTCAACCCGCCACCTGAACCACTACATCACAATTTATTTGTGGTGTGAAAAGATGTATATTACTCTTCAAGATACACTGTCGACCTATTTTCAGTTATAAATTTTTTTACGGCAGTCATATACTGAATACAACTAAACCTTATGACATGTCGCTCAGTTCTTTTCTTTCTGTTATTTTCGGGTTTTCTCCACTTAAAGCCTAATTCTTTTATTATTTTTTTCTCAATTCGTCTCTTTTTTTCTTAATAACCAATGGAATCGTTAGGCGCTAAGCTTATCTTTTTTATCGTCGGCAGTGTTTTAAGAGTTTCGTAAAATTCATTTGTAGTCCGTCTCAACCCACACTTGTCAAAGTCATCTAGTCCCGTGGCAGGCATTTCACGGGATTTGTATTTTATTGGAGTAGAGAAAGAATTCTCAGCCGGATTTTCAGTTAATTTTTCTAGCAACCGCTTTTTGGACTTGGAATCGTGACACCCACACACAGCTGCTATTCTTTCTTCATTGCCTACTACGCAAAGGCATAAAATACAATTTTGAATGAGGATTAAGTCGGTCTATTTATTTACAAGTAATTCTCCCCTATGATAATTTGTGCTAGACAACTTGTCTAGTACTACAAATATTGTTCCTCCTTATATGTACAATACTCCACAATGCCTAAGAGAACTGTCATCACCTAACCGTGATTACCGTGATTAAATTAGTGAGGTTGGGTGGGAAGACGAAAACGACTTTTGGTTAGGTGATTTTAGAATAATTAACTCAGCTTCAAAAAATGGGCAGGCTGGAGTAAGTTTCGTAATAAACAAGAGTAAAATATTCAAAAATGAATAGCGATAGAATCATTATAATAATGATAAAACCAAAACCTAACCCGACATCAATTGTTAACGTCTATATACCTACAAGTGTCCATGATAATGATTAGGAGAGTATGTATACGAAGAAACTGACGAAGCAATTAAACATAAAAGGAGATGAAAATTTAATAATAATTGGAATTTGAATGCAAGTATTGGAAAAGGCAAGGAAGGAAATATTGTGAGTGAATATGGGCTGGGCAAAAGAAATGAAAGTGGAGTCCGACTTATACCACTTCTGCACGAAGTATAATTTAGTAATTGCCAACACCCAGTTTAGAAATCATAATAGAGGAATATACACATGCCAAAAGCCAAGAAATCAACTCGTGGACTGCAAATCTTACCCTGGAGCAGACTTTGATATCGACCGTAACATAGTGGTAATGAAATGTAGATTGGGGTTTAAAAACCTGAAGAAAAGGTGTCAGCTGAATCGGTGGAATTTACAGAAGCTTGAGGAAGAGGAGGTAAAGAAAATTTTTGAGGAGGACATCGCAAGAGGTCTGAATAAAAAAGATAAGGTAGAAAATGTAGAAGAAGAATGGCAGAATGTTAAAAAGGAAATTCTTAAATCAGCAGAAGTGAACTTAGGCGGAACAAAAAGAACTGGTAGAAAACCTTGGATATATTGCAGCTGATGGATGAACGTGGAAAATATAAGAATGCTAGTGATAAAGAAAGAAAAAGGAACTACCGATAATTTTGAAAGACTATAACAGCAAGTGAAAACTAGCGAAAGAAGAGTGGATTAAAGAAAAATATTCAGAAGTGGAAAGAGAAATATCATTGGTAAAATAGGCGGAGCCTACAGGAAAGTTAAGAAAAATTTTGTGGTACATAAATTAAAATCGAATAATGTGATAAATCTAATAAAGATGATACACCGATTTATAATACGAAAAGAAAGGTCGATAGGTGGGTGGAACATATCGAAAAGTTATACGGAGGAAATGAATTAGAAAATGGTGTTATAGAGGAAGAAGAGGAAGTCGAAGAGGATGAAAGGGGAGAAACAATACTAAGATCTGACATTAAGAGAGCATTAAAAGATTTGAATGACAGAAATACTTCTGGAATAGACGGAATACCTGCAGTATTACTGCGCAGTGTAGGTGAGGGAGCGACAGAGAAATTATACATATTGGTGTGTAATATTTACGAAAAGGGGGAAGTTCCTTGGAAGTGAAATTTGGACGGTCGGAGTACCTCAGAAGAAAAGATTAGAAGCTTTTGCAATGTGGTGCTACAGGAGAATGTTAAAAATCAGATGGATGGATAAAGTGTCAAATTAAGAGATGTTGCGGCAAATTTATGAAGAAAGAAGTATTTGGAAAAATATAGTTAAAAGCAGAGACAGACTTATAAGCCACATTTTAAGGCATCCTGGAATAGTGGCTTTGATATTGGAGGGACAGGTAGAAGGGAAAAATTTTGCAGGCCAGCAACGTTTGGAATATATAAAACAAATTGTTAGGGATGTAGGATGTATTAAGTATACCGAAATGAAACGATTGGCACTAGATAGGGAATCTTGGAGAGCTGAATCAAACCATGACTGAAGACAATTGTATTTAAAAACATCCTTTTACTTTATTTCGATTATTTTTTCTGTTTTGTTTCATAATATCAGTTGCTGGATTGTTTTATACCCTAAAGCTGCAAATTATTACTTGAAAGTTATGAAACAAAAACTGTAAATAATTAATTTGTGTTTTACAATCTAAATTACAACAGAAACAGCGGTTACTTGTAATTATTAATTTGGTAGGCTATTGCTCAATTTTACACGTTTATTATAAATAATTCATTGCAAACTGAACTAAACCTGGTTAAAATTTTAACGACCGATTTATGCGAAAACGTTGAAAATAGAAGCTCTATTAAAACATTTTTGGTTGTGGTAGGTTAAATATATCATGTTTTATTTATTAAAACTGAAAACGGTTTATTTTTGTATTCAAAATTTAATTAAACTATTTTCAGATATATACGAGTATTAGAGTTGGTTATAAATAATAAAAATTAGTATTCAATATTTACTTCATACAAATTATCTCTCTTACAAAAGAAACTATATGTCATAATATTAATTCGTCATACTTGATTTAATTTTAGTTAGATAACATTTAAATACAAATCAAAAGATGAAAAATACAATAATTTTAATTTTCCACAAAATAATTAAAAAAGGTTTTATATAAATTAATGAAAATCAAAATCTAATCGTAAATCCATGATTTTGTAATAGTAAACTTATAACTAATTAAATATGAATTCAAAATCTGAAGAAATACATTTAATTTTTCACACGGGAATTAAAAAAAGTATTTATTGATATTACCAAAAAATAAAACTAATTTCAAATTCATCATTTCATTTAACTATACGTATTAATAATTAATTATAAATCACCTGTTTAACATAAAAAGTTATTCTACTATAATTCCAATAAAATTGAATCAGCCGATGATTTACTATTTAAATTCAAAACAATTTTATGCAATATGTTTTATGCAATACTATTATTTAATAACAGAATTCAAAACAATTTTTTTTATTTGTTTTGAACAGTTTCGTACAAAAACACATAACACTACTTCATACTTCATACAGTAATCGTTCGTAGGCATCGTTTTTAATTAAAAATTTAATAGCTTTTTTTAATTACCTGTAGAGTTTATTTTGAAAATAGTAATAATTAGTAGTAGTTATATTTTGAAATAAACACATTATTTACGGAAAATGTACAATCCTATTAGAAAATTATATTGAAATTCTATTGAGTAAGAAAACACCATTTCTCTTTCCTATCTCATTCTCTTCCATTTTTTTCTCTCTTTTCTCGCAAAACACATATTTTCTATTCTCAAAAATAATATTTTTGTTAAATGAGTTGTAAGTCTGAATTGATCCTTAGCATTGAATAGACATAGAAAATGAAAAAATAACATACCCAGAAAATCAAAATTCTAAAGCATACCTCATTTTAACCTCAATTTTCAATACAACAATTAATAAATTTAAGAAAGTTTTGACGACTTCAAAGAACTTAAAGGAGCGATGTTTTAGATAAAATCTAGTATACATATTAATTCAAGTCGATGAAAAAAATTAGGATTTATACCACTATCTGTTCGTCGTTACCAAAAGAAAATTATTAGTGAAAGTGAAAAGTGTAATTAACATTGCATGTCGAGGGCAAACTATACGTGCCCGTAATTTTATAACTTTTGATAGAATTCAGTTTTTTCTTATTTGTTTCATAAAAAAAAAATAAAACGAACTCCTGAGAAATAACTCAGGTGATGTTTTATTTTAATGTTCCTTGTTATTATTGGAACTCTTCTTAGTTAAAGGTAAAATGTAAAGAGAGGAAAAAGGTATTACAATGTTGTTGGAAAAAGGATTAAAACAAAGATTGAGCGTTGCAGCTGTTTAAAATACAGCTCATATTTTAAAAGTTTTTTTTAAATTTTAATTGATTTCTTGATGTAAGATTTTTTATAGTTAGGAGCACAGATCATATAAATTAATATTATTGAAATAATATAAGTTGACCACTGGTGAACGTTCAGAACTGTCAACAAATTCATGAAGCAACTTTTATAAAACAAAATGATAAAACCGAGTAAAATGACATAGCATTAATTAGTCATCTTAACTCGTATAGTGCTTTATGTAACTGTTACTCAACTTTTTCAGTATAAAATTTTCATTGTTAAATTAAAAAATTCCTGCACACTTTACGGAAAAAGACCGACTCTTCATTATTTTATTTGGTATAAATTTTTGCGCATGAAATATACAAAACATAAATTAAATGAGAAAACTTAAAGAGGTATAACCCTTAAAACAAGGTATCACATGACCACATATCCCATTTAAAGATTTTGTGCCGCCTCTACCACCCTCCACCCTGAAGACCGGATACTCCAAATTGGAATTTATTCAGTTAACCCCTCTTAACGGATAAGAATTCCAAACAGAGAATCGGGATACCTCAAATAAAAAAACATTAAAGGAGAGTAAACAATCGTAGTTCTAGCTACCTGAAACAAACACATTTTTGGCCGCCATTTTGGTTTGGGATATCAAAATTTAATTTGAATTTTATCATTTTTCTCGTCTCATCAAGTTCTTTATATAAAATGATATATCAAGTGATCATTGATCCCATTTGAAAATACTGAGTAATTTCTCCTTCTTGAAATGAGAGAAGTGGAAGTTGCACGGAACCAAATTCGGCCAGTATGGCGGATGCGGAATAGGCTCAAACTTTAGCTTGCGGAGATCCTTTGTTGCGCGGTACCCATCGTGCATAGATTTTACGCTAACCCAATTGCTCAATAATATGGCGCGAGGCAGACGATACTTGTTGAAGGTTTCATCGCGCAGCATAATTTTGAAGTCTTTAATGTAGCCGGCGAATTGACTACTTTCGCCGATGCGGTCGGATTGCGGAGGGCCTTCCATGTTACCAACGTTGATGTTACCATTGGTAAAGATGTCCTTCGTAGATTCAGAATTGATCTGTAGTTGATTGCGCGTTTTCACTCGAGTATTCAGCCTTTCAGCACTCGAGTGTCCAGCCTTCGAGTTTTCACTCGAAAGCTGGACGATGTCCCATTAGATGACCTGGCAGAGAATTTCTCTTTTGCAGTAGGTGAAGCCGCTGACCAGTCAATCCCCAGAGGTACAGATTGAGAGAAAGTAGCTAGATGGTGGATTCGGGACTTGACCGCGATGAAACAGACTGTGAGACTGCTCAGCGCCGCACAACTTGAGCGTGACTCTGATCGGGGTGCAGCTCTGCTTGCGGACTATCGTCGGAAAAGAACCAAGTATTTTCATAAAGTTAGGGCTTCAAAGCGTGATTCCTGGCGCTCTTTTCTACAAAAGCAGGGAAATAAAGACCCATGGGGTATCGTTAATAGAGTACTCGGACACAAGAAAAAATATATTTTTCTATCGGCTCTCTCGACCCAGAATGAAGTTGTGATTGAACTGGTGATTGAATGGTGTTGTGATTTGACTCTTGGCAGGGTAAGTGGAACAATTTTTCTAGTGGTCGATACTCGCATGGTATACTTCCAAATGTTAGGGAGTTACGAGCAATTAGCTGGGTTTCTCCCAATCGGTACTCAACACAATTCCTCTCAGGACATGGTGCCTTTAGAGATAGTTTGACTAGATTTGGTTTGGTTGAGTCGGGCTTGTGCCCTGACTGTAGAGTCGACGACACTGTGGACCATGTCCTCTATGTCTGTCCCCGGTACGAAGCTGAACGTACGAGAGCTGTCAGGGAACTAGAGAGAGTAAATTCCTTTCTTAATCTGCGAGTCAATTGTAAGACTCGAACAGAATGGACTATTGTGGCTGGCTTCCTTCGTTTCCTTGCGCTCAGCAGAACTACTAAGGGAGTATAAGTAGAATAGAAGCCCCGGTGGCTAGGGACCGCCTGGACAGTTGATTGGCCGGAGGTAGGCGTATTGGCATCGAGCCGCGGTTAGACAGAATTTGTGGTGATTATTTTTGACTGTATAGCTGTCGGCGAAACGGTAACTGCGCTACCGAGGGCATGGGTTACCATGCAGCCGTGAGGTGTTGCGCCGTTTTGACGAGGGCAGTTTTTAATGAGCATACGACACTGTCGGCCGGATGACAACTGCACTGCCGAGTGCATGGATCCCATGCAGCCGTGAGGTGTAGCAGCATCTTGACGATAGTTGAAGAAAGTAAGTGTCACACGGGATTTTGCGATGGAACTGAGTGGGAGTAGGAGGTCTGTCCGCCGCTCCCTAGCGGACTAGATTGGAGTCCGTAAATTAACCTAACTCTGGGGTATGAACTAAAATGAGTTCACTAAGGGAGGTAGGATTAACTCCGTTGTTGCAAGCAAAATTGCTGGTGGTATGTTGTTTTTTCTATTGCCACGATCAAAGCGACATTACAAATTGGCTCTGTAAAATGTAGAACTAGGCGCGGGGTTCGCGCTTCCGCGAACTCGATTAGCTAGTTTAGAGGGCAACGATGTAGGACATTCAAGATGTCCGTATGAGGCCTGCAGCGAAGGCAAAACTGAGTTAAAAAAATCACCGATGTAAATGTCTACAGAGGCATTTACATCGATGGCATCCCAATCGAGGCCTGGCTTATTACTGTGAGGTGTAATCAGTTGATGGTCTTTAAGACGACTCTCGTTAAAGCCCATCAGGGCAAGGAACGGGGGCTGGTGTGGCGACCGGAATCGTCACAAGTCTTCCTCTACGGGGTTGGGATGCTCGATAATATGGCTTACTCGTTCTTTAGATATGCCTAACTGAATAGCGATACGTTGCTGGGTGATTCGCCGGTCACTTTTAAGCAAGTCGTCCATCTCCTTACGATGTTTCTCGTCAGTCACAGAAACTGGTCGTCTGCTGCGAGGTGCGTCCTCAATTGTCGTTTTGCCAGCTTCAAATTCGCGAAATTTCAACGCCCACCTATCAAAGTACTCCTGTCAATAATTTCACTACCGTAAACTGCTTTTAAACGATGAAAAATATTGGTAGGATTCACATTTTCTGCTGTTAAAAATTTGATCACTGCGCACTGTTTTAACCGTGTTTGACATATTGAACATACTCAACTTTATTTTAACTGCTGCTGAAAACAAACCGGTAAACGGATTTCAACGCATTATCGCAG
This sequence comes from Lycorma delicatula, assembly GCF_047948215.1. Classification (NCBI taxonomy): domain Eukaryota; kingdom Metazoa; phylum Arthropoda; class Insecta; order Hemiptera; family Fulgoridae; genus Lycorma; species Lycorma delicatula. The sequence goes on along the minus strand of NC_134457.1, from coordinate 138,309,031 downwards.
GTTTGTAGTAGGAGAGTTTAGCTATCATGTACTGTCACGCCCAGCTCGATAATACCTTTTGTCTCCGTGTATAACGCTAGTGCGCAAAATTTATCAGCCGAGTCTCGTATATGTACGGTGGAATGTTCGGAATTACGATTCCGCGTTTACTAATGCAGGCAGCAGTATTTTGATAAATTTGCAGAAATTATAAATACTGAACAACAAAATTCACAGTAAAGATTGCGTATATTATATATTGACTGATTAATAGAATTTTTATAAATAACTATTCATTGATAAATGAGCTCTGTTAAGAGATAGCATTAAGCAGTTAAAAATCATTTGGGTTTGAGAAATTAGCTATAATTTTTCAGATACCTGTTATTATTTCCAAGTTTAATCGGAACGTGAATATAAATTTTTTGTTTGTGTGAAAACTGATAAAATTCACTAAACTAAAAACTATTTTAAAATCCTTTCCACTATATTTAAGTTAAAAAGGGGAAAAATTGCATCATTATTCATCTTGGTGTGACTATACGACTTGTTAAAAGACCACTGTATCCTTATCCATTTGCGAATGAAAAGCTTTCTCTAAAAAATGTATAAAAAAATAAAGACTACTACGATAAACTTTTATCCAAACTATCTAACTTTTAGAAGAAGCTTTCTTGCAAATGGTTAAGATTACAATGGTTTGTTTAGTTAGACCTATGGTCATACTAGTGTGCATAATGATGCTTTTTTTATTTTTTAACCTAAATTTACTAAAGCTAATTTTAATATAAAATTGATCAAAGCAATATAATTTTTAGTTGTTATAATCCAATTAATTTAGATACATTACTCTAGACAGCTAACTACCGTTTATATTCAAGATACTGGTTATTAATCTCGTGTAAAATCCTTTTTTTTATTTTAATCTTCAGAAATCACCGTTTTGATTCATAAACTGATAGAATTTTTGACTTGAATAATTTAGGTAAGAAAAATATAATTTAGTTATTTGATGATAAAATAATCCCATCCTTGCTAGGTGTATTTAACTCTGCAAAATCAAAACATTTAATCCAATAAATGTATAGTTTATGATAGAATAAAATAAAATCCAGTCGGACAATAACATTTTTATAATTTACTATTTACAAACCTGACATATTATTAGCTACCACCAATCAGCATTTGGAATTGAAAGAATAGATATCCTTTATTCATATCTCTATTCATATTTCTATTTTTGTAGTAAAATTTCTCTTTATTTTCTTTACAAATTTAAATAGGAAATGATAACATCTTTTTAGTAGATGTAAAATTCACAATACTAGAAGGTTTAAACAGATTTTCAATAATATTACTAATAATAATAATAATAACGCTCAGCGATTGATGCGATCGGTCGAGTGGAGAATGTTATTCGATCAGCTACAGAGGGCACATGGAGATCGAGAGAGATAGGAGCGGTCATGCTGTTAGATATAAGCAATGCGTTTAATGAGCTGCCATGGGAAGTTATATTTCGTGAACTAGAAGTAAGACGAATTCCGGCATACCTGCGACGGGTGTTGCACGAATATTTTAAGGACAGATTCGTGGTGGGCAGGTCGGAAGGTGGTGAAACGAAATTTCCGATGGAGAGGGGTGTCCCTCAGGGTTCGATGTTGGGTCCGGCCTTGTGGACCATTGCTTTCGATAATGTTCTAAGGCAGCGCTATCCGGCGGGCGTCACTCCGGTGACATTTGCTGATGATTTGGCACTTGTAATTGTGCGCAAAACGGAAGAAGAACTGATGGTGGCCAGTGAAGAAGCGGCTGATGTGGTTAAGAGGTGGCTATTAGCTCATGGTCTACGGCTCGCTGAAGACAAAGTGAAAGTGGTTGTTATGGCTGGAAGGCGCAGAGTGCATCCATTGCGTTTTAGAGTGGGACACACGATAGTCCATCCTAGTCCAGCCGCGAAGTATTTAGGCGTGTGGCTGGACAAGAACCGATCCTTTACTATACATGTTGAGGAGGCGGCGAGAAAGGGCGAAAATGTGGTGAAGGCGCTGAGCAACATGATGAATAATAATAATAATAAAAATAATAAAATGTCTTTAACAAAAAAATTTTTTTCCGGCATTCGGAATAGAGAAAATCGATTTATCATTTTAAATTAGATTTTATTATTTATTCCAAAGGAAAGCCTGTTTGGAAATATTCTTTCTTTAATAAGTGATTAGAAAAATTTAATTTTGTACCGTAATTTAATTTAGAAGTTAACAAATATTTCACGTTTTGAGAGTATGGAATCGGTGACTACTACGCAGATTGTTTTATGTTAAAATATCTGAAAAAGCAAAATATGAATCGTTCAAATGATTAACGGAAAATAATAGACTACTTGAAAATTAACATTCAGAAATGTAACCTTTAAAAACCGCTATTCAAGTAATAGATATTCCGAACCAAAAAGCAGATATTTTGATTTGAATTTCTTTACTTTTTTGTCACGTGTTAAATCATTCTGAAAACATTACTTATCGTAAAATAATAAATGTTAGGAAAATAAAATGTTGATTAGAATAATTCTTTCCATAATTTTTGCGAAAAAAATAACGTATTATGCAGAAAGATTTAATAATAATACCTATGCAAACTATTTTGTTTTAACCCATTTACGAAAATTGTATCATCAAATTATGGAAATTATTTCTACAGAAAAAATACGTAAATTATTTCGGCACACCGAATAATAGATTTTGTAACGCTGTTCCGGCACGTTTTGTCAGAAATTAAGACACATATTGTAAATAGGAAAAAAAATATATATGTATATGTTTTTTAATGTAATCCAAAAAAGATAAAACAATTCTAAACTGAGACCAAATAATTAAAACATAAAAACCTTTTCTCTTTAACTCCTCGAAGAAACAAACATTGAATTGTCCAGTTTACCCTGAATAAGCACATATAGTAATATCATTAAATTTCTGGTTTGATGATACACAGTTATTCTAGATAACTATTCACGTTCTAATTAATTAACATTAGGTGTTAGACTTCACTTTTTTCTAATTAATATTAAAATTGAACTTGAAAGAGAAAAATGTAATTCAATATATGAAATATTATATTATTTTGTTTTAACTTTTCTGATGTAATTCAATTTTTTGAAATAATTATACTACATTACATATCAAAAAATAGACCAGCCCTTGTCATTCGCAGAGGACTTCTGTTTAGTTGACACCTTCCTTTTTTGCTTTCCTGTTTAGCTTCCGGTAACTACCGTTCAGTTAATACTTCAGAGGATGAATGAGGGTGATATGTATGAGTGTAAATGAAGTGTAGTCTTGTACATTCTCAGTTCGACCATTCCTGAGATGTGTGGTTAATTGTAACCCAACCACCAAAGAACACCGGTATCCACGATCTAGTATTCAAATCCGTGTAAAAAGTTTAGCTTTACTATGACTTGAACGCTGGAACTCTCCACTTCCAAATCAGCTGATATGGGAAGACGCGTTCACCACTAGACCAACCCAGTGGGTTTAGTTGACACTTTATTTTATCAATACTTAACCTTCTACCGTTTGAATGTTCCATGGGGAAAAATACATCAGCATTGTTTTCCAAAAATATACAGCTATATGTATTATAGCTATATGTATTATATGTATTTTAATAGTTTTTATTATAACCAAGAAATATTAATCAAATAATCTTCATAACGAAGATTAAGATATTTTATCAAGTAAACGTACCGTTACATAACATTACTTCCTCAAGTGTTGTTGAACTTCTGGACAGTGCAATATATTAAATTTGATTATTTTTATTTAATGTCGTTATTGGATGTTACGAGAATCTATACGCTTATTTTTTGTTTATCCCATATTTTCACAGATTATTTCTTTTAACACATCTATAACATAATTATAGGATAATTATTTATTAACATATAATTATCCTAGTTCTAAGAATGAATTAAAAGACCAATGGATTCCTTCATTAAACATTTTAAATATGTTTAATTTGATTCATATTCACTTGTCAATAAAACTGTAACAGTATTTTAATTAATGACAATGATATTGAATACAAGCCGTAAAATCTTTTCATTTATAATATTATATACCAATTACATCTTTAAAAAAAATGAAACATCCAAAACCGAAAATAGAAGGTACCGTTTTAAAACTGTTTCATTCAATTTTTAAAAATTTTAGTACATCTTATATTATCGATATCTTTAGCATAAGCAGTCAGTCTTCATGGTTAATGAAAACACTTTTGAAAAAATTCTAAAATATATTTCTCATAAACTAACGTACAATTTTAATAAATTTAAAATTGTGATGATAATTACATATTTCATATATGTTTCTCATAGGTTAGACAACATTGAAAAAAATCACTTTTTTATATAGCAATAATGTAAAATGACATTATCAGATGCAATTTTAAAAGCATTAGTGGAAGGTCATCGTATTAACGCAAAGTTAATATGAATACTTTATTAAAACAATTAAGGAAATAAACTACCAAAAGTGGTAAAAAATTATTGCTGCAGACATAGACAATCTCACGCAAACTCTTCAGACTGCCAAGTAAGGTAGAAGGTTGCCTAAAAACTACTGATTTGTTTTTAATTGCTAATAAATAAGAAAATTACACTCCCGCAAGATAATAAAGTCTTATGTCATATTTAATAATAACATACGCAGTTTATTTAATTTTGGCCCTCATTTTTGTCATAGCATTGATCCTAAACGTATTTTAGTTTTAATCACATTTTATCGTTTTTCGCTAATAAATTTATATATATATATATATATATATATGTGTGTGTGTGTGTGTGTGTGTGTGTGTGTGTGTGTGTGTGTGTGTGTGTGTGCGCGCGCCTGTGTGTAAGTTATGAATGGATTGATAAGCATTCAAGTAATAGAAACGCTTTCATAATTTATAACTTTCAATTTATAAATTCAAATTTGAACCCTCTTCAATTTTTTTCCCACTAAAATTTTTATCTAGATTATCATTATCTTATAAATGAACTAGGGAGCTGTTCCCCCTGGTCATTTCGCCACCAGCATTTCAGCTTTTTCTTGCCATATTATAATATAGGGAGCACTAATGTTCGCTTATGACTAAGAATTGAGAAAAATGTTTGGGCGAGAGCTTATTAGATATGACTTGATTTTCCGAGTGTTTTAAACCATTGTACGTCCCAGAAGATCAATTAGGTTTAGAGTTATTGAAATTTTCGTGTTTTCATCATTTTTCTTACCGTTTTATAATATAGGGAAGATTAAGAAGGCATTTTGAATTCAGAATAAGCAAATTGCTATCTCCTCGCTCCCTCTCTCTCTCTCAGTATCTCTCACTCTCTCCCTCACTTACTCGCTTTATTATATATATATCATTTTGTTAAATAGAAATTTAACAAAAATTTGTTATTTGGTTACACTGTATATTAATGAATTTTGAGTGACGTTAAATCGCAGTATTTTTAAAGTATTTTTTGCACGATTTTTTAATAATTTTTTTTTCAATTTAAAGTTTATTGTTCACTGTTAAATTGGTTTTTTTGTATGTAAAAAGCTATGGAGGTGGATTCTTTTTAATACGAAATTAAAACTGGGAAGGATTGGTGGGGGCGTACTAAGCAAGGGGATCACAACGATTTCATTATATTACAATTTGTATAATATTATTTAGCCTATAGCTAAATTCATATTTTATAAATATTTCTATTTTTAATATTAATTACTATGTAGTTATATGACACTATTTCATAATCCTAATTAATAATAAATATTAGAAATTTAATAAAATAATAATATAGTTGTATATATACATAAATATTTTTATACGTATATGTTATAATTACATTTTCCGTTAAGAAGAAGAAGTCCATTCTTGGTTTTTACCTAGAAAATAAGAAAAAATAATTTTAATTTACCATCTCTAAATCAAAAATTTATTTTACACACGATAGAAAAGCAAAATATATACTTTAAAAATGGTTTGCTAGTTTCTAATTAGTTATACAAAACAAAAAAAAGTAATAATTATATTACAAAAGAAAATTTAATTATCTGAATTCTTAATTACCAAAAAAAATAATTTAAGTTTTCAATTAATAAACTGTAACTTTCAGAAGAAATTTTAATTAATCAGTTTTTATTTTATTTTTATTTTTTTAAATACGAATGAAAGAATTTAAGATTTAATTTTATTTAATTCTTGGCGTTCGAATGTTCAGGTACAATTTATTATTATTTTCAGCGGTACGGATGAATAGATATTAAAACACAAAACTAAACAATTTTAATAACTTTTGAAATCTGTATACTCTCAAATAACATGATTAGCTTAGGATGTTAGGAGGTTTGAAAAATCATTAGACAGAAATGTGGACTGGTAGGCAACAAAAAATTATTTATTTAAATAATTGCATGCTAAAAGTTATTAATATAAAATAAATACTGAAACATTAGAAAATAGTTCCGTAATTTGATAAACTTACTGCAGGTAAATAATATTTTCATGTTATTTAGTACTATTAAATACAATTAAAAAATACTATTTGAATTAAAAAATTAATCAGGTTTTAAATGAAATAAGTTAAAATTATCATAATTATACTAAAATCCGTATTTTTCTGGATTTTGTTAAATACTAAATATTCTATTGAAATTAAAACTAATCGAGACTTTTTTAATTTAAAACCATATTTTCATTTTTCATTTGAAACTTTCTCAAACGGGGTTTTCTTATTAAAATATCTTATGAATAAGTTAACTACACGAAAACGTTATTGACGCTCACAAACATACAGTCAACTGTTATATTTTATCTCTTCCATAAATATTGTACGCTAAATTCTATGAGAACTATATCGGTATGACGTACTAAATAAGATAACAAATGTAGTTCTGATTTAGGACTTTTCCTTTCATTTTATTATCTTTTTCAGGTAAAGTTTTTGGGGATTATTTAGTTACTATCTATTACAGACACTCGAAATCACTTCTGAAAAATGTGCACCATGTGTAGCACAATAAAAGAAAAATTATTCATATCAGATTTGTATACGTATGTACACATAGTCAAATTTATTTACAGGTTTATTTATTTAATCTTTATATTCAAGAAACACACTTAAGGTAATCTAAGGCAATATGCAACAATAAGTTAAAATACAACTATTTAAAACTGTAATACAGGAAAATCTGTAAATATACTTAAAATTACCTGTAAAACTAATAAAGAATTTATTTATGTTAATCTAATACAGCTGGTACTCGTGAAATTACAGTTTTAAATTCTATTAAAAATAAAACAATTAAGTAATCGAAAAAAATTCAGAAAACTACAAAAAATATCTTAGTGAAATAATGCAAAGGTTATTTACGCAAGAAGATTTCGTTATATGAATAGGATTACACGGGTACAAATTTAAGTCAATTTTGTTACTGGATTTTACAAAGACCAATATAAAAATATTAAACAAAAGAAAACAAATAAAAATTTATTATTCCAAGAAAACCGATATCGTGAAAATATGTTAAATTATGAAACTGCGTGTTCACTCCTATAGAAAATTCTTTCAGGCTGGTAATTAATCAGAAAAAACAAAGATCTAAATACCACATAAGCAAAAAATCATTATATATTTACATAATTTCAGAGATTCTGCTAAGAAGAATGAATGAAGATAGAACAATATTGGCGACTATCAGAAGGAGGAAATGAGCCTAAATTGGGCATATAATTAAGGGAAAAGGAATAATAAATACAATTTTTGAAGGCTCCATTAAAGGTGAAAAAGAAGAGAAGGAAGAGGCTGAAGTTAATAAATGACATAAAGTTTAGTGAAGGTTACGATGAGACGAAAAGAAAAGTACGGAGACAGAAACAGACGGAGACAACAATTGTGCTAGGGACCTGCCAACAGGCAGACCACCTCATGATGATGAATTACCATTCATCATCATGGTGGTGGTCTGCCTGTTGGCAGATACCTGTCATTGAACCAGTAAATGTATAATCTGCCAAAAATCTTTTCTAATCTTTATATACATAATCATCACCAGTAACAACGTCCAGTTTTTAATAATCTGAACAGTTATGCTGATTCCTTGGTTTTTTAAGGAAGCATTTAAACTTTAAGTATAATTAGGGATCAATCAATTTCAAATCGGAAATAAGCTGTTTTAAGATACATATGATAAGTACCACAATTAATTCATGAAAAAAAATATATTTCTTCATTATCAACTAAATATACGGTAACCAAATTTAAAAAGAAAACCAGGCAATGATTATGTTAAATCAAAGGGATTTTTTACCAGTTTTTATCAGCATTCAGTGGAGTGCTATAAAAACAATTTTGTATGCAACACTAACTAATAATATGAAATTCTTATTTAAATTTAATAATTATTCTAAGGATAAATATTCGAATTTATTTTCGTTATTTTAAAATTAATTAATTGTGTGAGGTAAGTTTCATATGAAGATAAAACGGATTTTGGTATGATAAATAAGGAAAAAGACATTTCTCCAAATAATTTAGGAACAAAGAACAATTTGTTAAAGTTGCGAGAACGTTTGTTACTACGGCCTTTGTCAACGCTTTTCTTCAATTTGCTGAGGTAGCGGTAATTTAACTACAAAGAGGTGGTTGTAATCTTATTTCTACCATTGAACAATGGGCAGTCAGATTTCAGTCTTAAAAAAGAATTTTCCTACGATTGATGCAATTAACTTCAATTTAATTTGCAAATACTGTCAATTTTAAAGAGATTTCAATTGAGAAAAGTGACCTTTTACTAGTTCATTAAACTAACAAATTAATTTCTTGATGATTTAAATTAATTAAACTTTGGGTGTTTTGAACTTTTGTATTAAACTTTGCATTATATTTGCATTTTAAAAATATTTCGTTAAAAAAATTTAATAATAGCATTATTCTATTTTATTGCAATTTTCATTATTAAAATAGCAACAATAAACGGGTTGTTATTTTTAATAGATAATGAATTTTAGAACATTCTTCAATACATTTACAGAACAGTATCGTCAGAAATCTGTCATCAAGTTGTGCCCTTTGTACCTATAAAAATAAGTATCTGATCCTGGAAAAATTTTAATTCAAAAGTTGTATTACAGTTACCAGCCATCGGAACTGGCTTCGCTCACCCGACCGTAAGCTGGGAGGCCAAGGGTCAGAGCTCCCTAGAACCCACAGCTCCGGTCGGCCCAGGGGAACCCCGGAGTCGACTCAAGGGCTCCACGGAGCCACGGAGCCTAATAGCCAAGGGCCGCAGAGCTCGCTTCGCTTGTCTTTAGCGTCCTACCAGGGAGCCCGCCACCCGAGATCTCATTGTTTTGAGTGTAATACCCTCATGATATTGAGAGTAATACTGATAAATAATAATTAAAGTACTCAAGCTTAATAGAAACTTGAAAAAAAATTAAATTATAAAAACAGAATAGTAGTAACTATGGTAACTAAAGTACACACACTGTTGACGAGGAAAAATTCATAACTTATTTCTGTGGCTATGGTGACAGAAATAAAATAATGAAGTAAAAGGATTTTTTTCTTTCATTAATATCTTTATTTACTTCATAACTTCACCCCTAAGGGAGTTACGATCTTGGTCTATGGGTTAAAACCTTCCCTGGGATAACACGAATGTATCCTGAAAATTTGAAAGCAATCGATTGGTTATATCTTGCGTGATGCAAGAATAAATAAACAAACAAACAGACAAACTCTCGGCTTTATGTATAACAAGTAGTTAGATTATTATGACAAGTTATATACTCGTAGTTACAAGTTATATGCAGTTTTAAACAGACGTTAAAAAATAAAAATTTCACTTTAAAACTGCAAACAAAATAC